>NW_026607516.1:713189-1426379 GCF_021117445.2 Syzygium oleosum | reverse complement strand
ACGGGAACAGGAATTGCGGCGGCTCCAGCGCGATCGGCGATCTCCGGGACGAAGAGGAAGAAGGAGAAGGAGAAGGAGAAGAGATTTTGGGTTTTAGGCGCCTCTTTGGCGTGGACGACATTTTTTCTTTTCTGCGTCCAAACGTTTGAAGCTCGGAAATGCATTTTGTTCTTATTTCGGCTGTTTGGTGGGTCAAGAAATTATTAAATTAAATAAATAAATGAATAAATAAATATACTAGATGTTCATTTTCAAAGCAAGAAATCAAAATTAAATACTAGAAATGATTTAAGGCTAGTGGTTTCTTTTCGAATGAGCTGTTTTATTTTCAAGGAGAACATTAGGTGAAGTACTTTTTTTTCTTCATTTTTGTCTCTCAAATGATGAGCTTAGGGACCTAGTCAATACTCAAACTAAAGGAGTAAAAATTATGAAATCTTCAATTCTTTTTTTTTTTGGGGCTTGTTTGGATAAATTTGTTACAATAGTAATTACAAGCTTCAACAGCATTATAGAATTTGAATTAAGCATGCCGAAAAAATAAATGAAGTATTATGATTCGTGTTAGGTACAAATGAGTATAAGGGTTTGGGCAATACTAAATGAGTATATGGGATGAAAAGGATTGGAACAATAATTTCAACTCGTTTGTTTAGTAATTAGAAAAATATATAATAAGAACCCAATAAATTTTAATTGAGATTTTACCTTTTAGTTGCATTTACTTAATGCTACAAAGTTGGTGGCATTCATGTTTTAGATAATAATATATATAGTAAAATTTCTTTCAATTATTAAAATAGAAATTATTATATATATTAACTCACTTTTTTTAAGCGACCACCGTTTTATATCACATGAAAATATCATTGTAAAATTGAATGAACAAGTTCTCAGTTTTAAGAGATAGAGTTATACGAGAAGCCATAAAAAAGATAGAGTTATGTTACGGATAATTTTGAAATTTACATTAAAAGATGATTTAGTTTTCATTTATATAATAATCAATTTTGTTCGGATCGATGTAAACACTATATCTCAAATTAAAGTAATTCAGCTTTTAAACACACATAAGCTATTTATCTATTTATAATAAGAAAGGACTAAATACCACCTAAATTTATTGTATATAGTCTCTGCAAACTATTTTTGAAATGAGGATTCATTTTTTATTTTTAAAACTCAAAATGTGCTGAGCAATATGCATTAGATAAACATTCAATTCAATCAGATACGCCAAAAATACAACGAAAACTACGGGTGGCAATTTCCTCGGCTGTCGGCTAACTGTCCGTTTCTCTCCCGCAGCTGGTTCCTTAAAGAACCCGCAAATTGCACAGTAGATTCCAGATGGGCAAGGCGTAATCCAAGCTTCTTCACCTTTTCTTGAATCTTCTTTGCAGTTCCGACCCTTTCCACCCTTTTGCCAGGTGGGTTTCCGCATCCTTTTTCGCAGCTTGATCCGACCGATTTGGGTTTGGAATTATGTCGGGGTTCGCTCGTTGTGAGCAAACCTTATTTAACTATGTTGTTTTGCGGCCCTTTTTGGGAGATGCCATGTCGTTGTATGGATGCACCTGGAAAAAAGAATGTCGGAGAGGGTCGACGTTTGCCGTGAGGAGTCGGATTCGATCGGAATCTTGGAATTCGAGTGGTTTCGTTGCTTTCGGAATGAGACCCAGTTGGGGATTCGATCTTTTTGATGGTTTAGAGTTACTGATTGCATGATCTAATTGTAGATAGTTGGCTCATGGTTAGTGAGATTGATAAGTATGAAGCAGAAGGTAACCAGTATTTATATGATTCATTGATTCATGAAACCAGGCTTAAAGTTGTGATTCTTTCTTCTTTTTTTTTGGTAACTGACTTACAGTTGGGAACTTCATAAGCCAAATTTTAAGACTTGAACTTAAAAATTTCTCCAGTGCTTACATTGTGCCTCTACCTGATGGTCCGAGTTCTTGAATGACAGATGAATTGATTGCTATCACGATGCAGTTATTTTGAGTCATTGGATTGAATGTTTTTCCCATGCTAAAATGGTCGTGCCTACATTTTCTCGTGATTCGTACATCATAACTAGACACTGTTTAGTTCGGCTACTATTCAGTAATTGCTTTCTTGTGATACTTCATTGAAGATTGAGGTTGCTGAATCACTTGGTGAGAGGTGTTGTTATATTCTGGAGGATGAAAATGTTGGGTTTCTAAAAGTATAGGCAGGCATGCATACTTTGCATTCTTGTTTTTGCCTTTTTCTGCTGCATTTTGATATTCCTCCTGTATATGGAATGGCTCTCTAACATGTTCCTCTTGAAATTGTCTTCATTTCAGTCTTGATCCCTTATGAGGTGACCGGAACTGGATTTGCTTAATGGCAGACTTACCAGGGTATATGCGTGCCTGCTTGCATTCAGGGAAACTTGCTTTCTTGGCAATTTTGGTCTCTGGTGGAATTGTGTTGCAAATTTTGGTTAGTATCAGTGATTGTACCAGAACTTTGTTTGTGTAAATAATCAAAAAGATTCCCTGGCGAAGTACCGTGTGTCCTCTGACATTCTATATGATGTGCTGCAGGCATGTGCTTTGTACGATAACTGGTGGCCGATGCTAAGCTGTAAGTAACTGTATCTTGGAGTAGTGGATGTCATAACCTTTATGTGCATCCGCCCATAAGGAATTTGGATTCTCCGTTCTTCTTTTATTGTACAGCATCTTAGCTTTTTAAAAAATTAAGAATGGTCATAGTCGTATGAGATCAAATCAATTATCAGTAAGATTGTGTCCTAACTACTTATCTTAATCCGGAATGCTTCATCTTATGATCCATTGTCATGCTAACATTTCCAGAGACAGACAGAACTGCAAGAAGTTACCCTAACTGACACCACTTCTTTTGTACCGTAGGGGATCAACCTGATCCAGACTTTCTAGTCGATAGCACCTGTGATAAACCTTATATTTCGATTCCTGGATTAATTTGTTTCAGAAATCGAGAATTTTCAAATTGAATTACCATTCTGTCAGTGAGATACTGTTTAGAGTGTATGTCTCTATGTTGAACTTCTCATCGACTAGCGTATCTAGTGACAATATGCCCTGCATGGTTATGTAGCTTTGCTAATTTATTGGTCATTTTGTTTGCTTATCAAATTGTACTTTTAGATCCTATAAAGATTTTTTGACTCAGAGAGAGGAATGTTGTATGACTTCCTATTCCTTTTGCAATTAGAACTTCAGTCATATGAAAACTCATTTTACATATGCTGCAGTTCAAGTTGCTTGAGTACGTGCATGACTTACAAAATCCTCATCCTTGCAGTAATCATGTATGTGCTCCTGCCTATGCCACTGCTCTTCTTCGCTGGCTCTGATAGCTCTGCTCTATTTTCTGAATCTGATAGCGGGTTAGTCCAATTTCCTTGAACGAGGAGTCCTTATCCTTTTTTTTTATTCGTTTCCACTTGTTTTGGCAAATGCATGAGAATGACAATTCCTTTTTTGTTCTTTGGTGACCGATAAATTAGATGGGTGAATGCAACCAAGTTCCTAACTGGAGCTTCAGCAGTCGGAAGCATTGCCATACCTGCGATCTTGAAGCATGCTGGCGTCATTGGCTGGGGAGCTCTGGCTATGGAGCTGTCGTCATTCTTCGTGATTGTGCTATCTATCATGTGCTACATCCGGACGAGCAATGATGATGAATATAGGATACTGTGAGATACGACGCCACGGTAGCAGCTACAAAGAGCCCCCTTAAACCATTTGCATCTCGCATGACGGTGCATCTCGGTACCTCGGATAAATTATTTGTCTGTGTTGACACAGAAATCGTTATTGTTTTGAGTGAGTGATTATTTTGCTTTGTCCGATGAGTGCTTTGTTGCACGATGACTTATTAACCTCTTGTTGTACAGACACTGATGATGTTCATGAATTTGGAAAGAAAAACAAGAAATACTCTGTGTTTCTCCATTTGCAGGAGTGTAACTGCAGAGAAGAACTTGGTGCGCTCCATATAAGTTGACAGTTGACACAGGTGCAGCTAAGAAAAATTCAACTTGAAGGGTCACTGCTAATAGAAAAGTGAACTGAAAGATAACTCTTTATAATCCGTTTTTAACTATCGTAGGAGTCTCTTTTAAAATTTTATCATGGGTCAATATCGACCAGATAGATTGAGTCATGGATTGTTTCTTTGAGAAATATGTTCTCACCATACACAATGAACATATAAATAGATCTAGCTACCGGGCAATCGATAGGGAGGCGGGGTGGCGTCGGTCCGCAACAAAACGATAACAATTGCAATTGCCCAAGAAAAATGCCAACAACGAATGGGAAAATGACACAAACAGTTTCTGAAGTTTAGCCCAATGTACAATATGGTTCATGAATTTTTAATTTGTTCAATGTCGTCTTTGAACTTTAACTCAATGTGCAATGTGGTCTCTGAACTTTTAATTTGTTTAATATGGTCATCGAATTTTTGACACATGTTCAATTTATCCCTTGAATTATATGAAAATGATCAATGTTGTCGTTCCATTAATTCAAGTTCAGGAACTAGATTGAACATTTTCATATAGTTCATGAACTACATTGAACATGCACCAAAAGTTCATGGACCATATTGAATAAATTAAAAGTTTAAGGATCACATTATACATTAAGCTAAAATTCAGGGACTGTATTGAATAAATTAAAAGTTTAAGGACTATATTATATATTAAATCAAAATTTATGAACTGTTTGTTTCATTATCCCATAATAAAACCACACTCATGGACGGTGGAAGAGAAGCACCAAGGAAACAACAATATCCACCGCAAACACCCATTGCAGTAGTTTGAGTCGATAGCGATTTGATGCCATCAAAAGTTGACAAAATCGGGTTAATTTTAAAAAAAAAGCACAAATTTTAAGTCGAGAGACAATTCTGGCCCGAACTTTTTTTTGTTCCATAAAAAAACATCAACTTTAGGTCGAGGGACAATTCTGGCCTGAACTTTTTTTGTCCCATAAAAAGCACCAACTTTAGGTCGAGGGACAATTCGCCCGAACTTTTTTGTCTCGTAAAAAAGCACAAACTTTCATTTAAATCTCAAATTTGGCCCCCATTGATTTTACGTCACGAAGTTACCCTTGTTTGAGAAAAAAAGTTATGGTGGTGAGCCCAGGCGAATCTCTTTCATGGCGTCTGTCGACGGGCGGTGGTCTGGTTGAGATTATGACAAAAGCGACGAAGTTTGGCCGAGAAAGATTCAATCGGAAATATTTTTGACTTGCGGGTGAAGTGAAGGAGACGAACAGTTTCACCGTTATTCTTCAAGCTCTGGTTTAGAGAATAAGACAATGAATAATGCTTTAAATCCAGTCAACAAGTCATGTGGATTTATTGTTAAGGTGGAATAGTCAAGTTGGAAAATCAATGGTTTTAAGTTAATAAGGGCTAGATTTGGGATTTAAGTGAAAGTTGGTACTTTTTACGACAAAAAAAAGTTCGGGCCAAATGTCCTCTGACTTAAAGTTGGTGCTTTTTACGAACAAAAAAAAGTTCGGGTCATAATTATCCGTCGACCTAAAATTGATCTTTTTATAGAATAAAAAAAAATTTGAGGTAAAATTGTCCTCACTTAAAATTGACGCTTTTTTTTTGGAATTAACCCTGACAAAATCAAGATATATGCGCCTACTTTAGATCGCTTGACGAAATCCCAAGTAAATGAAGCACCTTTTCTGACAAAAAATCTTCCTTTGACCATCCTGCTGCTTTGGTAGTATCTAGTTTAGTTTAGGTTTCTCTTCTTCTTCTTCTTTCCTTAAAATGAGAATGTGTTAAGAAACCAACTTGAAATACAGTTGATGCCCGCCTCGCGGTCATATAACCTCAACAGTCGTTTTGCCTGTAAAATCGATGGAAGATTCAAAGGCCTGCATCGTCTTCTCATTCTTTCCCTTTTCAACACCCAGTTGACAAAGCTCCGCACTCTGTCACACCAAGCACTCTTCCAATGATTCCGAGATACTGTTCTCGCTCTTTTCTGGAAAACGTGATGGGTTCGACCTTTCGATGGACACTGTATTATCTCCGCAAGGGTCAGCTTCCAGATGCACGGAACATGCTCGAGAGAATGCCCGACAGAGGACCTCATGGCCGAGTCGGGCACTGGACTTCGCTGCTATCGAGATTTTCTAGATTTGGTTTCATTGATGAAGCTAAATCTCTCTTTGATATCATGCCGCAGAAAAACCAAGTCACCTATAATGCGATGTTGTCTGGGCTCGTTCAAAGTGGGAGAATTAGTGAGGCTTGTTGCTTTTTTGAGCGAATGCCAGAGAGGAATGTCGTGTCATGGACTTCAATGCTTTGTGGGTATGCAAATGCGGGGAGGATTGACGAGGCGAAGAGGTTGTTCAGTGATATGCCGGAGAGGAATGTTGTCTCTTGGAACGCCATGGTTGTTGGTTTGATTAGGAATGGCGATTTGGACGAAGCGAAGTGGCTTTTTGACACAATGCCTGTAAGGGATGTAATTTCTTGGAATGCTATGATTTCGGGGTACACTGAGAATTTCAGGATGGAAGAAGCTAGGGTCTTGTTTGAACAAATGGAGGAAAGGAATGTTGTTACTTGGACCATTATGGTAACTGGTTATTGTAGAATTGGAAATGTAGAAGAAGGTTATGCTTTGTTCGAGAAAATTCCCGAGCAGAATGTTGTTTCTTGGACTGCCATGATTGGAGGGTATGCCTGGAATGGCTTCTACAGAGAGGCTCTGTCTATTTTTCTTGAAACAAAGAAGAATTTCAATCTCGAACCGAACAAGGAAACTTTCATCTCACTCGCATATGCCTGTGCTGGAGTTGGATTTAGTTGCCTTGGCAAGCAGCTGCATGCAAACTTGATAATCAGAGGAATGGAGTCTGATGATGATGATGATGGGAGGCTGAGCCAAAGTTTGATACACATGTACACTCTGTTCGGAGTAATGGACTTTGCTCATCACATTTTTGTCAGAAACATAAAGAGCTGCTCTGCCCAGTTGTGTAATTTGATGATTAGTGGTTATATTCGGAGTGGACAGTTGGAAAAAGCTAAAAATTTCTTTGTCACGGCACCCATGTGTGATAGGATCTCGTGGACATCCATGATCGATGGTTATTTGAGTGTTGGACAAGTTTCCAAAGCACGTGAACTCTTCGACGTCATGCCTGATAGGGATGCTGTGGCATGGACAGCAATAATATCAGGTTATGTCCATAACGAGTTGATCGCCGAGGCTATTGACTTGTTCTCTCAAATGCGGACTCAGGGGTTTCATCCTCTTAATCTTACATACGCAACTCTTATTGGAGCAGCTGGTGCAGTGGCAAATCTTGACCAGGGAAAGCAGTATCATTCCCTCTTGCTGAAATCTAATTTTGAGCTTGACTTGACCGTTCAAAACTCACTGATCTCTATGTATGCGAAGTGCGGGGAGATAGATGAGGCACATGGTATTTTCATGAGCATGATAGATCGGGATATTATTTCATGGAATTCCATGATCATGGGTTACTCAAACCATGGGTTGGTGAATGAGGCTCTGCAGGTTTTTGAGTCCATGCTAAAATGTGGAAGCCACCCAAATTCTACAACCTTCTTGGGAATTTTGTCGGCATGTAGTCATGGAGGGCTAGTTGACCGAGGATGGGAGGAGTTCAATTCCATGAGGGATGTCTATGCAATTCCTCCAGGCCTGGAGCACTATATCTGCATGATTGATCTCTTGGGCCGTGCAGGGAAACTAGACGAAGCTGAAGACTTTGTGCTGCGGCTACCTTTCGAACCAAATTCTGCTGTTTGGGGAGCTCTGCTTGGTGTATGTGGATTAAAGAAAAATTCCAAGATTGCTGCCCGTGCTGCCAAGAAGCTCCTTGAACTGGATCCTTTAAATGCACCAGCCCATGTGGTGTTGTGTAACGTATGTGCAGCGAATGGACGGTACCTCCATGAGAAAATTCTGAGGAAGGAGATGGGTCAGAAGGGCGTACGGAAAACTCCTGGATGCAGTTGGATACCACTGAAAGGGAGAGTTCATTTGTTCCTATCAGGGAGTAAAATATCTTTGGAAGCCGATGAAATACTATCT
The DNA here is from genome assembly GCF_021117445.2 of Syzygium oleosum. Taxonomy (NCBI): domain Eukaryota; kingdom Viridiplantae; phylum Streptophyta; class Magnoliopsida; order Myrtales; family Myrtaceae; genus Syzygium; species Syzygium oleosum. Next base: position 1,418,245 of record NW_026607516.1, on the reverse strand, counting down.
CTCCTGCTTGGAAATCTTGATGAGCGAGACTGTTTTATAGATTAATAACTCACTATCTGTCTATTCTGAACCGCATCAGTTAACGGAGTTCTTGTTGGTACACGCCCAAATGGCATTGGGTGTGCAAAATCAGTCTTATTAACATGCTGCCAGTTGCACAGTTTGCATATAGGATATTAATCAATGGAGAGAAGATATAGCTGGTTTGTGAAAGCATAACGAGAAACCAGCTGAATAACAAGGTGTAAACGTAGCAAAGTGGCGAAGATCAGAAACTATTGCAGCGAAAAAAAGTTTGCAACATTAACTAATTTGGCGAACGAAGGCAACTGTGGTTCCTCAGTTTTGGAGTGAGATTCTCGTTAACAAAACAGAAATGCAATTGTCCATTTATGTTATGCAAAAGGCGTGAACCAGCAAAGGGACTGAGCTTACCACACCCAATCCTCAAAATGAGAGTAAGTTGTAGGCTTCTTGCATTACTGTTGAAATTGAGGAATGTGCAATATCCATCTGGTAGATTCTAATGACAGGTACAAATCTTTCCCTGATCCGTCGTCATCGCAATCTTTTCCTGTTGTTTCTCGGGGGGGTGTCAGATGTCATACTTGATCATTCACAATTTTGCTGCTTCCATTCACATGTTTGACATTAGGATTAATCTGTTGGAACTAGGGATTATCTGTTACATCGCAGAGGACTTAGTGTTTGGACCGACAGACTCCTCAACATCATGCTTATTATATAAGAAGAAAACTTATCAAGTTGAATGCCACTGAGCTTTTATGATGGGAGCCTCTCTTCTGTGAGTCTTGAGCATTGATAATGCAGACATCTTGCTTGGAGCTTCTTCTCATTATGAATCGTAATGAATTACCATGCAGGCGTCTCAGCTAATGCCGATTTTGCTAGCACTCACCTTGTTCATCTCTACATCATTTTCTGGTTTACCGATGAACCGTGAAGATCAAAACTTCACCAACATTACACTGCATCTACAATGTGGAAAGGTAACTGCAAACTTCATATATCAGACAAGTTCATTTACAATTTGTCTTTAAGCTGTATAATTTTAGTGTGTCGATCTCAGGTTGTTATCTGATAATTTGTGCGCGCGCAAGAAGCATCAAATCAACGCCATTTCGTTTGATCAAATCATGCTCATCGACATCAACGTCCCTCAACAGCACTCAAACTTATTTCACGAAAATTGCTCTCGTCCTGAGACTCAGAGTATCATCATGCGATCAAATATCTTACCCAATCCAGACACAGAACAGGAAGCTCATATGATTCAATCATCATCCTCAACAGTCATCGTCTATATATAAGCAAAATCACATCTTTTTCCCCCCTCAATCCCAGATACCGAACGAGAATCTCCACAAATTCACACTCTCATTATGCAAAGCAGGTCGCTTTCTCCTCCTTTCCCTCTCAGAAGACCACGCGGAACTGCGGCGCGTCGGAGCCGGCCGCGGGGAGGACCTCCCAGCGGCAGGGCTCGAGGTCGTCGGAGACGGGGCAGTACCCGGCGAGGGTGACCTTGTCGGCGGTGGCGGCCACGGACCCGAACTCGAAGACGGTGACGTTGGCCGGCCGGGGGACCTCGACGGCGCCGTTCATGCCGGGAGCTCCGGGGGACGAGTTCGGAGCGGCCGGCGCGCTGGAGGGCTTGGGCTCGGGTTGAGGCTTGGGAGAGCCTCTGAACCAGGAGAGAAGACCCATTGCGTGTCAGCGAGATGCTGTGGATATTGCTAAATTCTCTGGATTAGGGTTTTGCAAGATTTTGGGATTGTTTTTGAGGGGGGTGAAGGTTCGGAAAAGACCTAAATGCCCTTCGCGCTTTTCTTTCCTTTTTTCGGTCGAAACCTTTCGAGGTTAAATGTGAGCTTTACGTCGATCAATCACCCCTAAAAAAAAAAAATTAGGGCACAGTGATAATCATTTTGTTTTCGAATATATTTCTGGCACAGTGATAATCATTTTTTATATTTCTTAGACGAATTTCTAAATCTCAAAATTAATTTTTTTGATCACTAAAAACCTCAAACTAGTACATTTGTAACAAATTTACCTTTCGTTAAATTAGATTAATATCACGAAAAATCACAAATTGAAAAATATGTAACAAACAAAGGGGTTAAATCCTAAACTGGTATATCCTTCAACTGTCACGTGTTATCTAACTTAGCAATTTAACGGTAAAATTTAATAGAAACTAACGAAGGGTAGTTTTGTCATACGTGTACCAATTTAGAATTTTTTGTGGATAAAAAATTAATTTGTGATTTTTTTTCTTACCAAGAAAAAAAAAATTAATTTGTGATAAATTTGTCAAATGTATATTAGTTTGGGGTTTTTTGTGGTATTAATCCAAAAAAAAAAAGTTGAGGGTCACATTTTTACAAGTCATTTGAAGCAGACTTATACTTTTTCGTATTTATGCTTATAAAATCGAATTATTCTAAACTAAGCATGCTTACCCAAAAAAAAAAAACCAATTAAATGCACACTCTCGAGTTAAAATTATTATAATGAGAAAGACATTTAAGTTTGAACTTGTCTACGGTTCCACCAATTCCTAGTAGCAGACCCTAAAATCTAAATCATACATATGATGCCAAAACCAATAAGAGCAAAACATGGGTGTTGTATTGTTGTCGAAATTTCATATTGTGGTGAGTTCATCTCGTAATCTCAAGACAACAATTGGTATATCTGTCATCGCTGATTTTTATATGGGGCTGACTCGTTACTGACTATTAGGTTTGAATAAAAGCTGTTTTAAATCATCCATGACTCGAAAGGCCAAGATTGCCGAGCCTGTCACTGAAACCACCACAAAAATGCTAGCAGCCGGAAGATCTCTCCGAACAAGGTATGTTGCAGCTGGGTACCACAGCACGAAATTTCCGGAATTTTCCACGTGATGTGAGTGGAGCTCTTGATCTCGTGGATGACAGGTAATCTCTACATCACTAGGCCAACCATCTTGGCGGTATTGATACAAAACTTCAGTCACACTTCAAATCTTCCTATCGGTTGCTAAACGGGAAGCCTTGGATCATTGTTTAACTCGAGCGGAGCAGGCATTGAACACTTCCTGATGTGGGTAAACTGATCGAAATGGTTGCCCATCGAACTAATTTGGTCAATTGGGGGACATTGTCGAAGCCGAAGCTTCTTCTCGGCATTTCTCTGTCATAGAAACATGTTCGGGTGTTGAACATTGCGACTTCGCCCCCTGAGAACATTCGAAGCATTTAGCGTAAATCCATCCTACGATTCGAAGTCCGATAACTGAGCGAGTTTGTTAAAGCATTGTCCCACATCGTCCGCAAACGAGTCTTAACTGTTTTTTATATTCACGTGGTCTCCATTCATCTATCAGGTTAAGTTTTTGGATTGAACTTTCTAACATGATATCAGAGTAAAGTTATACCTTTTGTAAATTTTAAATATTATTCGTATTTCAGAATATAATGAATTTAGTGTGGATTTACGTGTCGATATCTGTATTGAAAGAAAAATTCATCTTAGATATAGGCCAGAACTCGACAGGTAATTCTTATTAGCCCTAAGAACCATTTTGGCTACGGCCGCGGCAAAAGCTTGGACGCTAATATTTGCCGTCTTGTATGAAATGTGGGGAGAGAGCAAATGGATATCCGTCGTCTTGTGGGTTATTGTTTTGTCGTGTGGTATTATGGAGCGCCAATGTGGTCTTCTCGACCATCCTTCGTGTTAATGAAGTTAAGACTAAGGCACATGACAACTCCCAAACAAATGTTTGATTCTGTTCTTTTCGTTCTTAATCGCTTTGGAAACAAAATGCGTTTGTTTAATTTTTTGATTCTGGGCACAATTTTGTCAAAAATTGTTCCTGAATCGATTTTCAAGAATAAAAAAGTAGCTTCTTGATTCTTAACAATTTTGAGAATCAATTTTTTTTCTTCTTCATTTTCTTGATTTTTAATGTAGCTTCTAATGTCCGGCCCGAGGACCACCCTCGCCGGATCTGACGAGAATAAAATATTTTAATAAAAAATATTATTAAAATAAAAAAAATATTTTACCGGCCATGGCCGGCGACCAGGCCATGGCCAAAAAAAAGAAAAAAATATTTTTTTAATAAAAAAATATTAATAAAAAAATATTTACATAAGCCTGGCCAGGTGACTGTGCCATGGCAAAAAAAAAAAAAATATTTTTAATAAAAATATTTTAATAAAAATATTGTTAATAAAAAATATTTTACGGCCATGGCCAGACTGTGCCATGGCCAAAAAAAAAAAAAATGTATATTTTTAATAAAAATATTTTAATAAAAAAATATTTTATAGGCCATGGTCGGCGATCGAGCCATGGCCAAAAAAAAAAAAAATATATTTTTAATAAAAATATTTTAATAAAAAAATATTTTACCAAATATGGCCACTGACCAGTGCCATGGCCAAAAAAAAAAAATAAAAATATATATTTTTAATAAAAATATTTTAATAAAAATATTATTAATAAAAAATATTTTACCTTATAGTTGCGAATGTGCCATGGCCCAAAAATAAAAATGTATATTTTTAATAAAAATATTTTAATAAAAATATTATTAATAAAAATAATATTTTACCGGCCATGGCCGACAACCAGGCCATGGCCAAAAAAAAGAAAAAATACTTTTAATAAAAATATTATTAATAAAAAAATATTTTACCGGTCATGGCCGGCGAGCAGTCCATGGCCAAGGAGGAAAAGAAAAAAGAAAAAAAAAAGAAAGAAATATTAAAATATTTAAAAATATTATTAATAAAAAGAAATTTTGTGGCGTTACTAAACGCATTTATGTTATTTTTCTATTCTAGGGATGGAATTTTGGGCCGTTAACAAACGCCTTAAAATGCTCAGAATTAATTCCGGGCACAGAATAAAAAAGAATCATTTCTCAGTAGAATCATTTCCCGGGCACAGAATCGTTGTCATGCGCAGCCTAAGAGTAAGAGCTTTGGGTATATACTTACAATGGAATGGTGAGGAAAATGCGATCAACTTCGAACTTGAGTTTTATAAAAAATCAACCAACTCTAAGCCATCTTCAACCTATTTCCAACAATAACAGAGCATTTTCAAGTCATATTAGATCTCATTCATGATCATCCAACAACATTAAAATGTTCAAACTCGAAGTGAACAAAGAACCACACCTCAGCATATTCTCAACAGCCACCACTGAATCCAGCGATATTCTCTGATTTTCTAACATGTTAAACAACCTCATAGCAAGCCAACGGCATTTCCAGCATACAAGCAACTGATTCTAGTGAATTCTATTTTGTGACAACCAATCCTAGCATACTAGATACAAATCTAGCAAACATCAACTGAAGCCGAATAGGTTTAATGAAATTTACGTTGATTGAACTTACCACCAAACCGTCCATCTCTTGTATGCTTCATTTGCATTTTGCTACTGAACTAAGCTGTTATTGAATGAAAGAATACACTGAAATTAGTGCAAAGCTTGTGCTAATTCGGAATCAACACCAAAAGAAAGAAAAGGAACACTTAGCTTTAGTCTTGTAGCTGTGATCGCTGCTCACGGATCAGCAGGGTACGCAGTTGCTAGACTCGCTGAAGAGAAGATACTTCTCACCGACGAAGAAAGGACTCGCCACGGAATCGCTGAGCAGAAGAGCATATCACGGTGATTTAAGGCGATTGGAAGTTTGGTTAAACCAATTCTTTGATTTTTGCCACTGGAACTGCGGAAAACTCAATCAGATTTTCTTCTAGCTTGGTTCGGCCAGGATTCCTCTCTCTTGGAGGAAGTTGAAGAGAGTAAGACCAAAGAATTAGTGGACGACTCAGCTAGATGGAGGAAACCAACTAGAGAGAGAATTAGTGGAGAAAATTCGCCAGAGAGAGAATTTGCAGAAAGAGATAAATGGAGTAACCATGTGTTCATCCAAGAAGAGAACACGAAAGAGAAGCGTGAGAATGAATGGGAGTTGCAGAGAGAATGAGTTAGTGAGCTCCTCCTCAGAATGGTCGAATGAGCTCTCCGTTATCCCCTCCAATGTGCGCCCAAGAGGAAGAGAGGCAAGAGAATTGGAGGGAAATTCAAATTAACTTCCAATCCTAGCCGTCCATTTGATCCCTTGGCTCTAATTGATTCCTTCAAGGTTAAGCATCATGGCTAAGCAAACCTCTAATTGGTTGAAATTCTATCACATGGATTGATGACATGTCACCATAGATGACCAAGATTAATTGATCAATGAATGGCTAAGATTCAGCGCTTAGCTATTAAGAAATTCCCCTATCGGTTGGATTTTGATGACATTGATCAAGGGCAATTTTGTAATTCCCACAAATGGCAATTTGGTAATTTCTTGAGTGAGAGAGAGCTGGTTGTGGCTGGTGATCCGGTGTGGTGGGCCAGTCGGACCATTCGGGTTTGGCCAATCTCACTTAGGTCGGTCCGGTTCGACCGGGGTGGCTCAAGGTTCTCCAATTGTTTAACTTGGCCCCAATTTTACTAATTAACCTTGACATCTTGATCAATTGGGCTGAATTAAGGATCGATTCAATGATTTAGACCAAATTAGATTCAATCGGATCGGCCCGATTTGAGTTGAGTTAGAATGGTTCAACCGGATTGACTCTCAGCACTTCAATTTCTCTGATTTTGCTTGAATTGCATTATGAGTGAGACTAATGTGTACAATTGAGGTTCAATTGGCTAAATTGAAATTCAATTAATCAAATTAGATGCTAGTTTAGTACGAGTCAAGTTGAATCGAGTCAATAAAGACAACCCATCTTTGATTTTTCAAATGCATGTTGACTAATTTGGTCAAATTAAGACAAATGGAAGTGATTTTGTTAAAATTGATATTGGAATTGAGTTGCATATAAGAAATTAGACTCATTCGCGGTTTAATTGCACAAATTATGAAGAATTGACCCGAAACCCTAATTATGGCTAAAATTGGGGGTTATTACCTTTGGCTTGGAATTCTGATATTGACTTGAAAATTGAATATAAAACAACTTTTAGATCAAATGTCATAAAGGAAACTTTCCTAGAAAATGACTAGAAACAAAATAATTTCATTTTTGTGGCTGATTTGAACCAAAATCCACGAATTGGGGAAAAGTTGATTCTAAATCAATTTTTGTAAAATTGATGATGCCAAAGTGAAATTAAGATAAAAAAAGGAGTTGATTTAGGGGTTTTTGAAATTTTTTGAACCGGTCAACATTTTAGTAATTAATTACTAAAACTCAATTAATGGGCCAAACTTTGAATTTTTTGAAAATTGATGATGCACAGGTGAAATTGACACTATTTTGGGATTTTCTATTCAAAAACCAAAAGTCAACTCAAAAGTCAACATTTTGACTTTTTGAGATCAAAGTGCAAAAATCTAGAAAATGAGAGGCTAATTCTAATTCAAATGCTAAATGACTCTTTTTGGTTGAGAAATAGGTTATGTCGGGATCAGAAACCCTAATCTCAAATTTTTTAACTTACCAATACTTTGGTTAAAAATTAGATATCAACACCAACATGTGCATGTATTTCTTTTTAATAGATATGTTCTACAAGTAGAAGAAAATGGAGACACATTTAGGGATAGACTATGCATTTCAGCCTGAGGTTGTTTTATGTCATCTGAAAGATGGCTCTCAACTTCGAATTACGTTGATTATGGATAGATATATGTCATGTTGCTCTCAACACCGGTCTCAACTAGATCATCAATATATGTCATAAGTGACTCTAATAACATTAAGTATATCAAACCATCTAGCAATACTTCCTTCAAAAGCACCGGTGTACTTATTGCTAAACACTTGACTGAGCCATTTTTATTAGGGTATGAAGCATGTTATAATATGTTCACCAATTTGCACACTGAGTTGAAAATCCGGGGCCCCCATAATAGAAATTGACTCCAAAATCGGGCGAGTCCGCATTGTGCAGTAAGTCATAACATTCAGGTCTTGTCACACCCTTCCCGAGATTCTCCGGGTCTCTCTCAATGAATCTGTCGTCGACGACTTTAAGATTGCGGAAATAGGACGCCTTTCCAAAGCCTTCATAAGGGAAATGGCCGCTCCCCATTTGTGTTGCCGTATGACTACCACCTGGTTTATTGCTAGCTATCTCTCCGCCCCAAATAACTCGATCGGCAGGGCCTTTCAAATAAGTGAAGATTTCCCTGGGCCAGTATCCTACTTCTATGTCCAGAATGCGCAGCCACCACCACCCGGTAAAATCATTCTGAAATACTTTTGTTAAAAGACAGAAGGCTCGAAAATATCCCGTGTATATTTACTTCAAAGATTGTTCCATTACCTTCGTAATGTCTATAGTTAGGTCATATGGCTGTCCACCATAGGTGGAAACTGGTCGAATCAAACCACCTAGAGCAATCTTCTTATTTGTTTGTACGAATCCGTCGCATTCGAGATTGTAGCAACCGGTTTTCTTATAGCCATCACTCTATAATCCACCCAAGAAAAACATGTCAATGTTTGATATGTTTGCGAAAGTTTGATGAATTGCAAGCGGTTAGAACAGTTAAGAACTCACTGTCCAATATATGAAAATCTCTGCCTCCGTGCTATCACTCCTCCGTTTTCTATTAACCTATAACAAAAACACAAACCACTTAAAGTTTTAAATCTACGCACATTTAGAACGTCAATCATGCTAAAATCTGCAGATTCGATCATTCTAAGTTCTTACCATCCATCCAGCCTCCACAGTGTTCACATTCTCATCGGGGCCTGATCCGAGCCAAATTTGAGAGAAACTGATTTCTGAATCCATTACTGTAGGATTCCACACACTAAATCGTGCATGACCTCCCATCAAGTTACCACCTTGCATAAATGCAACAGCATACTGACCAATATACATTAAACTCATAAGGAAGTGAAACTTAAGGATCAATGCATAAACAAAAATGCAACTCAAAATCAACGCGGTAAGTTATATTGTGATGTATTTGCACTTACTTCATGTCTATATGGTGCACTGAAGTCATTCCCGCTCAAATTGAGTCGCTTCACGTGTGGAATCATTGGTGTAACATGATGATTGGTATGATTTTGTGGTCTTTTGATGGGAATTGTTCCTTCTGGGCATTCACCATATTTCCACCAAGCTTGACTAAACGCACCTTCCACATATCCGGCTCCATTCGCTTTTCGATTTGAGCTTGGTTTCATCTGTTCGTAAACGTGCCAGCTTTAGCATTTGTTAAATAAGGTGGGCGAATATATCTAAGGTTGCATAATAGTACTTCTGACATAGAACAGCCCAAAGTTCTTATACATCCTGCAATATTGAAACAGCTTCCTCCTAGAACTGCTCTATGATGGCCCTATAAGGCACTTATACCGACATCGCCGCACTTATTCATTAATTTCTACTGCTAACTGCAAATTTTTTATGGGAGGCACGGGAGAGAATACCTGCGCAAGTTACAAGTCAAAAAATGAGCGGACACAAACCTGCATGGTATGATTCTTGAGAAGCGGATGATCAAAAGCGGGTTGCTTGAAGATGTCAACACAATCGATCACTTCACCAGTTTCATAACTCTGCAACAGGTTCTCATACATTATCTTAGCAAAGAGAACATATTTAAAAGATAAAAATAAGGTGAAATAGCAACATGCAGAGTTTAGGAATGACCTCAATGGTTTTTACCGCTCCTTTAGGCTTATCGAAGCCTGTAACTTTGTTTGATGCAAGGATTCTCGCTTGAGCGCGCCCATCGATTATCGTACTGATAATACTTATCATCAAAACCAACCATTTGGAAAAATGAATACGTAGACTTACCATTGCCATTGTAGAACAGACCGGAGCATTTTTGAAAATGAGGCAAAACAATGTTCTTCCTTAAATACACATAAATCGTATCCCTATGGGAGATCTGAAACCTGATTCAGGTATTAATCATTATTAGCCTGCCATGGATCACCATTTCCACAAGCAAGAAAATGATTCTTCTTTTGGCAAGTATGGATATTTTTGCACATGAAAGGAAATGTTCAAGATTTGGTTATCTAAAGGAGATATGCATCGACGATTTATCCTTGTCTTTCTACATATGGAAACATAAATAGAAGAATAAGGGGTTGAAATGTCATCATTTCCTCAAATTGTAACATCCCCAAATTTGGACTCCAAATAGAACCGAGATAACTGAAGGAAAAAGGCATTGGAAATGGTGTGTGGACCAATCCGAGGGTCGGTCATGGATTGGTCAGTATGGACGGAACGATATCTAAAGGATCGATCATGGTTCGATCGAAGGATCGTCCATGGATCTGCTAAGGGATCACCAATGAAATGACTTCCTGATCATGCAAATCGATTGGAGTGATTCGACCATGGATCAACCATTCGACCATAAGGGTTGGTAGTGGAACGATCCCGTGCGATTGTGGATCGACATCGTGTGGGCATGTGTCGATCGCAGGTGATTCCATTCGGCCATGCACCGGTTACAAGCGTCCATGGACCGACTCCGTGGTACTCGGTTCCACGTGGCTACATAACAACCGAGGATCGACCATGGATCGTTGATACTTGAACATATGCCGATTGCGAATCGGCCATGGATTGTTGCGTTGAATTGGGCTGTGACATCCGAAATTTTCTTCGTAGTTTATAATATTTAAGATATATAGTAGTGAGAGTTATTAAGGTAATAAAATTAGTTTAGTAATTGTCAACGGGGACCGATACGCTCCAAATTACGTATCGAATGAATTTCAAGCATTAAAAATTTTATTGAGTTAAGGTGTTACTTCTATACTATACTTTTTATTTATGATTGTAGCGGTTTCAAAATAATTTTCTGATTTACAGGCATTTCAAATGAATACCGATTTCTCTATTTATTTATCGCAATGTATAGTATATACCCAAAATAATTTAATATCTTCCTCTATTCAATTAAATTATGCTATTTGTCATTATCTTAGCATGAATAAATGTCTTAATTTTCACCCTATTTTGTCACATGCCCAATTGAAATGCTTGGAAACCTAAATTTATGACATCATGCGTGACCTATTACATTTTAACCGTAGTAAGTTTTTATCTAAATATAACTATAGTTACTTGTCATTATAGTCTTTAACCCAAGTAAATTAATGTGACAAAATGCTTTTAATTATGGTAAAATTTTGGGAGATAAGAGGCCTCATAACACTTCTTCTTCACGTGCACCACTCCCTTCTTCTTCTTCTTCTTGTCCTTCTACTTCCCGAGCAAATTTTCTTTTCGGCTTTCTTTCAATATATATATATATATATATATATATATATATATATATATATATATACATATATCAAAGTTCAAGCTCACTTTCAAACTAGCTTCTTGACAAGGTATTTTGTTGAATTTTCCTTTCCTTTTTCTTTATCAAATATGCTTTGTTGATTTCACAAGAATAAGATTTGTCAATTTTTAGTATCTAATTTGTTTTCAAGGTGGTTAGAGGTTTGCTTTGTTGAAGATTTCACTTTGGGTAAGTGAAAACTCTAAGGCTAAGCTAGAATGATTTATTTAGTGCTCTTGATCTTGGTTGGTTGATTGTTTGTTATTTAGTTTGGATTTTATGTTATGTGTGAGCAAGTTTCAATAGTGTATGTTATACTATTGTGATTGTTGAGCTTGAATTACAAAGTTCTCTGCATGCCGAGATGTCTTTGAGAGATTATTAGTATGTTTTGTTGCATCTTGAATGAGAAAGGTGGGAAAATGATAAAATTAGGCATAAAATGGTATTTCGGTAAATTTTGTTGTCATGGTAAGGAAGAATTTCGAATTTTACAGAAATAAAGAGAGGCTGTGAACAGTGTTAATTTATGATTTTTAATGTTAATTAGTGGGTTATTAAGTTTTATTAATTAAAGGAAATCAAACCGGTTGAAAAAACGAGTTTATAAGCTTTAGGGGCAAATTTGTAATTCCGCCAAAGTTGAGGGGCGAATCTGTAAAAAATGAAAGTTCTGGGGACTGATTACAGTATGTGGAATCTCACTTTGATAAGTGGTTAAGTTAGTTTTTAGAAATAATTGTTTAATTAGGTCATATGTTTAACTATGCAAAATTGGAGCAGTTTTGTAATAATTAATTAAAAGTGGGCAGTTTTGAAAATTCTGTAAAATATGTGGTGTCTATAGTGTAATTAAAATGTTCGTGTGTTTTAAAGCACAAAAATATTATCATTTAGTTTTTATTTTAATTATTATGACTTGGTTGGTTAAAAATCGAAAATTAGGGGTAAAATTATAAAATGAGAAATTTTACCAGGATAATTTTCTAATTTCAAAAATTAGGAATAATAGAAATGATCGCTTTTATATGTGGTAAAAGTGAGCTCGATCAAGGGGGATTAAGATAATAAATAAATAAATAAAAATTAGATGAGATACTAAATTATGGAGTAGTAGTATTTAAATGTTATAGAACTTGCAAAAGTGCTCTTCTAAATTGATATTGGCTTGGTGAAAAGAAAAGGAAAGTTCTTATGTTGAAAGGTGCATAATTAATTTGTCTTATATATTATGTTGAATGACAATAGATTGACACGTTGTTTGCTTTTGTAATTATGAAAATACGTGACATGTTTTGCGTTATAATTAATTATGTATGTCTTTGATGTTAATTGATTAAGACCTTTGCCGCAGTCTATTTGCCACCGAGCGAATTCCCTTGTATGAGTTATAGATAAGACTCTGGATTCAGCAAGATGTTCTACCGTATAAAACGGTTTTCTACAAGGTTGAGATGATATGAAATTCTATGATGATATGGCTCTTGTGGTCATGGTATGACATGGCTTTGCCATGGTATGATATTAAGAAACGACCATAATCACGTGGATGTACAGTGGTGCATTTATCCTTACTAATGAAGAGGATACCCGTAATGAATGGGCTGAGGTGTGGCAAAGGGTATAAATGATTCCGTCCCCCATGAATTGGTGGTGATGATACCTCGTTAGTCGAGATGCCTTGTGAATCGATATGGTTCTGGCAATTGACGAATATGAATTGATGAGATGGGGAAAAGTGCTAAAAAAGTCATAAACCTTTTGCATTGGTGCCAATTTAGTCTTAAATCTTTTTTTGGTGCCAATTCAGTCCTAAACCTTTTGCATTGGTGCCAATTTAGCCCTAAACTTTTTTTTTGGTGTCAATTCAGTCCTAAACCTTTTGTATTAGTGCCAATTCAGTCATTTCGACCAATTTTGGCCGGATTTTGTTGACGTGGACAGCTTTAATAATATTTTAATATTTTTTGAATTTTTATTTATTTATTTCTTTCTTTCTTTTCCCCTCCCTTCCTCCTTCCTCTAGCCGGTTACTGGTTTGGCGCCGGCGAGGCTCGCCCTCGCTAGTGACTGGGCGAGGCCGGCGAGGGCGACCCTTGCCTCGTGGCTAATGAGGTCGACCTCGTCGGCCTGTGGCCTCTGGCCGGTCGCCGGTCCGGCGATCGGCTGGAGGAAGGAGGGAGGGGAGGGGGAAAAAAAAGAAAAAATAAATAAATAAATAAAATTTCAAAAAATATTAAAATATTATTAAAGTTGTCCACGTCAGCAAAATCCGGCCAAAATTGGCCGGAATGACTAAATTGGCACAAAAACAAATGGTTTAGGACTGAATTGGCACTATTAAAAGGTTTATGACTGAATTAGCACAAATACAAAAGGTTTAGGACTGAATTGACACCAAAAAAGGTTTATGACTTCTTTGGCACTTTTCCCCAATGAGATGTTATGCGATATATATGATATATAATATGCCATCCATTTTCACCTGAATGATTGATTTTATGCAAAATTATTGTTGTTTCATTGACATGTCATGATTAGAAGGGTAGTATCATTATTCATGTATTTTGTACTGCCTTGGACTTATAATTATTGTTGATACCAGGTTGAGTGGTGAGTGAATCTTCTATCTTAGACTTAGAGATTTCAATTATTGGGCCTCGGTTCACTCCTTATTTTTCAAATATGTAGGATGGATCCCTCACCGCCGCCACGTTTTGGAGCCCCTATGTTTTTTGATTATAATTATGAAAACATTGTTGTACCTGGATCACCAGTGATTTATATTAGGTGTACTACCGTTTTATGGGTCGACATGGGGTTACCAGAATATATAATCCATAGTTATGTAGCTTAGTATGTGAATATCGATGGCGAGTTAGTTGGAATGCTTAGAGGCTTCGATGGTCCTCCAGGGTTTGGCAACGATGGCATGTCGTCGGGTGAAGTCATTGATCCTTAGTTGATGGTCCGTCAGTGTACAGGCAAGCTTTTGGGTGTAGTAGTTAAGTGCTGAAGTTAGGCAACTCTGACCTTTCCCAGTAAATGTATTTTGTTTTTTTTTGCCAAATGTTGTATTGTAAAATTTGATGTTAATATTTATAAAAAGATGCATATGTATTTTATTATACATGTTTGGGAATGGTGTGAATGCTTTATTATGCTTCCGCATGTTTTAATAATTATAAGAAAAAAATTGGTAAAGACACGTATCACACGTGACGTTCTGAGGCGTCACATGGGTAAGCCATGGACAGGCCATGTGCCAGGCCTTGCGCCCGACCATGGACTAGCCGTGTGCCCATCAGTCAGGCCACGGGCTGGCCCTGTACTTGTCCGTGTGCTTGCCATTGTGCCGGGCTTTGTGCCCATGGGTTCTGGTCCAAACCTAGTTTTGTGCATGCCAAACTTGGCCACGGGCCATGCATTGTGCCGCCCTTGGGCCAATGAACCGATCCCTCGTTCGTGTGTCCCGTTCGTGCACTCGGCTCCTTGGTCGTGCAGCTCAGCTGTGCGCTCGGCACACCGTCCGTGTAGCTCGGTACCGTGCTTGTGCATTCGGCCTTGTGCCCGTGCAGCTGGCCCGGCGCTCATGTGGCCCAAGATTATGCCCGGTGCTGCGCCCGTGTGGCTGGGCAGTGTGCCAGGCCCTGCTCCCGGTCAGGCCCGATCGAATAGGCCATGTGCTAGGACAACCCAGTTGGGTCGGCCTTGCGCCGTTCAGCCTGGTCTTTGGCTCGATTGTGTCCAATCATACTCGGACATATTTTTACATCGAACCTCGGTTCCAAATAGGAGGGTCGATCGTTTATGGCACTTGAGAACCCCTAATTACCTTAATTTCTTATTAAGTCAAGTTTAGTAAAAATTGGATGTTCAAAGGAAGATGTGTCAATAGAACTAGCAAAGACCCCAATTATTGAATGTTTCTTGATAGCGCCACATGATTCACGCCTATAATACTTCTTGGGACAAGAAGACAAGTTGATTTAGTCAAGTTAATGGCTTTATTAGAAACTTGTCTTGCAAGTTGGATAACTTACCTTGTAAGTTGGCTAACTTATCTTGCAAGTTGACTTGGCTAACTTATCTTGCAAGTTGACTTGGTTAACTTACCTTGCAAGTTGGCTAACTTCTCTGGTAAGTTGGCAAGAGGCCTATAAATAGAGGAGCCCTCTCTTGCATTTTCACCTCTTTGGCTCACCATTTCACCATCACTACTCACTCTCTCTTGGCAGCCCTCTCTTTCTTAGCCGCGCCCTTGCCCGCACCCGTGCCCGTGTTGCGCTGTGTTCTTGCCGTGACCTTATCGCTCGACTCACCCCTAGGTCACACTCGGCCATGATCTTGGAGGGTAGTAAGTAGACTTACTAAACCTTGGCTAGGATGATGTGTTACGTTGTTGGGCGAGTCATGTGCTTGTGATGCTTGCATGTATTCCGTTGTTTGTGAACGGTTGATATAGCTTGCCATGCTTGCATATACATTTGTAAGGTTTGCTAATGTGTTTGGCATCATGCTTGAGAGCACGCCCTGGGCCATGAATGAATCTCGCTTAGTTCGGATTAGCGTCGAGGCGTGTCGGAACGAGTCTTGCTTGGAGGGTCGGTATTGAGGCGTATCAATCCAAGCCTTGCTTGGCGTAGGTCAGCGCCATGACCGGTCGGTTCGGATCACGAACTTGGTTCTGTGCCTAACATGACTTAAAATTTTTGAGGATTTATGGCATGACGCTCACTTCGCGTGAGGTACTCAAGTTGATATGATGCTTGTTGGCATGGTCACACGAGGGAAAAGAATAGCCGTCGCCCTTGATTGGGGACGTTGCTTGATTAAGTTCGGATGAATAGCCGTCACCCTTGATTAGGGGCCGTTACCTCATTAAGTTCGAATGAAAAGCCGCCACCCTTGGATTAGGAGACATTGCCCGGAGAATTTTCGGAAGAACCGTACCAACGATTAAGATAATGAATTCCTCATGTGCATGCTTTTGGTTGAGATATTGTTGCTTGAATAGAAAGGCATGTTAACATAATCTCATGCACAAGAACAAGTGTGGTTGAAGCATCTTTGCTATTGATATGCTATCAATTGATGTGGCTATGACATGTGCTTTGTTCGATGGCGATGCGTTCTCCTATCCGGAGTTTAGTGAGTTTTACTTACTGAGTCCTCGACTCACTTTGTTGTTTTTCAGATTTTTAGGCATGAAAGTGTCACACCAATTTTGGGAGTTGTAGATATGCTAGAGGAGATAGGAATTTCCCACAACCTACGCGGATACGTGTAGTGTATTGAAAAGGGAAAACAAAGCCCGCAAAAAGAAAAGGGGCATGTAAAAGTTTGGCTTGTAAAATATATATGCTATAATGTAAATACAAGGTTTACTTATAATACTTGTCGTAACCCCGTTGTTTGTTATGATTGTGATTGTCCCGAATTCATGCTTCCGCTTGTTCGTAAAGAAAAATAATAACGAACGGGACGTTGCAAGGTGAGCCACGAGTCATGGTCTTGGCCAGGATGTGACAGTGTGGTGTACGTCGCATCAATAACCCCAAAGTGGGGGCATTACATAAATAAAGGCCCGAAGTGGATCTTATCTCAAATAAAGGCATGAAGTGGCTATATTAGTCTTAAAGAAGAGCCTGATCTTGCTAGCTGAAGGGCATTTTCGTCCGTTATTTTTTTCCTTTTTTTCTTTCTTTTTTCCTTAATCTATTTTTTTCTTTTGCTTTTCTTTTTCTTTTCTTTTTCTTTTCCCTCTTTTCTCCATCGGACTCAGGTGAGGGCCACCCTCGCTCGCCCAGCCTAGGCGAATCGACCCTCGCCCTCGCCTGGGCTGGCGAGGCCAAGGGTCGCCCTTGCCAGCCCAAGCGAGCGCGGCTCTCACCCGCCTAGGCGAGGGCGGCTCTCGCTCGACACCGGCGAGGGAAACCCTCGCCTAAGGTCGACAAAGGTCACCGGTGATGGCCGGGGGAGGGAAGAGAGAAAAAGAAAAAAAGAAAGGAAAATAAAAGGAAAGGAAAAAGAAAGCAAAAAATATACTTAATTTTTTTTGACTAAAATACCTCTTCTCTGATGGCCAGAATAGTCATTGGCCGGCCAAAAGTCCTTCTTTGAGACGATTTGGCTACTTCATGCCTTTATTTTGAGACAAAGTCCATTTTAGGCTCTTATTTGAGAAAATGAAAGTACTCCATGTTCTTATTTGAAATTTTCCTAGGAAAAATAGGTCAATTTTCATAGGTGTAACAAATTCTCATTTTGGAGTGACCATCAAAATGTCACGTTGATGGCAAGTATACATACATATATACATACATATAATATATATGGTAATGGTAATGAGGGGAAATTGCTTCGGTGGCAAAGGGCAGAGAACTCTCAATTCCTTCTTTCTTTAGAAATGATAACGAAACTCCCGTATCCCAAAAATTATGTTAACAATACATAAAATTACCAAAACCTCCTTACCAAAAAAAAAAAAATTACCAAAACCAATACACAAAGATGTAGCAAAAAATAAGGCAAACTTGCAAAGCCTCTGCCAAGAATTTACCCTACTCATATACTGAAACATGGAAGAAAAATAAAATTTTCAAGCTTAACGTTCTAGACATAATATGCCATCTCTTAAGGGAGATGTGCTAAGACATGAACTTCCCAAGGCTCTTGTGGGAACCCGCAACTGATTTTCAAATTATTGCTAGCTCATCCGTTGAAATCCCAACCCGACAATGCATCTGAAACCAATGTGATTGCACTTTCAAAAACAATAATGAATAGTAACTTCCGGACACCATTTCGAAACCATTTGGACATAATGTATTCGCCAGGGAGGTTTGTTCTATGGCTTGGCCGCTATTTACTACTTCACTCACCTGAAAACCCAGGACCACCGTAAAAGAAATTGACCCCGTATTGAGTAGTCTTACCCATGATTGCAAATCATAGCACTCAGGGTTTGTCGCCATCATTACAAAATTATCTGCATCCCTGTTCATCAAATTGGCATCAACATATTGAAGGTTGTAGAAATGGACGATTTCCCGAATCCTTCAGAAGGAAAGTGGTCGCTGCCTATTTGCGTTGTCGTATGATGCCCAAGGTTCAATGTTGACTATCTCTCTGCCCCAAGTTACCCCATCAGCACTTGTGCTTAAAGAACTAAATATTTCTCTAGGCAATATCCTTTGTCGACATTCGCCAATTGAAGCCACCCATGTCTAGTAACAAGATCATGAGACATCTCGTAAGAAAACAAATATCCACACCCAAATATAGTTAAATTGCACCTTTTGATTTCCTTATAAGTGATGGCATCATACGATCTATAATGACAAGAAAACTAGACGGGGAATACGAAAGAGCCTATCATTTCCATAAATGGACAATTTTAGTTACCTGAGTTACAGATATATAAACATCATATTGATTCCTGTTAAGTTGTATCGGAGATCCAAGAGTAATTTTATGGTCCACTTGCACGAATCCTGGTTGGTCGAGATTGAAATGACTAGTCTTTCTGGTAGTTATCACTCTGAAAATCATCCGGAACAAGCATGTCAATTGTCAACCATTTGATCATGACTCTCATGAGAATCTCAGATATCTGTTAGAGTAATTTAATATTAAATCACGCCTTCATCTAACAGCTTAAACTTTTAGAACAATCGAAAATGGTCTCACAAAATCTCACATGGTATTAGAGCTGGAGGTCCTTGGTTCGAATCTTTCCAAGCCCTGTTTACCTCATTAATTAAATATGTCAACGCTTAGTACCAAGCAAAAAGACCAGACTAAGCGTGAGGGGGAGTATTAGAGTAATTAAATATTAAATCACACATTCATCTAACAGTTTAAGTTTTTAGAATAGTTGTCAGTGTCCCACAAAATCTCACAATTTCATAAAAGACAAAGGAGAACTCATAGTCGAATATATGAATGACCAAGGCTGTTTGCCGAAATTAGCAGGGTTACTTACCTGAAACCAAAAAGAGAGAACCGTTTTTCCCCGGGCACTTCGAGAATGGAAATAATGCCGATACAGCTTTTATTCTGTACTCACCGTCCATCCCTCCTCCATAGTATTCAAATTCTCGTTTTTCCTCCCCACAACCCACATTTGAGAAAAAATAGCTCCGTTGACCAATACTATGGGATAGGGATTCCGCACAATTACATACGCATGTGCTCCGCGGTAAGTCCCACCGGGCAAAGACACTTAGGCGTACTGTTCCATATAATCTTACATCATATTCATTAAGAATTCTACTTGGATCCAGTCAAGTTGGCTTGGATTGACTCTCTTCATTTGTTGAACGAACGGATTGGCTCGTTCTTTTATCTTACTTTTGCTGGCTTTAATGGGGACCGTTCCTTCAGGGAACTCTCCATATTTCCACCATACCTGACTGAGCATGCCTTCGGATGATTCTGCCTCATTTAACTTCTAGTTTACGTTCAGTTTCACCTGTAAAGTATCGAAAATGGAAGTTTCAGCTTTCGTTATATCATCGGAGAAAAGAAATTTACATGTTGCTTCTTTCCTAGATAAAGCCATCAAACCGGCTCATCGTCTTAAGAAACTCAAACTACTGTTGCTTAGAATGTCTACATGATGGCCAGAGCCTCCTAAAACATCTTATGCAGTTGCCCACATTTGTATGTTCATATTGAGTTAATTTTGTGCCTTTCGTCTTGGTTTTGAGCTATGATAGAGCCACGATGGTGGTGATGGATTCGGCTTATGTTAACCCAACTAAGTGCTAAAAACAAAATCGTAAATAGGAAAATCACCGAAAACCATCAGGATTGGTTTGTATCCCTGAAAATTGACTTCTCTTGCAAGGGCTACATTCTGGCCTTCAATAAGATGTTGTCTCAAGCGGTATGGTTTAACCGCATTTAGGTTTGCTTACCTGGTTCGGTCTCCATAACATTTCAATAGCATTGGTCCCAAATTAAACTACATTTAGCAATATCGGGGGAAGAACACTAGAAGTACTTACTTAAGTGTTAAAAATTTCCGCCGGATAATTTAAGTGCCAAATTTTTTAAAAAACGATCACTGAAGTGCCAACTCCGATAAGTTTGGCCGGAAATCCGACGTGGCATTTTTTTATTAATTTCTGAAGCTGATGTGGCTCGTCGGAGGTTTAGTAAGCATGCACACTTCAAAACGACGTAGTTTAGCATGTGTACTTCGATTTTTTATGATTTTTTCCTTCTTTTCTTTTCTTTCATCTTCTTCTACCTTTGGCCGGCCCTCACCCAGGCCACGGTGGCCTCGCCGGATCTGGCGAGGGGAGCCCTCGTCTCGTCCGCCCTAGCCCAGGCAAGGGTCGGCCTTGCCTTGCCTCGCTAGATCTGGGGTGGGCAAGGCTCAGGCCACGGTGGCGTCGCCAGATCTGGGTGAGGCGACTCTCGCCTTGGGCGAGGCCACCCTCGAAAGCCACAGGCGAAGGCCGGAGGTCGAACCTCGCCTGGGCAAGGGCTCCCCTTGCCAGATCCGGCGAGGCCGGCCCTCAACTAGGCCACGGCGGCCTCGCCGGGAGTCACCCTCTCCCCCGAGTGACGCCTGGCGAGGACGCTGTGGCCTGGGCGAGGGCCGGCCTTGCCGGATCTGGTGAGGGTTGCTTGGGCCTCGATTGTGGCAGGTGACGGTAGCCTCGTCCAGGCAAGGCCAGGCGGCCGGCCATGGCCAGTGGCCGATGTCCGGTCACCGGCCAAAGGTAGAAGAAGAAGAAAAAAAAGAAGGAAAAAAAGAAAAAAAATCAGAAAAAATATTTAAAAAATCAAAATATACACGTGAAAATGCCACATAGACTGATTAAAAAAAAAACCCAACTCAGATTAAAATTTTAATTATAAAAGTCACGTATTAATTTGGCCTGAATTTCTCGCTGTTGGCACTTAAGTGATCATTTTTTCTCCGATTTAACACTTAAGTGATTCGGCGAAAACTTTTGGCACTAAAGTAAGCGTCGCACACAAGTTTTGGCACTTCTAGTGTTCTTCCCCCAGCAATACCTGTAAGATGTGATTCTTTAGAAGTAGATGATCAAAGGCAAGTTGCTTGAAGATGTCGACGCAATTCATCGTTTCACTTGTATCGTGACACTGTAGTATAATTAACATTGCAATTCAATTTCAACATTTCACATAGGGTAGACTATTATGCAGACTAAGGTGGTAGAATCTCAAAGAAATAACCGAAACGGCAATAGATCTATGCTTTTCACTGTGCCTTTAGGCTTAGCTAATCTTCTCTTCCTGCGTAAGGATTCTTACTTAAGCAAACCTGTTTCTTGGCATATTAATCGTGACACTCAACAAGGGTAGCAAAGCATAAGAAGTTTTAGTAGGATTTGTATTTGCCATTGCAAAACAGTACTAATGAAAGTAAGATAAATGAAATTCTCTGACCTATATATTTATAGTGCTCCATACAATAATCATACCCAGATTAAATCATCAACAATCTTCGCTGGATCAGGCAAATACTGTGGAGGCCACCAGCGGAAGTTTCGGATTTACATTCCAATTAGGAATGGAAATCTTCCGCATTGAAATAGATCGGATCATTTCCACGAAAAGAATGATATGGAAGGAAAAAAGCAGGTGCTGCAGCTTTACAGTCTACGGGAACTCTGCTAACTAATTAGACAATTCAAAGATGAAGTGCAAAGAATAATTAAAGGGCAGATATTATTCCCAAATTTAAGGAAAATTAAGATGGATTCTCGAGAAAGAAACAAAGGAAACAATCAAGGACAACCCTCGTATCCAATAATTTTCCTCGTATATGTCATTTCCTTTCTCTTGTATGCCTTGACTCAAATCATCCAACTGATCATCGGTAAAAGCTTGCACTGCATTACCCTTTATCCATGAGAAAATTGTCCAAAAAGTCCTAAACCTATTGCACTTTTGTCAATTCAGTCCTAAACCTTTTAAGTTTACCAATTGAATCCTAAACCTTTTCATTTCTTACCAATTGAGTCCATCCGGCCAATTTTGTCCAGAAATCACTGACGTGGACATTTTTATATAACATTTTAATAATTTTTGAATTTTTTTTCTTTTCTCTGTTTTTATTTCTGGATTCTGAAGCTAGGGCTGGCGAGGGTGGCCAGCCAACCCTCGCCGGCTCTGGGCAAGGGCATCATGACCCTCGCCGACCAAGTGAGGGCGCACGAGCCCTCGCCCAGATCTGGCGAGGGCTGCGATGCCTCGCCCAAATCTGGCTAGGCGAGGGCTTGGCGGCCCTTGCCGACCCCAGGCAAGGCGTTTGGTGGCCTCGCCGGCCCCAGGCGAGGCCCAGATCTGGCTAGGTGACGGCTTGACGGCCCTCGCCAGCCCTAGGCAAGGCGCTTGGCGGCCTCACTGACCCCACGCCCTTGCTTAGGGCCGGCGAGGGCCTCGCCTAGCCAGATCTGGGTGAGGGCTCAGGTGCCCTCGCTTGGCCGGCGAGGGTTGTCAGCCCTCGCCCATGGCCGATGAGGGTCGGTCGGCCACCCTTGCCGACCCTAGCTTCAAAATCTAGAAAAAAAGATAGACAAAAGGAAAAAAAAATGAAAAAAACATAAATTTTTTTTCAGAAATTATTAAAATGGTTTCAAAAATTATTAACGTGGCCGCCCGGCGTCCACGTTAGCGATTTCCGGCCAAAATTGGCCAGATAGACTCAATTGGCAAAAAATGAAAAGGTTTAGGACTCAATTGGCAAAGTTAAAAGGTTTAGGACTGAATTGACAAACGTGCAATAGATTTATGACTTTTTGGACAATTGTGCCCTTTATCCATTATAAAAGATGGAGTTAGATTTTAGTTAAAATAATGGAGAATATTTCTTGTCTGGGCATGATTTGCTATTAAACTGGAAATAGTAGTCATTAATGCTTTTCCGCACATGCAAACAAAGCTTGAGATTGGCATATGAAATTATTCCTATGATCTCAATTCCCAGAGAAGGCTTTGGGATTCCAATGGTTTGATTTGATTTCCTTCGACGGATGAAGTTAACTTCCATACAAGAGTATTGCCATAACTTGTCAGATTGTTAGCCTTTTCATCAACTTCATATCTAAAAGTTAATTACCGGTAGTAAATGTAATATTTAAGTGGAGACAAAGCTTGAAAATGCAGCCACTTTCACAGGAACACACGACCACAAAGATGTAACGCTGGAATTTAATCGATGGCACAAATCGGAAAGCTACAGCTAAGGAAAAATAAAGTGCAGTGCGAGAAAGTAAAGATAATTGAAAGATAAGATTTTGGTTAATTTGTCGAGTGTTCTCTATAGTAGTTGTGTGGCAGCTGCTCCTTAGCGGTTTCCAATGGTTGTGTCTATGTTCTTCTATTCCAAAAATCTTGTCTTCACGTCCATGTGATGCCATGATCTTGCTTTCAAGTGATAACCATCCCATGATCTTATACATGCCAATCACTTCATAACCTAATTACTCAAAATCCTACGGCTTTAGGCCTATAAATGTGCTGTGACGTCGCCTCGATATCTTTCCCTTGCTTTTTTGTGGGTTTTGTCGATCATATCTACCTTAATTCTTCCTGATCATTTTAGAACCTACATGGTCAGTCTTCGATAACCGGATTGTTATCGATGTGTTAACATTACCATCGATTGCTATCTATCGACCACGCACTTCCATATCAACTTGATGATGTTGGGTCATATACATGACACATGCCTCTAACATATGTCCTTTATGTTGGCAACTTGATAATATTTGCTTCCACGTTGCCTATGCCTGTCATTTGTCCCTTAATGATCCTTGCTTCCACGTAGCCTCAAGCCTCTGTCATGCGTTTCTTATGTTGGCAACTTGATGATCTTTGTTACAAATACTTGTCGACCATCTTTGATCCTACGTCATTATTACCAAACCATCATTGATGCACTAAAATGGATATTCTACAATTTGTCGACGATGGAACATGTAATTCATGCCTCCGTCATGTGTTTCCCATGTCAACAAATTGATCATTTTTTGGTGTAAACAAGATTCTATAGATTCATTGGAAGATTTTATTGCGGGATTCTATAATCCCGAGAAACCGTTTTAGGGAATTGGTGACCATTGGATCACAAAATCCCTCGATGGATCTACTCCACGGTCATAACTCATCGTAATCACATTATTTTTGCTCCTGTACACAGAAGTCGCCTTGTTTGCATTGAGAGAAATTTTCATATGGCACACGCACTCGACTTTAGAGAGGTTCCAATCAATCGTCATCATAACTCACAAGCTCTCAGTCCTCATTCATAAAGCCCATGTGACTAGAATTCTCAAGTAGGTGAGACGCACACACTGTAGGAATTACATCACTATCATTCCCGATAGCGTGGATACATAACACTCAAGTTGATCCACAGATTTTCGGTATATTGGCCACTCAAGAAAAGTCATTGGACTGTTAACAACAGATACTCCGAAAGGCGGCAAGTTTGTAGGACCAGGGCCCCTGGATTTTTGCCTTGTGGAGGGAAAGATGAAAGCAGACAGCCCACACAATTAGGAGGAGAATGACACGGAGAGAGCAGTATCAAATATCAGCAGTGTGATATAACTACAAAGACGGGAAAAGTGCCGAAAACAGTCCTAAACCTTTTGCATTAGTGCTAATTTAGTCCTAAACCTTTTTTTGGTGCCAATTCAGTCCTAAACCTTTTGCATTGGTGTCAATTTAGTCTTAAACCTTTTTTTGGTGTCAATTAAGTCCTAAACCTTTCAAATTGGTGTCAATTCAGTCCTAAACCTTTTGTTTTTGTGCCAATTTAGTCCTTCCGGCTAATTTTGACCGAAATTTGCCGACGTGGACGCCTGCCAGCCGGCGGCTGGTCACTGGCGCCGACGTGGAAAACTTTAGTAATATTTTAATATTTTTTTGAATTTTTATTTTTTTTCCACTTTTTTTTTTGGTCTTCCCTCCTTCCTCTGGCCGGTCGCCGGTCCGGCGACCGGCCAGAGGCCGGCGAGCTCGACCTCGCCAGATCCGGCGAGGTCGGGCCTCGCCCGACCATGGCGAGGCTCGAGCCCTCGCCGGAGGCCGCGGCGAGGGCGAGCCTCGCCATGGTCGGGCGAGGCCCGACATCGCCGGATCTGGCGAGGTCGCTGGGCGAGGCTCGACCTTGCTCGACCATGGCGAGGCTCGAGCCCTCGCCGTGGCCTCCGGCGAGGGCTCGAGCCTTGCCATGGTCGGGCGAGGCCGCCCTCGCCAATGGCCAACGAGGTCGAGCTCGCCGGCCTACGGTTCGGCGACCGGCCAGAGGAAAGAGGGAAGACAAAAAAAAAAAGGAAAAAAAAGAAAAAAAAGGAAAAAAAATAAAAATTCAAAAAAAATATTAAAATGTTACTAAAGTTTTCCACGTCGGCGCCACGTTAGCGCCGGTGACCGGCCGCGGGCCGGCAGGCGTCCACGTCGGCAAATTCCGGTCAAAATTGGCCGGAAGGACTAAATTGGCACAAAAACAAAAGGTTTAGGACTGAATTGGCACCAATTTAAAAGGTTTAGGACTTAATTGGCACCAAAAAAAGGTTTAGGACTAAATTGGCATAAATGCAAAAGGTTTAGGACTGAATTGGCATAAATGCAAAAGGTTTAGGACTGAATTGGCACTAATGCAAAAGGTTTAGGACTTTTTTGGCACTTTTCCCCTACAAAGACTATTCTTCAGCTCCGAGGATTTCTGAAGATGGTCCGACTAGATAAGAATGTGCCCGGATTCGAGCGCAGCCTAACCATTGTCCCTCTTTGTCTCTCTCTCTATCTAGACCCGTCGGATTGACGTGGTCAGACACTCTAGACCTTGGATCTGAGGCTTGCAACCTTGGATTGAAGGTTGCCGGCCTCAGAACCCTAGAGCTGGGGTCGCCTGAGGGTGGGGATCGTGCTCGGCGTCGGCCGCAGCCAAAGGAAGAGGTCACAACCACGAGCCCACACTCATCGAAACTAGAGTCCCTGGCCAACGCTTGGAGGTCACCTGAGGTTGGGTCTCATCCTCGCATTAGTCATGTGTCACGGTCGGTGGCCTCTACGATGTTTGCCATCCTGAGAAAGGCTGGGAAACGTTGCTCCGGTTAGCATAGAGAAAAGTTAAGTAAAATGACAAGGTCTGAGAGTAATAATTTTGGGAAGAATGCGAGAAAGGAGAAGATTGCGATTGAGACTTGAAAAGATTGAGATTTGATTCAAGCGCGTTTATATCCGTGTTATATCCAATAACCATCAAAATTTGTATAAAATATAACAAATCCTATCCCTATCTGACAAAAAAATCCAGATAGTATTCTACTTAAAATACATGCGCAAAGCAATTGCATATGTGTTCTGATAGAAAAAAGTCTGGATATAGTGTCGATCTGAACTACTGCAACTAAATATTGTCGAACCAGTAATACTAGCAGGATTGGAAGGTGAATCCGTAGCTTTAGCAACGTAATAACTACACCTTCCATTTTTGAATCTTGCATTTCCTCAAAATCCAGAAAATACCAAAACTCTGAGGCATCTATATAGAACCCATGTTCAAGGCTGGACACGGCACGTATCACTGTCAACCTGTTTCGCCGGAAATGCTCCCGCAACGAAATATAATTCACCGAACGTAGTTCTTCAATTCTTAATGAGAGGAGACCGGGTTCCGTGGCGACTCCGGAGAGGAAATATCCAGGAAGACAAGAAAAAACTACGAACTTTTACTTCGAACTTCGAACCGGACTGTACGTACAAACCGTGCCGGAATTTAATCAACGACAAAGCTTGAAAATACAGCCACACACGTACACAAAGATGTATCGCCGGAATTTAATCGACGACTAGACCTGTTAAATGGGTGGGTCGGGTCGGGTTTGGGTCGGGTCATAAATGGTCCGACCCAAATTGACCCATTAACCCGTTTATGACCCATTTATTCATAGTGTAAATATCTCGACCCATACCCGACCCGACCCATATTGCTAAAACACTTTTATATTTAACCTAATCTAGGAATACTTGTTTTTTATGGTTTTTTTTTAAAATTATACTGCTAAAACATTTTATGCAATACAAAGCTAGTGAAAAAAATTTATAAATTTTTTTAAATTTGAGGTTCTGTTTGTTTTACGAAAAATGCGACATTTCTAAAAAATATTTTCCATAAAGTCATTATCCAAGAAAATAAAAAAAAATTAATATTTTTTTATTTTTTAAATCGAATTTTTAATTTTTTCTTTTTCCTTTATTTTTGGCCGATCGCCGGCCGCCGTGGCCGGCGACCGACCACAAGCGAGGACGAGCTCGCCGGAGGCCGGCGAAGCTCGTTCTCGCCGATCTGGCGAGACCGAGGCCTCGCCCGAGGCCGGTGAAGCTCGAGCTCGCCAGCCTCGAGCGAGGCTCCACCTCGCCAGATCCGGCGAGGTCGAACTCGCCTGAGGCCGGCGAGCTCGAGTCTCGCCAGATTGGCGAGGCTGGAGCCTCGCCACAGGTAGGCGAGGCTGAAGCCTCGCCGGGATCGGGCGAGCTCGAGGCTCGCCAAATCGGCGAGGCTCGAGCCTCGTCCGAGGCCGGCGAGCTCGAGCTTCGCCAGCCTCCGGCGAGGTCGTCCCGCCCCTGTGGCCGGTCGCCGTGGCCGACCACCGGCCGGAATAAAAAAAAAAAGAAAAAGAAAGAAGAGAAAAGAAAAAAGAAAAAATAAAAGAAAAAGAGAAAAAAAATAATTAAATTTCAATTTTTTTAAAACATTTTTGTAAAGAGGGAGAGAGTGTGTGGATGGGTCTAGTAGGTGGGTTGGACATGGGTTCCAAACTCAACCCATTTAGACCCATTTATCTTTAAGTTTTAAAATTTAAAACCTATTTAAGTTTGACTCTTTAAAATTAAAGTGACCCATATATGACCCATTTATTTTTAAATGGGTCATATATGGGTTTAAGACCCATTTTGACACCTCTATCGACGACGCAACACCCGGGATAGAGATACACACCAGAATTTAATCGACGACGCGAATCAAAAAACTATAGCTAAGGAAAGATAAAGTGCGGTACATGAAAGTAAAAATAATTGAAAGATAACATGTTATTTGATTTTGGTGGTGAGCTCTCCAGTAGATGGCCAGTGATATTTATAATGGTTGTGTTGTAACTGCTCTTTAGCGGTTTTCAACGATTGTGCCCATGTTCTTCCATTCCGAAAATCTTGCCTTCATGTCCATGTGATGCCATGATCCTGCTTTCAAGATAACCGTCCCACGATCTTGTCTACAAGTGATAACTGCCTCATGATGATGCTTCCAAGTAACTGTTTCCTCAAAATATACATGTATGCTCCTTAGTGGTTTCCAACAGTTACGTTGAGTCGACTACCTTGACGGTTTATTCGACTCCACTACGTTGGCGGTTTCTTCAACCCACTATGTTGACGGTTACTTCTTCGATAGTTGTATCCGAGGTTATCGACTCCACTTTTTGTTGATTCCTTCAAGTTGGCACTTCTTCACTGAAGTGTATTAATTTCCGCATTCTGACCAGTCACGACCGTCGATTCCTTCAAGTTGGCACTTCTTCACTGAAGTGTATTAATTTCCGCAATCTGACCAGTCACGACTGTCAACTTCCTTTTAATTTTGACAGCTCTACAATGATTTTATGAGAAAATTCAAAACATAAAAGTTGTAGATCCAGTAGTCTTCGTTCTTTTGGCTTTGGAATCAGGTCAATCCGATCTGTCTCGAAGAAGTTATGACCATTTTCCCGAACTAGCGCAGAACTGAAATTACATCGACGCGCTCGACGAGACGAAGTCACGACCGTCGACTTCCTTTAACCTCGATAGCTTCTACAGTGATTTTCTGAGAAAACTCGAAACATAAAAGTTGTAGATCCAGGAGTCTTCGTTATTTTGGCATTGGAATCAAGTCAATCCGATCTGTCTAGACGAAATTATGACCATTTTCCCGAGCTAGCGCAGAACTGAAATTTCCTTGATGAAGTCGTGACCAGTTTTGTCAATAATACCCAAAAATTGGTCATTTTTGGGTGTAAACATATACACATGACACATGTCTCTGACATGTGTCCCTTATGTTGGCAACTTGATGATATTTGCTTCCACGTTATCTCAAGTCTCCGCCATGTGTCCCTTGATGATCTTTGGCACAAACGAACCATGTCGACAAGTTGGCCATTTTTTGGTGTAAACACAACCATATCGGTCTCCAAGAATCATCATAACCCAATCCTCTACCTGCAAACAAACCCTAGGAAAAATGGAACAGTGTGCAACGAAGCTCAGTGCATTGGCGATTCTGCTGGTGATTGCATCATGTAGGTGGCCCCTTTCATTCATTTTTCTCTGATCCCTCGCTAGTTATTACAATACCAATGATTCCTCCTTCTTTTAAGGTTTCGTGGTCTCGCATGCTGAGGATGTGCGTTGCCAGATTGACACGGATTGCGGTCCTAAGCAGTGCGATGCTGGGTTTGTTCCCATCTGCAGAGGAGGCATATGTGTGTGCAAGTTATCCGTGGATGGCTCGAGTTGCGACAAGCCTGAGGATTGTCGCTATATCTGTGGTCATCCAAATGACCCACAGTGCTTCACCTGTGCGCAGAGAAAATGTGTCTGCTTGTGTTTTTAAGCGTTTGATGGATATTGTCGAATGAATCGATCTCGTTCTCAATAAGACGTGTCGTCCGACACGAGGTATTGACTTATTTTTCAGCACTTGCTTCATTCGTGGGTATGTAATGGCTATGCCCCATGACATTGAGCTCCTCCATCGTGAGAAATGATGCTGACCCAAGTTGAGACACTTTGAGGTGCGTTTGCTTCGCTCAAAATTTCATGATAAAAGAAACGATTTTTCTTTCATCTGTTTGGTAATTTCTTTTTAGTAAATTAAAAAGTCGTTTTCCCTCGATATAAGCTTGTTTTCAATCCATGGAAAGGTTTTCCGGTCATGACGTTTTAAAACTTTTGATGTTGCAAGACACTTTGTACAGGAACAAAAATAATGTGGCTATAATAAGTTATGACCGCGGAATAAGTTTATGGAGGGATCATAGAAGTCCCCTTGTTACCATTGAAGAGAATTTTTTTGACACGCGTACTCGAGTTTAGAGAGGTTCCAATCAATCGTCATCGGAACTCCCAAGCTCTCGGTCTCATCCATAAGCCTGTATGGCCAGAATTCTCAAGCAATGAGACGTACATACTGTAGGAATTACATCATTGTCATTCCCAAGAGCGTGAATACATAAAAAATCAAGTTCATCTCCCGATTTTCAGCATATCGGCGACTCAAGAGAAGTCATTGCCACTGTCAACAGCAGCCATTCCTTAAAGGAGGACTCGAGAGAAGTCATTGCACTGTCAAAAGCAGGAATTCCTAAAAGGGGGCAAGTCTTTGGGGCCAAACCCCCTAAATGTTATCCTTGTGAGGGAAAGATAAAAGCAGACAGCATACAAAATTAGGAGGAGAATGACACAAAAAAGAGAGCAGTATCAACATCAGCAGTGTCATATAGCTACAAAGACTACTCTTCAGCTCAAGGGTTTCTGAAGATGGTCCAACCAGATACAGCTGTGCCCTGATTCGAGCACTCGACCCTCATGCAGAGGGAATATAAATGGACGAAGAATAGTGAATATGACCGAATTGGAGGAGTTCACTGTCCAACAATAAAAAGAAGAGACCAAATTGGAGGAGAGAAACATAGCGAAGTGAAAGCCGAAAGGTAGCTCCTTTATGCTGGAGCTACAAGCTAGAGACTAATTCGGTCAATCTGGTGGCGTCATGGGAAAGAAACAGGCTAAACTCTGGAGTCTGACAGCCTAAAACGGCATCATGTTAATGTTCATGTCATGCCACGAAAATCTGTAAAGTGACAATCTCAATCTACCTGATATCCAGATAAGTCACCCTTTGGAGATTTGTACTGATTCATGAAAGAACACATCGCTGTGGCTTGTGAAGAGCTCGAGGGATGCATGGAAGAGAAAAAGATTTACTTCTCTCCATCTAAAGCTTGCCAGTGCAGCTATACATTCGAACGTGAAACTAGGTATTGCACTGAAGGTCTAACAAACTACACGAACACAGCATTTGACAAAAAAATTTGTCCCTTCACACAGTGCCCAGTGGGAGATATTAAGGTGTTAAGTATAGCCATTCATTCCTCAAAAGTCGGTGTCCAACTTAGTCGAGCGGATCCACCGTAATTGTCGTATACAATACAAGTTTCTATGTCTTGTAACAGCAAATGCAAGAATACCTCATAGAGCTAAACAAGGTCAATAACAAGAGGATAATTTAGCGGCAAAACAACATGCCCATCTTATTGGGAGTGTATGGTGTATAGAAATTCCAACAGGACTGTATGCTCATGATCACTATCTTATTCGATCCTCTAATCTGGCTACAACAAACCAGTCAAGAACTCAATCTGCTGAATCAAACAATGGTAAATCGAAGTCAAAATTGATCGAAACCTACCGATCCTCATTCTTCCATCTGTCCCTCTTTGGCGGCTTTCGAACTCCGAAAATCCCTCTTCAGCTCCGACACCCTCTTGACACAATCCACCTTCGTCTTCCCCGGAACAGCAGCCGCGATTTTCTCCCACCTCATCGGCGTATCCTTTGGAAATGCCTTCAACGCATTGAGCAGCGCAACATCTTCCGCGCTGCTCCATTCGCTCTCTCTCCTGACCTCGCCGCTGCCACTACCATCCTCCCCCTCATTCAGCCTCTCGTCCAGAGGCTTCCTGTTCTTCAAGAACTGCGCGTACGAGTCCTTGTCGCTCGACTTCTTATCGGCCAATCCCTTCGCTTTCTTGATCACACTCTCCACTCTGTGACCCCCGTTGAACGACTCCGCGATTATCTCCCACCGCCTCGGCTTCCCCGCCGGATGCTTCACCAGCTGCTTCCTCAAGAGCTCGATCTCATCCTCACTCCAATCCTTCTCCTTCCCCTTCTCCTCCTCCCGAAACCCTAGATCACTCTTCCCCTGAACCGCTACACCATTTCCCTCGATCTTCTTCCCCAATTGACTATCAATTTCAGCAATTGGCGGCGAAACCGCAACGTTATTACCTGGAGGCGGCTGCCCTTTCGGCCGCTTCTGAGACGGCTTCTTCTTCGCTTCCTCCACGACCTGGGGCTGCAGATCCGGGGGGAACTCGACGACCGGGCCGTGGCCGACGCGGACGGAGCCGCCGGTGAGGGAGGACGGGGCGAAGGGGCCGACAAGGAGCGAGAGGGAGAGCCAGAGGAGGAGAGATCGGGAGGGCTCGGAGTGGGCGTAGAGGAGCGCGAGAGAGACGAGGACGGCCGAGAGCGCGGTGGTGGCGACGAGGAAGGGCTTGGGCAGCTGCCGCCGTTGGCCGGAGGCCGAAGAAGAAGAAGACGACGACGGCGGCGGCGGCGGAGGAGGGGGAGGATTCGCGCGCGCTTGGAAGAGGAAGCGGCGACGGTCGTCGTCGACGTACTCCATGGGATCTCCGACTCCTCCGAGACTCTGTACGGTCACGCCATTTCTGCAGCACGCGAGTTTTGGTAGTCAAAATGGCTGGTGATTTGGGCGGGCCGGGCGGGTTTCGAGCGGGCTTGACCGGGCCTCCATGGATAGAATTTTCGATTTCTTTTGTATTAAATATTTCTGCCCCATTTTTCTTGGGGTCTTTATCATGTTATTATCAAAACATTTTTAATGTAATTTTGATCGGCATATTATGTTGTTCGCCACCAAAACATTGTCAAAATGTAATCGTGGATTAAACAACATTAACTAAAAAAAATCATATTAACGATCAACGAAGTTACGGTGCAGTCATTTCACTTAACTGACAGATGATTATAGCCGAGGAAGGAATGGGGAATTGGATTACGAGTTTATTACACAGTGGGACCATAGTCGAAATATCTAGTAAAAGCAAATATGCAAGTAATTATTGTCTTACTAGTAAAAGCAAATATGCATTTCGATG
Organism: Syzygium oleosum; assembly: GCF_021117445.2. NCBI lineage: Eukaryota > Viridiplantae > Streptophyta > Magnoliopsida > Myrtales > Myrtaceae > Syzygium > Syzygium oleosum. The sequence continues at coordinate 1,384,869 of NW_026607516.1, read as the reverse complement.
AAGATCCATGAAATGATAACCCAAAAGAAAAACCCAATAATAATACTACCAGGATTAGAAGATGAATCCGTAGAAGTAGCAACTTAATTACTATACCTTCCAATTCCATATTATATACTGCAAGTAATTATTGTCTTACTAGTAAAAGCAAATATGCATTTCGATGAAGATCCATGAAATGATAACCCAAAAGAAAAACCCAATAATAATACTACCAGGATTAGAAGATGAATCCGTAGAAGTAGAAACTTAATTACTATACCTTCCAATTCCATATTATATACTGCAAGTAATTATTGTCTTACTAGTAAAAGCAAATATGCATTTCGATGAAGATCCATGAAATGATAACCCAAAAGAAAAACCCAATAATAATACTACCAGGATTAGAAGATGAATCCGTAGAAGTAGCAACTTAATTACTATACCTTCCAATTCCATATTATAAATCTTGGATTTATTTACACGAACTCCAAGAATACCAAACTCGAAATATCTATATAAAGCCCATTGCCAAGGATGGAGATGACCAGTATCAACCACATCCCTCTCCAATAATCACAACCCAATCCTCCATATCTGTAAGCAAAGCCTAGGAAAGATGGAGAAGGGTCAAACCAAGCTCAGTGCATTGGCAATTCTGCTGGTGATTGCATCATGTAGGTGACCCCTTTCATTCATATTTTCTCTGATCCCTCGCTTGTTATCCTAATACCAACGATTGCTCCTTCTTTTAAGGTTTTGTGGTCTCGCATGCCGGGGAACTGTATTGCCAGACCGACCTGGATTGCAAACCCAAGCAGTGTGAAGTTGGGTATGCTCCCATCTGCGTGCAAGGCCTATGCATATGCATCAGAACCAAGAGCCTGGACGGCCCGATCGCACCTTGCGGCAAGCCTGAAGATGGTCTCCCTATCTGCGGTCATCCGACAGAGCCATGATGCTCACCTGTACCGAGGGATATTGTGTCTGCATGTGTTGATGTTGTGTGCGTGCTTGTGATTGTGCTGGAGATTGTTTGAATGCATCGATTTTGTTCTCAATAAGACGTGTTGACCGACGTAAGTATTGCCTTGTCCTCCAGCACTCGCTTCATTCTTGCGTGTACGTGATGGTTGTGCCTCGTGAGATTGAGCTTCCTTTATCGTGAAAAATGGTGCGGGCCCAAGTTGAGAGAATTTAGGGTACGTTTTGTTTCACTAAAAACTTCATGATAATTGAAAAATAATTTCCAAGGAAAATAATTAGTTTTTATTTGTTTAATGGTTTAGGGAAAGTGATTTTCTTTTCATAGATGGGGAAGCCGTTTTTCCCCAATTTAAATTCGTTGTTTTCATTCCATGGAAACGTTTTCCATCGATCAATTAGTTTTCCGTCATCCAAATACCCGAAAGTCAAAAAATAATTTTTCGAAAACAATTTTTCTTTCAAATTGTTTGAGTAAAAGTGTTTTCTAGAAATTAGTTTTTTGAATTTTCACCTGTTTGGTTCGCCGAAAATGACTAGTCAATTGAAAACACTTTCCGGTCAACAAAAATATTCATACATAAATTAAAGGAAAGTGAATTCCTAAATCTAAAAGGTAAAAACATTTTTCTGAATTGCTCTTCTCTCTCTCAACTCGAAATCAAGTCATCTCTCTCTCCTCTCTCAGTCCGTGCTTGTCTCTGCTGTTGTCAACCACCTTTGCTCTTCACGCTGCTCATCTCCGTCGGCTCACCATTCTCGACTCCATCCGAGGATCGCAGATCTCTCTCTCTTCTCTCTGTGCTCACGCCATGGTGGTTGCGCCTTCTTTGAGTGCGGCGAGCATCAAATCTATGGACGCCGTGCCTTCGATATCATCCGCCGAAGCGGCTTCCGATCCCTCGCCGCCATCGCCTCCTGCCTCAGGCTTGAACGAGTTGCACACGAGGAAGTGTGCCGTAGTAGTAGTGTATATACAACGCAAGAGAAGACAAAAATGTTATTTATGAGATCATTTTGCAAATGAGATCCCGATACTAGAATACATTTCCGATCACATATAATCAAGAAATCATTTTCTTTTAGGGATATGTGCACTAGAAGTCCTGAAACTTATTACCAAAGTGGAATTGAGTCCTAAAACTTGTAAAAAGTGCAATCAAGTCCTATAACTTATCAACTTGGTTTAATTGAGTCATAAAGTTAACATCGTCAATTTTTCTAACAGAAAATGCTGATGTGCCATATTTAAATCAATTTCTCTCTCCTACATGGCATTTATTATTATTATTATTATTATTATTTCATTCAAATCTTATTTAAATCAAATAAAAAAACTAAAAAAAGCTAAAATTTTATTTAAAAAACAACAAAGAAAAAAAAGAAAGAAAGAGGAAGCCTCGTCGGTAGTGCACTGCCATTGCCGCTGCCGATCGTTGGCCTTGGGCGATGGCGGCCGGCACTCGCCAGCCCCGGGTGAAGCCTCGTCGGCCCTAGGTGAGGGCCAGCGACCCTCGCTAGGCCTGAGCGAAGCTCACCCAGATTTGGGCGAATCCGGCCGTCACTCGGGCCGGTGAGGCCTAGCAAGCTTCACCGGCCCTCGCCTAGGGTCGGCTAGGCCTCGCCCAGGGCTGGCAAGGGTGGGCGGCGCCTAGATCTAGGCGAGCAACGCTGGCCCCATGCGAGGGCCGGCGAAGGCTAGTGAGACCTCGCCTGAGGCGGGCAATGGTCATCGACTGCGAAGGCCAACGTCGCCTAGATATGGGCACCTCAACCCAAATTTGGGCGAGCCTCGCCAGCCCTTGCCTAGGCAGGTGAGGCCTCGCTTGGGGTCGGCGAAGGCCGGTCACCCTCGCCCAGGGTCTGCGATGGGCGGGGCTGGCAACCTCCAGCAATGGGCAGCAGCGGCAGCACCCTACCGGCGAGGGCTCCTTTCTTTTTTTCCATTATTGTTTTTTTAAATAAAATTTTAGTTTTCTTTACTTTTTTAATCCAATAATAATAATAATAATAATAATAATAATAAATGCCATGTAAGATAGAGAAATTGATTTAAATATGGCACGTCAGCATTTTCCGTTAGAAAAATTGACGGTGTTAACTTTAGGACTCAATTAAACCAAGTTGACAAGTTTTAGGACTTGATTGCACTTTTTACAAGTTTTAAGAGTTAATTACACTTTGGTGACAAGTTTTAGGACTTTTTGTGCACATACCCTTTCTTTTATCATGAAGTTTTTTCTGAAACAAATGCACTGTTAATATTTGAACTGAACTCACCTCTAACGGTGGAGCTCCATATCGACTCCATTTTAATCATCAAGGTTGAACTTGGCTTGATAAAATGTTTTGTTCTCTTTAGCTCTACTGAAAATAAAGCTCAAACTCGGACTTGAACTAGAGTTCTTGACAATGATTAATACTTACTTTTAGCACGAAACTAGTAGCATAAATAGTTGTCGCCCTTGGACAAAGGAAAAGATAAAAGCGGTTTAAGGAATTGCAACCAAAAGAAATAATGATTAAATAGGACAAAGTCTAAAGTCTAGTCTATTTTGCGCTTCGTGTGGAAATCATCCAAAGATAATAAGCCATCACCACGTACATAGCCATAACGCATATACAAAACTGCTGCACGAGAGAACTGAAGAGAGTCGTCCATTAACGTGTTCATTACATCGTCCATTAAAGCGTCCACAAAACTGGTGTAGAGAGTTAAAGAGACGCGTCCGTTAAGACGTTCATTAATTCGTCCATTAATGTGTTCATTAATGCGTGAACTAATGTAGAGCCATTAATAACTTATAATTACAACAATCCCCCACATTAATGGTTCAATAGAATATTTTTTACCCGAAGAATTTTATATATGCCTGTGGAGATAAATTGCATCAATATAGTTAGCTTTCGCTTTGAATCTTCCTTAGCGAAAGCTATCGGACTTACTTAATCAGTCGATGGATTAAGCCTTGAATCACCAGTTTTTGTAAATATGAATTAGATGCGGACTTCAAAAGTTTGCTTTATACTAATTATAGAGTCCAAAAAATCCGAATTAAGTTCCTTAGCGAGGCATGCAAACTAAGCAGCCAGTGAAGAGAAAAAGCTTAAAACCCAATGAGTTGGATTTCTAATGTTCACACTTTGCACTTTGTGCGGTATTATTGAATTTTTGCATATTTTAATCGGGTCAAACAATGATATTTTAGAGAAAAAACAGAGTATTTATCTAACCAGGAAATATATACATGTTAGATATCTTTCCTTATATTATGGTAGAAGAATCTCGAATTATCCAATTGCATACCGCAAGTACACCTAGTAAAGCAAGTGCGCATTTCAATTGAGATTCGTGAAATAAATGGAACAAAAAAAAACCCAATACTTAAGTGCAATTGAATATCAATATATAGCAAGTAAATTACTATTCATCCAATTTCGAATCTTGTAATTACCCTAACTCCAAAAATATCATACTTTAAACATCTATATAAAACCACTTCAAGGGGCTCATGACACATATCTTCCACAGTTATCCCTAACAATCAAGCCCAAATTTCCTCTCTATAATCCTAAAAAAGTTAAAAATCTCTGCACAATCATACCTCAGATAATCAAGCCATCATACCTGGATATGGAGACGGGGCAAGCCAAGCTCAGTGCATTGCTCATCCTATTGGTGATTGCATCTAGTAGGTTTCTCTCATCTCTCTTTTATTATTATTATTATTATTTCTAAATGTAGAGCCTGCACTAATGAATTCTCCAAGCTCCCTTCTTTCAAGGTCTTATTGTATCACAAGCTCAAGAAGGAGGCGCTTGTCTTCCAGAGACGTGCCCCCAAGGGTCTCGTGCCGTCTATGTACACGGGAAATGTAAATGCGCCCCGCCTTGTACATCAGCGCAGTGTCCTATTGGGTCTCAAAAGGTCTACACGCACGGCAAATGTTTCTGCGTTCCATCAAAGAGCCAGTATGTCTCGGCAAATGGTGGTGTAGGAGGTTATTGTATTCCAGAGATGTGTCCCGAGGGGTTTCATCACATCTATGCACATGGCAAATGTATATGTGGTCGATTGGAGCCCAAACATTGATTGGGGGTGTGTTGTGAGTGTGTCCGCGAGATGGAGAGGAAGCTAGAATAAAAGGGAATAAGAGAGAGGTGGGTTGCATGTGTAGGAGGTTTTTATGAATCAAATTTTGCTCTTCTTAAAATGGGTTGATGCTATTGAGTATTCGACTTATATTTTTGGTGATCTCGAAAACTTTCCAAACGGTCGAAATCGATGATGGATTTTGGGCGTTGCCATTGATTGCACTATAGTAGTTGATAACTCGGTGATCAAAAGCAATGATCATATTCCTTACGTATAGATTAGACGAACAATTGAAGATCAATAAGAGAGAAACAATTTCAATATTTGGTCTTAAAAGACGAAATCCCGGAAGAGTGGCACGCTCAATATCCTCGCATCTTCATATTTGATGGCAAAGAAATTCGAACGTAGTTTGAATATTGCACTTTGTGCCATATTATTGAAATTTTGCATATTTTAATCGGGTCAAACAATGATAATTTAGAGAAAAAAGAGAGCATTTTTCTGACGAGAAAATATATACATGTTAGGTATCTTTTTTTTGTATTATGGTAGAAGAATCTCGAATTATGGTAAGAGAACCTCGAATTATTTAATTGCATACCGCTACTACTTATTATCTTACCTAGTAAAGCAAGTGCGCATTTCGATCGAGAATATGTAACAAATTATATAAGCACTGAATATGAATATGTAGCAAGTTAATTATTATTCATTCAATTTTAGATCTTACATTTACTCACACCCCAAAAATACCATGCTTTAGACATCTGTATAAACCCAGTTCAAGGGTACTCGTCTCACATACCTTCCACAATTGTCTCTAATAATCAAGCCCAAATTTCCTCTATATTATCCTAAAAAATTCTCTGCCCAATCACAGCTCACACAATCAAGCCGACAAACTTAGAAATGGAGAACGGTCAAGCCAAGCTTAGTGCATTGGTCATGCTATTGGTGATTGCATCTAATAGGTTTCTCTCATCTCTCTTCTATTATTATTATTATTATTTTTATTTTTATTTTTAAATGTAGAACTGCACTATTGAATTTTCCGAACTTTCCTTCTTTTAAGATCTTGCTGTCTCACAAGCTGCAGAAGAAAGAGTTGCGTGTCTTCTAGACAGTAAGGGCGAAGCTAATGTGTGTCCTGTCGGGTAATTTCCGTCGTTAAAAATAACGATTGTTTCTGCGTTTCATCAAGGCACCAGGTCTACGCAGACGGCGCATGTATTCCAGAGTCGTGTGATATCGGATCTCATCCCATCTTTAAAGACAACAAATGTATATGTGTTCCAAATGCAAGGTGAGGCAGCGGAGACTGTCGAGTGAATCGATCTTGTTCTCAATAAGACGTGTTGAACCGTCACAAGCTATTGACTTATTTTTCAGCACTTGCTTTGTTCGTGTGTGCATAATGGCTATGCCCCATGAAATTGAACTCTTTCATCGTGAAAAATTGAAAGAAGTTGAAGAAGAAGTTTTTTTGTACTGTTTTTCTTCTCATCGTATTGTCTTCATGTACAATGTCAAGTATATATAGTACAAAATGTGAGAAATGAAAGGAAACAATATATCTATTCTAATCCTAGATTGATTCTTATCAATCAATTGCAATCATTGATTGATTATGCATATCAATTGTAATCGGGATAGATGACACAAATCTTCAACATATCTTCCAACACTCCCCCTCAAGTTGACGGTTTGTATATGTCCAAGACGCCCAGCTTGCTCAATAGATATGGGTGTTGTCTTTGACACAAAGGCTCGGTGAAGATATCCGTAGGCTGTTCTGTGGTCCCGATTCCTCTTGTCTCGATTATCCCTTCTTGGATCTTATCTCGAGTGAAATGGCAATCAACTTCTATGTGCTTCGTTCTTTCATGTACTATAGGATTCGCTGCAAGTTTGAGTGTCGCATCGTTGTCACAAAATAGTAGGGTTGGTCCTTTAACTTGTACCCCAAGGTCTAGAAGAAGGCCTCATAACCATACTATCTCACAAACAGTTTTAGCCATAGTTCGGTACTTAGCTTCAGCAGATGATAAGGATACAATGGATTGCTTCTTTGTTTTCCATGAAAGTAACGATTCTCCAAGTTTAATACATAAACCAGTGATAGACCTTCGGCTCATAGGACAAGTTGCATAATCCATGTCACAGTAAGCTGCCATCTCCATGTTACATTTTTGAGAAAGAAGTATCTCGAGTCAAGGGCATTTCTTCAAGTACTTTACAACCTTTAATGCAGCATTCATATGGGATTGTTTTGGACTATGCATGAATTGATTGAGTGTCTGTACTGCATAGCATATGTCCGGTCTGGTCATAGTGAGATAGATAAGCTTTCCGACAAGTCTTTGATAGCTTGTCGAGTCTTTGAGTAATGGATCATTATCTGGAGATGATAAACCCGCATCATAATTAGCCGAGGTCAATTTGGCATTTTGGTCGATGGGAATAATAGCTGGTTTGAGTCCTGATAAATCTACTTCTGATATAATTTCCAGTACAAATTTTCGTTGGCTAAGGGAGATTCCTTGTTCTGATCGGGCAATCTCAATTCCAAGAAAATATTTTGGTGATCCCAGGTCTCTAATATGAAAAGCGGAATGCGGGTATTCTTTAAGATGCTTGATAGCATATTCATCGCTTCCCATAATGAGTATGTCATCAACATATATCATTAAATAGATGGATGACATACCTTTCGCCCATGTGAATAAAGCATAATCATATCTGGACTGTTTGAATCCTGCAGCTGTAAGTGCATTGGTAAATTTGGCATACCACTGTTAGGAAGCTTGTTTGAGACCATAAAGGGATTTATGGAGACGACACACTCTAGACTCCCCCTTGTCTCCGTAAACTCTGCGGGAGATCCATATAAATTTCTTCATCCAAATCACCATGAAGGAATGCATTATGAACATCCATTTGATGTAATGATCAATCATGAATAGCAGCAATTGATAAGAAAGAATGAACTATAACGTCCTTCGCCGCATGGGAGAATGTCTCATGGTAATCAAAACCTTCTCGCTACGTGAAACCTCTAGCCACTAATCGAGCCTTGTATCGTTCAACGGAGCCATCTGCTTTACATTTAATCTTGTACACCCATTTGCAACCAATCGGCTTGCAATGAGAGGGAAGTGGTACGATATCCCATGTCTGGTTTTCTATCGGGGCATGTAACTCTGCTTCCATAGCCTTTTGCCACCGTAGATTAGTAATTGCCTCACTATAACGAGATGGTTCTTGTTCCTCAGATATGCGGCTAATACAACACATATGTTTTGACGATAGCCGATGAAATGAAATATAGGAGGAAATAGGATAATGAGTACCTGATGAATTCAAGGCTGTACAAACATAATCTTTAGTCCAGGTGGGTGGATGAGTAATACGGCTGGAGCGTCATGGTGGATTATCTCGAGGCTCAGAAGATGACTCATCAGCATTAATGGGTGCTGAAGGAGACTCCATTGAAGGAGAGTTTGAATTATCTTCGGTTGGCATGGCAGAATGTTCAATCGAATGCTCCAATGTCGATGTGGATGCAGAAATCTCATCAATCATTGGAGGTGATACTGTGACTGGAACTTCTGGAGATGCAACAATAATATTTTGTTGATCACAAGATAAATCCTCTTTAGATAGAAATCTTGGAGAAGTTGTCGTCGTGCCAAAATGTTCAGATGAAGATGCCTCATCTTGAAAACGAAATATTTTCTCATGGAAAATAACATCCCTGCTCACAATGAAATCACCTGTGGATGGTTCAAAAACACGATATCCTTTTTGGAAACTTGGATATCCCATGAATATGCATCGACGGGCATGAGGGCCCATTTTGTCACGAGGGCCCACTGTGGTGACATAGCATAAGCAACCGAATACACTCAAGTGATGAAGATCTGGTTTTTTCCCGTAGAGCAATTCAAATGGAGTCCGTCCGTCAAGAACACAAGTTGGCATGCGATTGATCAGGTAAGCTGCTGTGACCACACAATCTCCCCAAAAAGTTTCGGGAATGGAAGCTTGAAATTTAAGAGCACGTGCAACTTCTAAGAGATGACGGTGTTTTCGCTCAACAATTCCATTTTGCTGTGGAGTGTAAGTGCATGAGTTCTCATGTAGGGTTCCATGAGAAAAGAATAAAGATGTACACTCACTATTGAAGAATTCTCTTCCATTATCAGTATGAATGCGCTGAATAGATTTCCCAAATTGATTCTTTGATAGGGAAAAGAATGATTTCAGATGAAAAGGCACTTGACCTTTAGATTGTATGAGAAAAACCCATGTGGCTCGAGAGTAATCGTCCACAATTGTAAGAAAAAAACGAGAGCCATTATGATATGGAGTGTGATATGGTCCCCAAACATTAGCATGAATCAATGAGAAAACACTCTTGGCACGAGTATTGCTGTTTGGAAAAGGTGCACGTGATTGTTTTGCTAGAGGACAAATATGGCACTGAGGATAAGGAAAGGATGCATTGTGGCCCAATCTTTGATGAGAAAGAAAAATTTATCATTGGTAGCAGTGTTACACAATGATTGGTTATTTAATTGAATACAAGATAAATTGAAATTGCTCGGAAAATTGATCCAGAAAAATAGCCTTTGAGAGATACTACCCAAGCCCATTAGTTTGCTAGTCGAAAGGGCCTGAAAGAAGCAATTATTAGAATTGAAGAGAACTCGACAAGAATTTTCTTCACAAACTCTTAAGACAGAAATGAGATTGAAATGGAAATCCGGAACATAAAGGACGTTCTGAAGTATAATGTGGGGGCTAAGATTTACTGTGCCAGTCATCGTGACATACGTCGCATTTCCATTTGGAAGTTGTACTGAGACGGGAATAGCTAATTCTTTATTGATATCAGAAAAAAAAAACTTTTTTCGCAGATAATGTGGTCACTAGCACCTGAATCAATTATCAATGCATCATTGGAAGTGGAATTCATCAAGCAATAAGAAGTACCTGAAAAACTTCCCATTTTGTCAGAAAAGTCTAATTTCCTCAAGGTCTTCATAAGTTGCTGGTATTGATCATGGGTAATTGGCTAATTAATTTTTAATGTGCTTTGACCAGTAACTTTTTTTTTTGCTAAATACTTTGACCAGTAACTTGATAAGCTGTTGAAAATTCCCTTTTTCCTTTTTTCTATAGGTTTGCCATGTAATTTCCAGCAAGTATCAATCGTGTGATGCGGACATTTACAATAATCGCAATATAGTTTTCCTTTGCCTTTATATTTATTCTTTGATGACGTGGTAGAATATGAGCCATTGGATGGCTTGAAGATGGGGTTTGTCGTGGCTTCTTGAAGACCGTCCGATCCAGATGATGGTGGAGCATTTCGTGAGCCATCTGATCGTGTTATGCCATCTGAGCCATCCATTCCATCCCCTTTAAAGCCTTTTGTTTCCTCTTCCAGAAAACCTAACGTCCCCTTTTGCCTCTCTCCTTGTCCTCTGCTCATGGTGCCTTTCTGTGGGGCGTTTGCATGAGCCATGAGCACGACTCCATCTCCGAACTTGACATATTCCGACGAGGCGAGGCGCTGGCTTTCCTCTTGGATGGCGAGCTAGATCTGTTCTCCGCGGGCCTCCATTGGGCTGGATCTGTTCTCCGTGGCCTTGATTTGCTGGCCATGGAACAGGTTGTGTTGGCCCATAAAACCATGGGCTGGATGGTATCTGGATAGGTAGCCACTTGATGGATTGGCCGATATTGGGCTGGCCTTGAGTGGGTTGGCCCGAGATGGGTTATCCCTGGTTTGGCTGGACCTGAACATGTTGCTGATTCACGACTTCAGCAGGTGGGGTCCGAGGTAGATATATGGACCGATGCATTTCCTTGCGGAGTGGACTCTTCTGGAGTTCATTCCTTAGAACTTGATGAGTGATCTTTTGTCATGGTATCAGTAAGAAAAAAACGATTTTCTTTCCCTTTTTTTGAGAAAGTTCAAAAATTGATTCCTACATCGGAGTGCTAACCTTGTTTTGCAGGTCAGTGTTCCCACAATAACGAAGGTGCAAAAAATCCGGACGGCAATCAAGGAGTGCGGAAGCTAGGCCAGGAAGAACGGCTCTGATACCATGAAAGAAGTTGAAAAAGAAGTTTTTTGTACCGTTTTTCTTCTCATTGTGTTGTCTTCATGTACAATGTCAAGTATATATAGTACAAAATGTGAGAAATGAAAGGAAACAATATATCTATTCTAATCCTAGATTGATTCTTATCAATCAATTACAATCATTGATTGATTATGCATATCAATTGTAATCGGGATAGATGACACAAATCTTCGGCATATCTTCCAACAAAAATGATGTCAACCCAAGTCAAGACAATCTAATATTTGAACTCGACTAGCCTCCGACTGTGGAGCTTTGCATTGACTCCATTTTGATTGTTGAGCTCAAACTTGGCTCGATGAAACGTTATATTCCCTCGAGCTCCACTAATGTTGTAAAGGCAAACTCGCGCTCGAATTAGAATTTGTAGTTACTTTACTATGAGGTTAGTCATATTAATAGTGGCTATTTAATACTAACGTAGCATTGTCTTAAAAGAAAATGACTATTTAACAGCGGTAGTGTCTACGATGGCATTTTTCATCCGTGCTTCAAACAAAGGCCTCATGTGGAGCCACGTTAGAGAAGTTGAAATCGATTGAATAAAAAAAAATTGAGGTGCTCCCCAGTAAAACGGACAAAAATTCAGGGTTATTATCTCGACAAGTAATTTTAACAAAGACACCATTCGACGATATTTCTCTGATAGAATGGCTCAAGTGAGAACAACGTAACCATGCAAATAGGAAATACAACATATCGTGCATGTTGCTTCGCTGAGAAATATTAAGTAGATCATCAGTAGCCTTGCCAATCAAAGTGGATGCTCAATAGCATGATCTGAGCTCTGAAAGTGTGACAAGCCTGGATTAATTCACCCGAAGTTGTTCGCTTTGGCCTGTCTCATATCGAGTCTCACGGTTTGTCCTTTGATATATAGATGGGCACTTTTCCTGGATGTCACCCATCCCAGTAGCGCTCTCACATGAGTACGCTTAACATAGGAGTTTGAATTTTAAACTTACCCTTACGTAAAAAAAAAGCATCTAATACCTCAACTAGTTGCATCAACAGTCACAATGGTGTCTATGTTTGTGGTCATCCAAAGGAGCCAAAATGCTCAATTTGTGCTGGGGGCAAATGTGTATGCTTGTGTAATAGAGGTGAGCAAGATGGACCGATCGGATCAGGAACCGCCCAAACCGGACCAGACGAGCCAGTTTGGTCCGATTCTCGGTTTCTAAAAGTGGAACCGGTGTTTGGGTGGTACGGTTTCCGATTCCAAGGGGGCACTGGACTGAATCGGACCAACTGGACCAAACCAAAAATATCATATGATATGTATAAGGGCTCATCCACATTCAACCAGAAGAGGCTCATAAGAATGACAATTTTTTGCCAAATGAAGAGACTTTACATGCCACATGGCATTTGCTGCTGTGGAGTATGCTCCAATTCTCACAGGGGGCATGTTTCTTTTCTTGGCTCCAATCAAATTTCATATGGTTGGATGACAAAAGAAGCATTTGAATCTTAAAAAAAGGAGAAAAAAACGAAATGAACCACAAGGAAAAGAAATGTCCCATGACAACACAGAAATAGAAGGAAGTGACTAAACCATCTCCTCTAGATTTTTGCCCGTCAGACTAGGTTAACATATTTGATTTAGATCATCAAGGGCAATGACGAATTCTAAAATAGAAGGACCCTCAAACAAGTGTTAAAACTAAGTGATCGGTTCCATTGGACTGGACCGGACCAATACCAGGCCATCGGTCCGGTTTGGTTCCCAGTCCCAGGACCAATCGGTCCGGTCCATGGTTCCCAATTTTGGGAACCGGTCCAGTTCCTGGTTTCTCGGTGGAACCGGACAGGGCCGGGAACCGACCACCCCTACTATGTAACCATTGATTCATGCGCGTTGCGAGTGTGTCTGTGAGAGGAGAGGAAGCAAGAATAAAAGGGAATAAGAGAGAGTTGAGTTGCATGAGTCGGAGATTTTCATGCACAAATTTTGCTCATTAATAAAATGGGTTTATACTATTGAGTATTTGACTTATTTTTGGCGGTCTCGAAAATTTCCAAGGGTCGAAGTTGATGGATTTCGGGCATTGCCATTGATTCCACTATAGTATCTGATAACGCGGTGATCAAAAGTGGTTGATCGTATTCCTTATATATAGGTTAGATGAACAATTGATGATTAAGAGAATAAAAAATTTCGATATTTGGTCTTAAAAGACAAAGTCCCGGAAGAGTGGCACACTCTATATCCTCACGTCTTCGAATTTGATGGCAAAGAAATTCAAACATAGTTTGCATATTTTAACTACGCTTGCTCTAGGTTGTCGAGAAAAATAAAGTGCTGAAATTGTGGATATAAAGAGAAATTTGAAGATATCAAAGATCCATTTTGGGTCGTGTTCATATTTGACCATCCTTTTAGGTCACTCGACAATGAAGCTATTACAAATACACGAAGGCTCGTCCAACAAAAGTCAGAAAAGCTGATTTTTACATATTTCCATTTAAAAAATAACATTACCTATTAATAAAAAAATTCGTATCCTCATGTGAGATCCATAAATAAGACGTAAATGCACTTGACATGCCTTAAGAGATGTTGAATTAAGGTCAAAAGCTTTCGCAAAACTGGTCAGGCATATAACACATCCGATAGCTCTGGAACTTCAGATGTCGGAAGCACAAAGCTTCCCGGGAAAAACCAAACACAACCCAGTAATGATATGTCCATTGCCCGGAAACTCACACCAAACACCAGATTCTCATCCCTATTTCTCGACAAATTCATCAAATCCCGGAAAAACCTCTCCAAGCCCACACCGAAACTCTAGCCTGACGTTGTCAAGCGACATAATTCTAATCACAAACGATGAAGAAGTTGACGTATTGACGTTAGCCCATCCGATTTTGCGCAAACTGGAGTCGTGCAATAGCGTCGGAGAATTCAATCAAGTCCATGCTCAGCTAGTTGTCACTCGTCTCTCTAAGCACTCTCTTGCCACCAGCCGAGCAGTGAAGAAGCTCTGTTCTTTACGTGAGGTTGCTCATGCAGCTACGTTCTTCAAGTGTACCCAAGAACCCGATGCTTTTCTGTGCAATACTATTATGAGAACTTATGTCAACATGAGTGATGTGTGCAGTGCTATGAGATTTTACTATGACGAGATGATGGGGAATGATGTCGCACCAAATCACTATACGTTTCCCATTGTAGTGAAAGGGTTTGTGGCGATTGGTTATTGACCGATGGAGAGAAGGTTCATGGCAGGGTGTAAAAACTTGGGTTCGAGTCGGATTTATTCGTGAGGAATGCGATGATTCACATGTATTCGATTTTTCGAAAAGCCTGGAGTGCGCGCTTGGTGTTTGATGCAGGGCCTGTGTTGGATTTGGTTGGCTGGAATTCCATGATTGATGGTCATGTGAAGAATAGGGAAGTGGATGTTGCTCGCGAACTTTTCGATGAAATGATTGAAAGGGACGTCTTCAGTTAGAACTCGATGATTGCAGGTTATGTTGCGCGAGGGGACATGGGCGAGGCACGAGGGTTGTTTGATGGAACGCCGTTTAAGGACAATGTGTCGTGGAATCATACGATCGATGGGTGAGCAAGGATTGGAAACGTGTCAGAGGCTCGCAGCGTTTTTGATTCGATGCCTTTCTGGAATGTAGTTTCATGGAATACCTTGTTGGCTCTTTATGTACATGTTAAAGGTTATACAAAGCGTTTAAGTCTGTTTGATAGTATGCTACAAGAGGAAGAGATTAAACCCAATAGGGTTACTCTTGTGAGTGTTTTCACAACATGTGCCAATACATGGGACCTCAATAAAGGCCACTTAGTTTATTCTTACATGAAGGATAATGACATTGAAGTCAACGTGCTGCTTTCGACTGCGCTATTGACAATGTATGCAAAATGTGGCACTATGGATTTAGCCAGGAAAGTGTTTGATCAGATGCCTAATAGAAGTGTTGTCTCGTGGAATGCTATGATCATGGGCATGGCGAGAAAGCCCTGGAAATGTTCTTGGAGATGGAGAAGAGAGGTGTAGTGCCAAATAATGCTACCTTTGTCAGCATATTATCTGCCTGCACACATTCCGGAACGGTTTTGGAAGGTTGGTGGTGTTTCAACCTGATGTCTCGGGTTTACAATATCCAACCTAAGGTGAAGCACTATGGTTGCATGGTCAATCTTCTTGCTCGAGCTGGGCTGGTGATGGATTCAGGAGAGTTGTTTAAAGAAGTACCTATAGTGGCAGGATCTTCACTATGGGGTGCTCTGCTTTCTGCCCGTAGGACCCATTCTCACATGGAACTAAGAGAGATGGTGGCCGAGCATTTGATTGAGTTCGAACCAACAGATGTTGAGCCCTATGTACTATTGTCAAACATGTATGCAGCCAAAGGTAGTTGGGATGCAGTCGAGAATGTCAAGATAATGATGAAGGCAAAGGGTTCGCAAAAGGAAGTCAGGTCCCGCCTCATTGAACTTGGAGGCATTGAATCTACAGAGTCCGCAAAAGATGGCATGCACCATCAGAGAATTATGATTTACTCGATGTTGAGTGAGATTGGTTCACAAACAAAAGTGTCCTGTAGAGACTCTACAGCAGTAGAGGATCCAGAATAGAGAGATGCTAAACCATACTGTTGGATTTTGTTGAAGATCCGTGTTCTGCATATTCTGCAGAATTGAAGGTGAAGACATTCTCTATGCCTTGCTTCTATATGTATGCCTATACAGCACATCTCCAAGTTAAAAGGAAAATCGCAGTATGCGAATTCATGAGTGCACCCATCTTCGAGTTATTGAGAGTTGTTGCTGGAACACTACTTTGGAAGGAAGGCCCTGCGGCAAGTCTTTGCCTACGATAATTTTACTCTAAACTAATTTTTTTACCGTCAAAAACCTTAAACTAGTACATTTTTGACAAATTTACCCTTCATTAAATTGGATTTATACCTTGAAAAATCACAAACTGGTACACATGTGACAAATGAAGGGTAAAACCCCAAACTGGTACACCTGTCAACTGTTACATGTCATCCGACTTAGAAATTTGACGGTAAAATTTAATGGAAACTAGTAGAATGTAAAATTGTCACAGTTGTACAAGTTTGGGGTTTTTAGTAATCAAAAAATTAGTTTCGGATAAAATTATCACAGGTATACCAGTTTGGGTTTTTCGTGGTATTAACCCCTTTTAATATTCACAATTTGCATTTGTACCGTATTATTGAATTTTTGCATATTTTAATCTGGTCAAATAATTATATTTTAGAGAAAAAATAGAGCATTTATCTAACCAGAAAATATATACATGTTAGGCGTCTTTTCTTATGTTATGGTAGGAGAATCTCGAATTATTTAATTGCATACCACTAGTACTTATTATCTTACCTAGTAAAGCAAGTGCGCATTTCGATCGAGAACATGTAACAAGTTATATCAGCAGCTTAATATGAATATGTAGCAAGTTAGCTACTATTCATTCAATTCTAGATCTAGCATTTACTCAGACTCCAAAAATACCATGCTTTAGACTTCTCTATGAACCCACTTCAAGGGGACTCATGACACATATCTTCCACAATTGTCTCCAATAATCAAACCCAAATTTCCTCTATATTATCCTAAAAAACTCTCTGCACAATCACACAATCAAGCCGACATACTTGGAAATGGAGAAGGGTCAAGCCAAGCTTAGTGCATTGGTCATTCTATTGGTGATTGCGTCTAGTAGGATTCTCTCATCTCGCGTCTATTATTATTATTATTTCTAAATGTAGAACTGCTCTAATGAATTTTCCGAACTTTCGTTCTTTTAAGGTCTTCCTGTCTCACAAGCGGCAGAAGAAAGAAAGTGTCTTCTAGGCGGCCAGGGCTTAGCTAATGTGTGTCCTATCGGATATGAACCCGTCATTATAAATACTGAATGTTTCTGTGTTTCATCAAGGCACCGGGTCTACGCGGACGGCTATTGTATTCCAGAGTTGTGTGATACCGGGTCTCACCCCATCTTTAAAGACAACAAATGTATATGTGTTCCAAACGCAAGGTGAGGCAACGGAGACCGTTGAGTGAATCGTTCTTGTTTTTAATAAAACGTGTCGAATTGTCACAATCTGTTGACTTATATTTCAGCACTTGCTTCATTCGTGTGTGCGTAATGGCTATGCCCCCATGAGATTGAGCTCTTTCATCGTGAAAAATGATGTCGACCCGAGTGGAGACAATCTAATATCAAAACTCGACTCGCCTCCGATAGTGGAGCCTCACGTCTACTCCATTTTGATCGTCAAGCTTAAACTTTGGCTCGATGAAACGTTATATTCCCTCGAGCTCAATGTCACGACCTACCTCTCGAGGGCCGAACTCAATGGAGCGGGTTTAAAGGTAAGTGTTCATGAAACGGTCTGAATGGCATATTATAAAAGACGGCTTACCGAAATATCAATCTTTTGGTCATCCATATGGTCCGTTAATCATAAACGTGGATTTTCCCTAAATTCATAGCTCGCGTGACAACGAATTGATTTTATCTTTTTTTAGCAAATTAGAGTCGCCACTAGCCTAGGTCGAGGGTCAGCTAGAATACCCAACCGAAATGCAGGAGTTTCATTTTGGTTTTTACGAAAACCAGAGATCATGGGTTCAGGGACTAACTTACGTTAATGTTTCCACTAACGCCCTTTCGGTACCGCTAAACTTAACATGGTTGTTATCTAAGTTGTCATGCATTTGTTTTTTACCATTTTCATGCCAAAGTTTTAGTCCACTAGGTGATCATGCATTTTGTTTATGTGGTTTCCATTTAGGTTCTAAACTAGTCCTATATTAGTCTAGAAAAGGAAACAAACAAACAATTTGTATTGAAATGGCGATGTGTAAAGTAAACACGCAAAGTATTGAAAAGACAAGCTATTCTAAGTGCGAGAAAAGAAAAACCCGCTACTCGTCGGGTGTTTAATACAACACGAATAGAAAGACCCAAGACATGATCGGGTAACACGAATTGTGTACAAATTGAGACCGGATTTTAGCCACCATCTTCGAAGTTGTTTGGCCATTTTCTCCATGGACTGCCTCACGGGTGTCGATTTTACATTCATACCATACATTCAAGTGGCATTCAAACAAGATCAAGCACGAACATTCAAGCATCAACTCAAAAACGAGCCTCGTGGTCAGCCTTTGCTTTACATGCATTCCGATCATGCCACCCATTTAATCAACTAACATTGATTGATTAATGGTTAACGATAACGAGTCACCATTTGCATTCACAAAACAATGGCTCATATCGGTTAACTTCTAATATCGGGTCTAAGTGTTTATCGTAGCATATCCGCCGAACATGCATCGGGCCTAAACATACATCTAATAACCACATGCATAGCAATGAATAAAGCATGCATTTAGGCCCATAGGCCTTGTTTCTCAATCAATCAAATAATGAGAAGTGGGCCTCGTAATAAGACCACTTATTCAGTTATTATTATCAAATTCAGACCCTTTATGTTCAGATGTGATTAATCAGCTTAATGATATCCAAATAATACAAATAAGGTGTCTTTAGAAAGCTTAGATCGTGAGGATGAAAAGTCAAGAAGACCGTTTTTCACAATTCCCACCCGGTTTTTCAGAAAATCAACATGTAACTCAGAATGACAGACTAGATCCGATTCTGTTAAGGATTTTAAAATAAAGGCGAGAAAAATAACAAACAATATCCAAACCGCATGAAAAGTTTTAGACAGTTAGGATTCCCTGTGTCTAACAACTTTCATATTTGAGTTTTTGCTAAAAAGCCCTTATTTTTTTTTTATTTATAAAAATCGGTTTTCACCGAGGACACATTTGCAAAACAGTTTTGAGATCGGGAGAACCTTATCCGAAATTTTTAGCAAATTGACCCCACGTTGCTATTACGTCCCCAAAATTTTCAATTTACATAATGAGGCCCTAATGAACAACTTTTAAGTTTTTGCCAAAAATATCCCTAACTTTGTGAAAATTGTAAAATCAATTCGGTCACTGAAACTGGAAAATTTTGGATTAAAAGACAGAATCTGAATGTCTTCATCAAGGGCAGATCGGACCACCCAAATCAGTATGGAATTGTATGAAATTTTGAGGTTTTATAGATAAAAATGTATTCTGCAACTTTTATCAAGGAAGTGTTTCCAAATAATGACCACAAAAATTTATACAAATCGTGGAACATGCAAAGGTCGGTCTAAAACTGATTATCACAAACTAGATGACGTGACTTCTAGCATCAATTGTATATACTAAATCAATACGGAATTTTATGAAATTTTTATTCCAGATAGATCTAGGTGTGTTCTACGACTTTCATGAAGGAAGTTTCTTCAAAAAACGATCATAGAAAATCATAAAAATCATAGAACCGAGCAACATCAGTCAGGAAATCACCAGAACAGAATGTAAAGTCATGATTCCAGATTCTGATCCTAACTTACGAAGTGATTTTCACCTAGCAAACCAAGTCCAATTTACACATATAATCTATCAAATCGAAGCTTAGGAAGTATAGATCAAATCTCTAGTTGAACATTTTTTCAGATTCTAACATTTTCGAGCTCAAATCAGCATTGGAAGCATGCAGGTTCCTCAGTACACGATTTCACAGAGTAAGATTTAAGAGTGCCTACCTTGTTGAATGAAGTTGCTGAGCTCAACCGAGTTATTTTGACCACCGATGAGCTCCGGAACGGTGCCAAATATAGCTCTCAGTATCTACGTCACAACATGATAAGATCGACGTAAGATAACGATCCGAGGAAGAAGAATGAACAAGAAGCAAAATCAAACAAGTTTAGGAAGTTCCAGTGGATTTTCCAACGGAGGCCGGCCACCACAGTCTCAAGGAGCCTCCGGGGGACGTCGGAGGTGCGGTGGTTCACTGGAGATCGACCGGCACGGGCGGTAGAGAGCGCCAGCCGAGATAGAGGAATAGAGAGGGAGGGAGAGAGAGTTTTTAGTGAGAGAAAGTAAATCTGAAAAATGAGCCTCCTCTTAATTTTTGGAGGGAAAATCCTTATATACCTCCCCCAAGTTTGAATGCTTCCTTAAGAGTTAAGGATATTCCTTAAAAGCCAGGATTGGCTGCGTTTGGTCGACCGGATAAAAGCCAGGATAGGATATGTTTTATCCTATCATGTGTTTGATGGTGGTCCAGGATAGGATAAGGTCGGATATAGACCGGATAAAAAAATCCGAGGGGGGGTGGGATAGACCTAGATAGGATTTCTAATGTCTATTTTTCCAGAAACCCTACTCTCCACTCGCCGTCATTTTCATCCCCACACCTTGTGCGCTTTGACCAAAAAAATTTCTCGACTTTTTTTCCTTCACCGACTCCTTCGAACCCGTGAATAGCAAAAAAAAAAAAATTATCCTATCTGACTTTAAATCCGTAGTCCACCAAACAGTGGATATGATATGAAGAAATCCCAAGATTTCTTATCCTATCCTATCCAGTCCTATCCAGTTTAGAAACCCGGACGACCAAACGCAGCCTAAGGGCTAAGGATAGATGACATGACATAATAAATAACTATGATGCACTCTTAACGGATGGCCATGATTGTTTGCTTAATCCCTAAGGAAATTTGCTTATCCCTTAAGAAAATTAGTTAAAAATTGATTATAAGGGGCATTTTTGTAATTTCACTAGGGGTATTTTTGTAATTTTGTGCATAAAGGGACCGACTGGCCTTGGCTGGTTGAAATGGACCGCTGGCCACCGGAATTTTCATCGTGAAATGATCGGCCCGCCAGTCAAACTTGGTTGAATTGGTTCGACCGGGTGGAACCGGTTTGGTTCTTGGCTCAATTTTGTTCCAATTTCATGAAATTTAATCTCTATCATGATTGATTGCCCCAATTGAATTGAATTGGATTGAACCATTTGAAATACAAGCATAAATTGATCAAATTTAACTTGTTTGACCCAATTACTCTTCAATTTACGTTAAATTTCATTGCCAAGCTAGAATAAAGAATTTAATTGAAGTCTAATTGGCCAAATTGAACTTCAATTCATCAAATTGGATTTTAGTCTAGAATTGACCAAGTTGAATTGCACTAGTTGGACCAATTACTCTTGGATTTCTCAATCATTGGATCACTAGATTGGTCATATTAACTCAAATTCATGTGAATCTTCCAAAATTAAATTTGGATTTGAGTTTTATATAAGAAATTAGGCACATACGAGTCTCAATTATGCAAATCATGAAGAATCGATCGAAATCCCTAATTATGGCTCAAATTGGGGGTTTTCACCATTGGCTTGGAATTCTAAAATCAATTTGAAAATTGAATGTAATACGACCTCTAGATCAAATGCCGTGAAGGAAACTATTCTAAAAATGACTAGAAATGAAGTAATTTCATTTTTCGCAGATTTGAACCAAATTCCACAAATTGGGGAAAAGTTGATTATAAACCGATTTATGCAATACTAATGATGCCAAAGTGAAATTAAGCTAAAAATGAAATGATTTAGGGGTTTCAAATTTTTTCAATTTTTTTTGGATAAAATACATTTTAGTACTTATATACTAAAATGTCAATTAATGGGTCAAACTTTAAATTTTTTGAAAATTGATTGGGCAAAAGTGAAATTAACACTATTTTGGGGTTTTTCATGCAAAAAATCAAGTTTTGACTTTGGATTGACTTTTCTATTAAAGTTTGACCAAAAGTCAACTCAAAAGTCAATGTTTTGACTTTTTTGAAAAATAAATGCAAAAGGCTAGAAAATGAGTGGCTAATACTAATTCAAATGCTAAATGACTCTTTTTAATTGAGAATTAGGTCATGTCGTGACCAGAAACCCTAATCTCAAATTTTTACCTTTCAAGACACGTCGGCTAAAAATCAGGTGTTAACACTCCACTAATGTAATAAGGGCAAACTCCCACCGAAACTAAACTTTGTAGTTACTTGACTATGAAATTAGTCATATTAATAGTGGCTATTTAATATTGACGTGGCATCGTCTCAAAAGATAATGGCTATTTAACAGCGGTAGTGTCCACGATGGCATTTTTCATCTATGGTTCAAACAAAGTTCTCATATGGAGCCACATTAGAGAAGTTGAAATTGATTGAATTAAAAAAAAATTGAGGTGCTCTGTTGTAAAACGGGCAAAAATTCAGGGTTATTAGCCCGGCATGTAATTTTAACAAAGACACCATGCGACGATATTTCTCTGATACAATGGCTCAAGGGAGAACAACGTAACTGTGCAAATGGCAAATACAATAGATTGTGCGTGTTGCTTCGCTGAGAAGTATTAAGGGCCCGTTTGGTTCGGTTTTTCAAATGCAACTTGGGGGAATGCAAATACCTTTAGGTGAAAGCCACTTGGGGAAATGCAAGTAGTGTTTGGCAAAAAAAATTTGTGAAGCTACTTTGGCCTAAGTAGCGTTTGGTAAAATTTTTTTTGCAAAGGGCTTTAGCAATTTTTATTCTTAATATTCCGGTTTTGCCCCTATTACTGTTCATCTTCTTCACCGTGAGGGTGGCCAGCGAAGGGCCGGCGAGGGCGGATCTAGCCGGCGAAGGGCCGGCGAGGTCGCCCGACCTAGGCGACGGCCGCCTGGGGTCGAGCGACCGCCCAGGCGGCCGTCGCCTGGGTCAAGCGACCTCGCTGGCCCGTCGCCGGCCAGATCTGCCCTCGCCAGCCCTTCGCCGGCCACCCTTGCCGGCCACCCTCACGGTGAAGAAGATGAACAGTAACAGGGCAAAACCGAAAAATTGAAATTTGAGTGAGGGCAATTTGGGAAGGGAGCAATAGGCTTCAGCATTTGTGGAATGCTGAAAGCCCAAAGCTAGTCCGGACCAGCTTTGGGCTTTCGGCATTCCAACGACATTCCAAATGCTGGCTTTCGACTTTCCGGACTCGGAAAGCCGAACCAAACGGTTCAACATTTTGGGCTGAACCAAACAGGGCCTAAGTAGATCATCAGTAGTCTTGCCAATCAAAGTAGATGCTCGGATCCAGTTAGAGAACATGTGTAATTTTTATATAGCAAAACAGCTCGTTATTGACATTGCACTCTAAAAGTGTGACAACTCGGGATTAACTCACTCGAAATTGTTCACTATGGCCCGTCTCATACCGAGCCTCGCGGTTTCATCCTTTGATATATAGATGGGCACTTTTCTTGGACGTCACTCATCCCGGTAGCACTCTCACCTGAGTACGCTTAATATTGGAGTTCAAATGTTAAACCTGCCGTTACGTCAAAAGGCACCTCTCATACCTCAGCTAGTTGCACCAACAATCACGATGGTGTATCCGTTTGTGGCCATCCGAAGGAGCCAAAATGCTCAGTCTGTGCCGAGGGCAAATGTGTATGCCAACGCAACCATTGATTGATGCGTCTTGCGAGTGTGTCTATGAGAGGAGAGGAAGCAAGAATAAAAGGGAATAAGAGAGAGGTGCCTTGCATGTGTCCGAGATATTCATGCATCAATTTTTCTTGGGTTGATACTATTGAGTATTGGACTTAATTTTGGTGGTCTCGAAAATTTCCAACGGTCGAAGTCGATGGATTTCAGGCATTGCCATTGATAGCACTATAGTATTTGATAACTCGGTGATCAAAAGCGATGATCATACTCCTCATGTATAGGTTAGGCGAACAACGGACAATTAACAGAATAAAAATTTTAATATTTGGTCTTAGAAGACAAAGTCCCGGAAGAGTGACACGCTCGATATCCTAACGTCTTCGAATTTGATGGCAAAGAAATTCAAACTTAGTTTGCATATTCTAACTACGCTTGCTATAGGTTGACAAGAAAAATAAAGCGCTGAAATTGAGGAAATAAAGGGAAATTTGAAGATATCAAAGATCCTTTTTGGGTTGTCTTCGTATTTGACCATCCTTTGATATCACTCGACAATTAAGCTTTTACAAATACACAACGAATCATCCAATAAAGGTCAGAAAAGCTGATTTTTACATATTTCCATGTAAAATATAACATTACCTATTAATAAAAAAATCCGTATCCTCATGAGAGATCCATAAATAAGAGGTAAATGCACTTGACATGCCTTATGAGATGTTGAATTAGGTAAAAGCTACTGCAATAGTAGTCATGCATATAACGCATCTGAGGAACTTCAGAAATCGGAAGCACAAATTAAAGCTTCCCGGGAAAAACCAAACACAACCCAGTAACAATATGTCAGTTGCCCGGAAACTCACACCAAACACAAGATTCTCATCCCAATCTCTTGACAAATTCATCAAATCCTGGAAAAACCTCTCCAAGCCCACACCGAAACTCTGGCCTGACGTTGTCAAGCAACGAATTTAAATCACAAACGATGAAGAAGTTGGCATATTGACGTTAGCCCATCCGATTCTGCGCAGACTGGAGACGTGCAATAGCGTCAGAAATTCAACCATATGTCCATGCTCAACTAGTTGTTACTCGTCTCTCTCAACACTCTCTTGCCACCAGCCGAGCCGTGAAGAAGCTCCGTTCTTTACGTGCGGTTGCTCATGCGTCTATGTTCTTCAAGTGTACCCAAAAGCCCGATGCTTTTCTATGCAATACTATTATGAGAACTTATGTCCACATGAATGATGCGTGTAGTGCTACGTGATTTTATTATGAAGAGATGGTAGGAAATGATGTTGCGCCAAATCACTATTCGTTTCCTATTATAGTTAAAAGGCATAATGGGTGGGCTGCCCAAGATGGGTCAAACTCGGCCCATGAACCACAAAGGCCCACAAGGTAGTTATTTGCATCTTACTATAAATAGTAGACCTCCTTAGAAAACCAACATGATTTTTCATATATACAAAATAACACACCCATTCGAAAGTAACGTTTTCTCTGGTTTTTCTTCGGAACGGAAGTGGGTACGAAAGACGATCGAAAATCACTCTCAAGTACAAAGTGACATTTAATCTGTGGCAATACCGGATATGTTCTTTATATGATATGCCTATACGATCGGTGATACAAGTTGATGATCATTGGGCACGTTTCCGCATTGATCAAATACGTTTCGAGTATGTCAATTGTGGAATAAGTTTTCCCAACAGTAGTGAAAGGGTTTGTTGGGATTGGGTCATTGATGATGGAGAGAAGGTTCATGGTAGGATGTAAAAACTTGGGTTCGAGCCGGATTTATTCGTGAGGAATGCGTTGATTCGCATGTATTCGGTTTTTCGAAAAGCCAGGAGTGCGCGCTTAGTGTTTGATGCAGGGCCTGCGTTGGATTTGGTTAGCTGGAATTCCATGATTGATGGTCATGTGAAGTATGGGGAAGTGGATGTTGCTAGCGAACTTTTCGATGAGATGACTCAAAGGGACGTCTTCAGTTGGAACTCGATGATTGTAGGTTATATTGCGCGAGGGGACATAGGCGTAGCGCGATGGTTGTTTGATAGAACGCCGTTTAGGGACATCATGTCGTGGAATCGTACGATCGATGGGTGTGCAAGGATTGGATACATGTCAGAGACTCGCAGCTTTTTTCATTCGATGCCTTTCTGGAATGTAGTTTCATGGAATACCTTGTTGGCTCTTTATGTACGTGTTAAAGGTTATACGGAGTGTTTGAGTTTGTTTGATAGTATGCTACAAGAGGAAGAGATTAAACCCAACGGGGCTACTCTTGTGAGTGCTTTCACAGCGTGTGACAATACAGGGGACCTCAATAAAGGCCACTTAGTTTATTCTTACATGAAGGATAATTACATTGAAGCCGAAGTGCTGCTTTCGACTGGGCTATTGACAATGTATGCAAAAAGTGGCACTATGGATTTAGCCAGGAAAGTGTTTGATCAGATGCCTGATAGAAGTGTTGTCTCGTGGAATTCTATGATCATCGGGTATGGATTACATAGGCATGGCGAGAAAGCCCTGGAAATGTTCTTGAGAGATGAGAAGAGAGGTCTAATGCCAAATGATGCTACCTTTGTCAGCATATTACCTGCCTACACACATTCCGGCATGGTTTTGGAAGGTTGGTGGTGTTTCAACCTGATGTCTCGGATTTACAATATCCAAACTAAGGTGGAGCACTATGCTTGCATGGTCTATCTTCTTGCTCGAGCTGGGCTGGTGATGGATTCAGGAGAGTTGTTTAAAGAAGTACCTATAGTGGCAGGATCTTCACTATGGGGTGCTCTGCTTTCTGCCCATAGGACCCATTCTCACATGGAACTAAGAGAGATGGTGGCCGAGCAGTTGTTTGAGTTCGAACCAACAGATGTTGGGCCCTACGTACTATTGTCAAACATGTATGCAGCCAAAGGTAGTTGGGATGCAGTCGAGAATGTCAAGATGATGATGAAGGCAAAGGGTTCGCAAAAGGAAGTTGGGTCGCGCCTCATTGAACTTGGAGGCATCGAATCTACAGAGTCCGCAAAAGATGGCATGCACCACCAGAGAAGTATGATTTACTCGATGCTGAGTGAGATTGGTTCACAAATATAAGTGTCCTGTAGAGACTCTACAGCAGTAGAGGATCAAGAATAGAGAGATACTAAACCATATCGTTGGATTTTGTCGAAAATCCGTGTTCTTCATATTATGCAGGATTGAAGGTGAAGACATTCTCTATGCCTCGCTTCTATTTGTATGCCTGTACAGCACATCTCCTAGTTAAAGGAAAATCGCAATTTGCGAATTCATGAGTGCATCCATCTTCGAGTTATTGAGAATTGTTGCTGGAATACTACTTTGGAAGGAAGATACTGCGGGAACCAGTCACAATTTTACTCTAAACTAATTTTTTTACCACCAAAAATTCCAAACTGGTACATTTGTGACAAATTTACCCTTCATTAAATTGGATTAATACCATGAATGTACACATGTGACAAATGGAGGGTAAAACCCCAAACTAGTACACTCGTCAACTGTCACGTGTCATCCAACTAAGAAATTTGACTATAAAATTTAACGGAAACTAGTAGAGGGTAAAATTATCACAGGTGTACCAGTTTAGGATTTTTAGTGATCATAAAATTAGTCTGGGGTAATATTGTCACAGGTATACCAGTTGGGGTGTTTTTTTGTAATATTAACCCTTTTTAATATTCACAATTTGCACTTTGTGCAGTATTATTGAATTTTTGCATATTTTTAATCTGGTCGAGAAAAAAGAGAGCATTTATCTAACGAGAAAATATATACATGTTAGGTATCTTTTCTTATATTATGGTAGGAGAATCTTGAATAATCCAAGGATTGCTCAACTTTTGGTAAGAGAATCTCGAATTGTAAAATTGCACACCACTAGTACGTACTTAGTATCTTACCTAGTAAAGCAAGTGCAGATTTCGATCGAGAATATGTAACAATTTATATCAGCAGCTTAATATGATATGTAGCAAGTTAGCTACTATTCATTCAATTTTTGATCTTGCATTTACTCACTTTTCAATAATACCATGCTTTAGACATCTATATAAACCCACTTCGAGGGGACTCATGACACATATCTTCCACAATTGTCTCTAATAATCAAGCCCAAATTTCCTCTATATTATCCCAAAAAACTCTCTGCACAGTCACAGCTTACACAATCAAGCCGACATACTTGGAAATGGAGAAGGGTCAAGCCAAGCTTAGTGCGTTGGTCATTCTATTGGTGATTGCATCTAGTAGGTTTCTCTCATCTCTCGTCTATTATTATTATTATTATTATTATTATTATTAGTAATTGTAGAACTGCACTGATGAATTTTCCGAACTTTCCTTTTCTAAGGTCTTGCTGTCTCACAAGCTGCAGAAGAAAGAGTAGCGTGTCATCTAGACATCACGGGCAGAGGTCAAGTGTGTCCTGTCGGGTATCATCCGGTCATTAAAAATGCCGAATGTTTCTGTGTTCCATCAGGGCGCCAGGTCTACCCGGACGGCTTTTGTATTCCAGAGAAGTGCGATATCGGGTATCACCCTATCTTTAAAAACAACAGCTGTGTATGTGTTCCGAACGCAAGGTGAGGCAACGGAGATTGTAGAGTGAATCGATCTTGTTCTCAATAAGACGTGTCGAACCGTCACAAGCTATTGACTTATTTTTCAGCACTTGCTTTGTTCGTGTGTGCGTAATGGATATGCCCCCATGAGATTGAGCTCTTTCGTCAGTGAAAAATGATGTCAACCTGTGTGTCGAGACAATCTAATCGCCTCCGACGGTGGAGCCTCACTTCTACTCCATTTCGATCGTCAAGCTTAAACTTGGCTCAATGAAACGTTATATTCCCCCGAGCTCCACTAATGTTAAAAGGGCAAACTCGCACTAGAACTAGAATTTGTAGTTACTTTACTATGAAATTAGTCATATTAATAGTGGCTATTTAAAATTGACGTGGCATCGTCTCAAAAGATAATGGCTATTTAACAACGGTAGTGTCACGATGGCATTTTTCATCCGTGATTTAAACAGAGGCCTCATATGGAGCCACATCAGAGAAGTTGAAATCGATTGAATAAAAAAAAATTGAGGTGCTCCCCTATAAAACGGACAAAAATTCAAGGTTATTATCCCAACAAATAATTTTAACAAAGACAACATTCGAGGGAAAGGTGCCAAAAAAGTCCTAAACTTTTTGCATTAGTGCCAATTTAGTCCTAAACCTTTTTTTGGTGCCAATTCAGTCCTAAACCTTTTGTATTGGTGCCAATTTAGTCCTAAACCTTTTTTTGGTGCCAATTCAGTCCTAAACCTTTTAAATTGATGCCAATTCAGTCCTAAACCTTTTGTTTTTGTGCCAATTTAGTCCTTCCGGCCAATTTTGACCGGAATTTGCTGACGTGGTCGCCTGCCGGCCAGCGGCCGGTCACCGGCGCCGACATGGCGCTGACGTTGACAACTTTAATAATATTTTAATATTTTTTTGAATTTTATTTTTTTTTTTTTCTTTTTTTTTCCACTTTTTTTTTGGGTCTCTCCTCCTTCCTCTGGCCGATCGCCGGTCCGGCGACCGGCCAGAGGCCGGCGAGCTCGACCTCGCTGGCCACTGGCGAGGCTCGCCCTCACAGCCCACTGGCAAGGGCGGCCTCGCCCGGCGAGGGCGAGCCTGGCCTTGGTCGAGCGAGGATCGACCTTGCCGGAGGCTGGGCGAGGCTCGACCTCGCCGGATCCGGCGAGGTCGGGCCTCGCCCGACCATGGCGAGGCTCGCCCTCGCCACGGCCTCCGGCGAGGGCTCGAGCCTCGCCATGGTCGGGCAAGGCCCGACCTTGCCGGATCTCGGCGAGGTCGGGCCTCGCCTGCGGCTCGCGAGGCTCGACCTCGCCGATCCGCGAGGCGGGCCTCGCCATGGTCGGCGAGGCCGACCTCGCCGGATGGCGAGTGAGGCTCACCCCGCGAGGCCCAACCTCGCCCGACCATGGCGAGGCCCGACCTCGCCGGATCTGGTGAGGTCGAGGCTCGCCCTCGCCGGATCTGGCAAGGTCGAGGCTCGCCCTCGCCAGTGGCCGGTGAGGGCGAGCCTCGCCAGTGGCCGGCGAGGTCGAGCTCGCCAGCCTCTGGCGACCAGCCAAAGGAAGGAGGAGAGACCCAAAAAAAAAAGTGGAAAAAAAAGGAAAAAAAATAATAATTCAAAAAAATATTAAAATATTATTAAAGTTGTCCACGTCAGTGCCACGTCGGCGCCGGTAACCGGCCGGCAGGCGTCCACGTCGGCAAATTCCGATCAAAATTGGCCGGAAGGACTAAATTGGCACAAAAACAAAAGGTTTAGGACTGAATTGACACCAAAAAAAGGTTTAGGACTAAATTGGCACCAATGCAAATGGTTTAGGACTAAATTGGCACTAATGCAAAAGGTTTAAGACTTTTTTGGCACTTTTCCCCAACATTCGACGATATTTCTTTGATAGAATGGCTCAAGTGAGAACAACGTAACCGTGCAAATAGGAAATACAACATATCGTGCATGTTGCTTTGCTGAGAAATATTAAGTAGATCATCAGTAGCCTTGCCAATCAAAGTGGATGCTCAATAGCATGATCTGAGCTCTGAAAGTGTGACAAGCCTGGATTAATTCACCCGAAGTTGTTTGCTTTGGCTTGTCTCATATCGAGTCTCACGGTTTGTCCTTTGATATATAGATGGACACTTTTCGTGGATGTCACCCGTCCCAGCAGCGCTCTCACACGAGTACGCTTAACATAGGAGTTCGAATTTTAAACTTACCCTTACGTAAAAAAAAACCTCTAATACCTCAACTAGTTGCGCCAACAGTCACGATGGCGTCTATGTCTATGGCCATCCAAAGGAGCCAAAATGGGTTTGTGCCAGGGGCAAATTGTGTATGCATGTGTAACCATTGATTGATGCGCGTTGCGAGTCTCTATGAGAGGAGAGGAAGCAAGAATAAGAGGGAATAGTAGAGAGATGAGTTGCATGCGTCAGAGATTTTCATGCATCAATTTTGCTCTTTAATAAAATGGGTTGATACTATTGAGTATTCTACTTATTTTTTGCGGTCCCGAAAATTCCCAAGGGTTCAAGTAGATGGATTTCGGGCATTGCCATTGATTGCACTATAGTATCTGATAACTCGATGATCAAAAGCGATGATCGTACTCCTTATGTATACCTTAGACAAACGACTGACGATTAAGAGAATAAAAATTTCGATATTTGGTCTTAAAAGACAGTGCTGAAATTGAGGATATAAAGGGTAATTTGAAGATATCAAAGATCCTTGTGTTCGTATTTGACCATCCTTTCATATCACTCGACAACTGAGCTATTACAAATACACGAAGGCTCGTCCAATAAAGGTCGGAAAAGCTGAATTTTACATATTTCCATTTAAAATATAACATTAGACTCCAAAAAAAAAATATAACATTACCCATTAATAAAAAAAAATCGATATCCCTATGAGAGATCCTTAAATAAGAGGTCAATGCATTTGACATGCCTTATAAGATGCTGAATTAATTTAAAAAGCTTTTGCAAAAATGGTCATGCATACAGTGCATCTCCCAAGTGTCGGACAAGTGCATAACATCTTAGCATGATCTGGGAGCTCTGGAACTTCAGATATCGGAAGCAAAAAGCTTCCCGGAAAAAACCAAACACAAGCCAGTAACGATGTGTCCATTGCCCGGAAACTCACACCAAACACCAGATTCTCATCTGTGACGCCTCAAAACGTCACTCGCGACACGTGTCCTTTGTAATTATATTCCTTAATCGGTAATAGCATGCGGAAGCTCAATTAAATTTTTCCTCAACAAAATTCCATGCAAGAAAATCACACGAGTTAAATATGGATATTAATTTTGTTTATGTTAAACATCAGTTTTATGACTTGACTACATCATTTATGCAAAATACAAAACACGAAAGCCTTGGGATAAAGGTGGAGGTTGCATATCTCTATATTACATTATACTCCAAAAGCTTGCCTGTATATAGGTAGACTTTACATCATGGGCCGTTCCATCTTCCCCAATGATGACAGTCAAAAACTGGCACTCATAGTGTCTAGGAAAACCAGCAAGCATTGGCGGCAAATTGTCCATTCTTATACGTCTAAAAAATAAAGAAATAAGTAGAGGCCCAATAAATGAAATCTCTAGTTTTAAGTTAGGAATGTCATCTTATCACTTCACCCGGCACAAATAATGTACATGCATAACAACCAGTGTGCACAGAACTTGAATAAATGTTATACCTTTTCCATTTAGATATGCCACAATAATCCGATCATTTCATTATTTCACAATATATTCATTCAGACACAAGCATATGATATATAGCATTCATACTCATGCATTAGGGTCGTTACTTCCCCTCCCGATCACTCTCGGGGCTTCTTGACATACAGGGCATCTCAACTCCTGAGGCATCTCGATACACCCTCCGGGGCATCTCGACTTTCGAAGCATCTCGGTACACCCTCCGAGGCATCCCAACATATGAGGCATCTTGACACAGGGGCATCATCACCGTTGATTTGTAGGTGACGGAAAATATATTATTCTCATGCAAATCGTGAATAATAAGTATTTGCATGTATATACCCACCTTCTTGTTACATCACATATCCCTCAAAGCAATGAAATGCATTATTCAATAAATTAAGTACGAAGCAATACGTGATCAAACTCAAAAGGAAAAAATCTACTCAAGTTCAGAAAGTAAATCTACTCGATTCATAAGGCACATCTATTCAAATTTAGAAAGTAAAGATATTTTGGTTTAAGAGTAAAATTTGTTTGCGTTCAGAATATACATATATCCAGATTTAAAGAGTAAAATCTACTCGGTTCAGAAATACATATATACAGATTTAGAGAGTAAAGTCTACTCGATTCAAAAATATGTATATCCAAATTCTAAGAGTAAAATCTACTCAGTTAAGAAATAGATATATTTAGATTCAAACTTAGAAATAGAAATATCCATATTTAGAGAATAAAATCTTTTCTATGTCCAGATTCTAAGAGTAAAATCTATTTGGGTTCAGAAATAAGTATGTCTAGATTGTGAGATTAAAATCTGTTTGGGTTTACAATTAAGTATGTCTAGATTTTAAGAGTAAACTCTATTTGGGTTTAGAAATAAGTATATTCGGATTCTAAGGATAAAATCTACTCAGGTTCAGAAATAGACATATCCAGATTTTGAGAATAAAATCTACTCAGTTAAGATATATATAGTACTGTAGTACTATAGAAGTATTACTGCGAATATATTAATACTTCTATATATATAGAAAACGATCAGATTTCTAAATTACTGCGAATGAAATTATAGTACTGTAGTACAGAAAAGCCATTGAAACTGGCATTCCCATCCTCATAAGACAATTCAAAGTCAAGTGGTGGGATGGTTTCAAATTCTTTGATAGGGTCACCAAACAAGCCGTCTCGAATTGGCTAGTTTCTAGGGGCTCCGTCTCTACCAGTTCTGAGGATATCACCCCCTTTCTACATGATAAAGGGTTTGTACTTTCTAAATTAGCATATGCTAAATCCCATCAACAGCTAGCAGGGATATTAAAACAAGCCCTTTCTCAAATTGAAGAAACTGGTTCTTCACAATCCCATCATAGTGGCAGTTCCAACGAAGATGACTGCTATGGTATCGCGACCTAAAATTTCTCTCAGGCTAATGGATTATTAAGACTAAGCTTAACTCGAGCCCTCCCAAGCCCTACCAATTCGCAACTTAGGGTTTAAGTTTTTAACATCAAAAGTTTTCATGCTTGGAGTCGCCACTAATCAATTTATGGTAGGTTGATTAGAAACCTAAATAAAACATAGGGAGATATGTTTTATTCCTACGAACCAGAGATTCTAAGCCCGGGGACTTGATTACGCTAGATCTGGTCTAACGCCCTTTCGGTACCTTTTCTTTTCAAAAATGTTTTGGCAGGCAGTTTGGATCCATTTCAACTTAGTTACTAACATGTGAGGTGTTCATGCGAGTGCGCAAACCACCAATTTAACACCCAGAAAGCATTAAATAAATTGCAAGTTTGGAAGAATTACTTACCTGGAAGCAACGTAAGCATCTACATTGTTAGCTAGAAAATCACATTGACACCCTAATATGATTTCTAATTAACAAGCAATTCACTCAATTTCTTTTTTTGGATTTTCACTTATTTAAATGTAATCTAGCCTATATGCAATGACATGCGAAAATGACATGCGATTAATGCAACCTAGCATGCAAACTATATGTCGTGCGACGACGTGACCTATTTCTAATGACAGGACGAATGATTATTTTTGGTATTTTTTCAATTTAAATTCGGAATAATAAAAATGCCTAAATTAACATGCAAACTATGATGACTTAATCTACCATAGCATGATTTCTTTTTAGGATTTTTGTTAAAATTCGAAATAATGAATAACCTGAATAATCTATTAAGATTAGAATGTTACTTAATTTAAACTAGGAAATAGATCATCTCAAGTCCTAATTTAAATTAAATAACTACTCTATCTTCTAGATATATTTAGGATTCCTAGACATGCAAAAACTCTAATTCAAATCTAATTAATATTTTTTGAATTTTCTGTTTATTTGAAAAAGGAAAGCAATTAAATAAACAAGGATAGCAACCACATTCAAAACGTCCACGCGATCCGCCATATTTGTTTCAAACTCGGATTAGGCACAAAAATCAAACTATCGGTCATATCTATAGGGTTATAGATATCGACGGAAAGCCGATTATTCAAATTTGGAAAGTGGATAAAAATCATTATCGTACCCAAGTGGTTATGGATAGGATAATAATTTTCCGTATCGCCGTGTATCGAACCTTAGGGATAAGGTCGGATAGTCGTCCAGATACGTTGCTAAATTAGGAAGTTTTCCTAATTTTGAATATTTAAAAATATTGCGGATATATCGAACATTATCCTAAGATTTCTAAATATCCACATGATATTCACGAAATATTCAAACACCCATATTAGGAAATTAAATATTCTGAAAATATCGGATAATGTTGAATTACCTAATTTGCAGATAATTCCCAAATTCAAATCGACTCGGGATCGAGTTTGCGGATCGGGATCGGACTCGGGCGACGGGCGACGCGGCGTCGGCGCGGCGATGTGGTTTCGGTGTGGACGGTGGCTTGCAGCTAGGAGCAACTTGGTTCGCGGTGATTCTCAACCGCGGATGGCAATGCACGACGGTAGTGCTCGGCCGGCGATGGTGCACGGTGGTCTCGGTGCGGTTTGGACGTGAGGATTCAGCTCGATGGCTTCCACGATGATGTTTCGCTACGACTTTGGAAACCTGCAAAACGGCCGTCGTGGAGGCTACCGTCGGTGACTATGGACTGTGGGATGCTAAGATCCGCTTGAAGTCCACCGGAATTGCTGCAGGAATGCTTGGAAGCGACTGGAAGTTGCGCGGCAGCAATGAATTCGGAGATGAGAGAGAGCACTTTTTGCGTCACTTGCTCAGCGTCACGTGTCTCTTGCGTTGAGGGCGTAGCTTCTTCTCTCTGGCGTTTTCTCTTGTGGACGTCTTCTCTTTGCAGAGGAAGAAAAATCCCTTGTGGACAAAGATGCGAGAGAGAGACTCCTTGGTGCAATCAGTGGAGATAGACAAAGAAAAGCTTCTTTTTTCCTTTGGAGAAAGCTTCCTCCGTCTCTCTCTCGGCTTGGACCACTCCAGACAAAGACCACCGCTTCCAAGTCTTCTCCTTTTTTGTGCTTTTGGTCGCTCTCTTTCTTTCTCCGGATTGTCTCTTTTTTTTCCTCTCTTTTGGCCGTGATCTTGAAAATTATGAGAGCCCCCCTTTGATTATGACGCATAACGACATATTTATATCGCAACCCTAGGTTAATTAACCGGGCTTCCTAGTCCTAATGGGCTTAGGCTTGGGCTTAGGTTTAATTTAATTTAAATGGGCTGATTTAACTTGGGCTTTTATTTAATTAAGCATAATGGGCTGAATTAAACTCAAATTAAAACAACCGAGCCCGTTTGACTTGTAATTCCCAGCCCTTGCCTTCCGAGCGAGCCGAGTCTCATTCGATGAAATTTTAAGCTCATTCGCCACTGCCAATCTGATGCAAAAAATGCAATTAAATTAAATGGACCTAAACTATATGTTTATTCAATTTAAATATTTTTGTTTAGGGGTTAAAAATTTAATCCCTAATTTTCTATGCAAATTACACTAAATGATACGCCAAAATTTAGGTGTCAACATATGGTATCCCAGGTTTTGATCCCATTCCTCACAACTGGGCAAGCGTGAAGGATGAAGAAGAAGAAGATGAGCCTGAACCGGTGGAAGATCTCTCAAGATTCTCCTGGGTGAAAGGCCGAAAGACTCCTGCTTTTATGAATTCGTCATAATTTCTAGGCCGAAAGGAGTCTGCCAGTCTTCTCCCTTTTTCAAAAATTTTCATAATTATGTATGTCCACTGTTCACTGTAACACTGTGCACTTACTACTATTAGCTACAGTACTACCCGTGAACTATTTTCTACAGGAGCTCAACTTGCCTATATAATCGGACCCCATTCCTTTGAAGGGGGCAGAACATTTTTTCAAACCCTTTCTCTCAGAATTCCAAACCTCTCCAGCTTCTCCAGATCTCCCAAACCTTCTTCGAGGGAATAAGAGATCATTCATCTCAAAACCTTTCCATAACCTTTCCATACCCAGTAAGTTTATGATCCCTGTAAAGATCTTGTCCCATACTTTCTAGTTTTCATAGTGTGGAAAATCTTATCGTTCTAGACTACCAAATAGTCTGAGTAACGGGAGAATTTCTACCAAAGAAATTTTCTTACTTCTGCACCTGTACTTCGATATTTGCATTCTGTAACCTTTCAATACTATTATTGTAATCTTTCCATACTATTTATATAACAGTTATTTCTAATTTCTTCTGTACATTTACATCTACATACCCCACAAACGGCAGGTCGAACTGCCTGTGGATGGTTTGTACTCTACTTTAAAGCAATTCTCTGCAATTGTTATATATCCTTACTTCTTCTTACCGTTTTGCCCTTCTCATTTTTGCTTAACAAATACCACCTACATGGTTGGTTTAGAATTTTTAGCAATTCTTCTTCTCATTCTATATATTGCTTACGGTTTCTTTATTATTTATAATGCTCGCGCTTTTATTTAATTTCATTTATTTAATAATTTTCTGTGTAGAAATCTGCACTTTCATATTAGAATATATCTTTGCAGTAGCTAGATCTAGGGAAGTATCTCAGATCCTTTATCTATTTTCTCAATATAATAAATATTTTGAATATTTAGAGAGACGATTAAAAATTACATACATCTTTACTGCCCTAATCTTTTTATTACAATTTCCTAGTTTTGTTTCTAATAAAATAAAACGATCAGATTAATACTTCTATATTAATACTTCTATATATATATATATATATGTCCAGATTCAAATTTAGAAATAAGTATAACTAGATTTAGAGAGTAAAAATCTACTTGGGTTTAAAAATAGATATATATATGGATTTTGAGAGTAAAATCTACTCGGTTCAGAAAATACATTTTCAGATTTTGAGAGTAAAATCTACTCGAGTTCAGAAATAAATATATCCAGATTTTGAGGGTAAAATCTACTCAATTAAGAATATATATATATATATATAAAGATTTTGAAAGTAAAGTCTATTCGAGTTCAGAAATACATATATCAAGATTTTGAAAGTAAAGTCTACTCAAGTTTAGAAAAACATATATTCAGATTTTGAAAGTAAAGTCTACTCGAGTTCAAAAATCAATATGTCCAGATTCAAAGAGAAAAATCTACTCAATTCAAAAATCAATAGATTTTACAAACGACGATTAAGCCTAAACTTACAAATATGATTTTTATGAGTTCATATTCATCATTTCCACTTATTAAATGTACTCCACTTTAAGTAAAATGATTAATTACCTTTTAAACATGCATAAGACCAGCAGGACAAATTCAACAATCACCTCAAGGATATCATTTCCATGCTCAAATTTAACGATTTCACTTGCCAATTATACCACACTTTAAGAAAACAAATCACACCAATTTTTAACATGCTTGAGACCAATCAAAAAATTCCACATATCACCATATTCTCAATATTGTAACACATCAAAATAGCATATCACAACCATCCAAGTTAAAAGTAACAAGTAGATTGATCTAACTTAACTCTAAAGCCTTTGCTTACCTCAAAAGGAACTTGACCAATTCAAAGCTCTAATCACCTTGATGAAGTTGTTCCTTTCATTTTTAGAATTTTAAAAGTAGCGAAGCATTTCCCTTTGAAGTCTTTTTGGTAAAAAGGGTTTGGCTATCGTAAGGATTATGCTTCCTTTCCTTAGAATTAATGTTCTAACTCTTAAGTGAAAGAAAACAAGTGTAAGCTTGCATGTAGAAGGAAGGCTACGTGTGATAAGCTCACAAAAATTTCATCTTTCCATACCATTTGTTGTACAAATAAAACATACGAGTGGATTAGCTAATAGTAGAAGAGATGATGCCTAACCTATATGTGCAAGTGTCTCCACCTTAAGAAGACAACTAATCCATTCATGCAAGATTAGAAGAGAACATGTGGTCATGTCTCACCTAGTGGATGGTCAAATGGGAGAAGAATTTGATGACTAATCCCTGTAATGATGACACTTAGTCTTTAGGTGTCAAGTTAGCAAGAGTCTCACTTTGGGAGAGACACATGGCTTGCATGTATCCTTATAAGGCCATGAAGGCATTATGTGTCCAGGTTGGAAGAGTTCTAATTTTGAGAAAGACACTTGGCCTTACATGAAATCTTAGAATGACACATACGTATAATGTGGTCTCTTATGCTATCTAAGAAAAACAAGTTAAAAGGTAATATTGTGAGAAACTCTCCTCCCGTGGCCAAATAAGTGGGTCTCTATAAACATGAGTAAATGGTTTTTAGAATTAGTTAACTAGGATAAAAAATAAATAGCGAAACCCATGGCACTTGATATTACCCAAAATTATTAATAAATCATACCGAATGCTAAGAAAATCTCGGTTTAGTAAATTCAAACTCGATAATCATGTAATTTCAAAATATCCATCCCAATCGACAATTAGCATCACTTTAATAATCATCATACACATCATCATTATCAATTGAATTTCAACGCGTCGGACTCGGAATGATTGTGTTCGCGGAAAATCATCCTCCACATCTCACAAGATTTACGAACCATCTAAGATTTCTACGTGTCCATCCGAATTTCAAGCTAAATAATATTTAGTTTTATCATCTAATTATTATTATCGAACACCGAAAATTCCTAATGCCACTAAATATTATTATGGAGATTCCGGATGTCACATCATCCCAATCTCTCGACAAATTCATCAAATCCCGGAATAACCTCTCTAAGCCCACACCGAAACTCTGGCCTGACGTTGTCAGGCGACGAATTCTAATCACAAAAGATGAAGAAGTTGACGTATTGAAGTTAGCCCATCCGATTCTGCGCAGACTGGAGTCGTGTAATAGAGTCAGAGAATTCAACCAAGTCCATGCTCAACTAGTTGTCACTCGTCTCTCTCAATACTCTCTTGCCACCAGCCGAGCTGTGAAGAAGCTCTGTTCTTTAGGTGACGTTGTTCATGCGGCTACGTTCTTCAAGTGTACCCAAGAGCCCGACACTTTTCTGTGCAATACTATTATGAGAACTTATGTCCACGTGCATGATGCGTGCAGTGCTACGAGATTTTATCACGACGAGATGGTGGGGAACGATGTTGCGCCAAATCACTATACATTTCCCATTTTTATGAAAGGGTTTGTGGTGATTGGGTCATCGACCGATGGAGAGAAGGTTCATGGCAGGGTGTTAAAACTTGGGTTCGAGTCGGATTTATTCGTGAGGAATGCATTGATTCACATGTATTCGGTTTTTCGAAAAGCCAGAAGGGCGCACTTGGTGTTTGATGCAGGGCCTGTGTTTGATTTGGTTAGCTAAAATTCCATAATTGATGGTCATGTGAAGAAAGGGGAAGTGGATGTAGCTCACGAACTTTTCGATGAAATGACCGAAAGGGACGTCTTCAGTTGGAACTCGATGATTGCAGGTTATGTTGCGTGATGGGACATGGGCGAGGCACGATGGTTGTTTGATTGAATGCAGTTTAGGGACATCATGTTGTGGAATCGTATAATCGATGGGTGTGCAAGGATTGGAAACGTGTCAGAGGCTCGCAATTTTTTTTTATTCTATGCCTTTCCCGAATATAGTTTTATGGAATACCTTGTTGGCTCTTTATGTACATGTTAAAGGTTATGCGGACTGTTTGAGTTTGTTTGATAGTACGCTACAAGAGGAAGAGATTAATCCCAGTAGGGCTACTCTTGTGAGTGCTTTCACGGCGTGTGCCAATACAGGGGACCTCAATAAAGGCCACTTAGTTTATTCTTACATGAAGGATAATGACATTGAAGCCGACATGCTGCTTTCAACTGCGCTATTGACAATGTATGCAAAATGTGGCACTATGGATTTAGCCAGGAAGTGTTTGATCAAGTGCCTGATAGAAGTGTTGTCTCGTGGAATGC
The DNA here is from genome assembly GCF_021117445.2 of Syzygium oleosum. Classification (NCBI taxonomy): domain Eukaryota; kingdom Viridiplantae; phylum Streptophyta; class Magnoliopsida; order Myrtales; family Myrtaceae; genus Syzygium; species Syzygium oleosum. The sequence continues at coordinate 1,344,582 of NW_026607516.1, read as the reverse complement.
TATGATCATGGGGTATGGATTACTTGGGCATGGCAAGAAAGCCCCGGAAATGTTCTTGGAGATAGAGAAGAGAGGTCCAATGCCAAATGATGCTACCTTTGTTAGCATATTATCTGCTTGCACACATTCCGGAATGGTTTTGGAAGGTCAGTGGTGTTTCAACCTGATGTCCCGGGTTTACAATAACCAACCTAAGGTGGAGCACTATGGTTTCATGGTCGATCTTCTTGCTTGGGCTGGGTTGGTGAAGGATTCAGGAGAGTTGATTGAAGAAGTACCTATAGAGGCAAGATCTTCACTATGGGATGCTCTGCTTTCTGCCTGTAGGACCCATTCTCACATGGAACTAGGAGAGATGGTGGCCAAGCGTTCGATCGAGTTAGAACCAACAGATGTTGGGCCCTATGTGCTATTGTCAAACATGTATGCAACCGACGGTAATTGGGATGCCGTCGAGAATGTCAAGATGATGATGAAGGCAAAGGGTTTGCAAAAGGAAGTCGAATCCAGCCTCATTCAACTTGGAGGCGTCGAATCTACAGAGTCCACAAAAGATGGCAAGGCCCAGTAGAGAAGTACGATTTACTCGATGTTGAGTGAGATCGATTCACAGATAAAAGTGTCATGTAGAGACTCCAGAGCAATTTAGGATCAAGAGTAGAGGGAGACTAAACTATATTGTTGGATTTTGTCGAAGATCCGTGTTGTGCATATTCTGCAGAATTGAAGGTGAAGACATTCTCTATGCGTTGCTTCTATATGTTTGCATGTACAGCACATCTCCCGGTTAAAGGAAAATCGCAATATGCGAATTCATGAGTGCACCCATCTCCAAGTTATTGAGAATTGTTGCTGGAACACTACTTTGGAAGGAAGATGCTGCGAGAAGTTTTTACCCTTGACAATTTTACGCTAAACTAATTTTTTGACAACCAAAAACCTCAAATTAGTACATTTGTGATAAATTTACCCTCCATCACATTTGATTAATACCACGAAAAATTACAAACAGGTACACCTGTGACAAATGGAGGATAAAACCCCAAATTGGTAACTGATACACCTGTCAACTGTCACTTGTCATCCAACTCAGAATTTTGACGGTAAAATTTAACGGAAATAAGCATGGTGTAAAATTGTCACTGATGCACTAATTTGGAATTTTTAGTGGTCAAAAAATTAGTTTGAGATAAAATTATCACAGATATACCAATTCGAGATTTTTCGTGGTATTAACCCTTTTTAACATTCACAATTTGCACTTTGTGTAGTATTATTAAATTTTTGCATATTTTAATCGGGTCAAATACAGATATTTTAGAGAAAAAAGAGAACATTTATCTAACGAGAAAATATATACATGTTAGGTATCTTTTCTTATATTATGGTAGGAGAATCTCGAATAATCCATGGAATGCTCACATTATGGAAAGAGAATTTCGAATTATTTAATTGCATACCGCTACAGCATATTATCTTACCAAGTAATGCTAGTGGGCATTTAGGTTATATCAGCACTGAATATTTGCAAGTTAATTACTATTAATTCAATTTTAGATCTTGCATTCACTCAGTCTCCAAAAATACCATGCTTTAGACATCGGCAAAAGTACACCAGAAGTGCCATAACTTGTGTACGGCGATCACTTTGGTGCCATAACTTTTTTTCGGATCACTTTGGTGCCAAGTCGGAGGAAAAGAGATCACTTTAGTGCCAATTTGGCCGGAAATCCGATGTTGCATTTTTTATTAATTTTTTATGTCGACGTGGCTCGCCGGAGGCTGAGTCAGCGTGTACAATCAGCATTTTTTATTTTAAATAATTTTTTCCAGCGTATATAGTCAGCATTTTTTATTTTAAATATTTTTTTCTTTTTTTTTTCTCTTCTTTCCCTTTTCTTTTCTTTTCTTTTTTTTCTTTTCTCCCCTCGCCGGCCTGTTGCCGGTGGCCGGCCGGCCACCGGCGAAGCCCAGGAAGGGCTGGGCGAGGGCGGCCTTGCCCATGGCCGGTGAGGGGCGGCCTCGCCGGCGATAGGCGAGGCCGCCTCGCCGCCCGCGAGGCCGCCCTCGTCGGCCCGGGCGAGGGCTGCCCTCGCCGGATCTGCGAGGCGACCCTCGCCGGCGTCGAGCGAGGGAAGCACTCGCACAGGGCGGGCGAGGGTCGCCCTCGCCGGATCTCGGCGAGGGCGACCCTCGCCCGGCGTCGGACGAGGGTCGCCCACGCCCGACTCGGGCGAGGGCGACCTCGCCCGCCCGGGCGAGGGCTTCCCTCGCCGGCGTCGGGCGAGGGTCGCCCACCCCCGACTCAGGCGAGGGCGAGGGTCGCCCTCGCCTGTCGCCGGCGAGGCCGCCCCTCGCCGGCCATGGGCAAGACCGCCCTCGCCCAACCCTTCCCGGGCTTTGCCGGTGGTCGGCCGGCGAAGGGAGAAAAGAAAAAAAAAGAAAAGAAAAAGGAAAGAAGAGAAAAAAAAATATTTAAAATAAAAAAATGCTGATTGTACACGTTGGAAAAAATTATTTAAAATAAAAAATGCTGACTTTACACGCTGACTCAGCCTCCGGCGAGCCACATCGGGGTCAAAAATTAATAAAAAATGCCACGTCGGATTTCCGGCCAAATTGGCACTAAAGTGATATCTTTTCCTCCGACTTGGCACCAAAGTGATCTGAAAAAAAGTTATGGCACCAAAGTGATCGCCGTACACAAGTTATGGCACTTCTTGTGTACTTTTTCCTTTAGACATCTATATAAACCCACTTCGAAGGGACTCATGACACATATCTTCCACGGTTGTCTCTAATAATCAAGCCCAAATTTCCTCTATATTATCCCAAAAAACTCTCTGCACAGTCACAGCTTACACAATCAAGCCGACATACTTGGAAATGGAGAAGGATCAAGCCAAGCTTAGTGCGTCGGTCATTCTATTGGTGATTGCATCTAGTAGGTTTCTCTCATCTCTCGTCTATTATTATTATTATTATTATTATTATTATTATTAGTAAATGTAGAACTGCACTGATGAATTTTCCGAACTTTCCTTTTCTAAGGTCTTGCTGTCTCCCAAGCTGCAGAAGAAAGAGTAGCGTGTCATCTAGACATCACGGGCAGAGGTCAAGTGTGTCCTGTCGGGTATCATCCGGTCATTAAAAATGCCGAATGTTTCTGTGTTCCATCAAGGCGCCAGGTCTACGATCACGCCTTTTGTATTCCAGAGCAGTGTGATACCGGGTCTCATCCCGTCTTTAAAGACGGCAAATGTGTATGTGTTCCGATCGCAAGGTGAGGCAACGGAGACCTTTGAGCGAATCGATCTCGTTCTCAATAAGACGTGTTGAACCATCACAAGCTATTGACTTATTTTTAGCACTTGCTTCATTCGTGTGCGCGTAATGGCTATGTCCCCATGAGATTGAGCTCTTTCGTCGTGAAAAATGACGTCAACCCAAGTCAAGACAATCTAATATCTAAACTCGACTAGCCTCCTACAGTGGAGCTTCGCGTCGACTCCATTTCAATTGTCGAGCTTAAACTCGGCTCGATGAAATGTTATATTTGCTCGAGCTCCACCAATGTTATGAGGGCAAACTTGCGCTGCAAGTAGAATTTATAGTTACTTTACTATTAAATTAGTCATATTAATAGTGGTTATTTTATAATGACGGGCATCGTCTCAAAAAGATAATGACTATTTAACAACGGTAGTGTCACAATGGCATTTTTCATCCATGATTTAAACAGAGGCTTCATATGGAGCCACATCAGAGAAGTTGAAATTGATTGAATAAAAAAAAATTGAGGTGCTCCGCTATAAAACGGACAAAAATTCAGGGTTATTGTCCCGACAAGTAATTTTAACAAGGGACCATGGGACAATATTTTTCTGATACGATGGGTCACGTCAGAACAACGCAACCGTGCAAGTAGGAAATACAACAGATCGTGTCTATTACTTCGTTGAGAAATATTAAGTACATCATCAGTAGCCTTGCCAATAAAAGCAAATGCTCAGTAGCATGATCTGAGCTTTGAAAGTGTGACGACCCTATATTAACTCACTTGAAGTTGTTCTCTTTGACCTGTTTCATACCGAGCATCACGATTTATCCTTTGACATATAAGTGGACAATTTTCATGGACATCACCAATCCCAAAGGGCTCTCACCTGAGTGCGCTTAACACTGGAATTCAAATGTGAAATTTGCCATTACGTCAAAAGACGCCTCTCATACCTCAGCTAGTTGCACCAATAGTCACGATGGCGGCTATGTTTGTGGCCATCCGAAGGAGCCAAAATGCTCGATCTGTGCTGGGGGTCTATGTGTATGCTTGTGTAACCATTGATTGATGCGTGTTGATACTATTGAGTATTCGACTTATTTTTTGTGGTCTCGAAAATTTCCAAGGGTCAAAATCGATGGATTTCGGGCATTGCCATTGATTGCACTATAGTATCCGATAACTCGGTGATCAAAAGCGATGATCATACTCCTTATGTAGGTTAGACGAACGATTGACGATTAAGAGAATAAAAAATTGGATATTCGGTCCTAAAAGATAGTGCTGAAATTGAGGATATAAAGGGAAATTTGAAGATATCAAAGATCCATTTTAGGTTGCGTTCGTATTTGAGCATCTTTTCATGCCACTCGACAATTAAGCTATGACAAATACGCGAAGACTCGTGCAACAAGGGTCAGAAAAGCTAATTGTAACATATTTCCATTTAAAAATAGGGAAAATACCATCAAAAATCCCAACCTATGTCACTTGTGAAAAATTTAACCTGAACTTTTTTTTTTTACACAAAAAACCCTAAACTATGCTATTGGTGACACATTTACCCCATAATACTTTGGCCAAGGGCATTTTCGTCTTTTTTCTTTTTATGTTTGTTTTTTCCTTTCTTCTCTCTTCCCTCCACCGTGGCTAGCAAGGGCAGCCCTCACCGGCATTGGGGTGGGGCGAGGGCGACTCTCGCCTGACGCCGGTAAGGGTCGCCCTCGCCCGATGCTGTCGAGGATTGCCCTCATCGGATCCGACAAGGGCGACCCTCGCCGGCGTTAAGCAAGGGCTGCCCTCACCCGCCCAGGCGAGGGCGACACTCGCCCGACGCCGGCGAGGGCAGCCTTCACCCAACCCCAACGCCGGCGAGAGCGGCCCTCGCCGGCTTCCCTCCCCCATGGCCAGCGGAGGGAAGAGACAAGAAAGAAAAAAAAAAAACAGAAAGAGGAAAAAGACAAAAATGCCCTTGAGCCAAAGTATTATGGGGTAAATGTGTCACAAGTAGCATAATTTGGAGTTTTTCATGTCACAAAAATACATTCAGGGTAAATTTGTCACAAATGGCATAGTTTGAGGTTTTTGGTGGCGTTTTCCCTTTAAAATATAACATTACCCATTAATAAAAAAAAAGGGAAAAAGCCACCAAAAACCCCAAACTTTCCCACATGTGACACATTTACCCTGAACCTTTTTTTTGTGACACCAAAAACCCCAAACTTTGCTATTTGTGACACATTTACCCAATGCATTTAGTCCATGGGCATTTTCGTCTTTTTTGCTTTTTCTTTTTTTCCTTTTTTTTCATTTCCGGCGAGGGCCGACCCTCGCCGGCGTCGGCGAGTCGCCCTCGCCGGCGAGCTAGGGCAGCCCTCGCCCAGCTCGGGCGAGGTTGACCACCGCCGGCGTCGGCGAGGGTTGACTCGCTGAGTCCGGGCGAGCGACCCTCGCCCGCGCCGGTGAGGGCCGCCCTCGCTCGCCCGCGAGGGCGACCCTCGCCCGGCCCTGCGAGGGCCGCCCTCGCCGGATCGCGAGGGCCCTCGCCGGCGTCGAGCGAGGCGGCCACTCGCCCGATCTGCGAGAGACCTCGGCGAGGTCGCCCTCGCCGGCGTCGGGCGAGGGCGGCCCTCGCCGGATCCGCGAGGGCGACCCTCGCTCGACGCCGGCGAGGGTCGCCCTCGCCCGGATCGGGCGAGGGCCGCCTCGCTGGCAGCCGGCGAGGGCCCCTCGCCCGAATCCGGCGGCGGCCTCGCCGGCGTCGGGCAAGGGTCACCCTCGCCTGGGTGAGCGAAGGCGACCCTCACCGGATCTGGCTAGGGCCGCCCTCGCCCGACGTCGGCGAGGGCCGCCCTCGCTCGCCCAGGCGAGGGCGACCCTCGCCCGACGCCGGCGAGGGTAGCCCTCGCCAGAGAACTGCTTTAATTTAAAGTACAGACCTTCCACATGCGGTTCGACCTGCCGTTTGTGGGGTATGTAGTATGTAAATGCAAGAAGGAATTAAAGAAATAACTGGTATATAAACAATATTGAAGGATTACAATAATAGTATAGAAAGGTTACAGAATGTAAATATTGAAGTACAAGTGCAGTTGTAAGAAAATTTCTTTGGTAGAAAGTGATGGATCTTATGGAGTTTCGAATGAAACTTTGTGTTTCCTGAGAATAGTTCTAGCAGATGTCTGCAGACTATATTTCTCGAAAGGAAACTAAGATCTAGAGGATAATATGAAAACAGGGATCAGAAACTTACTGGATATGAAAGGTTCTAGAAAGGTTGTGAGATGTATGATCTCTTATTCTCTCGAAGGAGGCTTGGAGAGATCTGGAGAGGATGGAGAGGTTTTGAACTCAGAGAGAAAGGGTCTGAAGAAGTTCTGCCTTCTCAAGTGAGTGAGGTCTGTTTATATAAGCAAATTGGGTTCCTGTAGAAATAGTTCACGGGTAGTACTGTAGCGAATAGTAGTAAGTGCACAGTGTTACAGTGAACAGTGATCGAACATAATTATGAAAGTTCTGAGAAAAGAAAAAGTTGACAGACTTCTTTCGGCTTAGAAATTATGAAAACAGCCAGGAGTCTTTCGGCGCCTTGTCCTTAGGAGAATCTGGAGAGATCTTCCACTGGTTCAGGCTCCTCTTCTTCTTCTTCGTCCTTCACACTTGCCCAGTTGTGAGGAATGGGAGTAAATCCTGGGATCCCATAGCAGTCATCTTCATTTGAATTGCCACTATGATTGGAATGAGAAGAACTGGTTTCTTCAATTTCTGAAAGGGCTTGTTTTAGCATCCCGGCTAGCTGCTGATGAGACTTAGCAGATGCTAATTTAGAAAGTACAAACCCTTTGTCATGTAGAAAGGGGCTGATATCTTCAGAAGTGTTTGGAGCATTGCTCCTTAAAAACAGCCATTCTGAGACGGCTTTCTTGGAGACCCTATCAAAAAACTTGAAACCATCCTACCATTTGACTTTGAATCGTCTTATGAGAATGGGGATGCCAGTTTCAGGGGCTTTCCTATAATCAAAATACCATCCAAGGACCCATGATACTCCGAAATAATAGAAAAAGAGCATCAATTTGGGGAAATTTTTCTCAAATGGAAGTAGGGTGAATTTTTCTAGAAAAAGCTCATAACTGGGATGGATTTTTAGGTGGATCAATTCGTCAGTAGGTCCCAAATATTCCCACCAGCGAATAAACCAATAAGGAATGGTTTTGATATCAAAGTCTTCAAAAAAGAATAGCCAAGTATGGGAATTATTGGCATTCTTTCTCCAGAAAGTGTTCCACCAAGCTTGTTGATAGTCAAAATATGAAAAGGATGACCTGTATGGAAGGGCTTCATTTGTTTTGGTGGTGAGGTTTTGCAAGGCTAGTGGATCAGGTTTCCACTGGGAAGGGTGAATGACCCTATGAATCCTGGCCATGGAGTAGTTCACATGACCTCCTTGTGAAAAATGTCTGAAAGTAACAGATTTTGTTTCTTCCAGAATTTTCTCATAAAACTCATTTGTTTTGTAAATGTCATGAGGAGTATATAAAAATTTCTTAGAAAACATGTTTTTAGCAAATACATATGGATCTGCGTTATAAAAACCATTTTCAACATTGCAGATATTTTGAAATATTGTTTTATGAAAAAATTTTGATTTTGGAGGAGCTGTCTGAGTAGACTGAATGACCACCTCACTAGAAATTGTTTTTCCCTTTGCCTTTTGAGTGGTTATGGGAGAAGGATCAGGACTTACCATCGCCATGGATGGTTGTGGCTGACTATTGAAGGCTTGTTGGAGAAGCTGTAATGCTTCTTCCTGAGATAACTGTGTTATATCAAATTGGGAGAGCTTATCCGAAGGATTTCCTGTAAGGGGAACAGGTTCCTTTTTGACTTGGCTAGAAATGGTAGTAATATTCAATGGTTGCTGAGCAGCCTTGAGCCAGGTTTTGAGATTAGTCATTCCTGGGGTTTTCTTTTCGGAAGACGGTTCTGCAACTTGTTTTCCTTTGTCTCTCCTTGTGGGTTTGTTTGGTGGTTTGGGAGGCATTTTCCCTGTAAAAATTCTCTTGTGAGAAAGTCTGGGAGAGAATTTGAAGAACCGTTTATGAATTCTATATCAAAATCAAAAACAGATAAAATGGCTTGCCATCTGGCAAAAATCTGTTTGGATAATATTTTGAACATCCTTTTGCAAAACATCTTTTGCAGATTTGCAATCAATGCGTAAAAGGAATTTTTGATTTAAAAGATCTCCTTGAAATTTAGAAATAGAAAGTACAATAGCAAGAATTTCTTTCTTAATGGTAGAGTAATTCTTTTGGCAATCATTCCAGTGTTTGGAGACAAACTGAACAATTTGTTCTTTATTGTCCTTGGATTGCTTAAGGATTCCTCCATATCCAATATCAGAAGCATCAATTTCAACAATTTTAAAAGCAAAAGGATCAGCAAGATGTAAACAAGGAATTTACTTGACAGTCCGCTTGATCTGTTTTACAATATTAGTATGAACATGAGTCCATGGTGGAGGATCTTTTTTGAGCCTCTGATGGAGTGGTTTGCAAATTATATTGATGCGGGGAAAGAATTCAATAATGTAATTCAGACTTCCTAGAAATCTTTGCAATTGGTTTTTGTCTCTGATTTTATCAGGAAATTTTTCAGAAAATATTATTGATCTCTCAATGGGAATGATGGTTCCCTGATGGATGTAATGTCCTAGAAAACGAATCTTTGTTTTGAAAAGAGATATTTTAGTAGGTGAAACTACTAAACCATTTTTCTTCACAATGTTGATAAAATGATTGATGTGTTTAAAATGCTTTTCTATGGACGTAGAAAATATTAAAACATCATCAATATAAACAATAATATAATCAGAACAATGATTAAAAATATCATTCATTATTCTTTGAAATTCAGATGGGGCATTTTTCAATCCAAAAGGCATGACATTCCATTCATATTGGCCAAAAGGAACAGTAAAGGCTGTCTTATACCTGTCCTTTTCACTAATTTGAATTTGCCAGAAGCCTGATTTCATATCAAATTTGGAAAAGATCTTTGCATTGCAAAGCCTATTTAACAAATCTTTTTTATTAGGAATTGGATATCTTATCCATTTTAAAGCTGTATTCAAGGGCTTATAATTTATTACCAATCTTGGGACTCCTCTTTCTAGTTCAGCATTTTTGTTGACATAGAAAGCAGAGCAACTCCAAGGGGATTGGCTTTTCCTAATAAGCTTCTTCTCAAGAAGTTCCTGTATTTCTTTTTGACAGAAATTTAAAACTTCGTGATTCATTTGAGAAGGTCTTGCTTTAGTAGGAATATCCTTTTCTGAAAACTTTGGTTCATAAAGAAGATCAACTATGTGACACTTACGAGACCAGAAAGCATTAGGAATATTAGAACATATGGAATTTTTTATTTGACTTTCAAGATGGGAAATCCTTTTCTGAAGACTGGTTTCAGAAAGATTTTTGTCAATCCTTTTGTATTCAAGATCCTCTTTAAGAAACTGAAGATGAGTTTCTTTATCTTGGATTATGCAATTGATCTCAGAAATGAAATGTTCTTGAAGAGTATTCAAATTTCTGGTTTGGGGTTTTGAAATGAAATCAAAGCAAATCCTTTTGCCCAAGGTTTCAGTTTCAATTTCCTTTTCAGAAACTTTAAAAGGCTGAAGTAAATTGATAAAAGGTGATCCCAAAATAACATTTTGTTTGATATTCTTAACAAGTAGAAAGGGAGTTTTGAAAGAAATTTGGTCTTTCACAATCTCGGCCTCAGGAATTTTGTAATTAATCATTAGTTTATCCCCGGATGCTGATTTGAGAGACTGGGAAGTTTTCTCAAAATATTTGGTTAGTATGAGACCTTCCTTTATACAATTAAGGTCTGCACCAGTATCAAAAAGGGCCGTTGTTTCCAAAACAATTTCATTTTGGATTCTGATAGAAATATTAATAATCCATTTTCTGGTGGTAATTTCAGAAAGCATTAAAAGGAAGTTTGTATCGGAAGAAGAAGGAGGTTGAGGGACATTTTCTTCAAAATCTTCTTCTTTTTGTTTTCCTCTTAAATTTTTCATTTTAATATCCAAAATGTCTTTTTGCACAATTATCAGAGTGGCCTTGAGATCCTGGATTTCTTGTTTTTGTTTATTGATCTCTTGAGTTAGGTCACTTATAGAAATGGGTTTAAAATTTGCTTTTTTGGTTTTGCCAAGAATGGTTGAAATATTGTAAGGAATATCAGTTTGAAAAGTGGGCTTAGAAACTGATTTGGGATTTTGAAATTTATTCAAATATTTAATCTTTGTTTCAGGGTCAGATATTTCATCAAAAGTTTGTAGAAGAATTTCTTCTTCTTTTGTCAAAACATTTATTTCAAAACTGGTGGCTTTTTCATCTTCACTTACTGAACTTGACGATGAAGAGGTTTCTAAATCACAAATTTGCAAATCTTTTTCAAAACTAGATTCATCAGAAGAACTACTATCAGTTTCAATCATTAATTGATTGAGTTGATTAATAGTATCTCATCTAAATCTAACTCATTAACCTTTTTGCTGAGTTTGCAAAATCGAGAGGTGTGGCCTTTCTTGCCACAGTTATAACAAGTGATATTTTTAAAATCCTTTTTGGGTTTTTTGGTTTTATCAAAATCATCATTTTCTTTTTTCTTAGAAAACTTTTTATCAAACTTCTTCTTATAAGGTTTATAAGGCTTCTTATAAAACTTCTTTTTATCTTTTTGTTTAGAAGGGCATTTTCCTGAACATTTGGCTTTTTCAAAGGATTCAAAAGATGGATCATATTGGGCACAAAAATCTCCTAGTCCTTTTTTAGAAAGTTTTTGTTCTTTCTTGATTTGTTTCTGGAGACGAATGTTAGTGCACAATTGTGTTCCTATTTTATAAATATAAGAAGTTAGTTCACCATAAGAAAGGAGGTCATATGGAATTTGATTTCCATATTCTTCTCTTATCTTACCACGAACTTGTTCTCCTATGAGTTTTGATAAACCAGCAAGAAATTTTTCTTTCCAAAAAGACTGATTGCAGTCTGTTCTTTGGAAAACTCTTTGCAAAAATATTTCTTTATATTCTCGGAATTCTCCTAAAGATCTACATTTCATATTGGATAAAAGATCTTGATTTTTATCGAGAATATGAGAAGAATCTCCTAGAAAATGTTGGGATATAGAGAATATCAAAGTATTAACAGCATCTTGGATAGGTTGATCATCTTCATCAAGAATATTTTGACCAAAAGGGTCGAGTTTAAAGGCATTTAAAATTTGAGACCTTTGCTCATCATTCAGGTAGTTATCCCACCATCCTTTGAGCTGGCCTGTAAATCCGGCTATTAAAAGATATGCAACAGAATGATCGGAAGTATCAGGGATGGTCTTATAAGTATTAGCAAGCATGACCATCTGAGTCAGAATATTTATAAGGTTTTGTTCAGAAACACCATCTATATTCCATTCATAGATAGCATCAGAAGAATATTTGTTCTAGACTCTAGAAAAGGTTTCTTCTGTGAGGATATCAGGGGGAGTCGCACGAGAGTAATATAATTTCTGAGGATCCTTCCAAGGGATACGATTTATTTCTGGAAGTGATTCGGTATCGGATTTATCTAAAAGATTGATCTGATTGGAGGATTCAGTGCGATCCGGAGTATCCTTGACACTCAAACTTTGTATTAAAGGGGTATCCAAAATTATAGGATTTTTAGGAATTAAAACTGTTTTTCCTTTGAGGAGCCTTCTCCTATCCTCTAAGGCTTTGGCAAAATCAAGACTAGGATTTTTTGGAATTTCAAAATTCCTAAAGAGAGGCGGTTTTAAATCCTTTTTCGGAATAGTTATGGAAGAAGATGAGAAACTATTCTGAGTAAGATTTTCAATTCGATCAAGCTGCTTTCCTATGGTATGCAGATGTTGATTAGAAAAGTTATTTTGTTCAACAATCTTTTTGATTCCTATACCATCTATTTCTGAGGCAGCTTTGAAAGGGGAAGCTATAATTTCAGTCTCTCGATGATCAAATTTAATTTTTCTCAGAGGAGGATGATTAGATTCAATGACATGGCCATCGTCTAATTTCCATTTATAAAATTGATCTAAAACAAAATTTTGTTTTTCTTTTAGAAATACTTTTTCAAACCAATCAAAGAAGAATACTTCGACTTCATGTTGATACATGTAATCATAACATTCTTTTTTGATTTCAAGTGCTTGTTTTTGAAAATTTGCAAAGAACCATTCTCTGATATGTTTATTTCCAAAGGAATTGAATTCTTTATTCAAAATGATTCAGTCAGGTTCAAAGGCTATTTCCAAAACATTGATTTCAGGGTCTTCCATTTCGGAAGGAGTTGGGTCAGGGAAATCGGGAGTATGTTGATAAACTGGCCTGGAAATTCCTGACCTGTTATCTAAGCCACTGATATTTGGAAGAGGAGGAGCACTAGCAGATGCTTCCTCAGTATTATTCAAAGGGATATTCAAAGGAATATTAGGAATAGTATCTACTGACCTTCGAGAAGAAGTAGAATGCCAAGAAGGAATTGATCTAATGTTGCAAGACCTTCTAGGAATATCTATAGATCTTCTGGAAAATTGAATAGTTACTCTTCCTTCAGGATGTTGAATGATATTGGTAGGATCAGAATTTTGAATGATTGGCTGGGGAATTCGATTCTCTAATTCCCATTGATCAAGAAGGGTTATCTGATTCCAAGGAATGGTCCTGGGAATGGTAACATTTGCTTTAGAAATATCAGTTTGTAAAAGAAGGGTTTCTCTATTGGAATTCAATTTAAAAGCTTTGCTACCAAAAGCAGAATTCATTACTTTGTAATAAACTCTGTAGATGAGAGCTATGGGAATAGAACCTTCAGCTATGGAATAATTATGGGTTTTTATTTGAAGAGTGAGAGATTTTAAAATATTTTTGTCTTTGAGAGAGATTGTAAGACCAGGATGACTATCAAAATAAATTGGACCGCTGCAAAGACTGGTCTCAACAGCACCAAGAATAGATTCTTCATATTTTAAAAGTCTAGCATCTCTTAAAATAAGGAGTAAAGAAGTATCTAATCCTTCTTTGGTAAGGGGCTTTGCACCGACCTGTACCAATCCTATGTGCATGTAATTCCATTTCTGGGAATGCTTTTTTATAGAATCCTTATTCAAAAGTTGTATTGAAGCAAAGGAGTTAGAAAGTGGAATATCTCTTTCTTCAGTAACAATGACATAATCATTGTTTCCAAAGAGTCTAAATTTAGAATGTTCATAAATTTTATCCAACTTGACTTTTGGAATAAACCAATTTTCAATAGATTTATTGAAATCTTCTATATTAATTTCTTCTCTATTTATTGGTCCTTGATCTGAGGACATTTGTAATAAAGAACTAGAAGAAAGGGTCGCCCTCGCCGGATCCGGCTAGGGCTGCCCTCGCCCGGCGTCGGCGAGGGCCGCCCTCGCTCGGCCAGGCGAGGGCGACCCTCGCCCGACGCCGGCGAGGGTAGCCCTCGCCAGATCGGGCGAGGGCCGCCCTCGCCTGAGTCGGACGCGGGCCGCCCTCGCCTGCCCAGGCGAGGGCGGCCCTCGCCCGACACCGGCAAGGGCCCCCCTCGCCGGAAAGGAAAAAAAAAAGAAAATGCAAAAAAGACGAAAATGCCCATGGACTAAATGCATTGGGGTAAATGTGTCACAAATAGCAAAGTTTGGGGTTTTTGGTATCACAAAAAAAAGTTCGGGGTAAATGTGTCACAAGTGGGAAAGTTTAGGGTTTTTGGTGGCTTTTTCCCTAAAAAAAAATTGTATCCCCATGAGAGATCCATAAATAAGAGGTAAATGCACTTGACATGGCTTATGGGATGCTGATTAAGGTAAAAAGCTTCTGCAAAAATGGTAATGCATACAACGCATCCGAGACCTCTGGATTCTGTTTGGAACTTTAGAAATTGGAAGCACGAAGCTTCCCGGGAAAAGCCAAGCACAAGCCAGTAACGACATGTCCGTTGCTCGGAAACTCACACCAAACACTACATTCTCATCCCTATCTCTCGACAAATTCATCAAATCCCGGAAAAACCTCTCCAAGCCCACACCGAAACTCTGGCCTGACGTTGTCAAGCGACGAATTCTAATCCCAAACGATGAAGAATTTGACGTATTGACGTTAGCCCATCCGATTCTGCGCAGACTGGAGTCGTGCAACGTCAGAGAATCCAACCAAGTCCATGCTCAGCTAGTTGTTGTTGAGCGTCAGAGGCGCGGCAACAATATTGATTTGATGAAAGGAATTTTTGAAGGTGAAACAATCGCAATTCGCGTCTTTCTATTGCATGTCTCAATTACAAGAGAAATAGACTATATATAAACCATAGTTTGATTCGAAATAGGAAACCTCTTTCTAGGAAACCTATTCTAATTAGGAAATCTAATTGACTTAGAAAACTTTCCTAAAATATAACTAGAAACAATATCTCACAATATCTATCAAAATATGGAAATACGAACAGACTCAAAAAGGAAACAAGTACTAATAAATTTGGTTTAATTTCTAACACTCCCCCCTAAACCAAATTCTCTTCCATCAATCATTCCAAGCAGGCTCTTGAACTTTCGAAAAGCATCGATCTTGAGAGGTTTAGTAAAAATATCTGCTACTTGATCTCCGGTCTTCACATGCAATACTTCAACTTCATTCTCTTTAACCTGTTCTCGGATGAAGAGATATCGAACATCGATATGTTTACTTCGTTCATGAAAAACTGGATTTTTCGCCAAAGCAATAGCAGAAACATTATCAACAAAAATCTCCATTGCTTTCTTCTGCTCCATAAGAATATCTTTGAGTAGTCTTCTCAACCATATTGCATGACAAACGCATGAAGATGCAGCTATATATTCAGCTTCACACGTCGACGGAGTAACACTTGATTGCTTCTTTGATGACCACGTGAAAGCAGTGTCGCACAAGAAAAATACAAATCTCGTGGTGCTTTTTCGATTGTCGATATCTCCATCGTAATCACTATCCGAATAAGCTCTAAGTTTGAAAGATTCAAAGCAATAATAGTGTAAACCATGAGAAATAGTACCTTTGATGTACCGAAGTATTCTCTTTGCAGCTTTAAGATGAGATGATTTCGGCTTCTCCATGTATCGACTAACAATTCCAACACTATACATAATATCCGGTCTCGTGCATGTCAAGTATCTCAAACTTCCAATCAAGCTTCTATAATATGTCGAATCAACATTGGCACCATCATCAAACTTCGAAAGCTTGGTTCCACACTCCATTGGTGTATTGACCGGCATACAGTTCTTCATGTTGAATTTTTCAAGGATATTTTCTGCATATCCTTTTTGGGAAATAAAAATCCCATCGGCACTTTGCTTCACTTCGATACCAAGGAAATAATTCATGAGACCATTATCGGTCATCTCAAATTCTTTCACCATCGATGCCTTAAAAGCATCAATCATCGCCGAATTATTTCCTGTAAAAACAAGATCATCAACATATAAACAGGCGAGTAGAATATCACCTTTTTCTTGCTTCAAATAGAGTGCATGCTCGTATGGATATTGAGAGAATCCATTCGCCTTGAAATATGCATCAAATCTGGAATTCCATGCTCTCAGTGCCTGTTTAAGCCCATATAGAGCTTTCTTCAACCTTAGCACTTTGTCTTCATAACCTTTCACAACAAACCCCTCGGGTTGTTCAATATAAATTTCTTCTTCAAGGATGCCATTCAAGAATGCTGATTTGACATCCATTTGATAAATTCGCCAATTATTTTGAACAGCAATGGAAATAATCAATCTAATCGTTTTCATGCGGATGACAGGAGCAAAAACTTCATCATAGTCGATTCCGGCTTTTTGCTTGTACCCCTTCACGACTAATCTAGCTTTGTACCTTGTTACTTCACCTTTCTCATTCTTCTTGGCCTTGTACACCCATTTAACACCAATTGATTTCTTGTCCTTCGGAAGATTAGCAAGCTCCCATGTTTGATTTTTCTTGATGGCTTCAATTTCTTCGTTCATGGCTTTCCTCCACTTTTCTTCTTTGGCCGCATCATCATAAGCAAGTGGTTCATAATCTGCAAGAAGACATATAAGATGAAGCTTTTCGATAGCTTCGTAAATTTCAGACAATCTTCTTGATCTTGGCACTAGCGGTTCATCGACACTATTTGAAGAGGATGGTGTTGATGAACTTGAATAAGATGTTGGAGAATAAGGTGAAGGTTGATCTTTCAACTCCGTTTGATCATAATCATCACGAACATTCGCTTCTTCTTTTAAATTTTCTTCCCACATTTCATCTTCATCGAACTTGACATCTCTACTTACATACACTTTCAAAGTGTTAGGGTCAAATAATCGATAGGCTTTGGATGATGAGTCATACCCGATAAAGATGAGCTTTTTGCTCTTGTCTTCAAGTTTCGATCTTTTTTGATCCGGGACATGAGCATATGTAATGCTCCCAAAAATTCTCAAGTGCGAAACACTTGGTGTTCTCCCGGTCCATGCCTCTTGTGGAGTTACGCCTTCAAGTCCATATGTTGGACATCTATTTTGAAGATAGACGGCACACGAAATAGCTTCTGCCCAAAGTTCCTTGGACAAATTTTTGCTCTTCAACATGCTTCGAACCATATCAAGAATGGTTCTATTTTTCCGTTCAGCCACACCGTTTTGTTGAGGAGAATACGGGGCCGTCAAGAAACGTCGAATACCATGATTTTCATAGAATTTGTTGAATATGGCTGAGGTGAATTCTCCACCACAATCAGTCCTCAAAGCCTTGATAAAATAGCCGCTTTCCTTTTCAGCCAGGTTCTTGAATTGTTTGAAAATATCAAACACTTCTGTCTTTTCTTTCAAAAAATACACCCAAGTTTTCCGAGTAAAATCATCAATAAAAGTAACAAAATATCGATGATTACCATATGAGTGAGGATTGATCGGGCCACACAAATCATAATGAATCAACTCAAGCGGCTTTTTCGCTCGATAAGTCGCCTCCTTCGGAAAGCTAGTTCTGGAATGCTTGCCGATAACGCACCCTTCACATAATTGATCGGGATGATCAATATGTGGTAAGCCATAAACCATCTTCTTGCAAGAAAGCAAATTGAGTCCGCCAAAATTAAGATGGTCAAACCTCAAATGCCACAACCATGAAGGATCATCTATGCACGTCTTTAGACATCGAGACATCTCACTCTTTATATTAAGAATAAACATCATGTTCTTCGACATCTTCACATTTGCAATCAATTTATTATTCCGATCTCTCAACATAAGATTAAGATCTCTCATATGAACAGTATAACCTTTCTCCAGAAGTTGTCCCAAACTCAAGATATTGCTTGACATTTTTGGAACATAATAAACATTAGTAATAAACTGACGTGCACCATTCTTTAAGCGAATCAAAATTGTACCTTTCCCTTCAACAAGAATTTTAGAGTTATCACCGAATGAGACATTCCCTTTAATTGTCTCATCTAACTCGGCAAACATCTCCTTTCTCCCACACATGTGATTACTTGCGCCGGTATCCAAATACCACGTATCGCTTTGACCTTCTTCATCTTCTTTGAATGCCAATAAGAGAACTTGATCATCATTATTTACCAAGTTCGCCTTTTCGTCTGGTCTGCTACTTTCTTTATTCCAGCAGTTAGAAGCATAATGGCCAAGTTTATTGCAATGATAACATCGGATTTTAGATTTATCATACCATTGGCTTGTCGAGTTCTTTCCTCTTCCACGAACACCTCTTTGGTAACGGTATCCTCCATCACTTCAAGCAGGATCTCCTCTGCTTCGTCCGCGACCTCTTCCTCGAAAGTGACCTCGGCCACGACCTCGATCACGATCTTGATTTGTCCCGCGATTTTGTACGGGATCTCTTCTTTGCTCCTTTTCATCTCGTATGGTCAACTGCGTTTGGAGAACTTCCTCCACCAGTTCAATCTTTTTCTTTCTAAACCTTTCTTCATGGGCTTGTAATGAACCCATAAGTTCATCGACCGTCATGGCATCCAAGTCTTTGGATTCTTCTATTGCAACCGCAATATAATCATACTTCTTGTCTAAGGACCGAAGTATTTTCTCAACAACACGAACATCGGAAACTTCTTCTCCGTTTCTTTTCATCTGATTAACAATTGCCAAAATTCTCGTGAAATAATCAGCAATCGATTCAGATTCTTTCATACGAATTACCTCGAATTCGCCTCTCAAGGTTTGAAGGCGAATCTTCTGAACTTTCTGAACTCCTTGATGTGTGTTTTGAAGAATCTCCCATGCCTCTTTAGCGGTAGTGGCGTTAGAAACTTTTTCGAACATGGAATCATCTAACGCTTGATAGATGATCGACAGGGCATATTGATCTTTCGTTCGAGCATTCTCCAAGGCATTCCTATGATTCTGGTTCAACGTAGCTTCATCCTCTGGCTCATCATAGCCAGTGTTAACAAATTCCCACACACCGTAGGCGCCGAGTAGAGCTTTCATTCTAACAGCCCAGTTACCATAATTTTCTTTGGTAAGACGAGGGTATTGAAGAGGAAGCTGATTGTTCGTTGAGGCCATGATCACGAACCGTAAGCTCTGATATCAATTTGTTGAGCGTCAGAGGCGCGGCAACAATATTGATTTGATGAAAGGAATTTTTGAAGGTGAAACAATCGCAATTCGCGTCTTTCTATTGCATGTCTCAATTACAAGAGAAATAGACTATATATAGACCATAGTTTGATTCGAAATAGGAAACCTCTTTCTAGGAAACCTATTCTAATTAGGAAATCTAATTGACTTAGGAAACTTTCCTAAAATATAAATAGAAACAATATCTCACAATATCTATCAAAATATGGAAATACGAACAGACTCAAAAAGGAAATAAGTACTAACAAATTTGATTTAATTTCTAACAGTTGTCAGTCATCTCTCTAAGCACTCTCTTGCCACAAACCGAGCAGTGAAGAAGCTCTGTTCTTTACGTGAGGTTGCTCATGCAGCTACGTTCTTCAAGTGTACCCAAGAGCCTGATGTTTTTCTGTGCAATACTATTATGAGAACTTATGTCCACATGTATGATGCGTGCAGTGCTATGAGATTTTATTATGACGAAATGGGGGGGAATGATGTTGCACCAAATCACTATAAGTTTCCCATTGTTGTGAAAGGTTTTGTGGTGATTGGATCATCGTCCGATGGAGAGAAGGTTCATGGCAGGGTGTTAAAACTTGGGTTCGAGTCGGATTTATTCGTGAGGAATGCGTTGATTCCCATGTATTCGGTTTTTTGAAAAGCCAGGAGTGCGCGCTCGGTGTTTGATGCAGGGCCTGTGTTGGATTTGGTTAGCTGGAATTCCATGATTGATGGTCATGTGAAGAATGGGGAAGTGGATGTTGCTCGCGAGCTTTTCGATGAAATGACTGAAAGGACGTCTTCAGTTGGAACTCGATGATTGCAGGTGGTGTTGCGCGAGGGGACATGAGCAAGGCACGACGGTTGTTTAGTAGAACGCTGTTTAGGGACATCGTGTCGTGGAATTGTATGATTGATGGGTGTACAAGGATTGGAAACGTGTCAAAGGCTCACAGCTTTTTGATTCAACACCTTTTCAGAATGTGGTTTCGTGGAATACCTTGTTGGCTCTCTACGTACGTGTTAAAGCTTATACAGAGTTTTGAGTTTGTTTGATAGAATGCTACAAGAGGAAGAGATTGAACCCAATAGGGCTACTATTGTGAGTGCTTTAATTTCGTGTGCCAATACAGGGGACCTCAATAAAGGCCACTTAATATATGCTTACATGAAGGATAATGAAATTGAAGCTGACGTGCTGCTTTCAACTGCGCTATTGACAATGTATGCAAAATGTGGCACTATGAATTTAGCCAAGAAAGTGTTTGATCAGATGCCTGATAGAAGTGTTGTCTCGGGGAATGCTATGATCGTGGGGTATGGATTACATGGGCATGGCGAGAAAGCCCTGGAAATGTTCTTGAGAGATGGAGAAGAGAGGTCCAATGCCAAATGATGCTACCTTTGTCAGGATATTATCTGCCTACACACATTCCGGAATGGTTTTGGAAGGTCGGTGGTGTTTCAACCTGATGTCTCGGGTTTACAATATCCAACCTAAGGTGGAGCACTATGGTTGCATGGTCGATCTTCTTGCTCGGGCTGGGCTGGTGAAGGATTCAGGAGAGTTGTTTAAAGAAGTGCCTACAGAGGCAGGATCTTCACAGCTCTGCTTTTTGCCTGTAGGACCCATTCTCACATCGAACTAAGAGAGATGGTGGCCAAGCATTTGATCGAGTTGGAACCAACAAATGTTGGGCCCTATGTGCTATTGTCAAAACATGTATGCTGCTGAAGGTAGTTGGGATGCCGTCAAGAATGTCAAGATGATGATGAAGGCAAAGGGTTTGCAAAAGGTAGGCGGGTCCAGCCTCATTCAACCTGGAGGCGTTGAATCTGCAAAGTCCACAAACGATGGCTTGCCCCATCAGAGAAGTATGATTTACTCGATTTTGAGTGAGATTGGTCCGCAGATAAAAGCGGCCTGTAGAAACTCTAGAGCAATAGAGGATCAAGAGTAGAGAGAGACTAAACCATATTGCTGGATTTTGTTTAACATCCGTGTTTTGTATATTTTGCAGGATTGAAGGTGAAGACATTCTGCAAAGAATATATATGTATGCCTGTTCGGCACTTCTCCAAGTTAAAGGAAAATCGCAGTATGCAAATTCATGAGTGCGCCCATCTTCAAGTTATTGAGAATTGTTGCTGGAACACTACTTTGGATGGAAGATACTGCGGGAACTCTTTACAGGTTGAGTTAATTCTACAAGCATCAATCGATGAAATTAAAATTTCAGAGCAGTAGTTGGACGGCAATATACATCAAGCAATCATCTCTTAAGTTGAAAGGTAATAAGCTCATTGATTAATTTGCCTTGAAGATGTTTTAGCTGTCGATATATTTATGTTGAACATTTAGCTGGTCTCCTCTCCTCCAGGCTCTAAATTGATTGCTTAGTTGGACAAAAAAGCAAAGAATATAGGGTTTAAACGGACAAAAAGAGTTCAGGGGCCCGACTGAACTTTTGTAAAAATTCAGAGACAATTTATGCATATATCTCTTTTCTGTTTTGGAAAATTTTTGTAATGGAACGAAATGAAGACTTTTTGTTCGACCTTTTTCTTTGGTTGTAACATCAATATGGTGGAAGATGAAATGTAAAGAGGATTCAAATAAATCTAATTTAAATTGGAAATATTTAATACACTTTTAGTTATTTAAATTATAGTTTGAACAACACAGTTGTGATTGGTTATGAGATAATTGACCAACCATCAATTGTGAATCGTGGTTATATATCTAAATTGATAATCTATACACTTTTATTGCCAATGCTTCATTAAAATTTGTAATTATGCTTTAGAATGCTTCATAACAAATACGCATTTGATTAGATACATTTTCTCAAAAGAGCAATCAGAAAGACAATTATCTCAAACGACCACCTACATTGATTAACCGTGTTCCAAAAGACCCAGTGCCTCATCGCCGATGACAAGCACTTCCCGGTGACCACATGTCATTCATGTGCCCCATTTTTTGCCGTTGGATAGTGACATTTGGTCCCAATTTCTCACCAATGAAACCCTAAAATTTCTAATTTCTTGGCTGAACAAATCATAAATCGAATTTGAGAGGGAAGAATGTGAGATTGCAACTTTAATTGAAGCGATAGAGCAACTTGACCTTTAAATCGAACTTTAGTGCATGTTAAAACCTCAAATCTCCAAAAGTGCACACATTCACTTACCCGTACTTTTTGCATGCAAGAAATCGCCTTCATGGGTTCGCCCCTTAATCCATGACATCTTCAATCGAGCCCTCCTCATTCCACATCCGCGATTCAAGTTCTCCATCCCCGACTGACTCGGGCTCTAAAATACGAAAACCCCCGCTCCATCTTCTTTTCCAATTTCTTTCTCAAATTTCCCCTCTCAAAACGACTTAAATTTGGGAAATTTATCCTACGGACCAAAATGCCCCTGCGCGACGGTAACAAATGAGCACACGGCTGTCACGTGATCGCCGGGTGGTGGTTTTAATCGCTGGCAATGAGGCGGGAAGGGGTCGTTCGGAACACGGTATTCAATTTGGGGTCATTTGAGATAAGCGCCACTTTGAAGTTTCTTATGAGAAGATGGGTCCGATCAGGGGTGTTTTAGGTGTTTTGAATATTTCCCCTTTTTCTTTTCTTTTCTTTTTTTTTTGGCCACCGGTATTGGAGAACCTACGATCCAAGTCGGTCTCAAAAAACTTCACAAAACGAACGACCGCCACCCCGCCAGAGTCCCCTGCCTCTCCGACCAATGTCAAGCCCCGGGAGGTCCAAGCACTTCGTCGCGTTGACCCACCCGCTCATGCGCAAGCTAGACTCGTGCTGTAGCATCGTAGAATTCAACCAAGTCCACGCTCAGCTCGTCGTCTCCGATCTCTCCGACCACTATCTCGCCACCAGCCAAGCCGTGAAGAGGCTCTGCGCTCTGCGCGCGGTCGCTCGCGCGGTCCTGTTCTTCAAATCTACCCGTGAGCCCGATGCTTTCATGTGCAACACCATCATGAGGACTTACGTGGGCGGGAAGGATGCGAGTAGCGCCATGAGGTTTTATCGGGATGAGATGGTGGGTCATGATGTCGTGCCCAATCATTACACGTTCCCGGTTGTTTTGAAGGGGTGTGTGGGAATTGGGTCGTTGACGGAAGGAGAAAAGGTGCACGGCAGGGTGTTCAAACTTGGGTTTGAGCTAGATTTGTTCGTGACGAACGCCCTGATTTACTTGTACTCGGCTTTTCAGAAGACCCGGAATGCCCGCTTAGTGTTTGATGCTGGGTCTGTTCTGGATTCCGTCAGCTGGAATACGATGATCGATGGTTATGTGAAAAATGGGGAAGTTGATTCTGCACGTGAGCTGTTCGATGAAATGACTGAGAGGGACGCTGTCACTTGGACCTCGATGATAGGGGGTTACATTGGGAGAGGGGAGATGGAAGAGGCGAGATGTTTGTTTGATAAAATGCCATCTAGAGACACCCCATCGTGGAACTGTATGATTGACGGGTATGCAAGGATTGGCTGTTTTTGGGTGGCTCTTGAGTTGTTTAATTCAATGCCTTCCCGGAATGTGACCACTTGGAATACCTTGTTGGATCATCTTGTCCGTCATGAGCACTATAGGGAGTGTTTGAGTTTGTATGATACTATGCTACAAGAGAGAGAGATTAAACCCAATAAGTTCACTCTTTTGCCTGTTTTGACTGCATGTGGCAATCTGGGTGACCTCGATAGAGGCCAAATAGTCCATTCCTACATCGCGAGAAATGACATTAAGGCTGATGTGGCACTTTCGACCGCTCTATTGACAATGTATGCAAAATGCGGGGCTGTGGATGTGGCTAGGAATCTGTTTGATCAGATGCTTGATAGGAATGTTGTATCATGGAATGCTATGATTCTGGGGTATGGAATGCATGGGCATGGCGAGAAAGCCCTAGATATGTTCTTGGAGATGGAGAAGAGAGGTCAAGTACCTAATGGGTCCAGCTACGTCAGCATCTTATCTGCCTGCAAACGCGGTGGGATGGTTTTGGAGGGTTGGTGGTGTTTTGACCTAATGTCTCGAGTTTACAAGATTGATCCCAAAGTACAGCACTATGGTTGTATCCTCGAGCTTCTTGCTATGGTCGGGTTGATGAAGGAAGATATAGAAGAGTTGGCAAAAGAAGTCCCAAAGGGGGCTGGATCTACCTATTCTACCACTGAACTAGGAGAGCTTGTGGCCGAGCGATTGATCGAGTTGGACCCGACTGATGTCGGGCCCTATGTGCTCTTGGCAAACATGCACGCAGCAGAAGGTAATTGGGACTCTGTCGAGAACGTCAGAAAGATGATGAAGGAAACAGGTTTGCAAAAGGAAGTCGGGTCTAGCCTCTTTCAACTTGGAGGCATCGAGTCCAAAGATGCCAAAAAAGATAGTTTGCCCCATCGAAGAGTTATGATTTATTCAATGTTGAGTGAGCTAGGTTCTCATTTGAAAGTGTACTGTAGAGGCGATAGAGTTGTAGGGGAACTAACATTGTGTTTGGTGGAGTTGATTAGAAAGGAAAAGGAAGATTTTAAATAATGAAAAAGTAGAAAATGGATGCTGAGGGTTGAATTACAACATTGCTTGGATACTAGCGAGGCAAAAGCATGAAAAGGAACACATTATGACCTAAATATCATTTTAGGTTTCTAGAATTAGAGGAGCGGATGAGCGGCGATGGCGAGCCCCGATGAAGACAACGGGGGCGATGGTCGAGGCGATGTTGACGCAAGGTGATGCAAGGTGACACCGGGTGCGTGCAGCAACGGGCGTGTGTGGCGATGGAGGTGGGGCTCTCAGCCTCAGGCTGAAGAAAGAAGAAAATCCGAGGGGAGAAGGATGGAAAAGAGGGTTGGGGATGGATTCTATTTGGGGAATCATAGGCCGCGGCTGCGTTGTGCGCAGATCTAATTCTTACCCTTTTTAAACTCCTTAATCTTTCTCCCAATGCCTTTTACAAACAGACTACGACAACAGGTGAAAGTGCGACTTTTGAAAATGAGAAAGATGAGCCACTTTCATTTGTGAATTAATTTGTGGCTTTCAAATGTGCGTGGCCGTTCAAACTAGTGATTCTGAACAGCAAAGGATAGGCTCCACGGTTAAGGAACGAGCTTGGGCATGTAACTCCATATTGCAAGTTCGATGCCCTCTGCCCGCGGGCATAACTGTCCATGAAAAAGAAAGGGTTTTAACATTAAAAACACGTGGATTGATCTTCAACGTTAGACCCAAGTATTGATTCCTAGGATAATCAAGACCCAGCCTCAGGTGAATGTGCGGAATTTTGATAGGTTATGACATCATGTAAATATCATAGTCACGTCTCTTAACAAAGTAACGAGAAATTCTATATAAACCCTTTTTGTCATTTCATATCGAGGCACATCCACGAGAATTTCTCTTGTTTTTCGAAATTCTCACTCTTCTCGTTCTTCTCAAGATCTCTCAAACATTTTGGTTGATTGCATATGGTTCTATTAAGTAAAGTTGATGGATCATTCTACAGAATCCGACATTTATTGCTTCATCCATAGTACATGAATTTTTCATCCAAATCTGGAAGACTACATATTAAGCATTTCTCTAGCTAAGCCATTGTTCATCTCCAAGGAGAATAATTATTCTATAACTCATTAAAAGAACAAGAATGCTCATGAGCGACGATTTCTATTGAACATCCTACAAAACAATCAGCTGTACTTCCACGGCTTCTTACTATTAGCTGATCTGCACTCCGGTATCGTATGTTTCTCCAGCTTTCCAGTCTTGATGTATGTTGTTGACAGGAACCAACCATGTCTCGTCTCCATCATCGCTGCTGAGCAACATCCTCAGGGACAATGGACCACTAGGGGGCGAGGTGGTTGTCCAAACTGCACCATAGTTCCGGTCCAGGAGCTTGCAAACAAAGTTCTGAGTCTGGCCAAATTTTGATAATATAAAGTCAGAAATACCATCGTCAAAGTACCATTGCTATTGAGTGTGGTTCATTGTAGAGCAATCGTCAGCAAATTTTTGTTTTTTGATGCACACGATTCCAATTTTTTCTGTAAGAAGCCGGTGTGGATGACTGTTTGACATGAGAGAAATCTTGCCAAAAGCACGGAAAATGCGAGATTAGATGGACAAGATTGACTTTAAACAAGTTCATATATCTTATAAACCTATGGTTTAGGTTAACTAGTGTCGCATGCTCCTTCATGCAACAACAGGAACAAAATCACACAAATTGACGAATGGACAGGACATATCAGCACGAATTGTTAGGTTCATAAGGATATAAATTTGATTTTCAAGACAAAGGGGATGGGTTTATCTTCTCCCATAGAATGACAATAAATGCAAATTTTAGCTTCTAAATGTCTGAAAGTTCATGAGGATCTGAAACGTGGTTGCAAGGTGGTTCATGGTTCCTCATGGAATTGACTGGTTTGATAGGTGTTACATGGAAGAGGGGTCAGTGCATATTATGAAGTACTTGTTGTTTGATGTTCGAGAGCAATCTTTGATAGAAAATGAGTGTTACCTCGCATAGCTGCACTGCGGTGATGTCCTTATTGCCCTGTTGATACCATATCACAAAAGCCAAATAATGGGGATTATTGCTGCTCTCGTCGATCTTGATGGTTATATTCTTGTTTGGGTAGCTGCAGGAAACACTGTGGAAGATTTGAGATTCTTGGATTAGGTAAAACCTTCATCTGCATGCCGTTTAACTTCTCGGCACATCATCTTGGAATTATTAGGTGTTACTTGTACTGTGGACAGGCATCTCTAAGTTTTGTTAAGAATACACTCTTTGGCAAGAGCTTAACCATCATACCAGAGGTATGTGTATAAGAAAAGATTTCCAGTTGCCTCTTTTCTCTTATCTCTGGTTTTAAGCATAAGCTATCACAGATCCACATGCTACAGTTAAAAACTTTCCAATAGTGTACATATCAAGCACTATCTATGGTCTCACCGTCTATATTCGATGTCAACAACACCAAGTGCAGATAAGTAGCTGGCTGCATCGGCGGTTTGAGCCATTTGGCTGTAGGCACGTTGGCTTAGAATGAAATCTGTGCGATCCCCTGAACCTTGATCAGTTATAACAACGGTTACACCTTTATCCGAGCAGTACTTACTGCTGGTGCACCTCACCTGAAGTTGTTATCCATGTATTAACAACTTTTACATCCTCATAATCACTAATTATAGTATGATATTCAAAAAATTCGGTTAAACAGGATTCTCACCTGGTAGCAAGCGCCACAACCAACACCGCTGCGATAGAGATCAGATGCTGCCGACACATCCCCGCCATTAATCATAGCTCCAAATGAACCAAACCCACATGCCCCAACTGCGGTTGAAAATATCCATTTGTCAAGCATTCAATTTATCATAGTATCTGCTACAAAAATCTACAATTTTACTCATTCTAATATTCCTTACTTTCTGTTCCTTGTTGACTCGAATTCGGGTAGTAGGAGGCACGAGAAGAGACAAAGCAGTTGTTGCAGGTTGCACCGTTGGCCGGAGTTTGCATGAGAAAGAGGGTGGCTGAGAGAGAGAGAAGCAACTTGAGCTTAAGAGCCATTATGTGAAAGCAGAACCAAGCAACTCTCAAGCCCAAGAAAAAGAATGCGGTGGTGCAAGAGAAGCAGTGAGCTTTCGAAATATTTATAGAGAACATTCAATTGGTCTGGTAAAAAATTTCCAGCTTTGACATTCTGCAAGTAGTATTGACTTAAATGAAGTAGACCGAAACACAATCCTTTACAGCTAATAGTTAGACTTGCAATTTCGTCTTTATGGAAATAGCGTCCAAATGTGCTTTTCTGACTTGAAGAATATTTCCTTAGTGTTCCATTCTTCCTTCTCTTCTTGTGTTCAAGTTTCCTTGCGTAACGATATAAAGTCATTGGGTCAAGCTGTTCCCATTGTGAAAGTTCAAATTAGTATGCATGTTCTTGAACCAATACAGGAGCGGCTATTTCACTCTTAAGTTTGGAATCAAGTTATGCTTAAACAGTAGAAGGAAAAAGAATTTGACTTCCAAAATGTCATCTAATGTATTCATGCTAGGGACAGTTGACTGCTAAGTGATTCTTACCTAACTAGCGGCATGCGTGAGAGAGAGAGAGTTTGACCTGCAAAATGTCATCTGATGTATTCATGCTAGGTATAGTTGACCGCGAAGAGATGTCGATCCTTACTAGGGGTGAGCATGGTCCGACCGGGAACCGCCCTTTGGTTTCATGAATCCACCCGAGAACCAGACCGTCGGTCCAGCCCGGTTCCCAGGTGGGTCCATGGAACCGGTCCCACTAGCCAAGGACGGAGACGGAAAGACGAAGACAGAGATGGAGATGGAGAGTTGGAGATGGTGAGGTGAGCATCGACCGAGAAAAGAGAGAGTGAGAGTGAGTGTGAGGCGATTGCAAAAGGAGGTGTTTCTCAACTCAATGTGAGATTGTGAACGTCGAATGAGTTAGGTTTAGTTTAGGGATTTAGGATTTTTCTTTTTTTAAAAAATTAAAATTAAATAAATATATTATATTTATTATTATATTATCAGTCCGATCCGGATGGGCGAGCGGACAGTTCCACGCCTGGAACCGGGAACCGGATCGATACCCACCGGTTTCCAAAAATTGGAACCGGGAACTGGACTAGTTCCCTTAGGAACCACCAGCTCCAGTTCGGTTCCGAGCGGTCCCAGGCGATCCAGGAGGTTCCCGGTTCTTTTGCACATTCCTTACCTACCTAATGTGTGTGAGAGAGAGAGAGAGAGAGAGAGAGAGAGAGAGAGAGAGAGAGAGAGAGAGAGAGAAGTCTAAAATGGCTATATGCTCTGACTGAGAAATTAGAGAGAGCAAGATTCAGAAGAAAAGAGAAGTCTGTTAGGTGGTGGTGCACTAGCAAAGATTTTTTAGGCATTTCTTGATTTTCCCACTGAAATCCTTTCGAGAGTCTAAAATGGCTATATGCTCTGCTATGTAGGTGGTGTTCATATTGTTCTCTCTGGAAGTAGGTATTATGTACTCCGGCAACTTACCTGGAGAAAAATTATGCAATCCTGTGTAGAACATGGGAAGAATCACTTGAACCTGAACATGAACCTCAGCACTTCACCTACTAGGTGAATTTGTGCGTATGCTGGGACAGGAAATCGACAAATTATCAGTGTGTTGAGTGATAGACCTAGCAATCCTGTGAATATGCTGCTTCCCTTCCAAAGTTGATGAATCTGGCTGAAGTTGTAGTGCGAGTGCTGCAGCCTGGGTGCTCTCTCCTCCAAACACCATCCAAATCGAGGTTGTTCTCTCATGAACATTTATTTTCTTTTCTTATCTAGCTCTGTTATTGCGCTACACACATCAAACTGAAAGAGTTGCGAGGAATATAATTCACATTATCTTGTCCCAACAACATGCACATGATCATAACACGCGGATAGATAGTCTACCCGGCTAGTCTACACGAATTTCCTCTATTCAGTTCAAAATGTTAAGGTGATTCTTAAATATTAGTATCGAAGGAATCGAGTGCTGATTAGCCAAGATTCCTTTATCTTTTTGGCCAAATAAGCAATAATTAAAATGTGACTGCTTTTTTGAGCGTGTCCCTATTCTAGCTAATCCCCCTTGATTGAACTTTGAATATTGGGTAGCGGACGTCTTAAGGCAGCCGAATCGGACTGATTTGGGCATTGAACCTCATCAGCAATGACTTGGAAACCATGATGAGGTTATAGACCCCGAGTCCCCACGCACCGTCAACAAATTGTCATTTCTCAATGATGAAACTTAGCGAACAAAGAGCCAAAGCAAGAACTATGTTTAGCCTTAGAGGTGGATATATTTACCATTAGTGCAAGATGTACACTGTTTTACTCCCGATGTCATTCTCATCCGCAAGGAGCCTTGGAGTTTCTTCACACTAAAAAATTGAACACCACATCGGCATATCGTAACAACTCCTCTTTTAAATGATATGCAACCGGTTTTAGGGTGGGTCGGTTCCCACCCTAGAACTCGGAACCGAACCGAGCAAGGTCGGTTCCTAACTTGTGGAACGGGGAATCGGCCGACCTGGTCCTAGAATTGGACCAACTAGTCCGAACAGGTTCCAAGGTCGGTTCCAAAACCGGTGATTCCTTTTTTTTTTTGGATTTCTTCTATCCCCTACAAGTGAGAGTTTCCCAGCATTAACAGAAAAAAAAAACCAAAAAGAGATGTTTATATGATTAGGGGTGTGGTGCAAATTAACAATCAACTAAATTATCGGGGTGCGGTGCTAATTGACGATCGACTAGTCTTCCACTTGGTTTTGTAGTCATTACCCCATTACATGACATTGTATCAAGATGTGTTAAATAATGAAAAAATGTACGTATATAAACATACAAAATTATGAAGGAATGTTAGGGTTTGATTCTATATATATATGAAAGTCATTGCTCTATTTAAGTGAAAATTAGAACGTAATTTACTAATTTAAGATTTGTTTCAAAATAAAAAATAATAATAAGTAATATGAACCGGTCCGATCGGTTTCTTACGTGGAACCAGGAACCGGACCGGTTGTTCTCGAATCCAAATTTTTGCAACTGAAAACCACCCAGAACTGACTTGGTCCGGATCCCAGGTTGGACCCTACCAATGCCCGCCCCTATGCAAGCCTGGCCAAGTCTCTGCCATAAATAGTCTTCGGTATATATCGGACAAAAAACAGTCATGGAATCCTCATGACTACGCCGCACAAATATGGACACTCTTTTACTTTCTTTGATATGATGCTCGTTCGTTGTCAGAATATTTTTCCTCAATAAGCTAGTTTACGCATGCTAATCTTTTGTGCAGATTCGAATTAAGTACGATTCTCCTGATGGCTACAAAGAGAAGATGCAGAGAGATGCCATTACAGCGACAGCATTTTTGTTCAGATAACAGTTCATCCAACTGTTAACATCTGAGTACCCATCCAAGCCGGAGTATACATATGTACACCACTCAAAAGTACAAGCGACAAGCCTAAAAAATTATAACAAAGTACATATATTCATCGAGACAGCCCGAGCCATTCATCTATGCCACGAGCCACGAGCGATCTTCATCATCAAGCATGCAAATCTTTTCATCTTGACCAAGAAACTGAGTCTATCTCGTCCCGAGCAGATTTATATAACTCGAGCCTCCTGGTGCATTGCTGCCTTCTTTCCATCAGTGCAGGATCTTCATCCAACAACTGAGCAAGCTGATTGGCCTAGAGGATAGAAAATGAAGTAATCTGTGATCATGTGGCAAAATATGCACTGGCATTATCATGTCATGCTGGTGATTGTGAGTGACAAATTGATGAGACATATACCTCCGTTTTGCCCAATTGAGTATAGAAATGGTCTAGTAAAGATCGTTTTGCTTCTCTCACTTGGCAATGGACCACAGCCTTTGGGATCGTGTTCCTCAGCGTCTCAGAAACCATCCCGACGTAAGAGGATACATTTGATCCGATCCTACGGTAATGCCCCTCCGAGTACCGATCTGCAGAATTGGCAGCTTGATTTCCTCCCTTTTCTGCTTCCTGAGGGAGTCTCCTAAAGAAGTCCACTGTCAGGTATGAAGATTCCATGTCCACCAGCCGCAAAGTTGTCTTCTTGCTGTCTTCACGGAACCTCTCCAGTGCTTCACTCGCAGCTGCTCGGATTTCCGCTTGAAGAGTTGGAAAACGCTTCAATTCCTGCTTGAATAAACCATTCCATAAGGTTTATGCTAAGACAATATCAGAACCTTCTGCATAACCTATTTCAGACCTGACCTGAGTTTCTCCTATGGATATTCTCACAAGCTCCTTCAAGATGAAATGAACCTGCAATAACAAATGATAAAGGGTGAAGAATTTATTCAGCAACAGAAACAAAAGAGTACTCCACGACGGCACTTACAGCATCCACTGATGCTTCAGCTGGCCCTCTAAAATAATTAAGAGCGCCATCAATAAGCCGTCGATAACCCTGCTCAGGAGCGACAAGATGAGGCTGGTAGCCATCTGCCTCTGACACCACCTTCCTCACATTTTGCAGTGACAGGTGCCGATCGAAAGGAAGCTTTCTTAAAGCGGCAGGGAGTTGATTGTCAAAAACACCATAGATTCTAGCACCACCAGGTCGTCTAAGAAAACTCAAATTAACAAGAAAGAATCAGAATTCTAGCTTCTCAAGACAACTTCTAACTTTAATGACACTAATCACACGTATCCAGTTATAAGCATATCCAAGCAGAAAATAGCGCAAAATTTAGAGATAGTTGCTTCTGAGAGCTGTGAAAAATCAAAGAACAAAATTAGTAATAGTCTGCCTCATCTATTTTCAAGCACAGTGATGTAATATGATGATAAAAATGATTACACCATGAAGAAGCTAAAAAAAGGAGATTAGTTGAAAGAAAGAGAGCACACTATTACCCTCCTTCCAAATGCTCCTTGAAAATTCGGTCAAATGCGCGGCACAACTCTAATATGGTGTATAATTGGGCCTGTAAAATGCCAATCATCAAAACTTAATGTTCATGCAGAACCCATACCTATCCAGATGTAAGAGAAAAGGATGGTCAGAAATTCCTCACCCCAGCATCAGCAGCCACAGATCTACCTAGATGATTCAACTCTGCTTCAAGTTCATCAATTGTTTTATTGATCAAAGATGTTATGTCCGGTATGCGAGCTCTAATGACAGACTCTAGATGCTGAGACCAAGTCAAGTTCCATCATGTAGACATCTCAATAAAAATCTTCGGGAAAAGTCCCAAGGTCAAAGACTCAAGCAGGTTATTGTTAAATGGGGGGAAAAAAGAGGAACCTTCGAAAGGAGTTTGGCAAGGTACTCTGAACCCATTCTACTGGCCAAGTGTCCATAATCAGGGCTTGTTGCAAAGAACTCACGTTCCTTCCTCCGAGCAAAGATCATGTCGACACTCCTATTTATATCAGCTTGGGAACGGTTCACTATACCAACCCAAGGGTGTTGAAGCCGATAAGACCTTCCTTCTAGGACCTTGTAACAACCCCAAAGGTAAATGGATGTGAGAGAGAGAGAACTAATGCTTTAGGATCAGATACCAAGATTAAAAGGTTTATAGCGTAAAATCACTTACCTCAATGGCATTAGTTCCCTTGTCCATCAAATCAAGCTTTGTCAAGACGCCAAATGTTCTCTCACCTATGACCATCACAAAGTTATTCAAAGTTCCATGCTAGGAAACCATTTGCATAGGCTGTACCTGAAGGATCAACTTCTCTTGCGAGCTTGATCGAATCAGATGTAGCAATATCTTGATTCGCTGGAGTAATGGCCAAGATAATGCAATTTGGCTACAACAAAGAGAAAAAAGGAAACTAACTAATGCTGGAGTTATGGCCAATATGATGCAGTTAGGCTACTTATATGCAATTAAACCATGGCATGTAAATTTTGACATAACAGAAGCTATTTCAATTCCAAAGGACACTGATCATGATGAAAAATGAACAAAAACATGTATTGTCAATATAGCAAATTCCTCGAGTCAACTTGATCCACGTGATCCATGACATGATGGGTTAACCATGAAAATGTCTACATATAAGACAGACTTTGAGCTTTAAGGAGATTTGATAATATAATTTGACAGTGATATTCGAACTTCTATGAGTCCTAACTCCAATACCAGTCATTCCTACTAGTTTACAAGGTAGTACATTATCAGGCCATTACTATCGTGCAAGAAAGTTGAGCTCACAAGTGTGACAAACGTGACCAGAATAGGGATTGCTCTCACTGACTTTGAGCTCATGGGACCTTCCTAGTAGATCATAATTCATTATGTGGAAAATAATTCTTTTAATATGATCGAGAATCTAAATTTATCTCTCTCAGAAACTTAAACCTATTACACCTGTTGCTAAGGACCCTTTTATTTCAGAGAGAAATTGCTGGACCGAGGTCAGCTGCCTAGAGCTAGACTAGCAAGAATTAGAAGGAAGTTTTCCGACCGACGACAGCTCAATACCACAACTGGGTACTTCCAGCTGACAGGTCCTTACTTAGATATCTTCTCTTGTTAACTTTAAAGGGACACTCATCATGATGAAGTATGAACAAAAATATGTATTGTCAATTAAAATAGTAATTTTCTAATGTCGACTTGAGCCGTGTGATTCAAGACATGATGGCTTAACCAGGAATCTGTCAACCTAGAAGACACTCTTTGAGCTTTAAGAAGATTTGATAATATAATTCTACAGTGATATTCAAACTACTATGCGTCCTCATTCCAATACCAACCATCCGTACTAGTTTGCAATGTAGTACATTATTCGGTCAGTTCTATCATGCAAAATAACTGAGCTCACCAGTTTGACAGAGGTAACCATAATTAGGGATTGCTTTGACCGACTTTGCACTCAAGGGGCCTTCATGATAAATCATTAATTCATTATGTGGAAAACAATTCTTCTAATTTGATCGAGAAATTAAACTCATCTCTCTCAGAAACTTAAACCCGTTACAACAGTTGCTAAGGTCCCTTTGATTTAAGAGATAAACTGCCAGACCGAAGTCAGCTGCCTAGAGGTAGACTAGCCAGAATTAGAATGAAGATTCCGACCAACAACAGCTCAGCACCGCAAATGGGTACTTCTAGCTGATAGATTCTTATTTACAGATCTGCTCGTGTTAATATTTCCAAGATTCACCAGCAAAATTCAGTTAAGATATAGATGCCGTAATGTACATACAAGCCTTTCTTCTTTAATTTCCTTGATAAGGAGAGTTATCGAAAGTAGAGAGCATCCTTGCCATAGAAGTGCAAGTTTTGATATACAGGCAGAAACATATATCTTACCTTTTCGACATATGACCGAACCATAGTTTCAATGTCTTGAACGATACTCTCTGGCTGTCCCTCTATCCGCAATAAAGGATATCAAATACTTTGGAGATCAGTAAATCAAATACGCAATATAAAGCTTAAAGAAATGCATTTCACCAGAAATGGCTGTGTTCACAAACATACCTACAGCAACTTTGGTCAATCCAGGCAAATCTATCAAAGTTAAGTTGACAACTGCCAGCAAAAAGAAGCTGTCAGATAACTCTAGAAATGAGACAAAGAATATTTAAGAAGTTATCAAACTGAATAATGAGAACAAGAATACGTTTTTTCATAAAAGAATTACAGAAACGGAATATGGATCCAGATGAAAAATAAAGGGGGGGGGGGGGTTGTTGGGGGGGAGATGTATCTAATGCACATTGTCTTATAAAACAAAGTGAAAAACCAAACTTTTGAGAGGCGACTCCAGCAAAAAAAAAAAACATAAGTATGACTGTTATAGGGTTAGATCTTGTGACCGTTCAAACAGACCAACTTTTTCCAACTAGAGAGCAAGGATGAATTCTTGCCCTCGCTCATATCTTGTATCCTACTGCCACCACACTAGTCCATGGGCCTAAATCATGAAGATGCTGTACTTAACGCTCCATTAATCCCTTCCAAGACACTACCGATATTGATAAGACTGGGATTCAGACATATTTTCAGGAAGCTGCTCACTGTTGCTTCTGGAACCACTCATAATTGCTCCTTTACATGGGCAAGTAAAAGTACCCGTATAATGAATGATGCATCCCAGTAACTAAAACGCTGTGGTCCAGAAAAAAATGATTGACAATCTACAACTGTTAGATTTAAATTTTGGACGTTATTACCATTTGGAGAATATATGCTAAGATGGATGGGAACCGGGGATATCTGTTTCGACTTTCCAGTCAATCTATCGGTCTCATCTTGAATTTCATTGCGAACCACAGCTGCATAAGAGCAAGCAAGAGTCAGACAAACTGCTCCTATTGACACCAAACTCAGAAATGCCAGAGTATGTAGAGCACTATCAATCTCATTTCACACAATTTTAGAAACAAATTTTGCAATCCAAGTGACTGTTGATCAGAAAGGAACATAAAAGGAAGTCGATCCTTCACATAGACTAAGATCTACAACCAATTCAACATGCAAGAAAACAAAATTTAGGACAGCTCTAAGCTAACCTTGTTGATTAAAGTACCAGAACCGCCAATGGCGTGCATCTTTAATGTGGACATCAGGCAAACTATCACATGAATGAGCAGATAGACAGCTATCACAGGCAATCTAAAGGTGACAAATGACACTGATCTTGGAGTCACAACTCAAACTTAAAGATAGCAAGCGAATTACTCATATCAAGTTAAGTGTGAAAAAAGACAAAATTGCAGATGGTCTCAAGAATCCCAACTTGAACAGTGGGGTGTAGATTTGATCTCAAGATGCTTCACTAGGCCAATGCCATTGCATTAACTCCCACTGCCATCATAAAATAGTTCGCTGAAAGCAATACTTCCGGATGCAGTAGTGAAGGTTCATGAATGGAATCGCTTTACCCAAAAAGCTTCAACATTTTGGCCCTTTTTTTTCTTTTTGCTGATGGTGCTAACATAAGAAAAACTCAACAAGTTCAAACAGCAGATGTGTGATATCGTCATTCCAACAAAAAGCTGACATACAGAAGTCGGTGAATCTTTTCTTTGGCAAATGTAGAAATTCTGCATATTCTTGTAGACCAGACTCTGTCTTATGCAGCTGCAACACCAGAGGCCGCCTGGTAACAATTCCTGGAAGCAAGTGACAAGAAAAAATAAGAACCCAGAAGGCTTGGACTGAAGATTAAGGAGTGCCAACACGAACTTCAAAGCACCTAATTCTAAGATAGCATTATCATATAAAATCTAGACGAATCAGTTTCAGCTTGATTGAAAACCAGAGGTACAGCACCTCCAACCCACTTGTTCAAATGCTCCATCGCGTCTCTTTATAAACCAATTTCACAAACTGGACCGAGCATCCCTAGCATTACATGCCAATTTCAACGACAACGGATAGAGAAAGGGATTCTTTTAAGATCATTCGTGTCTCCCTTCACTAATTGCTAACCCAAAAGTAACGCGAAAGCAACTAGCAGCTATATAAGCACATACCTGAACCCCGAGGGAGAAAATCTCGGCCAACAATGCTCTCCAGCACGGACGATTTACCCGAGCTCTGCATCAATAAATGTCAGCCACGACACCAGCCATCACAAGGCCACTTCAAAACGCCCAGTTCAAAAACTAAAACCCACAAACATGTACTGACATATGCACGCCACAAGAGAGAGAGAGAGGGAACCTGGCCGCCGACGACGGCGACGGAGGGAAGAGCCTCCCAGAGGGTAGGCAGGGCGCCGCGGCCGCCGCCGTGGTCGCCGAGGACCGTGCAAGCGCGCTGAATCCTGTTGACCAGGCCGATCAAGCCCTCCATGGTGGCCATGCGACAGGCAGGGGAAGCGGGCCCACCTCTGGAGCACGAGCTCGAGCTCGAATTCGAATGGATAAGAGGGAACACGAGGACGAGTGCGGTGATGGCGATGGCGATGGCGATGACGGAGATGGAGAGAGAGACGGAGCAGAGAAGAGAGAGAGCTATCTTCGCTGCTTTTTGCTTGCCTTCTTAAAAAAGCGATTTTTAAAAAAATTCCTGAGTGCGACGTTAGAGAGTGAGGATGATAGAGATGAATGTTGGTGGGCGCGCCTGGTTTTGTTCTTTGATTTTGGTTGTCGGACCCGTGTGCAGCTTTTTCAAAATTGAGGTGGTCAGCCAGAGGTCAACTCATTTTCTCTGCTGTTTTGACCTTTTTGGTTTAGCTCCAACAAAGAGTCGATTAGATATATGCTCGTGTAATGTAAAAAGCTATGACAAAATTTATAAACGATTTCACATGTTGATACATTTTCAGCCGTATCATATTAAATTAAAATTATAGTTTCGAGGGATGTAAAGTTTAAAAAGAAAGAAATTATTTGAAAGAAATCAAAATTTGTAAGGATAACAATATAAATGGTCCATAAATTTTGATTTAATATGCAATGTCGTTCTGAACTTTTAATTTATTCAATGTGGTTCCTGAATTATTTAATGTAAAACTTTAATTCAATGTATAACGTCGTTCTTGAATTTTTTATTTTCAATGTATAACAGTTCAATATGATTCATAAATTTTGACCCCAATGTAAATAAAAAAGGTCAAAACAAAAGAGCAAATGAGTTGACCTTAGGCTGACCGCCTCAATTTAAAAAAGCTGCTCGTGGGTCCAACAACAAAAGGCTATGACAAAATTTATAAATAATTTTACGTGTCGATACCCTTTTCAGTTATTTCGTATTAAATTGAAGTTAGAGTTTCGAGAGACGTAAAGTTTAAAAAACAAGAGAAATTATTGTAAAGAAATCAAAATTCGAAGAGATAAAAATATAAATGGTCCTTGAACTTTGATTTAACGTGCAATATCGTCCTTGAACTTTTAATCATGCTCGTGTCCTCTCATCACCATCTTAATTGTTTTTCTAAATTGCGATCCAAGTTTGATGGCAAGATGTGATCTCTGAATTTTGACCCAATGTCATATTTAAACTTTTAATTTATTTAACGTGGATTAAACATTGGCAATTTGGCACATTGAACATTATACATTGGTATTTTAGTATTTTTCCCTTTTTCTATATTTCCTTTTTTTTTTTCCGGGCCCCC
The DNA here is from genome assembly GCF_021117445.2 of Syzygium oleosum. Classification (NCBI taxonomy): domain Eukaryota; kingdom Viridiplantae; phylum Streptophyta; class Magnoliopsida; order Myrtales; family Myrtaceae; genus Syzygium; species Syzygium oleosum. The sequence continues at coordinate 1,305,935 of NW_026607516.1, read as the reverse complement.
GCCGCGAGGGAGGACCCTCGCCCCGCCCAACAGGCGCCCTCGCGTCGCCGACCCCATCAATATTAAATAAATCAAAAATTAGAAAGGAAGCTAAACCCTAGGTTAAGTATATTGGGTAAATGTGTCACAAGTCTTTGCACAAAAAATCGGTTCAAAGTTCAAGGACCTTTTTGAATCATTACATTAAATAACAGTAGTTGTTTGGATGAGCATTCTCATGGCTTTAAGTCATCTTATTACTGATAACCCACGTGTCTAGATATGTCAAAGTAACACTTACAAAAAGAATGAGATGACTTGAATGCTAGTGTTTATACATTTCTAATGAAAGAAATTCCTAAAGAATTGATTGCTAAGCGCTTGAAATGTGTACTTTGAACTCAGAGTAATCACAGCAAACCAACACGATAGAATAAATTCCATATCAGATGGCTGAATCATAGACAAACTTTGACTACTTCCTGTTTGTTCTCGTCTCACCAACCACCTTTCTCTATTGAGAATCAAACGGAGTTCAGGAAATGAAGGCTACAGCAAAAGACTTGCAACGAATTGGAACATTATGAATACAGGAAGTTTTCACCACCAAAATGCTACCTGCTAATTGACCTTTGCGCCGATTTGTCCTCGTATTCGATCGTCCCACCACATGTGGATAAATTATGCTCATGCTAAATGAAGCAATCTTGCTGAGTACGTCGCTGCTTTTTCTTGTATCAGACCATCAACACATCTCTGTGGTACCCCCGGCAACCTCAGTGACATTGGTTTCATCTTTTCTGGATTTAGCATCATCCAAGTAATGCTGATAGATGTAAGAAATGAAACCCCAGATTGCCAAAATCATTGCCATCACCTTAATCCCATCCATCTTGTCATGAAAGAATATCACCGCAAGAATCGGAACAACTGGCAATGCCAAGGTACTAATGACATTGGAAAACAGCGACGACACCTCGAAAATCAACCCGAGCAGACCAACCGAGGAGATCTGCCATGTCAGCGCTGTCCAAATTAATGTCATCAAGTATGACACTCTTCCCTCCTCATATACCTTCATCTCGTCGCCTAGTTTCCTCCACTCTCCGCTCGCAAAAAGCCCAACAACGCAGGAGCAAGTCGCCACAAAAGACGTGTATATTTGCATATCCAACACAGCAGAAAATGTTTCTCTCTTGATCACTTTCTCGAAGGAAAGCTGAACTAATGAAAGGTACAACGAATATGTCGCAGATGCTCCCAGGGTACACAGGAATCCGATCACATACTTCGCTCTCGAGATCTTTGTGGTGTCCGAGTCCGAGTGAACCGCGAGGAGCGAGGCTGACACGGTGAGCAGAACGAGGGAATTGAGAATGAATGGGGTGAACTTTTGGGAGTTAAGGAAGAAGGAAAAGAGTGCATTGAAGGCCAATTGAGTTGCACACAAGAGAGAGTAAGTAGAAACGGGAAGATAGAGCAGACCGTATGAGTACATCAGGTTGTCACCAGTCAAGAGCAGGCCAAAGGTGAGGTAGACGAAAGCTAAGGAAGAGAGCTTTGGTTTGGTTGGAGATTGAGTTCTTGTAGACTTGGTTGACTTGGAAAACATTGGTGAGAAGAAAATTAGAAGAGGTATGAGAATCGGGAAGCCAGCAGATTGAACAAAAGTGGCCATCCATTTGCTATTACCGCCTTTGTCATAATACAATCTGCCCAAAAGGGTTGCCGCGGATTGGCCTGAGAGGAGGAAGACGATGTAGGCGGCTACCCGAATCAACCATTTGTAACTTCTGGTCCTTGGATGCTGAAGATCGTGGTTGTCCATATCCACAACAGGGTCTTCCTCATTCAATTTCGGTTCTCTGTGCTCTTCTCTCAAAGAATCAGTAAGAAAAAAAAAAGATTTTGCGGAGTCAACTTGGGTGCATTAAAATGGGGTTACAGTAATGAGGACATCACCAAAATACATCATGTATTCAAGATCGACTCAAAGTTCTCAAACTTTTGTACATTAGCGATCTTTTTGCTCAGTGACTAACCTCCAGTTTGTAGTTGCAGCTCTCTTGCAGCCTCCATGATGAATCATTAGAAGGATATGAAAGGCAAGATCTTTTTGTTGGATAGCTATATGAGACAAGTTGATTGCCACAAATAAGAAGGTTACTAGGAGCTTCAGCAACCTTTAAAAGAGATATGGAGGTTGAAAATTTGAAAATGATCACCTATACTTTCTCCATCACATTTGAAACTGGAAATATTCACTGTTGTGACCTCTTTTATGTGGCTGTTGAGGTGCCAAGTTACAAGTCGAGTCCGAAGCACCAATATTTAGTGAGGATCAGACCGAAGAAAGTCAAAAGTGGCTCCTTTCTAATGTCAAATCTTGGAAAACTAGCATCTTGCCTTGTTGAAATTTAAAATGAACTGCTTTTCCTTTGACCGCCTTTTATATACTTGTAATCTTTAGTTCTTTTTGGAAGTTCTACAGAATGCGACGTAATTTAGTGACGCACCAACACCATAACAGTCTAATGACGCCCCTCTATCTCGTATGTTCTGTTGAATCATACTGCATTTTCTCCGTGAGGAGCTATGTCTTCAATTATTTTGCTGTATCTACACTCGAAAAAGGGATGGCAAAGTTGAGGGAAAGTGCGAGGAAGATGCATGGCCAGGCCCACATGTAGGTTTTGTCATGTAGCAACTAGCAAGTGACAGAACAGAAATGACCTGTTATTATAAAGGTATGGTTTAACTATACAACAGTTCTTTCCTCAATTATTGGCTCTTTAAACACAAATTTCTCTTTGATGAAAAACTTCTGGCGAAATTAGTTTTAGTCGCATTTAATTAATGATAATATGAGTATGGTCATTAAAAGTTGTGCTATGGGGGGTAACTTCTGTGGAAAGTATAAGAAGTCCCACTGTATTGCTTAGCTTCCAGTACTAGCAGAGGCCAAGATATCATTGAGGTAAAACCATACTGGGTTGATGTTCAAAATATGAAGATTTATTTTCAACGCAAAAAATGTAGACTTTGGCTGGCTAGAAGAAGACCAACCTTTTGGTTTCTCCAAAATTAACTCCATCAGCCAATCTTGTTTGCTAAACAGTGTCATAGATTTATTTTCATCTCATGAGGGTGACATAGCAAGTAGCATCCCGACATCACAACAGCAACAGCATCAGAGAGAGAGAGAGTAGAACATCAAAGTCAAGTAGTACATTACTGCTTAAAAAGGGATACTTAAAGAAAGCAAGCGAATGATGCATAGAGCAATATCACACAGCTGAAACAGGTCATAATTCTCCTCTGACAGTGCACAAACTTCTCCTCTCTCTTCAAACCCATCCTCACATGTTGTTGCTGCTTCCATGGCCGCACTCACCCGCATGTTAGCAACCCCGTATTTCCCTACCATGAGAGCCCCAATTGCATCTACCAGCGTCTTCGATGCATCCGAGTAAAGCTCCAAGCAATCCCTCAAGCAATCCAACTGAAAAGGATCAAGACTCCCATTACTTAGCATTTTCTCTATGCTTGAGATGGTGGTGGTTGCATTTAACAGAGCTAGCTCCATAGAAATGATTCCTAGGCCTTGGAGGTTAGTGAAATGACTCACCGGGACGGCTTGGAGAGACAACGAACAGAAGGTGTAGTTAAAGACGGGTGATTCTTGTGAGCATTTTTCGCAGGTTAGGTTGACTATGTCCATGGTGTTTGCGCTCATTGTCAAGTGGGTTGTTGCTAGGAGAGCGAGCAGAGAGAAGAGGCAGCAGCAAGATGCTGGGGAGAACAATGAAGGATCCTGCATTTCTCGGTCATTAGTTGAGTGGATTGGGCAATATGTTCAAGCATTTATGAGCTTGTGGACATGGAGTTTACATTTGAAGGAAGCTTCCTTAGTGTAGCAGATTCTTGTACTTTGTACTTGAAAGAAAAACAAAAACAACTATATTACTGTTCAGAAAGGGGAGAAATTTTACAGGACCAGTACAACAGCTTAATTGGGATTTTGAAATCACTAACTCAGAGATTCTTAAGTCGACTTGACCTGCATAAACTGTACTTCTGTGAACCCTTATCGTGGGCAACCCACACATTTAAGTTTCTAGCGGCGCATAAATGGACATTAAATTAGGTATACCCGGTCTATATAAAGATTACATTATCAGAAAAGGCTAATCCTTCATCAAAAGCTCTGAATTTTATAACTCTTACATGTTGAGATTCTCGTGCTGCAATACAAATTATTAAGATCATTGTAGAACTTGAATTAGTCCAAGCGAATGTTTACAGCCACATCACTTACAGCCACAAACTGAACAATTAACAGCTACCATGTTCCTCGGTCTCGTATATATGCAGTAATTTATAATTACTACTAAATTACTCTTGCCTCAGACCTAGCCACAGGAGTCAATGAGTCAGAATGAGGTGGATGCTTTGTGTTGATTCTTGTTGAATTCAAATTGGAAAACTCGATTTTAACAGGATAACACAGACTGCCTTTGATATGTTGAAGGTGTACATTGTAAAGTCCCAGCAACTTCGGGAGAACATTCTACTGAGCCTTGCTTTGGTAATTTTTGTTTATCAAGTAACGCTTACCAAAATAATAATAAGGAATCAGTATCCAATACAATCCCTGTACTTTGAACAATCTTAAGAAACACAGAAGTGTTATTTTGATCAAGATATCAAGTATTGATGATTTAGTATAATTGGAGTGGATTCGTCGTACATCCGAAGGTATTATAAATATAAGTGTATGAAATTCTTTCCAAAGAAACACACTGAAATTGTTCTGTACACAAACTTCATCAAGCTCAAGCCCACATAATCACCAGCTAGAAAATGCGTCCAGTGTCGATCAATTTCAACGTAGCATTTCGATGAAAGCAAGGGAAATCGCATTCATTTGGACAAACATGTCGTTCTCTTTGGTCAAAGGAGACACTAGACCTTCCCTCTCTTTAAACCCATCTTCACAAGTGACTGCAGCATCCAACGCTGCACTTATATACACATTAGCTGTGTCATAATCTCTTGAACCGAAATCATCCACGACGCCTCTCAATGTAGAATTCGCATCTGAGTACAGCTTCAAGCACGTCGTCAAGCAGTCTCTAGCGAAATGTCCGAGTCTCTTGTTCTGGAGGAGTTTAGATATGCGGGAACTAATCTTGGTGGCATTTGAGATGGTGAGGTTGAGGGACATGAGAGTGAGATCTTCAATATTTGCGGGTTGGCTCATCGTGTCAGCCTCAAAACATGCAACGCAGAATTTGTAGCTTATGTTTGGATCACCATCAGCGGCTCTTTTGCAGCTCCCATGAACAATGTTGTTGTCTTGATCATTGGCCTGTGAAGGATGAAAGAGAAGGAAAACAAGAGTTGCTAGAGGCAAGAATGACTTCATCTGCTTTGTATTCAACTTCCTCTTTTTCTTCTTGGTGTTGGGAAATGAAGGAAATCTTTTGAGTCTGAGGAATTAAGGTGCATAATTTGATACTTATAATGAAGTGAAAAAGGTTCGGGAAATTTGGCAATTCAAAGAGTCTTTGTTCTTGTTCGGCAAATTCGGCAAAATAAAGAGCCTTTGTTCTTTCTGTTTTCTGTTGTGATCTTGTATTTGTCTATGGAGATACGTAAGTGTATTGGTTGGGGAAACTCAGCACGCAATCCATGCACATGCCTCATGCACGTATGGTGGAGAAACTATTTTCATGGAGCTTGCCATATTGAACCTTTCGCTAATTCAAAAGTCTAGCACATTTCACGGGCAGTTCTTAGCTTTTGCATAGAATGTTCTGTATTAAACCATTTCACAGTTCGTAATTTGAGTTTACAAGGGGTCATGTCTAGAATCATAAAAATAATCTCGATTACCCATATGATTAATTCTACTTTTGTGATCTATCTAATCTATCAGTTCAACTTTATATAATCATATCAACTTAAACTGTTTTTCATGTGTCGTGTATATGATCCACTAATTAATCATGAGGTCCGTAACCATCATCCTCACTGTCTCATCCTTTGAATGTCCTTTCACTATCTTATGAAGCTCTTTCATGGAGTTTTCCTATGGTCCAAGCAACCCTTCATATGTTTCTCTTCATATTTTCTTGTCGTTGTCCTTAATGTTATCTAGGCAACTAGGCAATCATCAAATATAATCCAACATTGCAAGTGCACAGTAGTCTTCAAAGCTAGATTCATTCTTAATTCAGCCATCCTTTTTGCATGTGGAGTATTGTGGCCATTTTAGACTACCCGCCCAAGCAGCTATCCTAAAGCATGGTTGTACACGCTCCTTCCTATCATTGAAATCTTACTCTCTCTTCCTATCGTTTCCTTTGGAGTATGGGCTCGATAGGGACCGTTCAACATGAACTGTTTCATAATTTATACTCGCAACACATATTTTTACGTTTTATAGCAATCACAAATTCGAGAGCATGAAATATTTGGTCATTATGGTTACGCGCATTGGAAGTTAATTTCCACTTTAATGAATCGACGGAGTCAAGTCATTACACTCTACCACGTGATTTCCTTCTATTCCCAAATGTTACATTTGGTCTAATGTCACTCAAATTTGGAATAAGCTGGTGTGTTTGTTTAATGGGTATGGCCAGCCGAACAAGTAATAGTGACCTGGAAAGGATATCGCTTTTTGAAGAGGTGGTCAGGACAGGAGTTCTATCAATTTAAGTTGAAGCCCATAAGTTTGTTTGGTGATATGGAGAAGATAAGCATGGCTGATGCAAGAGATGGTGTTTGTCGGAAAAGATAACGATACGAATGGTACTCGAACTTTGATTTAATGTACAATGTAATCCTTGAAGTTTTATTTTGTTCAATATGATTCCTGAATTTTAGTCTAATGTGTAATGTGGTCATTGAACTTTTAATTTATTCAATGTGGTCCATGAACTTTTGGTACACGTTCAAACGAGTCCCTAAACTGTATAAAAATGTTCACTATTGTCTTTGAACTTAAATTATTGAAAGGATAACAGTGAATATTTTCATATAGTTCAGGAATTTTTTTGAATATAAACTCAAAGTTCATAGACCATATTAAATAAATTAAAAGTTTAAAGATCACATTAAATATCAAATTAAAATTTAGAAACCACTTTGAACGAATTAAAAGTTCATAAATCATATAACACATTGGGCAAAACTCATGAATTATTTGTGTCATTTTCATTTGTTTAAAAGCACAAGTTTATCTCTTCGGACAATTTCTCCCCCGAGGACACATTTATCTTCCAGGGAAGCACAAGTGTCTGCTTCACTTGCAACGTGGCCGACCGTAGACAAAGCTCTCTAATTTAGTTTGGAGTTTGGACCGACTAAATAACACTAAGGAGACGAAGCAAGGCAACCACCGATTGCAAAAACATTCAGCTCGCGTTTTGCAACTGCGGTCAAACAACGCCCGGCGTTGAGCCGGAGCTGAGAGCGGAGTTATACGGGGCAAGAAGAAGGAGGAGGAGAAGAAGAGAACGATGTCGGCCTCATAGGTCGATCCGCACGACAAGATGAGGTCGAGGGACGTCAACAAAGTGGCCAAGGGCGAGCAGGCGCCTCAGCCCGCCCACGAGCCCAGCACCGTCTCGCGACCCCGTCCTCCCAAACAAGTGGACAAGGAACTCTCCAAGTCCAAGGTCCAAGATCTCTCCCTCCCGCGAAACGTTTCGAAGTTTAATGTGAATTCTGCACGGTACGAGTATGGAATGATTAGCTCGAGATTGAAGTCGTTGATGCTTTGGCGAGGCTTGAATTGTTGATTTTCTATCGTTACGGCAGAGGATATGAGCAGGAAATTCAGCGACGAGATGATGTGAATCATCACTCCGATAAATTACATTCTATTTAAGGAACAATATGGCACATGCAGAGAAAATTTTGTGCAAACAGTCGCGTTCACTCTTAATTTGAGAACCATGATTATCCATCCTCTCAGATCAATGGTGCATGAGGCCGTTTGTGTAAAGAAAAAATTGTACAGTTGATGTATGCCATAATTACTCTTAAAGATTTGGTTTAGGATCGGGCTAGGTAACATTATGATACGAAGGGTGCGTTTGGGAATGGCTTTGGGAAGCCACTTTGGGCATCTAAAGCTCTTTGGGCTCAAATATGGTGTTTGGGAATTTTTTTAAGAAATCCCATTGAGCCAAAGGTGGCCTTTTGAGGGCTAAAAGCCCAAGGTAGCCTCCTAGGTGCCTTGGCATTTTAGCATTTTCGGTAAGCAACGGTACCGATTAAGTAATAAACATTTCTTCTTAAACTACCCTCATCTATTTTTTTGATTTTCCGGTTTTGCCCTCGTTTGTCTCTATTCATCCTCTTCTCTGCTTAGCTCGGCGACGTGGCTGTGAGTGGACGTTGACGGGCCGGAGAGAGGCCAGTGTGGTCGCACAACCCAGCAACCGTCGCCTGGAGTTGCACAACCACCGCTATAGGCCATGCGACCCAAGCAAGGGCCACCTGAGGTCTTGCGACCTAGACGGCCCTCGCCAGGAACTCACACGACCTCAGAGAGGCGACGCATGATTTCGGCTGAGGTCGTGCTACCCAGACGACCCTCGAGGGACGCCGGCGACTTAGATCTAGTACCGGCGGCCGTCATCTGAGGCTGAACGACGATGGCAACCCCCGGCGACCACCAACGAGGGCCGCCTGGGGTCGAGCGACCCCCGACGAGGGTCGCGAAACCCAGGCGAAGACCGTCAGCCACCCAAATCTAACGCCGCGCGGCCGTCGTCTGAGGCCGAACGACCTTAGGCAGCCCCGGCAACCACAGACCAAGGCCGCCTTGCCTGAGTTTCGCGCAACCCTCGTCAGTGGTCGGCAGGGCTGCCCTCGTCGTTCGGCCTCATACGACAACTACGCGGCGTCAGATCTAGGTCGCCGGCTGTCCTCACCTAGGTTTCGAGACCCTCGTCGGGGGTCGCTCGACCCCAGGCGGCCCTCGTCGGTGGTCGTCAGGGGCTGCTCTCGTCGTTCGGCCCTAGACGACAGCCGCCGGTGCCAAATTTGGGTCGCCAGCGGCCGCCTGCCCTTCACCGGCTCTGGTGAAGGGTTTCAACTTTTCTTTAATAAAAAATAAAAAATAAGTGCCTTACAAGTATAATTTTTCCAAACTCTATTTTACCCAGAGTTGCTTTGCAATAGATTTTTAAGTTACAACTTACAAAACATAATTTTCATTTTGGAAAACTCCTTCAACTTAAAGTCCTTTGCATTTTGCCAAAGACTTTCCCCCAAAGTGTTTCCAAATGTAGCCGAAGTAATTGAATATCGTTGTTTGGACGAGTTGGACCAGTAATTCGATAAAGGCCCTTTAATCCTATATTAGCTTGCATGGTCCCTCCTTTATTACCGGAAAGCACTGCGGTTGAGCTACAGAAATTAGATGGATTGATTAAGGGTTAGTTCTCGGGTACTAGACTTTTAGATCTAGCAACTTTGTCAAGTATAGCACGTGAATTTTCATTGAAACACCCAATATGATCTGTCTACAAGATTCATAAAACTAAATTTGGTAGAAAGATTTGGTGTTGTTCTAGATTATGTTTACGTAAGTGTGGACCTGCATATACATATCTTAGACGCATGTACATTCAACGTCGTTTTTCGTGGACTCGTGTACCTTCTTTCCCCTAAAAGGGATCTGAACAGGACAAGCGGGACGATGAGGAGGAAGAGACGGTAGATCTTGAAACAACACCGGTGGACATGCGCTTTCCATTTACTAACCAAACGCGCCATTGTCATGTGCGATACCTCGAGTACCACAGGTAACCCTAGCTCGTGCGAAGCTTGGTTCGATCATATATTCATTAAGGCGTGCTCTTAAGGAGAAGCACGTTTCAAACACCAAACACCACCAGTCAGTTGCAGTGTGTGCTACTTATAATGTCCTAAATAAACCTTCATTGATTGCTGCCTCAATTTATTGGATAGATAGATGCTCTTGATATCACTTAAGTTTCTCATATCTGGTGAATCATGTCGAATGGGTAGGTGCATTCAAGAGAAGGGCGAGAATGCACCGGAATGCGAGAGATTCGCGAGACACTACCGGTCACTACGTCCTTCCGAATGGGTAAATGGGCTCGACACCTCATTCTCGGATCCTTCTGATCAATTTTCGAATTGGCTGTCCGCTTTGAAATGAATGTTGGTTTCCTGCAGATCGAGAGGTGGAATGAGCAGAGGGAACGTGGAACATTCCTTGGTCCAATCTAAGGTGGGGGGCTCTTGGACATTTTGGACATGTTACTTGGAGGCAGAAGAGCAGTCGAGAAGCAAGGCAAAAAGTCAACCGTTTGCTCCATGGGTGTAATAACTAATAAGTGTCTTTGTCGGGCCTCTGCTGCGAAAACCGCCTACAGGATCAACAAGGGCATATTCTGATAGCTTACGTCTTCACGCTATAGAGTCTTATAGAGTGTACTAGAAACCAGCCATATTCATCGTTTTCAGAGGAAGTCGGACGTTTAAGCTTTGGCTCCTTAGGACCATTGCTGGTTAGCGTCGATCGAAAATCAAATATAGCGGAGGATTTATGTGGTTCGGCAACGTTCTTCTTTTACGGGGGAGTGCACTATAATCAGCAGGTTTCTCAAAATTAAATACAAATCCATAAGAATTAATTATAAGAAAAGAGTTTTTTTACAATTTTAACTCTCTTGTTTTCGATAGTCTCCTGGTTTTTCACAACTGTTCATATATTAATATTATCCGCTTTGAGCCCACTGATCCTCAGGGCTTTAAAACACGTTACATAAATATAGAACCTCAAGACTTATAAGTAAGTTCAGGACCCCCTCTAAGCGATGTAGGACAAGAGAGGCTCTCCCTCCCCCTCCCTTTCTTGCGCACGTCCGAGGACCGAGACGCGGACACACCGCCATCCCTCCTTCTCGGGCACCGCTGCTTGGGCCGTCACACTCTCCACCCCTTACGGACACAGCGTCCTCGTTGTGGCGTCACACGCAGTTGGGAGTCAGCTCTAATACCACCTGTAACACCCGGTGTCTATACTGTATAATATTATCCACTTTGGCCCCACCGACCCTCACGGCTTTAAAACGTTTTAAAGTCATGAGGGTCGATGGGCCAAAGTGAACAATATTGCACAGTATAGATCCGGAGTGTTACAATATGCGAAAAATTATGAGCTACTTTTCAACATCCTAATAGACTTAAATGCGGCTTGCGTTCCCTTCCAATTTAATTGCGGGGTCGGGCTTTGTAATATTCGGGGTAACTTCAAGCCATGATCAACATGTGAAATACATGTGTGTTATTTTGCATTGGCAGTTTCTCAGCAAATCATGAATTGAATTAATTCAGACGAGTTGAAGTAACGTCGAATACGTTGGGCGAACTTCAACGTGATTAAATGATTTTAGCTCGCGACCTATTTGATTAATGAATTAATTAACTATTTTATAGGCTTAAAGATTTATCGACCTAAAGTAATTATTCTCATCATTGAACATCTCGCGGATCAACACTAAGAGTGATCTGTTCTCGGTCCAATGGAACCGGTCGCTTTTTTTTTTCCACTACTTGTACCATATATTTTGAAACTAGAATTGTGTTCCCCATGCCAACTACACGTAATCACAAAGAAAAATATACGTAGTCGGTCCGATCTGGTTGATCTAGTTTGGTCATCTTTCCCTTGGAACTGGGAATCAGATCGCCTGGACATCTGTTCCACTTTTAGGATCTGGAAATCGGACCGATACTTCCATGAATTAGACCAAATCAGCCGGTCCAATCCGATCTGAGCGGTTTCTGATTTGAACGGTCTGTTTTGCACGTCCCTAATCAGCACGATGTAGCTGCTAGATAGGATGTTTTCGTGTATTCGGGTGTAGAATCATGGATCAATGGGCCGGAGCCTAGGTATCCCATTAAGAGGCACAAATGTTTTTTTTAGCTGAATGAAAGGCCTTTTTACTTTTACCGCTCAAGGGTAAAAAAATGTCCTTGTGTAAAAAGTAGTGTGGAAACTGCGGTGATTTTTGAGTGATGAGATGGGAACATTACGGAAGAATGTCACTTTTTTTAATCAGCAAACTTTCATAACTAGCAAAATCAAACACATTTTGGGTAACCAAGAAGCAAAAATGTCCGTTTGATTTGAGATTTGATTTCATATTGCAGCTTCTTTTACTTAGTTTTGTGAATTTTAAGAACAGTATTTTAGTTAAATCAGTACATACGTGAAGGATGATATGAAAATAATGTGATTGTAAGCACAAATGAATGGCGTGCGAAGACTTGAATATTCTCTCTCTCTCTCGAGTCATCAACACAAGTCTGGCATCATCCCTCACACAATATAAATGATCTATCCATAACCTCACTCGACCAATTTCATCTTGATCGTATCGTATACCACATACTAATCGAGAACGGTGCGATCTTATAAAGAAATACAACATACTACCAGCAATTTTGACGAACTCCATCTATAGCGAACTAAAACAATGTCGATTCATTCTACTCACATATATCCTCCAAAAAAAATGAGGTTATATTCATTAGAATCGATTGGGACGAACAAACTTCTAACGCAAAATCGCACAAGACTTAACAACCTCTTTCTACGAGGCACGCGAATCATCCTCTCCTCGAACATCTATCCGGTGTAGCCTTGACCCACGTGAATACGAAGGTTGGATGGAGCTCGAGCTCAGCTCCTTCACACGAATCAACAGCATTCCTGATGATTTCTTCTTAATTCCGAATTAAGAGAAGGTGATTTATCTAAATTCCACGCGAGAGTATTGTTACAATCCAAAGTACGTAATTGGTCGGATGCGTTCGTGACGTGGACAATACACGATGGACCGTCCACCAAATACACTTTCCCACCGCGTCGCGGGACGGATTCGTGGGGCGCGTGGGGGCGACGCGCGCATCTCGCCATTTTCATCTCTTTCGTTGCTTTTTCACAGCTTCTGCCCGACGTTAGCTAACCTCCTAAATCACGCTCGCCATCTCTCTTTCTAATTTCCCTTCTCTTTACCAGTGCTCTCTCTCTCTCTCTCTCTCTCATTTACTTCTTCTCACCAAACCCTAACCCCCGACGCGGCGTCGCTCCTCGGAACCGCGGCGGCGCATCGGCCCTAAAACCCTAATCAGTCGCCGGAACCGGGGCGGCGTTCGCGTCCCTTGGGTTCTCGGTCCCGGAAATCTGCCCGATGGACGCGCAGCAGAACAGCCTCTTCGAGACCGCCTCGCAGCCGGACACCAGCAATGACGCCTACACCTTCTACGAATTCAACACCCAGGGCGACGGCGATTTCGATTACCCCGAGTTCCGCGACCCGATTCGGTCCGCGTGGCCGACCCCGTCGGACTCCCTCGCGGACCCCGCTGGCCCCTCCGCCGATCAGCAGTCCGACAATTCCCCGGTCTCCGCAGCCCCCGGCGGCGCCACGAAGAGCCGCCGCGGCGGGGGCGGCTCGGGGAGCAGCAGCGGGGGAGGTGGGAATCAGACGGTGGATGCCCTAGCCGCGGGGATGAGCGGGTTGAATTTTGAGGATACGGTGGATGATGATAGTTATGAGTACGGGAAGGGTGATTTCATGGAGCACGCGTGTCGTTACTGCGGGGTTTCGAACCCATCGTGCGTGGTTAGGTGTAACGTGCCGTCGTGCCGGAAATGGTTCTGCAATTCGAGGGGGAACACATCCGGGTCACATATTGTCAATCACCTGGTGAGTTTGCGTGCTTCGTTTTTTTTCTGCAGTTTTCGATATTTTGCGAAATCAGTAGGTTGCTATTCGGTTCTCCTTCTTTTGTGAGGGAATATGATCTTGGCCGGATAAGTAATAGAGTTCCAGCGATGTTGGGTTTAGCTGGTCGTCGATAGCTCTGGTCAAATGGGTGGTTGAAGTAAATTTGGGTTTTAACATGCTTGTGCGTGAATTTCACAAAAGGACATACACGTGTTTTGTTTTTTTTTTTTGACAAAGATAGGAAATGCTGAAGACCGTAGCTTAAGCAGGCTTCTAGTTTTTGTTTGTGTGTCAATCATTTGGAATTTGTTAATAGATGCACGGGGAAGTTGGAAAGGAACAACAGGGGAAAGCCTTTGCGTCTTTTGGAAACGAGCCCGATGGCAGTGGTACCTGTACTGAAGCATTTTATTGAGACATCTTGTTCTTTTGAAAGGAGAAAATGTTTGAGTTTCTTATGAGATGAAGATATAGGTGTGGAATTTCGTCGAGACTCGGGATTATAAAATAAGGGACTTAGTCTTCATTGCCATTGGCTGTGTACATATATGTTTTTTGGATGTTAATCCTGTCAGTCAGTACTTCAAAGTGGAATTATAGTGGTCATCTAGGATCGAAGCTTGTGAAGCTGTGTTGTCCAATCAATTAAATGTAGATTGATGCGCATTTTTGACCCTTTTTCCCAAGATGATCTGCAAACACTAATTTTTTGCCTGTTGGGTGTTGGTAACCCACGGAGTTTTTTTTCTCCTTTGCTACTTCTAGTTCTCTAGACTTCCAAAATTTTGTTTTCCATTATTGTTTCCAGACCAAATAAGCCAAACCAAATAGGCTCTTGGTAAAGTTTGAATGTTGCCAATAAACTGAATGATGTAAGTTTTTTCTGATTATGTTTTTGTTACCCAATGCAGTAATTATGCTGCTAACTGAATTGACGGATCCAGATAGGTTGCCTATTCAGCTTCACTTTCTGTTTTTGTTTATAATTTGGCATTGCTTCATTGTTTCTTCTGCAGGTTAGAGCAAAGCACAAAGAAGTTTGCCTTCATAAGGACAGTCCTTTGGGGGAAACCATTCTTGAATGTTATAATTGCGGGTGCCGCAATGTTTTCCTTCTTGGATTCATTTCTGCCAAAACTGAAAGTGTTGTTGTTCTACTTTGTCGGGAGCCCTGCTTGAACGTCAATGCTTTGAAGGACATGAACTGGGACCTGAGTCAGTGGTGTCCTTTGATTGATGACAGATGCTTCTTGCAGTGGCTTGTTAAGGTCAGTTTTTCTCATTTTTTACTAGAGATGATATCTATCAAATGTATTATCTGGAGAGCCTGCTCACACTCCGTTCCTCACAGGTCCCATCAGAACAAGAGCAGTTGAGGGCACGCCAGATCAGTGCACAACAAATAAACAAGATAGAAGAACTGTGGAAGACGAATCCTGATGCTTCCCTCGAGGATCTTGAGAAGCCTGGTGTGGATGATGAGCCTCAGCCTGTAGCCCTGAAGTATGAAGATGCATATCAGGTTCCTACATTGACCGTGGTTCAGAGAGTGTTCTTGATTACTAATTGTGACTAACTTATGGATGGTGCTGTCTGCTGCAGTATCAAAATGTATTTGCTCCGCTCATCAAGCTTGAAGCTGATTATGATAAAGTATGTGGCCCTTATTTTTTTTTCGTGCTCTCTATTTCTGTGTTAGAAACTTTAACAGTTATTGGTGATGCCTTTTATCTTGTAAACAACTACTCACCTCTACTGTGTATATTCTGTTAAGAAGACATTTCTACTTACCTGTTCGGTAAAGCTTAATACCGCATCTGTATTACTGAATTTGTTGTAGATGATGAAAGAATCTCAGAGCAAGGACAATGTCACTATTCGATGGGATATTGGTCTGAACAAGAAGCGCATTGCATATTTTATTTTCCCAAAGGTGATTCAAGATGCGTTTATTCTTGCAAAATACGCTGTTCTTTTTCTTTGCTTTGCTGCAAAGTTAAGATGCATCTGTTATCAATATAGGAAGACAATGAGTTGAGACTAGTGCCAGGTGATGAGTTGAGGCTCCGTTATTCAGGGGATGCTGCTCATCCAGCATGGCAATCTGTGGGGCATGTGGTATGTCTTTTAAATTGCGTATCTACCCAAAAGATATATTAACTCTTCTTTCTTTTTTTGGGTGTTGTGGGGGCTCACTTAAATACTTTTTAATTTCAGATTAAGCTAACTGCTCAAGAAGAGGTTGCTTTGGAGCTTCGTGCCAGTCAGGTTTGCTTTTAGAGAGCTTTCTTTTACTTTCTTATGTGTATTTATTTTTGCTTATAGGCTACTTTAATGTTTAGGGCGTTCCAGTTGATGTCAACCACGGTCTCAGTGTTGACTTTGTTTGGAAGAGTACTAGCTTTGACAGAATGCAGGGTGCAATGAAGACATTTGCTGTGGACGAAACAAGTGTTAGTGGGTGGGTTAATCTCATTTTATTATTATTTTTTTTGTTCTAACATTCTTTATTTCTTCAGGGTCGATTTTTAATAGCAACTTTTTATAATTCCTGTTAATTTTGAGTGCGTAATACCTGCAGATATATGTATCTGTATCATTGTTCAGTCCTTTAGACATCTGGATATGACGGTGAATATTGGTTATGGATATCAGAACATGTGTTGGTACACATTGTAGAGTATTCAAGATTATGCTCTACTGTCCTCATTGTGGGGATGTCCTTGCCATGAATGGAGTTGGGGTGTTTGATGCCTGTCAGCCTCCTGTTATATAATGATGGGGCGTTTTGTCATATCTGCTCTTGTGCCTTTGCTGGCCTCTATGCCTTATTCACACTTTATATATGCTACTTATTCTATTTAATGCTATGACTTCTTACAGGTATATCTATCACCACTTGTTGGGCCATGAGGTTGAGCTTCAAATGGTCCGGAATACATTGCCTCGTCGATTTGGTGCACCTGGACTTCCTGAGCTCAATGCATCTCAGGTACTTTCATCTGCTGTCTCACTGTCTATCATGTATGGCTGAGGTTTATAATCCATTCCGGCATAGTGTTTCACTGTTTTACCCTGTGTTAATGTTTGGTTATTTTGGAGTTCTGGCATGGTTAGTTTTGTTGGGTGTAAACTGCTTTTACATTTCCTTTTTGGGTAGAATAGGTTTACTAATATCATTCTGACACTGTTTACATAAAGCACAGCAAGAAGCAAGGGTGAATTGGAAATTCTCCTGAATCTATTGATTGCTTGTGTTAGTCAGTCACCCTAATTAACTATGGGATGATGCATTCATTTTGTAACATGGCTGTTCAATTACTTACTGGTTTCTCCTTGCAACCTCCTCCCTCCTTTTCTTTGTGGATGTGCATCCATTTGTTTTAACATGAATAATGTGTGAATCACTGGGCTTAATTCAAGTTTCTGCTTTTTCTGTGTTGCTTCGTTTCTTGCTTTCACTGCATGCTTACTGAATGTTTGTTGCATATCAGGTTTTTGCTGTGAAGAGCGTTCTCCAGAAGCCCATAAGTTTGATTCAGGGTCCTCCTGGCACGGGCAAAACAGTTACTTCGGCGGCAATAGTTTATCACATGGCTAAACAAGGACAGGGGCAAGTAAGCTTAGGGACTTTTCTCTTGAATCCATATCTCTCTCTTTCTCTCTCTCTCTCTCCCGCACGTGTACATTGACACATGGGATCTCTTATGCACATTTTTATTTGTATGTCTATATATCCTTGGAGATTGTACTTTTGTGCTAATAAGAGTGTACCGTGTATATAGAACCACAGCCATTGGTGCTAGTAAAATTGTCTCATGAATATAGAACCACACCCATTCTTACCTATGCATGTCTCCGTCTAAATTACAAGGTTCTGGTCTGTGCTCCAAGTAACGTTGCTGTGGACCAGCTTGCTGAGAAGATAAGTGCAACTGGATTGAAGGTAAGAGATTTTTTTATTGTTGCTAGTTCTGTTTTGGCATCATTACTGAATAATGGTTGGCACCCAAGATCACTTTTTATGGGTTCAGCCTGCATCGTATCCTTACTAATTGACTAGAGGTGATTTTACTGAAGAAGATTTACTTTTATGCTGCGTAAAGTTCTGGGGCTTAGTTTTTTGAATAGTCCTATAATAGTGTCTTCATTTTCTTCCCTTGCCTGTGTTTTTTTTAATCCGGTTATTATTTCATTTGAAGGTTGTTAGGCTTTGTGCAAAATCCAGGGAAGCTGTCAGTTCTCCTGTTGAGCATTTGACCCTTCATTATCAGGTTTGCAAACTTGTCAATCATTGATGATTTACAATATCTTGTATTTATGTGGCAGTGTTTTTGCGGAGTGATCAATGCATCATCTGTATTGCAGGTTCGACATCTTGACACTTCTGAAAAGAGCGAGCTTCACAAATTACAACAGTTGAAGGATGAGCAAGGTCAATTTTTCTGGTCCTGCAATTCTAGTTTTCCTTTGTTGTTGACTTTCTTTGGGGTTGCGTTCTTTCATTCTTATTTTCAGTGTATTTATTTTATTATTTGGGTAATGTGTAGCTTTCGGTATATTAAAGTTGTTGACTAATTCTGTTTAATTTAGCCTCTTTTTGCCTCAAATTAGGGTTGAAAATTCTTCTTGAGTGCAAGAAGAGGTATAGTACTCTTAAGTTGTAGCTGATGGTTTAGAATTGTTGGACCTTTTATGCAAGTTAGATAAAAAATATGAGAATCAAATGACCTTTTCCCCGAAGATTGTGTATATTATGTAAAATGTTTGAGGTTTCTTTTCATTAGTAAGATGATGGACTTAATTTGGAGGGACTATATCAAAGGCATAATATAGATGGTTTAATCTTTAGAACTAGCACAGCCTTCTTTCCCCCTGAAACTTCAGTGGCATGTCTAGTTGTTTTAATTGTTTTGTTTTCTCTTTCTTTTTCCATGTAATGTAGCTCTCTTGACATGTATTTTGATATATAACCAGGGGAACTGTCAAGTAGCGATGAAAAGAAGTACAAAGCTCTAAAACGTGCCACCGAGCGAGAGATTTCTCAGAGTGCTGATGTCATTTGCTGCACATGTGTTGGTGCTGGAGATCCTCGATTAGC
Source organism: Syzygium oleosum (assembly GCF_021117445.2). Taxonomy (NCBI): domain Eukaryota; kingdom Viridiplantae; phylum Streptophyta; class Magnoliopsida; order Myrtales; family Myrtaceae; genus Syzygium; species Syzygium oleosum. The sequence continues at coordinate 1,287,062 of NW_026607516.1, read as the reverse complement.
AAATTTTCGCTTTCGTCAGGTATAAGATAGTTCGCATGAATTTTCTGGTGCCCATTCAACTTTGAAAGAAGACTAAAACTGACTGGTTATTGTTACTTTAGGTTCTAATAGATGAGTCAACTCAGGCTACAGAACCTGAATGTCTGATCCCCCTGGTTCTCGGCGCCAAGCAGGTGCTGGAAGTTGATGATAGTTGTACTTTATGTATATATTTTTTGCTTTACCTTACTTTGAAAGTTCTACTTCAGGTAGTGCTAGTTGGTGATCACTGTCAGCTTGGTCCTGTCATTATGTGCAAGAAAGCTGCTCGAGCTGGACTGGCTCAATCACTATTTGAACGTCTTGTTCTTCTTGGGGTAAAACCAATCAGGCTGCAGGTAACTGTTCTATTTTAAAAGTACCTACTATATGATGTTTGAAACTTGGACTGAGGCGAAGATGGCACAGTTAGCAACTCTTGCTAGCAATTCTTGGATCTTGCATATCATGTGTATATGTACTGATCGGAACAAGAGGATGGAGTTCGACTGGTCCTTCTTTGTAGGTTTAATGAAGTTTGGACATGGTGTGCATAAATTGGGCACTTTTAATTGCTTTCTCATCAATTACCACCAGATGTTGGGGTTGCACTTTGACTTTGGACAACCTGTAAGCACGAGTTTTATTGTGGTGTTGTCCATTCAGGACAGAAGATGGTTTGGATGCCCTTTTGCATATAGTGCTTGGCATAATGCTCCCCTCTCTATTTGGGGTTAAGATTGCAGATATGCGGCCCTGCCTTTACTTGATATGGTCGGATCTTTGAAGTGCTGTGAACACTTTTTTTAGTATGTGATGCCCTGTTTCAAAGATGTTGAAAATGCTTTCTATTGGAATACTGTGAATTGATATGAAAATGTCTACAAATTCCCTGTTTGAATGTAAAGAGTTTTAATTTCGCCATAGATATCAAGATTCATTCCTGTGTATGCACTCTGGTTTTCTGTGGTTGACACAACCTGTTCTCTTCTTTTACCTCAGGTTCAATATCGTATGCATCCATCTCTGTCCGAATTTCCGTCAAATAGCTTCTATGAAGGTACACTGCAAAATGGAGTTACAATCAACGAAAGGCAGTCTACAGGCATTGATTTTCCTTGGCCCGTGCCAAACCGCCCCATGTTTTTCTATGTCCAGGTATGATTGTGCAAAAATGCACTTTTGCAATTCACTATATTTTAATAATTTTGGTCATATGGTTGCCTAACAATTTAGGATACATTAAATAATTACTGTGAGGAAATGGAACCAAGGGAGGAGTTATTTCAGTGCTGGGCTGCTTGCCAATGGGCTATGGACGTGGCTTCTTTCAGTTTAATGTGGGCCGAAATATACCTTAAAGGTTTTTTTTTTTTAAAGAATACCAGGAGGAGTTGGATGAACCATCTATTTTATAAAAAATGAGAGTACATAACCATTGGTTTTAGTTAGTTCTTTGAAGTAGTGGTAGGGCTTCTAGCTCCACCTATGCATCAGCTGTTACATTTTCTTTTTCTCTTTTTTTTTTTGCCTTAAGTTTCTCAGAGGCCACATTTAATTTTCAAGCTGTTTTTTAGATGGGACAAGAGGAGATAAGTGCCAGTGGAACATCTTATCTTAATAGGACTGAAGCTGCAAATGTTGAGAAAATTGTAACAACTTTCCTAAGAAGTGGAGTCGTCCCCAGTCAGGTATAAATACTCCTTTTTTGAATTTGCATTCATGCCCCATTGTGTTATTTTAATGGTCTTTTCTCCAGATTGGAGTGATAACACCATATGAAGGACAAAGGGCCTATATTGTCAACTATATGTCAAGAAATGGTGCTTTGAGACAGCAACTCTACAAGGAAATCGAGGTGAAATTGTTGTCTCAAGTTATCACTTTCAATGCCTTATATCTTAAATTGGGACTATATATGAACTTTATACCCCTTACAGGTTGCTAGTGTAGATTCATTTCAAGGAAGGGAAAAGGATTACATCATTTTGTCTTGTGTGCGCAGTAATGAACACCAGGTTGGTAACATTATTCTTCTGGCTTACATAATCGAAGCAACTGCTTTTGAATCTGCTGCACAAATACCGCTCAATGTGATACATTGTTTGTCACTCATCTTTCCCATTGTTTGTCACTCCTCTTTCCCCTTTGGGTTCAAATACTTGTACGCTTATTATGAACTGTATCTACTGGGCAGTAAGTCTAGTATAATTTTAATCGACTGCTTTTTGCCTTTTCACTAGTTTGTGCAACTCAGTTGCAACCGCTTCCTGTATAATCATAGTTTTGTTTGTTCAGGGAATCGGGTTTCTGAATGATCCTCGCAGGCTCAATGTTGCTCTGACACGTGCTCGATATGGAATTGTTATCCTGGGAAACCCTAAAGTTCTAAGCAAACAGCCTCTGTGGAATAGTTTATTGACTCACTACAAGGTACCTTTAACTTTCTACTGTTGTGAATGTCTCGGCAGATTGGCATCTTCTAAAGCTGATTGATAGATGAATTACTGAATTACCTGGAGTCTGTTTCGATAGTACATGATAATAGTTAAGCTCTTATTCTCATGTTGTATCTTTATGATAGATGGAGTTGGTAGTACCTGCTGAATTTGTAATGGTTGTCTGCTAATTATCTCTCTCTGTTGTCTGAAAATGTCTCATCAGGAACATGAATGCTTGGTTGAAGGACCTTTGAATAACTTGAAACAGAGCATGGTTCAGTTTCAAAAGCCAAAAAAGGTAGGCTATTGAATACTCGAGAACACTCCAAAGTAGCTTATGATGGCATTGTTGTTTTGATGCATATGAATATTTGATGTTTATTTTTGGTACTCTAATTTGGAGTAGATCTACAATGACCGGAGACTGTTCTTTGGTGGAGGGCCTGGGGTTATGCCACATGATGGTTTTGGTTCCATTGCATCCTCCAGTCCAAATGCTGATAGGAGAAGCAGCCGCGCTAGAGGTGAGTCATGATTTAATGATTCAATTACAAAGTTGGATTATCTCCCCCCTCCCCCCTTCCTCCCAAAACCAAAACAATACTATACACATTAGTAGCTACTAATTTAGGTAGAAAATAAGCAACGGTATTTCCTCTTTAGGTCCATGGTAGACATTTTTTTCATCCATCCGGAAGTGGTTCTCTAGTACAAAGGATGCTAATGCCTATAATGTGAATGTTGTTTCTGTAAATAATATTATTCATTGTGAAAGCATTATGTTCCTATGAACAGGTTCTTATGTGCCACCTGGCCCACCAAATGGCACTCACAAGGCAGGAGTGCATCCAGCCGGATTTCCAATGCCTAGAGCCCCCATCCATCCGTTTCCTGGTGGTCCCCCTTCTCAGCCATATGCTATACCAACTCGAGGAGCTGTTCATGGACCTGTTGGAGGTGTTCCTCACGGCCCTCCTCCCGGAAGTCGTGGTTTTGGGGCTGGACGTGGTGGTGCTGCTCCTATTGGTAGTCATTTACCGCACCAGCAAGGCACACAGCAAGCTATTGGTGGTTCTAATTTCAACTTTTCATCTCTGGAGAATGCAAATAGCCAGCCATCCGCGGGTGGCCAATTGTCTCAACCTGGATTTGTCAATAACGTATGTAGCTATATAGTTGCTCCATCCTCCCTAATAAAGCCCTACTATTCTTTCCTACTTATCTTTACTTCTGCCACTGTTTGTACATTCATTGAAGATATTTGTTGTAAGAATTGCTTTGTCCTTTCATCACAGCTACCAGCGCAGGGATCTGGCCAACCTTTCCGTGATGGTTTCTCCATGGGGGGCATGTCACAAGTATGTCTTTGCTCTACTGGCTGAAACTTTCCTCATCAATTCACACTCTCATTTTCTTACATATATTTGTATGGCTGATAATCAGGATTTCTTGGGTGATGACTTCAAGAGCCAGGGATCACATGTTCCCTACAATATGGCTGATTTTTCTACACAGGTACGTCTGGAACTTACAATTCTTATTTGAATTGGTACAATGTTCATGCATTGACTCAACATGGCACTAATGCCGTGTTTGGGAAATGAAGGAAAATGGGGAGAAATGAAAGTTTGAGTGGATTCTCCCTAAATTTTTCTCAACTTCAACCTTAGAGGATGAGGGAAAATTTGAAATTCTGTATGTTCTCCCTAAATTTTTCTCGCCCCCCCTCCTATCAAATATAGCATGAAAGTTTCAGTTTTCCTCCACAATCTCTACTTCCTTAGAAGCAATTGACATAAAGATTTGTCTGGTTGTTGAAACATTTTAAAGTAGTGCATTAGATGAATTAATTGTTGCTATATCTACGTTTTCCAATCATTCATCGGAAACGGTTGATGGCTGCTCCTTATTGCTCTGTGTTCATCATGTGTGATACCATATGTTCATCACCGTGGAATACTGACACTGTTCTGGAATTTCTCCAGGCTTCTCAAAGTGGATATGCAGTTGATTATATGACACAAGGTGGACAAGGTGGCTTCCCTGGGAATTTCCTAAATCAGAATACTCAAAATATGTATTCTCGTTTTGGCAGTGGAAATGATTTTATGTCTCAGGTGTGCCACTAATTTTTCTTATGCTATGCCTGTCCTTATAACATAGTTGTGTAGTGTCATTGATTCTGTGGATCTTCTTTTGACTTCTTTATTTTTTTGTTGTTGCAGGATTATATGACTCATGGATCACAAGCTCTATTTACTCAAGTGGGTTTTAGTGAACCCTCGCAAGATGATCCATCGCAGAGCCACTTTGGGATGAGCAGCCAACTCCAGACTCAGGTTTTTACCCCTTCTCTTATGCCATCTGATAAGATACTGATGTCAGCTTCATTATAGTGTTGTTGCAAGCACCCAACTGTTAGTTTTCCGTCCCTACATCCATTTATTGGGATAACTTCGACTCAAATTTTGCCAAAATTTCTCTTGCTCATTTATGGTTTAAGTCTTGTTGTAAGTCTAGGGGAGCTTTTGATTGGAAAGTAAAGGAGCAATAACCAACACTCTTGGTAGAATAAGAAATTTGGTTGTTTTTTTTTTTTTTTTTTTTTGGTAAGGTAGAAATTTGGTTGTTTATTCCTTTATTTAGTGAATTTTTTTTAACACAAGTTTTTCTTACTTCAACATATATACTCCATCTCCTTGAATTCACCTGGTATACGGCTCTTTTGCAGGGCTTGATGAATTCTCTTTATTCTCAGCCTTTTACACAATATGGCATGCAACCTCTGAACTTGCAATCTTCTCAACAGCCGCAATCTCAGCAAGGTCAGAGCTCACAGAATCAGAAGATTCACTACACCGGTTAAGGGTTGAAGTGTGGCTATAGCTGTGATGGGTTATACTCTTTTTGCATTCAGCAGCTTGGTCTGTGCTGTTCTGTCTGCGTAAAAGTATTGGCTTGAAGAATGAGGAAGCAGAAAGGTGTTTTTTGAGGCCCATTGGATCCTCTTGATGATGAGGCTAGATGGATTTTGGATTGTGGAAATAAGGAGGTAATTTGAGGACACAAGTGGTTATTAGCCATGACGCAGACACAGCAGCACATATTCACGGCTGACAAAAAAAGGATAACCCCAGTAAACCGCTCTTATCCTTCCTCTCATCTCCAAAGAAAGTGCATTTTTTTGAGAGATACAGAGAATTTTACATGGATGGTTTTGTCAAAAGGGTTTCCGAGGCTTTGAAGGAAAATGAAGCCACTTGTCTTGCGGGTTGACAACGTAACACACAAGCAAGCGATGCCAGCAAGTTGTACAGCACTGCCAGGAAAGTCACCGGACCCTTTTAGCTTCTCCTGACATGTAATTATACTCTCTAGACAATTACTCAACAACGATAGGTGGATATATTGAGTGTGCCAAGGATAGTCTAATGATTTGTGCTGGTGATTTGTTAAGTGCTATGGGTTCCTGGGACATGCCCACTTGGTATGCTATGCTTTATTAGAGTGGGAACGGGCGATTGGTTGACTGGAATTTGGCAGTACTTTTTTAACGTTGTATTTGTGGAGTTGTGAATGGGTGCTTGAGTTGTTTCTTGCGTTTTTGGCGGAGAGACAAATGGGCAATGGTTGACGAGTGGAAATATTATCAATTCCCTTTGCCGTAGATATCACGTTTACTTTACCGTTGTAGAAACGATATAAAAAGTGCAATGAATCAATTCATAATGGTCCAAAATGGTCCAGCCAAGAAGAAGGATCAATTGACAATGAGCCTCAGTCTGTTGCTTTCCTTTTGTGCGTTTTGTATCTCCTTTTCTTTGTCAGCCAAAATGAGAGCGTCGAAGAGCACAAATCGCATCATCTTCCAAAAGAAGTGACGTTAATGTTGTAACAGTAGGAGCGGTAAGAACTCAACAGCGTGCGTAGGGAGCCTAACAGGGCTCCGAACACGTACGCGTACGCGTACACTCGGCTTCTTCACTTTGTGCCATCCTTGCGATCTCATACACTGCGAAACTTCCATCCCCCGGACCGCCGAGTCGAAACGCCAAATCAGCCGCTCCAAACCCCTCCCTCCCCATCTCCTCCAGGCAAAACCTGGTCCAGTCCCTAGCCTCCCTTGCTGCCCACACGTTGTCCTCTCTCCGCACAACCCCCAATGGGTCTTCCCCAGCTCCCTTGCCTCCTCCGCGTTAAAGAACACGTCGCTTATCGACACAACATCGAAATCCTCCCTGATTCCCCTTGCCGACTCCAATCCCCAGGCCAGCTCCCTCACCTCCACTCGTTCGATGGTACATTTGTTTCACTAAAAATTTTACGATAAAGGTTTTCCTTAAAAATCATTTTCAAGAAAAATGATTAGTTTTCATTTGTTTTGTAGTTTATGAAAAGTGTTTTCCTTCTAGCCATAAGGAGAAATCGTTTTCTCCCGATCAAAAATTGTTATTTTAAGTTCATAGAAAACCTTTTTCTATAGATTGATTAGTTTTCCGTCATCTAAACACCGGAAAAATCGGAAAACAATTCTCCGGAAAACGGCTTTCCATCATACGAACGGATTCTTTTGATCCACAGAAAATCGAAATTCTCGACATCTTTGTAGCTTTCTCCCCATGAGAAGAGCATATGGACCATCATGGACTCCAACATCTTCTTTAGACCCTTTGTTCGCCGTGAGTGGCCTCGTTTACATGGGAGAATGCAAGAGTCCCACGCTCGCCCCCACCTTTCCCACTGGATATAGCATAAAAAGGAATCAAAATGCGCTCTGGACGGTGCCCGATATGGCCCCTACGCCTCTTCCCTCATCAACTTTCTTCTTGTTTTTTTCCTTTTATCAAGCTTATGATTCGATCCATCGTGGATCGGGTCGATCATATAATAACCGGTGAGCTCAAACGTCATACGTTCTCTCGTGTTATATTGATGAATCCAATCCGTGTATCGCTGCCCAGCATTAGATTGTGCCGATGACTGAATGATTCATTGTACATTCCGGAGCACGCCTAGTCCTACTACTTCTGCAGAAAACGGGGATGCTATCTAGTTTAGTTTTGCTGTCTATTTCAAGAATGTGTTGATTTTGAGTAGTATATTGATTATGGTCTTTTGAGTTTTAGACTTTGCTTCTTTTTTTAGAAGTAATGGGTAGAATGGTATGCTGGTAATATTTTACATGGTGCAGTGTAATACACGTAATAAAAAAAAATAGATTGTCCAAAAAAGATGCCTCGACGATTAGATAGGTGCTTCCGAAGTTTTACGCTCTTAAACTTCTTGTAATAGGACAAATAAGGGGAGACGTGCTCTGATAGCTTGGTAGACGTGCTCTGATAGCTTGATTTCTCGTATTTTGAAATGACTTTATGTTTTTCATGAGATTTCTATCGAAAAGTTATGTAAAGAATTGAATGCTATAAACAGAAATGAAACATTGCTAATAAAATCTTTCCTGGAGTAAAATCCACATATATGGCATGCTAGACATAACCACGTAGGTAATATTCATACAATAACATGGACAAGGTCAACTTTTAATAGAGAATATCCAAGTCCTCTTCAAAATTTGAATGGATATTGTGGTGAATCAAGTCGGTCATCGTTCTATAAACAAGCATCTCACGGAAATTCAGGATATTTATTTTAGAATTTTGAAATGTTTTTCGTGCTGTGAATTTTCTTTTCTTTTCTTTTTTTCCTTTTTTATGGGTAAGGGGAAGCCTTCAATTTGGTCATCCAAATCACGTAGCGGAAATTATCCAAAGGACCGGAAAATCGCGGCCGTCGCGAAAATAGGACCAATAGGAAATGCCACCACAACAACCACAAAGGACAAAAAATCTTCAAAGAGCAGGAAAAAAAAGTGGGTGAGATTAATTTTCGGCTTTGTAATAAATTCAAATCCGAGGAGGAACTTCTTGAGAAACGCCAATTTTAAATAAGGATTAATATCACGAAAAATTTTAAATTAGTACATTTATGATAATTTTACTCCAAATTAATTTTTTAATCACCAAAAACTCCAAACTTGTATACCTGTGACAAATTTACCCCGAACTATTTTTTTTATCATCAAAAACCCCAAACTGATACACTTGTGACAATTTTACCAAAAATTAATTTTTTGACCACCAAAAATCCCAAATTGGTACACGTGATAATTTTACCCCGAACTAATTTTTTGACCACTAAAAACCCCAAACTGATACATTTGTGACAAATTTACCCTCCGTTAGTGTCCTTTAAATTGAATTAATATCACGAAAAATCACAAATTTGTAAATTTGTGACAAACAGAGGGGTAAAATCGCAAACTGGTACCCCCGTCAACTATCACGTGTCATCAAACTTAGTAATTTGACGGTAAAATTTAACGAAAACTAACGAAAGGTAAATTTGTCACAAGTGTACCAATTTGAGATTTTTGGTGGTCAAAAAAATTAGTTCGGGATAAAATTATCACAGATGTATCAGTTTGGGGTTTTTGATGATCATAAAATTAATTTGAAGTAAAATTATTATAAATGTATCAGTTTAAAATTTTTTATGATTAAAAAAATAATTTAAAATAAATTTATCATAAATACGGCAGTTTGGAATTTTTTGAAATATTAACTCTTTAAATAAAGAGCAATTATTATTATTCTTTGGCGGCAGGCAATTAACGACTTTGTCGCCATCTCAATAACAATAATCAATGCGAGACCCAGAAAGCGAGCGGGAGGCAACATTCCAAAGCACTAAAAAGGCGCCCGCGCCGGCCCGTCCACGTCAGCGCGTCCCAGGACTCGCGAAAGACCGAAGAGCCACGGCTCTCTCCTCGCATCATAACCGATCGGGATGAACACCTTTCAATCGCCATCAAATAAAAGAAAAGGGAAAACGAAAAGAACGTGAGCGAGCAAAAGCAGAGAAGCATTTCCGAAGAGAGAGAGAGAGAGAGAGAGAGTACACGGAGAGGCTCCTGAAGAGAAGAGAGAGAGAGAGAGAGAGAGAGAGAGAGAGAGTACAGTTCGTATTGAGTCCAAGCGAAGCTTCGCGTTCCGTTTCTCTCTCTTCTCTTCTCTTCTCTGTCTGTGTATGTGTACGTGCTTGTCGATGGTTGGGAATAGCAGCGTCGGTTCCCGATCGGAATGCAGCTGAGGAAACGGAACTGAGCGAAGCTTGAAGGGTAGGGGAGAGATCGGAGGTGACGAGGCGCCGCCGCCGCCGCCGTCCTTTACTGGTTCTTGAGCGGAGGAAGCTGAAGGCGAGGTCGCGCTTGAGAAGGTCGAAATCGATGATCCAAGCCTGACGTGTTTGTTTTGTGTTTTTGGCGTTTTCTGTGTTCCGTGTCGGAATCGGCCGAGGTTGTGCCGGCCGGCGGTGCTTAGAAATCGGTTGATCCGAGCATGACGAGTCCCGATAAGGCTCCCCCTGGAATCGTTCGGCTGTGGATTTTGCTCTGCGCCGGTCTGTCGGTGCGTCGGCTTGGCCGTGTGGACGAGAGGAAGTGTTCATAGCAAGTGTTTCTTAGAACAACAGTATCTGGTTGCGTGTTCGATGCCGGCTGCATTTGATTTGAGGTTTATAGTCAGACTTCGGGCAGTGGGATAAGTTTCGAACCCGTGTGATTTTGAAAATAGAAAATTCTGGTCTGGTTTTATGATTCCTGCATAAAATGTTAAGAGTTTAACAGCTCTACGTGAAAACCTGTCTGTCGTGCCAACTTTTAGAGAGTCTTGAAGGAGTGCAACGTGCTACTTAAGAGTGTCATTAGTTTGCTAAGTTCTGGTATCCATATTTGAGAATCAGTTCCTGTGATAAATGCATTCATCATTTACAGCTTATATATTCTATGACAAAAAGCTTTTCAGAGATCTACTATACATGCTCTAACACAGGTCACTCAGTAAAATGAAATTGACTTTCCTGTGACTTTTCTGGACTTTGATAATGCTTATTTTGGTCGCTGTTCATTTGACAATCGATAAAGCCAAAGCCGATGCTATTCTCACCATAGTCAGGGAATGGAATAATCTGAGTGGATGATTAAACAGGATTTTCATCTGTCATTTAACCGCAAATTCACCCGTCATTCTCATAGATCTCTTTGAGTGGAACTGCCGTTGGTGTATGCCAGTCTGTAAATTCCTCATAAGTCTTTACTTTGTCGCCACTCGATATCTTTGAAATTTTACTTCCACCATATAATTTTCAGCTCTTACTTTTTACTAGTAATAATTGGTCACCAAGTGGTGTTTTGATGGCAGGTTCAAATCATGGGGTACCGTGGACCTGGCTGAAAGGGTAGCACCTGAGATTGCATGAAAGACAATTAGTTTGAAGTAAAGATGACGTTGTGGTAGGAAGAACTTGGGCGACATCTTAACAAGTCCTTGGCTAAGGGACTGACTATATTACCTGATGATCTCCCACTCCAGTACTTTGGGGGTTTAATATCAACAAGGACGGTGCAAACAGTTGACGCTTTTTAACAAAAGCTACCTCTCAACCTTGATATGAAATTTACAGATCAGTATGCACTCATGAGTAGTATGCTCTGCTGATAGAACGGCTTCCATAACCTTGACCCCTGTGGTGCAATCCTACTCATGCGTTGCTTTATTATCTGGTGGTTTTTTTGGGGTTATATCTATATATTTCCGCCATCTCGAGGTTTGAAGCTTTATGGAAGAGCAGATGATAGGTCAGGTTATTTGCACCACCCTGGGTCAGTTATAGGCTACCGTCCCTGGGTCACCGGCTTTACCGACTCAGGGCCATTGACATTTTTTCCTTTGAATGATTCAGTATCCTGTGAAGATCTGGAAGGTGTAGGATCATTTAATACAACATGTTTGCTGAGCTCAAATTTGTATCTGAGTTCTGATATATACATATACGGTACAGGAAATATTGAGATACTCCCTCGTGTCTCAATTGCTTGTCCAGTTGAAGGCTGCACGATTACTTTCAATGTGTCCGGCAATGTTAAAGTAGGTCATCATGCAGCTATAATCGCAGGTTCCGTTGTTTTCTCAGCAGCAAATATGACTGTGGAGGATAAGGCTTTGATGAACACTTCTTCTTTAGGTGGACCACCACCTCCTCAAACTAGTGGTACACCAGTCGATTATGATGGGGCCGGTGGAGGACATGGGGGTCGAGGTGCTTCCTGTATAACGAGTAATAATAAAAGTAATTGGGGTGGTGATGTTTATGCTTGGTCCACTTTGTCTGAGCCTTGGAGTTATGGGAGCGAGGGCGGTGGAATATCCGACAAGAAAAAATTTGGAGGGAATGGGGGTGGACGTGTTAAGCTTTTGGTGAAGGATACACTATATTTAAATGGATCCGTGATGGCAGAAGGTGGGGATGGAGGGTTAAGTGGGGGAGGAGGATCTGGTGGAAGTGTTCATATTTATGCCGTGAAGCTGTAAGTTCACAATCCTGCGCGCACTAGTCTTAAAAATTTTCTGCAAAATGCCCACTAGTTCAAGTCTGCACATGTGCACACATACAATCGTGTAGCTTGCCTCTTTTTTTCTGTCAACAATCTTAATTTGTTTGCCCTTACTTTTGGTGAAAAAGAAGTTATTTCCAGATTCTTTCTTGCCTGGTGCTCGTTCTTCATGGAATCCATGCTTTTTGGGCAGCTTTCCCCTTACTTTTATGTGCTCTTGCAAATATCCAGGAAGGGATATGGTACCATTAGTGCAGCTGGAGGGAGAGGATGGGGCGGAGGTGGTGGAGGAAGAATTTCACTAGATTGCTACAGCGTACAGGAAGATGTGATAGTTACTGTGCATGGTCTGTGCTCATCAGGATTCTGTATTTTTAGTAGCAGAATTGGTTAATTATGTCCTAATGTTTCTTCCTTCCAGAAATGTCTAAACTCATATAGAAATCCAAAGTAAGCATATAACTGCAACCATTGACAAGTTTTGTATGAATGTACTGAAGAATGTATACACATTTTTCATCTGGGCTATACCTAAAGTTGTCACTGGTTTGAAATCCTCTGGATAAGCTGTTTGCATTACTTAGATGTGAACCTCAATCAGGATATGTATCATCTTGTTAGGAGTTGTAAGCATTGAGTTCTTGAAGGACCGCTAACCATTGTTCATTAAATAACGAGTAATATTAATTACTATTGAAACTTTTCAATGAGCCTATTCGTGCAACAGATCAAGGCAAAGTGTGACAGTGTGTCTATCTTCGGTTTGTTCTGTGTCTACAAATAATTTTTTGTTATCCTTGGCGGTTATATCTATAGACATAGACAGAGAAAGGAGAGGGTACGGGTTTGGATAGAGGTAGGGGAGGTTGGAGGAGCTAACTAGCATGAAATGACTGTGCCCTGTCTATGTACTTGAGGTGATTTTTGGAAATATAGGGGGTGTTTTGAGATTCTATAACGAACCTAACTAGGTCATCTTTCATTTCTTTTGTGCAATTTTTTTTTTTTAGTTTCAGATACTTCTTTGCATGTACATTGACCAGAAAAAAGAGCTCTTCATTTATTTTCAATAATTTCTTCAAGAGCATTTCTGGGACGTGTCAAACATTTCTTAATCCTTTTTTGTGGAAGGTGGATCAAGTATTGGCTGTCCGCAGAATGCTGGAGGAGCCGGGACATACTTTGATGCATATTTTCTCAGTTTACGCGTTGGCAATGACTATGTTACCACAGAAACAGAGACTCCTTTGCTTGATTTTTCTACAAGTCCCATATGGTCTCACGTGATTGTGGAGAACGGTGCAAAAGTGCTGGTTCCACTTGTTTGGACTAGAGTTCAGGTAACTTAAAAGTGTCCGAGTTGTGGATTTTTGCTTTTATTTAGTTAATCTTTTTTTTTCCTCTGGATGCGTAATTTAAATTGTAAAGTGCTTGTAAAGCACCTTCAAAGTACCTAAAAAAGTCTATTTGCTATTAGGATAATGTATGATAGTCATAGCAGTGGGGGACAAGTTTGGAAGTATATTAATTGATATTGTTCTTTGAAGAATTCATTTTGAATCTGTTACGACCACTTGACACTTGGCCCTGGGGTGAGGATTTCTCTCCTGCTGTCGTTGGATCATGGTGGAGTCTAGGGAAGATATAGGCCATAGTATGTGGATGTAATGACTGAATAAGACACTTCCACATATTGATGAAATTGCTTGACCAGTATGTTTAAATTTATTATTTTGTAAAATTTTTCCTAGCATTTATCCTTTGTTTAGCATAAATTTATTAAGTTTCTCCTTTACATTTCTACATCTGCTATCTACTTTACATGCAAAATCTTAAACGAGTCTCTTACCTTCTTGTTAAATTATTGTCTCTTAAGGTTAGAGGCCAATTCAGTGTGTACCGAGGAAGCAGCATTGCTTTTGGATTGGCCAAATTTCCAGTCTCAGAATTTGAGCTTGTAGCTGAAGAGCTTTTAATGAGCGATTCTGTCATTAAGGTACATCATTTGCAAGTTTATGCTAATTCGCCTTTTGTCAATCATGCTTGCAAGCAAAAGGAGGAATCATCAAAAACAAAAATAGAAGACGAAAGAGTTGCACAAGCATTTCATACTGAGGTCATCATACAGATTCTATTGTTTTTTCGCAAGATCATGTCGTGGAAGTCTTCATGAATATGAAAACCATAGTCTCAAATGGGCATTATAGTCACTATTTCTCTAGCGTCACTCCTAATGTGTGTTCACGGATACCGAATTAATTTCCAACTTCTTATGTAGGAACATCTCCATGTTCTTACTTTAGGTATTCTTTATGGCCTTACATTTATGGCTACAGAAAATTTTTTGTGAATGGGGTGAATTGCTTTGTCTATATAGGGTAGTGGACAATTACCTCCATAATGTATAGCTTTCATTTAAGACACATAAGAAATGCAGAGCTTTCATAGATGCAGATACGTTAAAATTATGTCTCTACTCCCAAAAGACCCAGAAATGCAGAAAAATTAAATTGAAGAATCCGATGAAGTTAAACATTAGTAGAGCATTTCAAGGTTCTCACTGCTTATGTCTTCCAATGCGTAGCCTCTGCAGGAAAGTTCATAATTGGCAAGTTATTACGTGATTATTCATAATGTTAACAAGTATCCTTCTATAGTACCAACTTTCTGGAGAGATACACATGCCTTAAAACGTTGAATGACTCTATGTTGACTGAAAGTTGGAAAGACCTATTGAAGCTCCCTCATAGGTTCTGAAGTAGCGGAGTACAGATTTGTGCTAAGAAGTTGAGGCAAGAAAAACCAGAAAATTATGTTACATTCGATGCTACTAGAAAGCATTTAGTGTTTCAGCTGATGACAAATAAAATAGAAGCTTTACAGGAGATCCAATAAAGATTGAAAACATTGACATGGATGTTCTGAATGATGTTTGTAAACGAGTTAGAGCGGCAAGCATGCAGTAAGGGAGTGAATATTTGGCTAATATTCTTGCTTGCTGAATAAGAACCACTAAGACAACTTATGATTTCCTGAAGGCGTATTTTTCTGATTATAGGGTTCCTCGGTTGCTCTTTTGATCTTACTGTTGTAGTTACTTACTATTTGCCTTGTCTGTATAATAGAACCCCTTTCTTTCAATGAAGGTTTATGGTGCACTTAGGGTTGCTGTCAAGATGTTACTTATGTGGAACTCAGAAATTCAAATTGATGGAGGTGGGAATACTGTTGTCACCACCTCCGTCCTTGAAGTCAGGAATCTGGCAGTTTTAAGTGTATGACTTCTTATGGTAATTTTGTGCATGATACTCCAAAATGCATATTATTTTTCAGATGCATGATTGCATTTGTTGTCCTGCAGCATAACTCCATTATTGGTTCGAACACAAACTTGGCCGTGTATGGTCAGGGATTACTGCAGTTAATAGGTCATGGTGATGCAATCAAAGGCCAGCGACTTTCCCTGTCTCTCTTTTATAACATAACTGTAAGACATTGGTAATGTAGTTTATGCCATTTCTGTGCCAGTACTTTTCCTTTAATCTTTTCGTTTGATATTGTGTGCAAAAATCTCCTTCATTTACTGTTGACTTAGTGTTAGATATTAATGTTTGGGGCTTTTATCCAATTGTCTCTCCAAAATTGCGTCAATTCACCTGAATAAAAAAAATAACATGTACAGTTGAAAGTGTGCAAGCATATCTGCCCGTGTGCATTGGGAGTGTGCCCTCGCATAGCCAGGGTGGTGGTGGGGAAAGTATTGTAAACAACATGGTTAACCGGTTGCTATACTTACCCAATTTTCTATAAGTGCAGAGAAAATATTTATATCGATAAGCTTAATGCATATAATAAGAATTATGTAATAAGGCTAGGCCATACTAATAAGGCTATCCCATGCACTCATGCCAAAGTACTCTATGCTCTTGCAAGTGCATTAAGGTTTTTTTAGCGTTAAAGGTCATTGCTGACTTATAATATAGTACGTTTTTGTTGTCATGAACAACATCAGCTCATTTTTCTTCCCTTCGTGATACCCACATGTCTTACGTGTGAGAATTTGTGCATTTTGATATATTGATTAGAATTGTTGCATTCCAAATTGAAGAACTGCAACTTGTATCTTTAAGGAAAGGAGTATCATAGTGCTTTACTTGTTTTGGTCCTGTAACATGGTTCTAAAAAATGACACAATTTAAGCTTCAGCTGCTACATCAGAACATACAATATGCTATCCTTACCATGTCACCATCATTCCTATATGATTCTTACAGTTAGTGGGATGCCTACCTGTCTATATATCTTCCAAACTTTTCTTTGCTATAATTGTTCTATATTTACAGGTTGGGCCTGGAGCAGTACTTCAGGCTCCTTTGGATAATGACGCGACTCGGAGAGTGTGAGTATAATACGTCGATTTTTTCCCGGAGTTCTGATGGCCTTTTTCTTACATTGCGATGAATTTTATTTTAACTACTTCTTTACCTTATAGGGTAACAGACTCTCTTTGTGGGAGTCAGACCTGCCCAATAGATCTCATTACCCCACCTGATGATTGCCATGTTAATTACACGCTATCCTTTTCTCTCCAAGTAAGTATATGTTCAACCAAGTCTTTGACACCAAAATACATGCATGTGTGAACATATTAAAGAAAAAGCTTGATTTGGAAAATCCTTTTATGAAACATGCTATTTGTACGAATTCCATCCGTCTCCCCATTGGCTTAGTTTCTCTACTTATTCAGTGTGCATTAACTTTCGGCACTTCATTCTGCAATATACTATTGTTGCGCGGATGAGGTAGTGTAGCCCAAAGGCTAAAACCCTATTCACCTTGGCAGATCTGTCGTGTTGAGGATGTCCTCGTGAATGGTCTCATCAAGGGAAGCATAGTTCACTTTCACAGAGCAAGGACAGTCATTGTTGATACTGATGGCATGATTACTGCATCAGAGTTAGGTAATGGATACTCTACCTGGCATTAGCAGCTCCCATTTGCTTTGTCGTTTCCCTAATTCATTTCTCCGTTTACTATTCTGGTCGAAGAAGTGAATCTCTTTTCTAAAACTAAAGTACACTACATGTTCACCTTAGTAATATATTATGGAAGAGTTCTCCAGGTTGCAATGGCGGTGTTGGAAAGGGGAACTTTTCTAGTGGGGCCAGTAGTGGTGCAGGGCATGGGGGAAAAGGTGGCACTGGATATTTTAACGGGATGGTGTGCAGTGGTGGTATAGATTATGGTAATGCAGATCTTCCATGCGAACTGGGAAGTGGAACGGAGGGTCCTAACCAGACATATGGACAGACGGTTGGAGGAGGAATAATTGGTAATTTTTCTTCATTCGTTCATGCTATCATTGCTGCTAGTGGTCCCTTCTCTGTAATAAATAACAGGGTAAATTGCATTTTTGATTTCTAAACTCATCCTTTAATTTATCTTTGGTCAATGCATTTCATATTGTTTAAATTAGGTCACTGCCTTCATTTTATTTTTTTTATCTCAATTGGATACTTCTACTGCTCTGATAGTAAATGGCATGTTAAAAGCGATAAAAAATTGGGAAACAGTGGCCCATCAGTTAGTCCGGAGATATTAGGGTGACACATCGGTTGAACATCAGCTCATGTTAGCCAGTTAACTTGCTACACTGTGGCTATGTTAGTTAACCATCAAGGACTCATTCATTGACTGACGGAGTCCTAATTTCACTTGAAAGCCCGCGTAAGGCTGATATGATTGACCGATGTGCCTGCAGAAAATTTTAAGGTAAGACAGTGTGCTTAACCATTGTTTTTTGATAGTTGAGCATTTCTCGTGAAAATCTTACAAAATTGACTGAGTGAAATATGAAGCTGATTCCCAGTCAAAAAAAAAAAAAAATATGAAGCTGATTGACCTAATCAAAACAAATTAAAGTTTCATCACCAATTGAATGAAGTGATAAATTGAGTACCAGAAGTGATCTTTGGTTAATAACCACACTTGTGGGAGGTCACAGGTCATTCATACTTTAGAGCTGCATGTTTGTAATAGTAGAATGTTAGTGTGTTATCACTAGTTTGTGTGAACTCACATTTTTCTTTTTGGTGCCGATGTTTTCTTATTTCTATAGTCATGGGATCAAAGCAATGGCCACTTCTTAGACTTGAAGTTTGTGGATCTTTGAGAGCTGATGGTCAGAATTCTGGAACTTTTGGTACATTTATAAGGAACAGTAGTAGTTCTCTGATTGGTGGACTTGGTGGAGGTTCTGGGGGGACAATACTTCTTTTCCTTCAAGAGGTTGTACTTGGAGAGAATTCATCTTTGTCAGTTCTTGGTGGAAAAGGTGGCACATTTGGAGGTGGCGGCGGGGGAGGTGGTAGAGTCCATTTTCACTGGTCTGAGATTGGTATTGGTATGGAGTATGTTCCAGTTGCAACAATAAAAGGCTCCATTAACAGTAGGTATGACCAACAATTACGTTTCCACTACAAATGGTAATGATATTTGAAGTGGGTTAGTGTCTGTGCGGACTTAGATGTTTTTTGCTGTCAGTTTTTATTTCCAAATAATTTTTTTTGCCAGTAATTTCCCATAAAGTGAAAGCGCAGTTAGAGAAGAGAAAAGTTTTTGCAGGGAATGATGCGTCAGGAATTGATGTCTCTTAAAGTCGGTTCTATTGTCTGTAGGGTGTTATTAATTATCGGTGATTCTAATCTTCTACTTTCCTCTGCTACTTTTGTTTATCCATGAAATTTCACAACATGCATTATACACATCATTTAGAGATTGGTTTGGCAAAGAAATGAAAAACGTGTAGATGCGATGCCCTGCTTGCAGAGATCTGGTGTATTTTATTGGAAACGATATAGTGGAGTTCTGAATCCCCATTAGCTTTTGTATGCTCATGGGTTTCCTGGAGATTTGTTCAACATAGAACTTGTATGTGATGTCTTTATTTTTCTCCTATTGGTGGGGGTGGTGGGCTCTTTGCTTGTGCCTTTTGTACTCTTTAGAGAACTTGTGCCCAGCTTAGGTTTTCATGGATGACCAGCCTATAGATTATAGTTTCCATTTCCATTTCCATGGAGCCATGATGTTGGGGTACTGGATTCCCCCTATCCACTCTACTGTCCAGCAGGTGATGTATATCCTAGTAAAGCAGCTACGTCTAGACTGTTCTCTATTTCACCGGCATAAGGCTTTGGGGAGAAAGTCGAACCGTAGCATACCCATCATGTGAGAGATTTCCTTCATGTTGTGAGGATGTAAAGGAAATGCTATGGTTATATTGCAAATCTCTTTGTATAAGCTTAGAATTTGTCTGAATCTGTGTTCGTAGTGGAAAATGCTTATAACCTCATGTTCAACAGTGGAGGTGCTGGTGCCAATGGTGGTTCTGATGGAGAGAAAGGTACAGTTACTGGGAAAAAATGTCCTGCAGGCCTTTATGGTACATTCTGTGAGGTAATAAAGTTCTCCAGCTTGCTCTTGTTGCTGTTGATATCCGTTTTTCTCTGGTGCCCTTTTTTTTCCTGGACACCTGAGCTTGAGAAGTATCTTGTACGATTTTCCTATTTCTCTCCAATTTTTTGGCAATCCTCTTTAAATATTACTTAGGCTTATTCAACTCATGGAAGCATGACATGTTATAGCTAACATTTCATGCACTCAAGCTCTTATAAAAATATATGTCTTCGTTTTATAATTCCAATAACAAATATATCTTCCATGGTCCTTAGAGAGCTAAATGAATTATAAGATTTTGATTGTTCCAAAGTGGTGAGTTATATTGAATCACTTGCATAAGTTTTAATAATAGAAATTTGATGTTCCCACAAGTAATTGAAGTAATAATGCTGCTACCTGATAGGAATGCCCAATTGGTACTTACAAAGACGTTGAAGGCTCTGATGCAAGTCTTTGCATGCCTTGCTCACTTGACCGCCTTCCCTACCGAGCAAATTTCATATATGTACGCGGTAAATCTTTCAGCTTTTTTAGCTTAACTCTGCTTTCATTCCTTGCCCTTCTTTTCTTTGGTTCTTGCATACTATGAGAGTTCATGCTTGCTGCAGGAGGAGCTATTCACCCACTTTGTCCCTATGAATGCGTATCTGGCAAATATAGAATGCCAAAATGTTATACACCTCTGGAGGAGCTGCTCTATACATTTGGAGGGCCATGGCCTTTTGCACTTCTGTTATCATTCTTATTGGTGCTTCTTGCTCTATTATTAAGTGCTTTGAGGATTAAAGTAGTTGGACCGGGCTGTAGTTGTTATAAGGAAAATGCAAATGAGCACCCGAGTCGTCATCATTCTCCCTATCTTCTTTCCCTGTCAGAGGCATGTTTTTTCTCAAATTTTTTCTTGCTTTGACCTTCTCTTCTTGCAGTTATGGCAAGTTCAAACTTAAACATATCATACCTGGTAAATCATATCTAATTTTGATTTTAGGTCCGTGGAACAAGGGCTGAAGAAACACAAAGCCATGTACACAGAATGTACTTCATGGGTCCCAATACCTTCAGGGAACCGTGGCACCTTCCCTACTCCCCCCCAGACTCTGTTATTGACATTGTGTAAGCAGATATACTTATTTGAGAACGGAGCTCATTATAAAAAGATTGGCAGCAACAATGAGATTATATATATCTAATGCAAACTTCATTTCTTCACTTGGAATTTTTTACCTTGTAAATGCATTGAAGTAGCTTTATTGCTAATAGTTTCCATCTGCCAAGATAATTTGGTCGATCTAGCCATTGAATGTGGAAAGGATATCATCACTGACATTTAATTGTTACAGAGGCTCACATGCTCCTGAGTGATGATTTTGGGTTTACTGATATCATTGTTTGGTAGGTATGAAGATGCTTTCAACAGATTTATTGATGAGGTTAATTCAGTTGCTGCATATGATTGGTGGGAAGGCTCAGTGCACAGCATACTGGCAGTTCTTGCCTATCCTTGTGCATGGTCCTGGAAAGAGTGGCGGAGGAGGAAAAAAATCCACCGCCTTCAAGAATATGTCAAATCTGAATATGATCATTCATGTCTTCGCTCTTGTAGGTCGCGAGCTCTCTATAAGGGGATGAAGGTCCATCTCTATATTTGTTATTTTTACATGATAGTTGAACTTATAAGTCATTACTCATTGTGTTAACTGAGTTATGGTCATCATAGATGCTCACTCATCAATACACATTTCTTACCGCTTGACTTTTTCTGCATGGTGTGGAATGAGATCCACACATTCCATTTGAAGAATAGCATGTAGCTTTTAATTTTTTCTTTTCTTTCTACAAAGTGTTCAAGCAGTTCATCACAAATTCTACATACTCCGATAGTTTTCAGTCCCTTCTTTCTCAACTGGTTATATGCAATTTTGAGTATCCCCATGCAGGTGTGCATGTGTGTCTATACACATAGCTTGTAATTTATGCAGTTTGCATATCCTGAATATCTGCTATGCGGATCAGCAACATGTTTTGTGATTCTTGCATAGATAGTACTGCTATGTGCTCTTGTCAATTATAGTCTATTATGACCATTAAATGATTTGTTGGGATACAGTCCCACGTAGTGTATGTTTTGTCTCAGTTTAAGTGGGAATTGTTGCAGGTTGGGGCAACACCAGACCTCATGGTTGCATATATCGATTTTTTTCTTGGTGGTGATGAGAAGCGCTTGGATATCGTGTCAATCATAGAGAAGAGATTCCCAATGTGTGTACTTTTTGGTGGGGATGGAAGCTATATGTCACCTTACAGTCTTCACAGTGACCTTCTCTTGACCAATCTTCTTGGCCAGGTTCATGATCTCTTTTTTATTCTTTTAGAGCGCTTTTCACTTTTCAAATATTCCTTCAATTTGCTAACTTATGCTACTTTACAAATAGCATGTCCCAGCATCTGTTTGGAATCGCTTGGTGGCTGGTCTGAATGCTCAGTTGAGGACAGTGAGGCATGGATCATTACGTACTTCATTATGTCCCCTTGTTGATTGGATTGGCAGTCATTCAAACCCTCAGCTTGAGTTTCATGCCATTAAAATTGAGCTTGGATGGTTTCAAGCAACAGCTTCTGGTTACTATCAGCTGGGTATATTGGTAGCAGTCAATGATTACCCCTCTCATAGCTTGAACTCCTGTGACTTTCTAGATAGGAACAGTGACTCTTCAAGGTAACTGCAGTATTTCATGTGAAACATTCTTACTTGAGAACATTTTCATCTGGAAGAAGATGGTAAACATTGGTTGGGATATCTCTTTTTTATTTAAATAATTATATATTTCTTTCTTTAGAAAAAAAAATCATATGTTTCTTTCACTCAATTAAAGCATGAGCAGCAAGTCTTCTCTGTGTTCTCATTACTATAACTTAAGTAGGGTCTTGGCCTTCTCTTGCCTTAGAAAGCTGAAGGAGGATTTACGCACTGTTAACTTGTAGTCTCTTGATGTGATTTTTTCCCATTCATAGCATAATTGCAAGAGGAGATCATGTCCCAAAGTTTTGCTTCAACTTTCATTTTGCTCGTATGCCTCCCTAGATAGGGGAAGGATTAGGATGTATGAAGGAAAAGGATAGCAACTTAAACAGCTTTATATCTGCGGAGGTTATTAGCATGTCTAAATCTTAACAGTCGATCTTCATTGTTCTTGTGCTGAAACGACCCTAGAAATCACCATTGTTTTAAACTCAGTGGTGAAAGGATTGCAAATGGAATTAATTCCATTGGCTATCTCAAACCTTTGACTAGGGTTTATGTTGCTTATGCTGTCAGCTATTCTGCCACGGGATTAAATATTTATGAATGTCATGCCTATAAGGGTTGTTCTTATTTTCCTTTCAGTAGCCACATTTAGCCGGATTAACTGCACGCTCTAGACTACAGTACTTCATTAGTTTCCATAGGAATTAATTCGTATGGCAGTTTCAACACTAACTAACCAAATGGTTCTCTATATACATACAGTACGAATGCTGCATCTGCTGGACAAAGCATGAAGCAACTGCAACCAAGTCAGACTTATGGTGGTCAAGCGTTAATTCGTAATAGAAGAATTACTGGCAGAATCAATGGTGGTATTATCAACTGCGTAACCCTGAAATCTTTGGATTTTAAGAGGGACTATGCCTTTCCTATGTGTCTCTTACTGCGAAACACAAGACCAGTTGATCGACAGGTGCATTGATATGGATGATTTATGCCACTGTGATACCTGATCGTTCTAGTTCAATTTGTTCTTATGTTAATCTTATTCTGTTTTTCAGGGCACTTTGCAGTATTTGATCACCATCATGCTTTTGGCAGATCTATCTGTCACTCTCCTTACGTTGCTTCAGTTCTATTGGATCTCCGTAGGGGCATTTCTAGCAGTACTACTCATTCTCCCTTTGTCTCTGCTCTCTCCTTTCCCAGCCGGCTTAAATGCCTTGTTCAGCAAAGAACCTAGAAGAGCTTCACTCACTCGCGTCTATGCTCTATGGAACTCTACATCACTCTTCAATATCGTAAGTGATGCTTTCCTAGCCATGCATTCATTGATAAAGTGCACATCCATGGGAGAAGTTCATGGTGAAATGTATGTGCAATCCGCATGATTGATCAAGTCATTGGGCATTAGCAGGTACTCAACTTCTAGCTGTCGCATGCCCGGATGGCATGGCTAGTTCAACTAGTTAGTGAGTTATACGTACGGTTAGAAACACCACAATACTCTTAGTGGACATGGAATGATTTTTAATGAAATGCTGCTACGCAACTTCTTGAGGTGGATAACTAGTTTCCAAACTGTAGATAATATCATGCTCATGTTATTTGACACCATGATGTCCTTTCGCACACCAGATAAATTTCGTTAAATTGCTCTTATGTACAGTGATGAAGCGAACTTCTGATGCAATTTGCTGCTTTTCTTTTCTGCTTCTCTCAGATCGTGGCCTTCATTTGTGGCGTCATTGCCTATGGCTCTTCCTTTTTCCAGCTAACTTACATAGCCCGTGCTTGGAACAGTAAAAGGTGAGGCAGTATGAATAGAAATAGCCTTGCCATAGGGAGAGAATAAATCTGCTAGACCACTAAAATAGCCCTATTACTTATCTGCCGAATCATGAACTGCATCAACCAATCGACTTATGAGTTCTCCCTACTCTTTAGGGGTTTCCTTTCGTAAGCCGAATGCCCTAATAGAAAATGGAACCTATGTTTTTCGACAGGGACGACGACGAGTGGTGGCTTTTGCCGACAGTCCTCCTCCTGTTAAAGTGTGTACAAGCTCGCTTTATTGACTGGCACATAGCGAATCTTGAGGTCCAGGACTTCACTCTGTTCTGTCCAGATCCGGATGCATTTTGGGTCCACGAGTCTTTGTGACAAAGGAGCTACGAGCTTGGCGCCAACAGCTTGCTTTCTCACTTGGTAGAGGCGGTTTCCTGTTTCATGTGTAAATGCATTGTTAGTCCTTTTAGGAGTATTGTGTTCAGATGTGTATATATATATATATATATTCAATACACTCTTGAGTAGGAGTTATTTGTAGGATTTTTCTAGTCGGAAGTAGGTTGATAAATGTTTGCTACCATGGCTGGTGGCTGGTGGCACGCGGGCCTGACAGGGCCCCTCCATGGTCAAGAAAGTTTTGACATGAACGATGGATGGGCCGGATAGGGCTAGGCCCGGCCCAACTGAGGCCCGCAAGTTTTCTTAAAGCTGTGAAAAGGGAGGAAGGGAAAAAGAAACACCAAACAGAACTGTCGGACATGCTTGGACTGGCCAGATAGCGGGCGAATAGGGCTGGGTGGAAAGCAGGACTACTCTCGCTGGCTTTCATCTAGTGGGGCTAATCTGACCCACCGAACGGGCTATTCAGGCTGAATTGAATCTATGCATGCTGCACTGAGGCCCAATGATTGGATCGGCCATATTCTGGCCGAAAATTTTCTTGTTTAGACTGTCTATTCGGGCTAAATGGCGGACTCATTGGGCCCATGGTTTTGAACGGGCTTTTCGGGCTGGATATGGTTTAGGCTGACTAGTTTTAGGCTATTCGAGCCTGATACAGTTCATAGGCTGGCTAGTTTCGGGCTATTCGGGCCTCGTATGGTTTAGGGACATTGCTTGTCGAGGATACTCAGGCCTGAACAGATTGACAATCGGGTTGTCTGGGCTGGATATAGTTTAGGTTGACTTGCGGGCTACTCGGGCCCGATATAGTTTAGGTTAGCTGGTTTCGGGCTATTTGGGACTGAACAGATTGCTATTCGGGCTATTCGGGCCTGCTATATTTGAGGCAGACTGATTGTCGGGCAATTCGGGCCTATATTTTCTGAACGGGCTATTGGGGCTGATTATAGTTAACGAAGATTGTTAATGGGGGTTAAATGGGCTAGAAGGCAGGCTATTCGGGCCCCATGATAATTAACGTGCGACTCGGGTCTAACATATAGTTTTGCAAGTTGTCAATATGGGCCAAGCGGGCTAAATGCTCAGGCTACTCGGGCTTAAGTTTTTTAAAGGGCTGTTCGGCGGCAAATTTGTAACTGAGCCCGTCCCAAAACAGGTTGGGCAGGGCCTCCGGACGAAAAAACTGGTTTGTGTTGTGTTGGCCTCCGGACGCAAGGGGTACTTTGATACAACTTTTGGGCCTATAAATTGCATAAAACCCATATCCAGCCCATCTAGGCCCAACCTTAACCTAGTCTCTATAAGCATCAGAGAACGGAGAACAGAGGCCAGATTAAGTGGTACAAAATGATAATTTTTTAGAAAATATTTTCCAAATCATTCATTTTCAACAAAACAAACGGACGCTTAAAGGTAAATCTTTCTTAAACCGAATCTAAACAAATTTACAGAATATAAAGATTCCACGCGCTATAAGATAGAAGTGGGTTTACATACAAGAAATAGGAGGGAAAAACACAGAAGGGGGTAACACTGTCCCCCAACTTAAATAAATACAGCTCGAAGCCAGAATTAATATTACAGATCCAAGAGGAACTCGCAAGGCTTGGAAGAGGTGAGAGAAACGGAGCAACTTGGAAAATGCCACACTTTCAATCGCCGTCTGAGAAGAGGCCAGATTCGACAAACTTCCGTGATACGCAAAACATCTGCACTCGTCGAGAAGACAGGACATATAAAACCTTTAGCTCAAGGATTCTCGTACCAGCGATTTTTTAAAGTGGGCAAGGGTTACGGGGGCAGCTCGAAAGAGAGCTACATCGAAGTACATCGCCCGGGAAAGTTGCCAGATGATTCAGGACTCCAGAACCTGTTATAACCTCGAGTGCTGTCTCCAAGGGCACCCTCCATCGAAAGCCTGCTCCAACACTTCCTCCATTCTCTTGACTAGTATTACCTGTTTAAATCGAGTTTATGCTTGCGAATAAGACTAAAAGTTAAATAAATGCATCAGCGATCTGACAACAGTTTATTTCAATCTATTCTTTTGTCTAGTGCAAAGAACAAGTAAAACATCTTGAGTAACGCCATGCGTTTGGGGAGTAGGTAGTAACAACTTTTAACAGGATACTCGAATCATGCATCTGGCTATAAAGTATTAGTTCAGCGAGGCGGTCCTAAATCAGTATGGTATAACTTCTCACTGATAAACTCATTCTGCAGATGCACCCCTACTGCTATAGTCAGAAACGTACGCACCTAAATCAGTTGAGTATAATTCTCAAAGCTTCTGTATATATTCACCAAAAGATGCAAGTACATCGGGATCCCAAAATAGACTATTGGGAAATATTAAGACAAAAAGCCCAAGCCAAATGAAGGTACCTCAAGATTGGCTAGCACAGCTGATGGTACTTCGACCAAGTCCTTCAAATTCCTCTCCGGCAGTATGACTCTCTTGACGCCATGGCGATGTGCCGCCAAAATCTGCAAGATAGAGAAGGGGCCTTTCTTAGTAAACACTAGTTCCGTGAACTCAGTCCCCTACGCATTGTGTCGCTTTTTCCATTAGATAAGAAAAGACCAACTAGTCCTAGAATGCTCATAAGAAAATCTCACAGCGAAAGAAATTGAACTGTAGCTCTACCCTGTACATTCTACTCCAAGTAAAAAATTAAAACCTAAAACTAGACAAATTGACATCTTACGTAACCAAAAACAACGTTTCCCAGCCCCCAGAATGTGCATGCAGACCAAAATTCCAAATCAGTCCATTATCACTATCATTATATACATGCATCAACAGATTATTATATTGATTTCGTGCAGCGATGGGGTGCTGTGCTTGCGCCATTTAATGCTTAACAGTGACAATTTACGCACTGACTAACCATATACATGCAATTCCTAGTACATATATAAACAAAATCTCAATCATAGTCCAAATTTAACCCTCAATAGTTTTAATAATAACAAGATAATAGTAATGGAGTTTTAAAAACTTTATCCTAACCCTCCAATAGTAGAATTTCCCCCTAATTTTGTTACCGCCTATATATTACAAATTGCCTTCATGCATCTTTTAGTCTTCATGATCGTTCAACGCACGCGTCTTCTGCTAGTTACAACCGGAAACTGTCGCTTTACAAAGAAATCCTCGTCCAAACTAAAATGACAACTTTCATACTGTATATATGAAACGATGAAGTTCGATGTAGTACAAGCAAACCAGAATCCAAACAATTAAAAAGGATTAACGGATCATTTTCTGGGAGATTACTCAATATCAGTCCAACAGACTACGCCGAACAGTTCTGGAATAACTTGGGCAAGCACTGGACTATTGAAACCCAAATCAGGGAACAGCAGCCGCTTTTTATGAACTATAACACATTCAGCACCATGTTTAAGATTTGACTGCCTCTAGCACATTTTTTCGACAGCATAAGAAAGAGATGACCTATTTACTTGGTAAAAATGAATGAAAGGCTACTCCAGCATTGCCACAGATATGTCAACAACATGCTTCTTATTAAATCCCTCATTTTTTGCTTGAGTGCCCCATACAACTGTAAGAAGCCATTATTAAGAAGAACCATCCTATGATACACAAATGCCGCATAACACAGAAATTCATGACCTAATGCACAATAGCTGTACGCTCTGTTTTTCAACAACACTAACTGAAATGATACTGAGAGGAAGACGAACCTTATCCTTAATGCCACCAACTGGTAACACGAGACCTCTCAAAGTCATCTCGCCGGTCATTGCTGTATCTGCTCTAACACTCTTCTGACTGAAAAGTGAAACCAATGCTGTTACAAGAGTAATACCAGCCGAGGGTCCATCTTTAGGAACTGCCCCAGCAGGAAAGTGTATATGAATGTCCCTCCCCTGAAGTAAATTAATTTCTTCTGTAATAGCTAACTTGAGATCAGCTGCCCTGGCTCTTACCTGCAAAAGCCATGGAAAAGAGTTGCTGTTCATGTGAATTCTCAATGGAACATATAAAACAAGTCTGGCTATCAAATATTTCTAGCCGGTTTCAATTCAATAGAATATATATACTCAGAATGGGCATAAAACATGAGAGGAAGTAATACAAACAAGCTGTTGAACGTATTGATAGTTAAGTACTAATTAAATTGGCCTGTACAAGATACAGATCTCAAATCACATATCTCTACGCAAGAATAACAATCTTAACACACTATAATGATATAAAATATATACAAATCTGACAAAGAACAAACAGAATAGACAATGATAAACCACCACATGGAATCCCCAATGGAGCAAACACTAAAAATCTCAACTTTTGTGGCTAATTATCAAAACATAACTTGTTCTTTATGACAAGATAATTTTAACTTCTAATTATAGAGGAAACAGAAAATTTTCATCCGCTGTGCATCTACTGAATAAATAATTACCCAAGTAAGTGCTATCTGTGCTGATTCCTTAATAACATCACCCAGTTGTCCAGTGAGATGTAGTTCACCCTTTCCCACCATTGCTGTGGCTTCAACAAATTGAACTTCTCCACCAAAATTGGTCCAAACAAGACCAACAGACACACCAGGAGTTGCAACGCGTTCTGCGGCTTCCGTATCATCGAACCGTGGAGGCTGCATTTTGCACAAGTACAGACTTTAGAGCAATCAATAGATCTATGGTAACTGAACTTGCTCCTGAAAAACAAAACTATGCACAAAGAGATCAACAATAAAAACCACCTATTACCATAAGCTTCAGAATTGAAAGAATCATCACACATTTTTAGCTTTTCGATCATTGCAAAGGCTAATGGCACATTATATTTTGTAGAAGCTACCATATCTGGTGCAACGGTAAAGTTATCACCATGTTACCTGGAGGTCACTGGTTCGAGTTGTGGAAGCAGAATCTTGCAAAAATTGCTAGGAAAGGCTACATATATTAGACCCAAAGTGGCCCAACCCTTCCCCAGACCTCATGCATAGCGGAGGCATTGTGCACCGGGCTGTGCTTTCTAATTATATCTGCTCATTTGTTCACAACAGTTTCCACTTGAAGTCATGCCCAATGGACCCTTCTAACATCTAACCTAATGAGCATGACACGAGTGTACGTGTTTTCCTTGATTCTCGGTATATATATATACATACACACACACACTGTCGCATGTTCATGAAGTTTGAGTGTGCTGTATGCGTGGGACTAGAGCAATCATCAGTAGATAAGCTCTTGATAGAACATATATGCAAAGATAAAGCAATTTCCTTCCATAAAAACATTTATCCAGACAATCTCACAAGAACGAAACCACCACACTGTGCAAAATTAGTTATAAACTATCAGTTGACTTATAAACATTTTGAATGCTCTCGAAATAGCAACATTTTGCAGAGTGCAACAGTGAAGCGGAGTTTTAGCAGTTTTTATATCACAAGGCACATTAGGAACTCGGAGATTATATGGCAGGAAATTACCCCAAGTACTTTTTCCAGCATTGGCTCATCTACTACCAAAGGTGAGGCAATGTGAAATGCACCAGCTATTTCATGGTTGTTTTCACTCATTGGTATGACTTCCATTTCCACTTCACCTCCACCAGCAAGTCTATTTTCCACCAATGGTGAAGCCAGCCGGTGCATGTCCTGGTTTAATGGAACAACTTGTTCTTGCTCCGCAACTTTCACAGCTGCTGCCCGAGCCAGGGCAGCCAAGTTTCTCTCAAGACTCCTGACGCCAGCCTCTCTAGTGTATCTCTGAATGATAAGTGTCACCATAGCCTGCCAGATAACAAGGAAAACAATATGTACACATTCATCAAATACATCGAAAAGAATCGAACATGTAAATAGGGCAAACACACTACAGAATACACAAACAAACAAATGCACTTTTGTCAAGTTTTCTATCCTTAGTTTCTTTACCCCTTCAATGGGATCCACTAGGACAGTTCCCTCTCAATCCGCTTATGTTCTTCAGCAGATCATTAAGCACTTTTCACTACAACGTCTTTACTCCTTTTACTCATCTCTCTTCCGATGTATAAAATACAGCCTAGATACTAGCTGCTGTTATAAGTCCAAATGTAATTGCATTTCAATTTTTCCAGAACTAATTATATAATCAAGAGAAGCAACAGTAAGTGCTGTGATTTGAGGATCTTACTCAACAAACAGTCACTGCTGTATTTAAAGAACTAATTAAATGTTCACAAGAATCACCAGTAATTCATATGACAATTTTACGTAAATGACTCTTATTCAATGAGCTTAGCTTTGAATCCAGAATATCAAATTTCTTGCCTATGTAGGTCTAAAATTTCTGAATTCTTCACACGCAGGTTCTCCATCAAGGAAAGCCAAGATCCATTTGCACAGTGTACTGTCCCAGAAAAGGGCACACCAGTCATCATCACTAGATACGATTTGAAAAATATAGACAACAAATCCCCATTATCATTCTACAGTATTCCAAAGCAACATGGGATATCATCAAATGCCCATCCTTGTCTAAACCTAGCCAAAGGTCTTCTCTTACAACTACCCTAAATAACTTAACGCAGGAAAACTGCTATAGTTGAAGTGCAGAAATATCACGATAACCCCCTCTTTTCTGAAAACAGTAAAGTAAATAAAGTGAGGCATTGGATTGAAATCAAGAGATGAAGATACGCATCTGTCTTTCAAGAGAACCTGTGAAACTCGTAAAAAAATATATAGATCATCAAACTCTAAAAGCATCTCGATTCCATTTCAATGGTAGGCTGCAGGCCAGATTGAGTACCTCGGGAATTTGAAGGAATTCAGAGCTCAATCCATGCTGATCAAGAACTCGAGGAATCAAATGTTGCATGGCTATTCTCAGCTTCTCTTCAGGAGTATATCCTGGAAGCTCAATAACTTCCATCCTATCAAGGAGTGGTGGAGGTATTGGCTGCAGTCTATTAGCGGTTGCTACGAACATCACCTTTGATAGGTCAAACGGCACATTCAAATAGCTGGGATCAACTAAGGAAAAACTGATACAATGCATAAAAAGTTCATGCAACTGAATGACACGCAGGCCATGGTTCAAACACCCTGAAAGTATCAATAATTTCAGCTCAATATAATCTGATATGATGAAAGATTCATATCAGAAGTTAAAAACCTTGTGCAGGATCAAGTCCACAAAATTATGTTCTGAAGTTCTCTAGTTATCCAACATAGAAGAAGGCAAAAGGAAATTGATATGGAAACACCAAGACCATTGGAAGAGCATAGATTTAGTTAAAGAAGCTAACTAACATATCATGCCACTATGACATTGCAATTACCACTAGGCAAATGAGATTGAAAGATACTGCTAGCGCAGAACAAAACTAAGTCTATGTATTGTACTCTGCAGCAGTAATGACAGCGGGGAAGAACCCGTGGATAAAGCCACTTATAGAATACAGCTCCAAGATGAATCAAATAACTTAAGTGCAGCACCAATAATGCACAACTAGAGAACACTTATCCAACATAATGCTCATTGAAAAAAGAAAAGAACAATGGAGGATACTGATCGTTGAAAGTTTTGTTCTGTTCAGGATCAAGAACTTCCAAGAGAGCCGAAGCTGGATCACCGCGAACGTCAGACCCAGTCTTGTCAATCTCATCCAACAACATGACTGGATTACAAACTGCTACCCTCTAAAAGCCAAACAAAGAAAAAAATTATTCATAGCTTCAAAGCCAAAGCACGTGCAAGCATTGCCAACCAGGCTCATTATCCAGATCACAAGGTAAGAATAGTCAAAGATATCAGAACCAATGCCAAAGGTGATATGAGAGGAAATCTTTCAAGACAACCAACCAACAAGCTGTCCAAAGGCATTTTGACGAGCCATGGTTGATCAACTCATACTCAAACAAACAGTGGGATTGGGAAAGAAGCAAATTAACTCGCCATTATGACTGTGATCCAGTTCTTTTATGCAAAAGAGACACTTCAAGCTAGAGATGACATTCAGCAACAGAAAACTGAGAGCAAGAAAGTATGAAGACACCAAACACTTGGAGCAAATCAGCAT
This sequence comes from Syzygium oleosum, assembly GCF_021117445.2. Classification (NCBI taxonomy): domain Eukaryota; kingdom Viridiplantae; phylum Streptophyta; class Magnoliopsida; order Myrtales; family Myrtaceae; genus Syzygium; species Syzygium oleosum. The sequence continues at coordinate 1,254,702 of NW_026607516.1, read as the reverse complement.
AACTGCCATGACATGATTTATCAGAGAATAGTCACTACTACCACAAGAAAGTAAAAGCAATAAATCTTCCTCACATTACTATAATTAAGGTGTACTCCGGCATTTAAGTAAAGTTCAACGACTAACTATGGACTTCTAACCTAGAGAGTCATGTCTGGAACCAATTCTGTATAATACTAATGTTAGTCCGATAAAATCAAAAAGTTAAAGGTACAAATGCATCTCATTGTTGAAATAGAGCAAATCAAAACTTCCCTAAAAGCCAACAAGATATGTTAAGTTTCAACTAAAGTCCTTCCCTCGCTTGAGAGACATTAAAAGCAGCTTACCTATGGATAGGTTGTAAAGGGGAGAGAGAAAAGTAGGGAATTTGTATGAGCAGATGGTAGACACAGTGAATAGATATCTGATTATCAAGGACCTTCTCTAGATGGTTGGATGATTACAAGCACAACTGCAGATCAATAAAGAATGGGCTGACAGCACAATCCTGGATCTAGGCATCTATGGACAAGAAAAGTCCCTACCAATTTTTGGGCATGAAGGAAAGAAACAGGAGATTGGAATGGCATAGAGACTCAATCTGTAAAGACAGCTATCTCTTGGCGGCATATAAGGAACAAAAACCATTATTATTTTTAATTGCATAGTCATGCGATGCAAGAACCGATTATCTCTTGCGCTGATTAAAATACAAAACTCCATTCCATCTAATACCATGTCGACGGAAGGCCTGAATCCCCATGATGAAACTTGACGTCTCTTAAATTTAATTTACTAAGTCTACCAAACTCATCACAATGATATAACATATCTTTGCATTGTTCTACACAAAACCAACAAAGGGAAGTCTCTACCTTCAATCCATCAATCAGACGCCCAGGCATGCTACCGATGTACGTCCGCCGATGCCCTCTAATATCAGCCTCGTCCTTTACACCACCAAGAGAAATTCGAATAAATTTTCTTCCCAGAGCGGCAGCAATGGATGAAACCAAAGAAGTTTTTCCAACACCAGGTGGACCAACAAAGCACAATATTGGCCCTCTCGCATCTGGCTTAAGCTGCATTGAAGAGAATCATAATTGAAAAGTCTAATTTCAAGCAGATAAAACTAGTTTGTGCAGTCAAGTAATAAGTCAACCTTGCGAACAGCCAGATATTCAATAATCCGCTGCTTGACCTTGACCAGGCCATAATGGTCAGTATCCAGACGCTCTTTTGCAGCTTTCAAATCGAATTCATGTTCTTCAGTGGCCTTTTGCCAGGGAAGATCTGCAAGAAGCTCCAGGTAAACACGAGAGCTGTTGTATCCAGGTTGCTGTGGTTGCATTTTTTTAAGTCTCCTGGAATTTAACAAAAGTAACCAAAACATTTCAGCTTCCAACTGTTCGTGGATTTTAAAGGATTGAATCAGCAACCTGAAGATGCCAGACAATTGGCTTCTCAGTCCTAATATGGTACAAGTTCACAAGGAAAAGAGAAGGGATTAAACTCTGACCCTAATAAGGAAGCACATTAACTTCAAAGTTATCATGAAAGCCTTGACTAAGTCCGAGAAGTGTTCAAAATAAGCCTTATGATAGATAGGAGAAGCAAGTAGCACAGAGAAAAACTTCCATCTTGTATGTTATGCCTGTCCAAAGAAAAATACTAGCCATAGCCAGATGATGGCAAGCACACATTTTCATCATCAACATCCGTTCATAAGTTATAAGAGCATTTAAAGTCTCAATAATTGACCCATACCTCAACTCTCTTTGTGCATGCTTCCAAATATTGGAAGGCATCCCAGCACTTTGCATTTTACTTTCTAAAGCAGCTAAATCATCCTCATCATCATCATTGTCACCAAGTTCCTCCTTGATTGCCCTCATCTGTAAACACATCACATAGAGAGAACAGTTGCTGAATCAAACTGCTGTAATATGAATATTATGGATCCCTTGAATAAGAGTGTACAGACATCTATACCACGAAACAAAAGAGGATCATTGAATACAAGACTCGCCACATCAAGTATGTTAGTCAAAAATTAAATTATTTTTTAACAACTTTATAGAATCCTCCATTTCAGTTTCCTTGTTATCAACAATTAATTCAAAAGACACTACTTATCCATGGCTTACTCATCTAAATTGAGTTTGCACATAGATGACTCTCTCTCTCTCTCTCTCTCTCTCTCTCTCTCTCTCTCTCTCTCTCTCTCTCTCTCTCTCTCTCTCTCTCTCTCTATATATATATATATATATATATATATATATATATATATATATATATATACACACTTGATATCATTGTTAATTGCTTCCATCAGAAAAGAATACTTGACTCAATGTTTCTAACTGGGCCAAGAAGGTCGATACCAATACTAACAAAACATCCATTTAAAATTTCAGTAACACAATTATCCAAGTTTACATTGATTGCTTCATCTTGAGCAAATTACATGACAATTCAAACACAAGGCATTCAATAAACATATTTTTCTGTTTATATGTTGCTCTATTAAACAAAAAATAATTAGCATCTAGCGCTTTTCATTTGTTAGTTTCATTTTATCTCCAACTTTGCTTTTGCTAATTCTAATTGTACTATTGGAATTTCCAGTTTTGTTTGGCCAGGATAATCTCTGATGTATGCCCAACCAATGAAGTATAAGATTGACAGCAAAAAATGGAAATATAGTTGAGCCAAGGTTAAAGGAAAAGATTGGAGCTGATTTAAGGATTGATGAAATTACCTGTTGACGTAAAAGAAATTCCTTCTGGGATTTTGATAACTGTCCCTCAACCTTTTGTGTGATCTTCTCTGCCACACGTATTGACTGTTGCATGAGCATACCAATGCATCATCTATCAAGACAAGAGAATGCATGCACAAGCAACAAAAATAATCAAAACAATACCTGCAAGTGCCTATCGACTAACTCTGTAGCTTTTGACAGGCGTACTTTCAGATCAACTGAATCCAACATGCACAACTGTTCTTCGAAACTTATTTCGAAGCTAGCAACAAATATATCGGCTAATTTGTGTATCGGAACTGTCTCCAATAGAACTTTTGTTCTTCCACCTGCTTTTTGTTTCTGGAGGCACAAACGAGAATCGAAGCATGATTATCATGCACCAAGGCTACAACCAAATGCCTACATCATGTCTAATGATGAAAAGCATAATGCATTTGAAACCAAGCTCTAGAAGCATGCAGGACAACAGCATGCATATACTAGGCTTTAAGAGGTTGTAAACAGATTCTCTAGTTGGATCAAATGGCACTCAAGGAAGCAAGAAAGCCCCTGGGCATATCGAGTTGCCCCTTATCTCTCATCTTCCTATTGTCAGGTCACAGCTTACTTATTTATACTTTATTTTGACTTGCAAGAACTCAGTCTGTGAATTTAGTGCCAATCTGAGTCACGACTACTACGAACCATGCATGCATCAAGGACCCACGTGGTACTTCAAAAGGCTTATAATGCATGCACAGGTCTCTTTGTTAAAATGTTCACTTACAACATGCGACATAACTTTATAAACCAATATCCTTTGCATTTCTATATTAACAAAATTAAAAAGGGAGTGGATCAACTACGCTAATCGAATGTAAGTAATAAAATCCATGACCTATTAAAAACACAATTATACGAGGACAAACGTTGCTCAATAACGCAAATTAAAAACAAAGAAAGCACAATTTCATGATTTGCTCCTCAAGTTCCAAAGGAACTCTATCGTGTATTTACCTGCTCTAGTATAGAAATAAGCTCCATTGCGGTGGCTTTGAAACGGCGAGATAATGTTATAAAATCTGGATCTTGCTCCACATGTTCCATCTCTAATATATAGAAGACATATACAATACTTAGCATATTGATGGAGAACACCAAGCACATTAGCAGAACTCAAGTCAATTTGACTTGACAATTCCCTCAATTATGGTCTGGTTCAATTTCAGTTCAGGAAAGTGACAATCTGAGATCTCTCTTCTATTTTACATAACATTGCATATAAATCGCCTGTAATGAAGTGCGTGATAGAAAAATCACCAGCTTTTGTCATCTCCAAAGGTGTTATCCTTGCAATGTAATATGTTCCTCTAGTGCCCAGCTCTTGAACACTAAATCTGCAGAGACCCTCAAGGACAACCGTATATGTGACCCTGCCGCTTGGTTTCTCCACTCCTCTTGACAAATGTAGAGCCCGAGCAGCAACTCCTCTTATTTTGGAATCACAGATAAGCATAAAGATCTCACCAAGTGAACAATTTATATAAGGGAAGGAAACACAGAATCAACTCATATTTTAAATTCCAAAAAGCATAAAAGGGCACTGAAACTTCGACGAGTTATTATGGGAACTGCATGGTAAGTGTACCTGGCATGCCAATGAATAACTTCTTGTGGGTTTTTCCCATTTAACTTGGGAGAATCTGTGGGACCAGCTTGAGTTTTAGAGCTACGTTCAGTAGAATCAGCTCCCACACCTGAAGGACATGAAGGTTCACTTTCCTAAAACCATAAAATCAATAACAGCAGTGGTAGACACTAATTGCAGCAAAATGGAAGCAAAATGAGCACCCTGAGATATCACAGGGCTAACAGATGGCGTATCTTCAGCATCGCGCACAGGCAGAATGCCAATCAAACCCTTCTCCTCCTTCTGCCATAATTCCTGCTCCACCAGCTTCACACTGCAAAACCAACGAATGTTCACTTGCTTCATAACCATAAAATCACTTCATGATTAACTGTGAACATTCAATCAGCACCAAAGTTGATGGCATAGAAATGTCAATTGCTCAAACAAAAGGAACTGTCCTGCGCTTCGATTTTCACCCCAAAAAGAATATGCCTTTCATGGGCCATTTGATGTTGGTTTCATTCAATCGAGAAAGAGAAAGAGAACTGTCTCGAACTCTCAGCTCTACAGGGTCTGACTTCAAGATTACCAAACAACTAACGCGGAACACATTTTTTAAGTCCATAATGCACAATTTCTGCGACAAACTAGTAGTAATCCAATAAAATTTATGTGTAGCCACGTGGACAGTTTTACTCTGGTTTTCACGCTTCAGACGGTGGGCTTCCAGAGTATATGTAAAGTCCCTGATTATCAGCTCAGCAAAATATCATAGTTTCCGATTTCAATATACCAAACACATAACACAAAAGCCATTCTTAATCTCCATCCTTTCCAGCACAAAAAAAAGACAGTAGAAACTCGCACATAAAGCGACGGTGTAAGTAAATTATTTCAAAATAATTGAAACAAAAACTCAGGGATAGAGAGACTGTGAGAATCTCGAACGTGAAGAACCGATGAGACGGGAGGGAAAACAAGTTGATGTTGATCACACAAACAGAAGGCGCTTTGAGCCGACTCTGTTTTTCACGCCCGAGAGCAAATGTCACGCCACGGGAATACGTTCCGAGCCTACAATTCTCAGCTCAACAAGCTATCGCGTCGAGCTGCGATCGATGATCCCAAGTCACTCGAGGCCACTGTTCCGGCCGATCCCGAAATCGCGAAATTCCAGGTTAAAGACATCATCGCCGCCGTTCGTCCACCGCATCAAAGGAAGCAGATAAACCCCACCGCAGTCGCAATCGAAGCGATCGGCACGACGAGCGAGAAGGCATCGGGGCGGAGGAAGAGAGATTTGGCGGCGAGCGGGAGCGATACCTGCTCGGGGAGGTGCATCGAATGCGGATGATGGCGCCGGGCAGGAGGACTTTGTTCCGGAACGGGAGGATCGCGAGCCGGCTCGGGAGCTCCACCGATTCCGCCATGCTCGGAGGCGCGCGAGGCTCCGGCCGCCGTAACGGAATCCAACCGCCGCGAGAGCGAGAGGGAGAAGAGAGAGAGTAACGAGGAGGGGAGGGAGGGAGGGAGGGAGGGGGCGCTCTGGCGGTTGGTGGTGCGAGGAGGAGAACAATCAAGGGCCGTGTGCGATGGCTCTCTCTCTCTCTTCGTTGTTCCCTGCCGCTATTATTATAATTTTTTTTCGTTTTTTTCTTTTGTGATTTTTATTTTCCTTTTTAGTCTCGCACGTGATTTTTATTTTAAAATTAATCGAGGATGCGAAGCCACCTCTTCTTTACATCTTCTCCTTCTTATTCTTGCACTAGGAATGGTCGTGTAAATTTAGTAAGGGATAATGACAAGGAAGTTTCCTTAAATTTGGCCAAATGAGTCTTATCGTCCCCGAAAACCTTTTAATTTATTCAATATGACCCATATAAACTTTATCCCAACGTGCAACATCGTTCATAAAGTTTTCGATTTGTTCGATGTGATCCATAAATTTTCAGTACATGTTCAATCTAGTCCCTAAACTATACAAATATATTCGATGTTATCCCTGAATTTGAATTAATAGAAGAACAACATCAAACATTTTCATATAATCCAGGGACTACATTGAACATGTAACGAAATTTCAAATACAGCATTGAACAAATTAAAAATTCAGGGACGATATTGCACGTTAAGTTAAAATTCAGGAATCATTTGTGTTATCTTTCCATTTAATAAAGCACCCGATCATTTAGGTATCCTCCTGCGATCGAATATTTATCGTCTCGTGTATGCTTTAACTTTCAATCGGAAATAAGAACGACCAGCGCCGATTACACGTAAATAGATAACATCCCAACAAACTTCATATTCTCAATTTGTTCCTTCCACTGCATAGCATAAGCAAATAGGTTAAGGCTAGTGCTTGCTTGTCGTTAGAATTCCAAGAAACACTTCGGTGCTCTCGAAATACAAGATTTTCGTTATCCAAATTACCGTTTCGCTTTTATATACTTATTTTGGAAACTTATTTATTCTAAAATAATATCGTTTAGCGCTAGATCGATCATTGTCTTGATTAAGAATGAGCATTATGAGAAAATCTAAAAATCTACCATAAAAATCATCATTGTTCATTAATAAGTATATAAAAAAAAAAGTAGAAGAATTTCGGTCATTTATCCTATTCATATCACGTAAAACACGTAAAACCTATTTTTTATATATCTTTAAATAAAAAATAAAAAATCCTTGCTAACAAAGTAATTTTGCCTTTTCATGTTACAGTGGGCCATTGTATTACAAAACTTAAAATAAGTACATACGTTCAAGTTAAAGAAACTGCATCTTATTATGAGAGTTTATACTTTTAAATACACCGCGATAATAAAGACAAGCCTACTACTTTAAATAATGTCGATAGAGAATGTCACATCCACGAGGTATCGTATATAACTTAGTCAAGGCCCCTCGTTATCTCACATTTTTAATATGTGCGACCATACATTAGCTTATGCTTCTACTTCTTTGCGAAGTTGAAAGGCCGCCAGACGCCCATTAGCTAACTTGCTCTCGAATGCGTTTGTTAATTCCATGAGGACACGTGTTTGACTGGAAAAATCAGAATTATATATAATCATAAGAAGAGAGCAGTATTCCATCGGTAGAACTCGATTCTGGTTTTGTCAATTTTAAATTTTCAAGTCACGAGCAAATACGACTCAATTCTTGACGTTCTAATTGGTGTAGATTACTTTATCGAAATTGTCGACATTGGTCGTCCCTCTCCCCCTCGATATTAAGAGAAATTTTTTTTTAAAGTCGAGAGCTCGAACATAAACTCAAGATTGAAGTGGGTGAAAAAGCTCCATCCCGAGCTGCCAAGCGTTATCTTATTACATGATATAAATAAATTAATCTATGTATCCAAGTACACAAAAAGGGAAAAAAAAACTCAAATTTGACTTGCTTTTATATTTCTCAAATCGCCCATATTTTTTTTCCTCATATGCCCACCCTTATAATAAAAAAAAATAACCCATTTTCGTTCTCTTTTTTAAGTATTAGATTTTCTAAATTGTTTTTACTTTCTTGTACCCACTTATTTCATTCATCACCACTCTTTTTTTTTTTGGTCTATAATTACCAAATCACGCACAGGCGCTAACATATATATTTTATATACATATGCATATAATATAAATAAATAAATAAATCATATATGATATATATTAAATATATAAAGAGAGAATGCAGTAGATGACGGGCTGAGCGTGGGCTGCGGGATGGGTGAGTGGGGAGTGGACGGGGGGCGGCAACGCCGGCCGTGGGGTGGGGGCCCGGAGGGGACGCGTGACACGTGGCGGATGTGGATAGGGATGGGACGGTGGTGGCGGCGGGTTCGAGCGTCGCTGGAGTCAACGCCGACCAATCGAAGCGGATGGGAACGGGTCGAGCAACTTCACGATCCATTTACAGCCGTTGGATCCAAATCAAAACACCCCACCCGTGACCCCAGCGTCACGGGCGGGTCAAGTTGGCGGGTCTTGCACGCCTGCACATTCTGCACGTGCGCGTCCCCAGTTTGTTTGTTTTTTTCGTTATTTTTTTAATTATTTAGCTCCTGCCCGTTGCAGTTCGCCCTCTTTCGCCGAGCAAAAAGCACGAGAGCAATCGTGACACTTCAATCATTGACGACGCTCTCGGGTCCCAGGATGTTTCCCAGAAGATCGTACCATGTCTAGATTCACGAAAATTTAATGAAGCTTACTTTCCTTGTTTGAAATGAAACACTAGCTGTGGACCTAAGCATGATAGAGACAAGGAATCTTGAAAAAACGAAGGAAAATACCAAAACCATGTTTGAATTTTCATCCGCTGACGAAAAATTACCTCTTTTTTTACCTTGACTTAGGAAAAATTGTGCATTTATTTTAGAATTAATATCACATAAAACCCCAAACCCGTACGTCCGTGACAAATTTACCTCATGTTAGTTTCTGTTAAATTTAACTATCAAATTATTGAGTAAAATGACACGCGGCAGATGACGAATGTGCCAGTTTTGGGTTTTACCCGTCTATTTGTCACAGATTTACCAGAATGTGATTTTTCGTGGTATTAATCCAGTGTAACGGAGCATAAATTTGTCACAAGTGTACCAGTTTGGGATTTTTGATAGTAAAAAAAATTAGTTCGGAGTAAATTTGTGGAAGGTATACCAATTTGAGATTTTTTGTGGTAAAAAAATTAGTTTTAAATAATTTTGTTACATGTGTATCAATTTAGATTTTTCATGGTATTAACCCTTTATTTTATCAAGACTGTTGTTTTTCTTTTTCGAAATTGCATTTACCTCATCTCTGCTCACCTAGCTATGTCCAAACTTTGATCAACAGAACACGATTCCTAATCCTTTTTTTTTTTTCATCTGCCGCGGCCTCGCGGCCGCTACCAAGGTCTCCGACCACTTGCCCCGCCGCCCTCGAAGCCCACAAAGCCAACGTTTGTCTCGGTGCTGTATTGTCCTATTTGATTCTCTCGCTTTTTCGCATTGGAGATGTGCCGCCACCTTTGGGCCCTAGATCGAGGCCGTGGCGGCCCTCGCCGGGGCCGGCCACGGCCCGCGAGAGCGAAAGCAGAGGGATAGAGAGTCATTTCAACGGAAAATTTTGAAAAAGCATAGAAAATCCCATCCTAGAAAAAGGGAAGGCAATTAAGCAGAAATCTCCCTGAGACATTGCGTGTGCAATAACTTATTCTTGATTTTCGAAACATTTGTCATATCTTTTCCTTGTTAAAGAAGCAAAATGAAAACGATCGAGTCAACAAACCCAGATTCCACCTTCTCATGCTCTAGATAAATATAACAAGACCGTTCTTAAGGAGAATGTGTTTCGTCGAAATTTCCCCTACGACACAATATCTTTCATCGAAAATTGTTCTTCGATTTTTTAATTGAAGGAAACAGGTTATGCGTCAACTCTGCACATGAAATATCACAGGCAATAAGGAAACTAACAAGTTCACTTCAAATAGAATTGTTAGAACCGTACAAATGCAAATCGTGCCGAAATACAATCGACAATAAGGCCTGAAAAATATAGATTCTATCACGAAACCGAGCGTGAACAAACTTTTCGAAATTTAATTGACAATAAAACTTGAGCACGCAAAGATAATACGTTGGAATTTTAATCGACTACGTAACATACAGGATAAAGATATATGCCGGAATGACACGAATCTGGAAACTATAGGTAAGAAATGAATCCAAATTTAATCGACGGCGCGAGTCTGGAAAATAAAAGTACAGTGCAGGAAAGTAAAGACACTAAAACATAGTTAATTTGTTTAATTTGTGCCAGGAGCTTCTAAAGAATATGATGTGGTTATTTAGAGTTTACAATCAACAGTTATCAACGGAGGTTATGAATGGAAGTTACAAACTGAGGTTACGAATTGTTACCAACGGTTACATTGTCTCCACCATATTGATAGTTTCATTGACTCTATTATTTTGACTATTGCTTTGTTTCACCACGTTGATGGTTACATCAGAGATTGATGACTTCACCTTTTGTCGATTCATTAAAGCAAGCGATTCATCAAGTTGTCGACAATTTCGTTTATGACCAAATCGTGCTTTCATCGACTGAATCTATCACATCGGAAATACTAATAGAAAGGACAGTGGATTAGATATCGAGATATTTTCATGCAATTGCTTGATGAATGTCCGGAGATACTAGCCGATGAGACCCAATGGAGTGGGTTGCCTGATCGCATTGGTGGTTCATGACGTCGACGGCTCACGTAGATAGAAGTCTAGAACTGACGTCGCCTTCGTGTTGTCACCGTCCCTTCGTCACCGCCGGGTCCCACCTAGCGCGAGGACAATCGATGGGGGCAGCGACCGAAGATTTTTCTCTTTGCTAGGAGCGCACGTCTCTCTGCATTCTGTATCGCTTTTTAGGTAAAATGGTACGTGCACTGTCTTCGTGATGCGATCGTTTGTCGGGACTGAAAGGAGCAAAAATCAAAGACTATTTTGCATTGACTGGAGCCATCGAGAACGAGAAGCAGCCATTACCAACCGAGGGAGACAACAAATACATGTTCCCTGGCTTAACGGTGAAGTCATAGCCTTATAGGGGTAAGAGAGTTGATGAACAAACGAAAGTTTAGCGAGAGATTTATCGCGGGTTCGTACCTTTTTTCTTCTTTATAACGTGTTATCGAATCTCAATTTATTATCGTTCGATGCGACTATTCTTGCATTCTTAGTATCGGTAAGCATGATCGCTAATCCGAGAATTGAAGATTGAAGAGTTTATGGAGTTCTCAATTCTTGTGCTTGTTGGTAGAATGTTTGCTCGTTGTATTGACCATCCGATTCTCCCTGAATTGTGCTGAACAATGGTGATCGATGACGTCGAAGATATTCATATATTATAGGGACACTCCCACAACTGAAGATCTAGGAAATTTACAGAGTTTCGATTCTCAATTATTGCTCTTGTTGAGAGAATGTTTGCTTGTTTCCGTTGACAATGGTCATCGATTATGTTGATGATACTCGTATATTAAGTCGATGCTTTGGAAATCTAGATGGATACAGTCTAACTTTCGATTGGACGACAGTTCATTCCATTAAACACAGAAAAGAAAACTACGGAGGCCGGTATCACTAACTAAGACAAAAGAATTGAAAGAATCGAAATAAGAAGAATCGATTCTCCATTTACACCATACAAGAATCGATCAAATCAAGACAACCGATGCTAGTTCACATCCTCTTCTCCCATTCGTGATTCTTAACATGCATTATGTCTTTTGGAACTTAGTTCTTTCTGGACCACCATCCTCCATCCTCTTTCCCAAAGGTACAAAGCGAGAAAAGGAACATGACAAAGTAAGGATGATTCGACCTAAACCTAAATGTTAACGAGTTTCTGTCCTTGTCTTTGTTAGAACTTACCTACTTTCTTCATCGGATTCCTAAACTACAGAGGCATAAGACTATCAAAGACATCATCTCCATTGCACACTTACTTAATTGACAAAGAGAAAGAAAATGTTGGTTTGTCGTCATTAGTCTACAATATCTTTGCTTCCCAGTTTTCAAACCAAAGGGTTAAACGACGATCGCGTTCACATTTCGTTCGCCACCAAGCAATAAACAAAAGCAGCTCGTTAACAACGAAAGGTTAAGGTAATTGACCATCGCCTTAGCATGTGCACATGACATGTGTCAGTGCGTCACCGTTGCATGGCTACGTGAATAATTAGCATGTCGATCCCTGTTCAGTAGATCTGTGGTTCGGTTCTACCATTGACCAAGACTTGTAACGTGTCCAACTTAAGGATAAGAATCCAAGATCAAGATCGAATCAATTGTCAAGTCTACAATTGAATAAAAAGGAAATAAAGAAAAGCCCAATTGGAAGGAAAGATGCACCTTGCGGTCGGACTTTTCAATTTAATAAGAAAATCTAGCCAACCTGAGCCGAGACGAGAGAGGGAATACGTGTACTTTCACCGTCCCTTCTTACATTACTTACTTCACCACGATTCCATTTCGAAGTATTGTACTGTCTTCTCCATTTCGAAGAATTGTACTGTCTTGCGCTGTACAAGTTCGTCAGCATTGAGATGTCTGTAGAGACCTTTTCGATCCCGAGGTGCCGACCAATCGAAGCATTTTCGCGCTGTAACATCTAGAAAGACGAAGCAATGCTTGCTAAAGTTTGGTATTGAATGGTACTGATGAAGATGAATCGACCTCGGTTCATATTTTTTCTTATTGGGCTATGAAAGGGTTCGTAATTTTTTTTTTTTGGGCTATGAAAGGGTTCGCAGTTGGATCATAGCAAAAGTCAAATAATGTATGGCCCATCGACAACTGGACTTAGTGAGGTCGGTCTTAATGTGATACAATTTATTGCCAAAATAATTCTAAACCTATTGTAATTGTGTCAATTCAGTCATAAATTTTTTTTTTATTAATTCAGTCATAAATCTTTTGCATTTGTGATAATTCAATCCATCTTACCACTTTGACCTATTGACGCTGACGTGGACGCCGATCTAGTGGTGGCCACGGGCCGGTTTCGGCTCGGAACGGACCGGTCAAACCCGGGCCCGGCCCGTTGACCGGAGCCCTCGGTTTAGGAGCCGGAACCGGCCCCGTGCCCTACGGGCCGGTTCGAAAAAAAAAAAAAAAGCTAGCACTCTGGCTGCGTAGTCGCCGCTGCCTTCTGTAGTGCGGTCAGCAGTGATCTCGTGACTCGTTGGCCCAACGGGCAAAGTTTTTTAAAAAAAAAAAAAAAAAAAACCCTCCGGGCCCCCTCCACTCCCCCAGGCGCCCGCAGCGGAAGGCCTGCCCACTGCCAGGCTGCTGCGGAGCAAAATAAATAAAATAAAAAATCCCCGCAGCTAGGCCTGCACGTCTGCAGGCCCTGCTGCGGGCTTCTCATGCCCGTTGCCAACGGGCAAAAACTATTAAAAAAAAGATAACCGTTGCAAAATTGCAACGGTTATCTTCTTTTTTAATTCTAAATTTTCTTACCGTTTTTTCTTATAAATTCTCCAAATTCTCCAATACTACATTCTCTCAAATTCTCTCAATACTCACAATTCTCTCAAATTCTCTCAATAGTCGAAATTCTCTTAAATTCTCTCAATTTTCTCAATACCGCAATTCTTTCTTAATTCTCCCAATTAATTCGCTCAATTCTCTCTCAATCCACTTGAAAAATGGCAAGTGGAGTCGAGTGCCAACTGGCAAAGGTAAGAATATCGCGATGGAATCCCATCATTCTTTTGATCCTCGCGAATATGCAGATTTTCAAGATGATGAAATCAACATTTTTCCCGATGTGGAGCGCATCCCGACGCAAGAAAGTTTTCATCCTCCGCCAAATATCTACAACAAAGGAAGTGGGCCGGGAATTTACATCGACATTTGGAATCATTTCACAAAAATGGAAAGGTTTGATATTGGTCAAAAAGGTATGATATAATTTGTAAATATTGTGGGAAAATATATAAATATACATGTGACAAGGATATGGAACATTTAAACGACATCTTACGAGCAAACATCCAACCGAAACGGGAATCGATATCGGGCAACAACAAATTTCTGATCGTCAATCCTAACACTTCCCTTTATTTCGTTTTAATGAAAAAACTTATAAGGAAGAATTAGGCAAATTTATTTCCGTTGAGCATTTAGCATTTAATTTTGGAGAAAGATTTGGTTTTAATGAATTTGTACAAAAAGCATGTGCCCACAAGCAAACGTGTTCCTAGAAATTAAATTAAATGAGTAATTAAAGATCTTTACAAAAATGGAAGAAAAGATTTACAAAACTTTTTATGCAATTTAATGGATGCGTGCATATAGGTAGTGATATTTGGAGTGATCATTGGCAAATCATTCTTACATGGGCATAACATGTCATTGGATAGATGACGAGTGGAGTATTAAAAGAGTTATGCATTTAGAGTTTTCGATGATAAGCATCGTTAATATTTATAGAATAATTAGGCAAATTTTAGAAGAATATTATTTGCTTAACAAATTTTTCAATTGGTTTTGATAATCTGCGGCAAATCCGCCAATTGCGATTTAGAAAATATTTGTAACCTTTTGGCGGAAAGTTTTTCACATTAGATGTACTTGTCATGTTTTAAATTTATGTGCGATGGTTTGAAACTCATTTTCTTCGCCACAGCCATTTTATGGAAACATCCCCAGAAAATGAAAGAATGGGGTAGATTTTGTAGAAAAATGGCAAAAGGCCAAAAGATTTCAAAGATGTTAATCGTTGAATTCTACTTTCACTTGCTTAATGAATCTTTAGATATAAAGATTTATTATGTATTTATTTTAATAATATACCGAGATTAATTTATACCCACAAGATGGGATATTCCAAAATTTTTAGATGTTTTAAAGGTTTTTAATGATGCAACTTATACTTTGTCCGGTGTTTATTATCCTATTACACATTTATTTTTAGTAGAGTGTACTAATATTGTCGGAATTTTTGATGAATATGAAAATGATGTTGAATTGCAACATACTATAGTTGCAATGAAAATGAAGTGGCTACATTATTATAGGGAAATTTCCATTATTTATTTAGTTGCTTGTGTTTTTGATCCGCGTTGCAAATTGGATGGCTTAAATGATTTTTTGCGTACGTATTATCAATGTTTACATTATGATGCGATAAATGTTACAACCATAATACGTGAGGTTAAAAATGTAGTAATAGGATTATATAATGAATTTTATGCTAAATATAATTTTATTTTTTTTTTTTTTTTTTTTTTTTTTCTTTTTCTTTCCCGCCTCCAATCTTAAAATTAGAAATCTTTTAAAAATTGCCACGCACAAAAAGTTGACTAATTAGAAATTTTAGGGAATTGGCAAAAAAGTTTAGCCGAATTGGTATAATTATAATAGATTTATGATTGTTTTGATAATTTTTCCTAATTTATTGGATCATGCGCTACTTAGCCCATTTTGAAGGATTGGCACCATTGAATGTAGAATCTAATGGTGGGTCACAAATTTGAGTATGGAAACCATCCAATTAAAAAATTGCGCCGATTCATGTAATAAATTTTCCTCTTCCACACCATCTCATACATTCGTGAGAGCAATGACCCTTGCCAATCACATAGGTCTATTTATCATGTCTCTTGTTTTAAATTTTTAATTCTTTTGAATCAAGCTGACCACGATGAACGAGTGCCGATACAATGAGCGTAGTTTTGGCACATATGCGATTCTTTTGTGTTCCCAGATTTTGGATCTCATCTCTCTAGTTCGTTGATAAACTCTAAAGTTTCGATCATCTTCAAGTATGGTCATACATGATTGTGAATGCTAATCAGTCCATATCTTTTTCTCATAAGACTCAACACGGGAAAAATACCAAAAAAAGTTAGAAATCTATTACACTTGTGCAAATTCAATGCTAAATATTTCAATTGTGTCAATTGAGTCCTAAATCTTTTGACAATTTGCCAATACAATCCCTTTCGGCTAATTTTGGCCAAAAATTACTGACGCATGAAGGCAATTTGACCGTCTTATATGCGCACGGTGATTACGCTTTGGCGTGGATAATTTTTTTTAATTTTTTTTATTATTTGTTCTTTTCTTTTTCTTCTTTTCTTTCCTTTATTTTTTCTCATGGGCTGGCGACGGCCATAGGGGAGGGTGTCGGGCCCTTGCCCATATCCAAGAGAGGGCCGCGACGCCCTCGTTTGGTCTGACGAGGGCCACGATGCCCTCGCGGGCCCAGGTTGTAAACAAAAACAATTAAAGAAAGAAAAGAGAAAAAAACAGAAAATTAATAAAAAAAATTCAGGAAAATATTAAAAATTTGTAAAAATTTTCCACATCCACGTCGGTCATACCACGTAAGACAGCCGGCATCCATATTTCTTGATGGACTACATTGGCAGAAGTGCAATAGGTGTATGTCTCTTTTTGTACTTTTCTCGACTCCATACTATCTCATATGCCGACTTAAGTGAACAGATTCTTCTTCTGTTTCTTTTATTTTTTGCAATTTCGCCACAGGTAGCGTTTGGCCACTGGCGTGGAGATGGCAATCATATGCACAAACATACGCTCCGAGTTAGGCAGGCTACCGACGGCTCCAAGTGAGTTTAATCCATTAAAAAAAAACCATAGACTTTTAGTTGCGAACGATATAGGAAATAATAATGGAATTGCCTTTGATAGATGACTTGGTGCAAAAACCGACACTGGTGATGAACATAGATAGGTTATAAGAAAGAATTGGAAGCGGGACGATGGCGACAACCGTAGCAACTAGTATAGCTCGACAAATTCCCCACGTTAATATCATGGCCTCTTATGTCGATTTTCTTCTGTGATGGCCACACCATATATAGGGGATAGGCTTGGATTTTTATCTAAAATAGCTATCTAAGATACGCAGAATAACTTATTACATAATTTTTTCAACCGCATATTTTTCAAATGGTGAAAACGTGTGCATGAAGGACCTGCTCCGACATAAAACTCCTCCTTTTACAATTTAAAGGCAGGGATATGAAGACCCGATACAGACTTTCGAGAAAGATTATACCGTAATTACTCAAAAATTGAATAAGAAAGCCGCAAATTATAATTATTTTCCTTTAGAACAAAGATTGATTTGAATATGAAATTCGAGAGATATAGATATTCACACGTGTACGCGTCCATATATATGCACACGCAGTTGGATTGGCATGTTCTAGTTACCCTTCCTCGTGTCTTATACGGAATCTCCAGTAATATAAATCCAATTATTTTGCCAACAGAAAACTGCTCAAAAGCTACGTGTGAAGACCCAATATAGATCTTCAAGAAAGATTACACCGTAATTACTCAAAAAGTGAATAAAAAGCCGCAAATTATAATCATTTTTCTTTAGGATAAAGGTCGGTTTGAATATGGGATCCAAGATATATAGATATTCACACGTGAACCGCATCCAAATACATGCTCACACGGTAGGATTGGCATGTTCTAGCTACCCTTCCTCATGTCTTATACGTAATCTGCAGTAGTATACATCCAATTATTTTGCCAACTCAGAACTGCTCAAAAGCTACGTACCACCACCGGATTAGATCGGGCCGATAAAATTGGTGGGAAAGAGAAGGGAAGGGGGCGGTGGAAAACAATAGTTTCTCTCGCCAATTCAAACACGAATCATAGAATAAATTATTGCATCCACCTCTACCCGTTGCTATCGTTTGAAGTGACCATCCAGCAAAAAACAGCACAGGGAGAAACAAAGCGAATAGGAGAAGGCGAGAAGGAGGAGGAGGAGGAGGAGACAACGAGAGCCCGTCCGAAATCAAATCGATGCGATTTGTTCCCACCAGCTTCGAGAGATAATGCTTGGATAACTTAGTTCCATCGTCTCCTCTTTATACTAAGAAAGAGTTTTAGTTCGCTGATTCTACGGTGAAGTACGGTTTTAGTTCTTCAAACTTCGGTGTAGGTGCGATTCGGTATTCTAACCTTTATCTTATGCGAACGAGTCATCTATCGTTCTCAATTTGTGCAAGTTGGTCTTCTAAATTGTACTTTGTTCATTCAAGTCCACTGACGTTCTTGATATGTGCATTCTAGTGCTTCTTTTGCCCGTTGCGACTAACATTATCGAATTAGGGTTTCTTTCTTCTTTGTTGCCCGATTCGTTTTTCGCTAATTTGGCGCTCATTTGGCACTACATTAGCATCGCGCGACATTTTCTACCGTATTGATAATGCCACGTCATTAATTAATTTGATGATCTGGTGAGAACGGTGCACCGAATGATTGGATTGCTTGATAAACTTATAGGACTTGATTGTACAAAATAAAAGTTAGAGGACCGCATTGTACAAATATAAGAAAGTTAGAGCACTTGATTGAACAAAATAAAAAATTAAAGGACCAAAATTGTACGCATGTTACAATTTAGGACAAACTGTCCCTAACCTGTGTAGCTAAAAAGCTTATTTGTTTAGAATTAGTATTCTATTGACGAAGCGAACTTATTGACACATCTTTTTCTCTAGTAACTAATTGAGCTAGACTAAGGGACACTTAAGAGAAATGGAGTGATGAAGGCATAGAGGCGAGCCCATACAACGGAAACACATTTTCTTTATTCTCCTTTAGGACATATTCTCAAATGGATTTTTCATTTCAAGGAATGAGAATCATTTTCAATTGTTTGGATTGCATAAGACCTTGATCTTAAATGAAAGAATATTTTTCATCGGGAGCGGCGAAGCTCAGCGATCAACGGCCAGGTGACCAACTGACTGAGGACAGGTGTCGGAGTCTAGCTATCGGCAACAAAATCTGGAGTCCATCATCGACGACCGGCGGCCCATTGCCCCGCCAAGGCAAAATCACCCCGCCCCGCCCCGCACAAGGCAGTGCCCGGGAAAGTTTTCCTCTCGCGGGATTGGGATGGGGGACGCGATCCCTGCTCCCCGCGCATCCCGTGTCCATCTCTAGGAAAAATGGGTCCGGCCCGTTTAGAGCGGTACGTCGATGACCATCGATGCATCGCACTAGCAACGTTCCATTGATTAGGCCTAGGAATGCAAGCGGCCCGACCCATTTTTCCTAGTACGAAAAACCCTCTCTCTCTCTCTCTCCCTCCAGCTGTGTTTGGATTTCCACTTCAGCAATGGCCCTCGCCGGAGCTGGAGAGACGGCGATGTTCCCGACCAACTTGTCCATCATCTCTCGTTCTCTCTCTATTCTTTTTTTCTTTCATCAATTTTCCTTGTTCTTCGCTGACACCATATCAATGGTATGTGTCGGTGTGCACCATCAATCATGTCATCTCAGGAATCCGATAGGACTAAGGTCAGAAAAGGAAGAAACTCCCAGGATGGAATGGGAAAACAAAATATGCTATAATGACACTTGAGAAGCCTAGATCTGAATTTACAGTTGTTTTACTATAATAAAAATAACACAAACAGTCCCTGAACTTTGACCTAATATGTATTGAGATTCCTAAACTTTTAATTTGTCCAATATAGTCCATGAACTTTAATCCAATATACAATATGGTCCATGAACTTTTAATTTGTTCAATATCATCTCTCAAACTTTTGGTACATGTTAAATTTAATCCCTAAATTATATGAAAATATTTAATGCAGTTCTTTTTATTAATTCAAGTTCAGGGATTACGTTAAACATTTTCATATGATTCATGAATTAAATTTAACATGTACCAAAAATCCAAAGACCTCATTGAATAAATTAAATGTTCAAGGACCACATTGAACATTAGGCTAAAGTTCAAAGGCTACATTGAACAAATTAAAAGTTCATAGATTAAATTGCATGTTGGATAAAAGTTCGGGGACTATTTGTGTCATTATCTCTTTACTATATGATGCCATGAAGGAAATTGCACAAAACATTAAAGGGTTAAAAAAACAAACGTAGTGTCACTAAAGGAAAGGATAACGATAATGTTTAACGTCAATGGTCTTCCCATTTTTGTGCTCCCTGATGGTAACGCAAGTCTTACTAGATAGTATTGTGATTAATTATTATTTTACTCTTAATCGATTTTACATCATCTAGATTTATAATTCATGTCTTTTGAGATTGACCCGTTTCATCAATTTGTTTTACAATTCTAGTCACGACGTAGCTTTGATAACTAGGACTCCAGTGTATATAAGATAATGGGGATTCCTTGAGAAGAGAGTCTATGTCCTGCGTGTTTCTCTCCCAACCTTGCTTATAAAAGCGAAGTGTGATCTAAGGTATGCTTCAGCCAGCTTAATGATGGATAAATGCATGCCAAATGATGAACCTGTTCTACTTTACCACTGTAAATTCAATTAAAGAGATGCGTATTTTGAAGTTCTTTTTTCTTTTTTACCGACGTATATACGAAGCTTTTGACCGGGTTAGAAAGATAAAACTTACGGGTAATCGAATGGTGTAGTTATGACAAGTTGCAGCCGACGGTCTTGACATCTACATGTGTTAGACACGTACATCCTCAGATGTCGTTGCAAGAATGACTGAATATTATAACCTCAAGTTAGGTGGAGGAAATGAGGGGAGCTGCTTTGATTTGAAATGGGAATATGTGCCAAAGCTATTAAGTGCAAAGGTGAGGAAAGCATGAAATGATGGGCAAAGGAAACGGAGAGTCACGAGGGGGCAACCAAAGCAACGACGTGGAGGCAAAGGAAAGGAACGAAAGGACTTTGAAATAAAACAAGAAAAGTGGGTTGAAAACAAGGGTTTGAGATAGTGAATTCAACCCTTTCCCATGCCTCTTCTTGTATCAATCATCCAATTAGGAATTGCCGGCCTCTTCTTTCTGCGAGCCCCAACCCCAAAAGATGGCAAGGTATACGCCAACCACAATAGATTTGTCAAACTAGCTTTATTTGCTTTCTTTTTCTATTCTTAAAAAAATAAGTTAAAGCCCCCCCTTTTTTTTTTCATAACTGGGACACAAACATAGGGGTCTACCCTTACCAAAAAAAACATAGGGGTCTACTATCGAAAGGCCCGATGAACACTCTACGAACTCCACATACCGGTTAATTTAGGCCTTTGCCATGTATAAGTGGCTCTAATCAAGAATGGTTTGCACGTAATTGATAAGACTTGAACGCGAGACTTCAAATTCCGAAGTTAGAAAGTTCTTTTGACACTACAACCGGAAAAAGTGTAAAAAAAGTCATAAACCTTTTGCATTGGTGCCAATTTAGTCTTAAACCTTTTTTTGGTGCCAATTCAGTCATAAACCTTTTGCATTGATGTCAATTTAGTCCTAAATCTTTTTTTGGTGCCAATTCAGTTCTAAACATTTTGCATTGGTGCCAATTTAGTCCTAAACCTTTTGTCTTTGTGCCAATTCTCATTCCAGCTAATTTTGGCCGGATTTTGCTGACGTGGACGCCGATTGACCAAAGGCCAGAGGCCGGCGAGGCTCGCCCTCGCCGGATGGCCGCAAGGGTGGCCTCGCACTGGGTGGGCGGGCTCGAGCCTCGCCAGTGGCCGACAAGGTCGACCTCGTTGGCCTCTGGCCTTTGACCAGTCGCCGGTCCAGCGACCGGTTGGAGGAAGGAGGGAGGGGAGAGAAAAAAAAGAGAAAAAAATAAATAAAAATTCAAAATTTTATTATAATATTATTAAAAGTTATCCACGTCAGCGCTGGTGACCAGCTGCCGGCCAGCCGGCATCCATGTCAACAAAATCCGGCCAAAATTGACTAGAAGGACTGAATTGACATAAAGACAAAAGGTTTAGGACTGAATTGGCACCAAAAAAAGGTTTATAACTAAATTGGCACAAATGCAAAAGGTTTAGGACTGAATTGACACCAAAAAAAGGTTTAGGACTAAATTAGCACAAATGTAAAAGGTTTAGGATTTTTTTGACACTTTTCCCCACCATAACTAATTGCCTCGATCCTGGGTTTTAAAAAAACGAATAGGCTCTCTGTGTTTGTGCTCCTACACGTGTATGGCAAAAGGGCTTTCCTCTTCAAGACAACTTAGAATATGAGGATTTTATCTTCAGTTGAAGTTCCTTTCGAATTCCATAGAAGCAGGTCGATAGGAGAGATTCTATAAGGAGAGTTTGAATAACAAAAGAGCTATATGGTTAGTCTTGGCATGTGTTAATTGTGACAGTCCTTTGTGCACCAAAAGCCCTCTTTTAGTAGGAATTGTAGATCTGTTGTCCCCTACTGTGCATTCATTTGCTGTTTACATCTGGATATCGTGACGCGTGTTCACTTAAATCTAGTTCGTACTATACTCAATCCAGATCTCACCAAACCCTAAGTAGCATCTTGAGATCTAAGCCTACCGTATGTGACTACCCCCATCGTCACTACCGATGGATTGCCGCCGCCGTGTCCAGGATGATCCACCCCAAATTCCCTAGCTGGGTAGTCTCTATTAAAGCTTTATCATTGACTTGAAATAGGGATGTCGGTAACCAACTTGGATATGGGCATATCGAACACATCTAGAGCAAACCCGACCAAAGCTTTATCAATAACTCGAAAAGGTACCACGTATTGGTTTATTTTAGCGCATTTTCTTTGTTGGTCTTAATAGGAAAAAGTGTGATGTAAGCGCATGAGAAGGAAATTTTTCTTACGTGACCTAAGTACGTGTGAGCCCAATGCATCTCAACTCTCGATGTTGGTTAAATCAAATAACGCGTTTTCAACGGAGGATTCCGTTGTTTTCTTCGGGCCCAAATTGGGAGGCGGACTCGGTACCTCTTACTTTCTTTCCAATTACTTCTTGCGGTTAGAAAACTCGATGTTTTCACTTAGGTATTTATATTAAATTCGATAAAAAAAATAAGAAAAGAAAAGGAAAGAGGCCGCGGAGGATTTTCACAAGTAACAATTTTGACAGTCGGAGTTATGCAATAACCAAAATTAAGTTGGTTTAACGTAGCCACTTCCATGTGAATACAAAACAAGTTGGTTTCTTCTGCCTTTTCCTTTCAAGACATTTCTAAAGACCATATGTTAGAGAGAGAGAGAGAGAGGGCCCATGTCCCGTCCATCTCGCCTAGTAGGGTTTTTCTTGGTCGGTTTTCCTTTTCACGGGTCAACTCTTGGAAAACCCTTTGTTAATTTTATTCTTTTTTGGGGAATTAAAAAAGAAATTAAGTGACTAGCTACAAGGTACGGAAGTTAAGAGTATGGTCCTCCTCTCCTCTTCTTTTGTGGTGCACAAAGTGGAAAGGCGCATCCTCAGCTAGAAATCATAAGGGTGGTGGGCGTTGGTGCCTTGGGGTGGTGCGCTTGTTTAAGCTAAATCCAATCTCCTTATGAGGTGGAAAAACAAAAGGGTTTTTGGCTTTCGCCGAAAGGGACGTAGACCAAACAACAAGGCTCTTACGAATCCGTCGCACACATAGGTATAGCGAAGTAATACTCTGAACCCCATTTCAAAATATACTTTGGTAAGAATGTACATATGCGCACACGTATACATATACCTACCCATGTACACAGAGAAGTTATGCTGAGAATACCGTGAAGAGAGCAGGACAAACGAAAAAGAAGACATTGGTGCGGTCACCTATTCCGTCCAAATGATCGAACAAGTCACTAGGACATGGTTTGATTTTGATTTGTATCGCTTTTTTTTTTTAACGTTTGGCATGCTTTTCGCAAAGGAACAAGTCTTTTTTTGTTAAAGAAAAGGTGAAGATGCTGAAATCTTGATTGTTGCGAGCCTCTGTTTTCGTTCTTTATTGGATTGTCACTGGAAATAAAAGAAGAGAGCTGCGGGAATCATCCGAGAGAGATTGTGGAGTTCTTTCGTTGTGGCTTGTTCTGTGCTTCTTCTGATGCGTACACGTTTCTTGAGCTTGATTATCAGAATAATCATATCATTACCAATTCACAGATGAACAGAAGCATCGCCATTGACAGGAAAATGGAAGCTTCCACAATATCTATTCGTGAGGGAACAAGGAAGTCAATAACATCATTCACGGGGTTCGCCTACTTTTGAACAAATCCAATACATTCCACAACTCATGAAAAAAAGATCATGCCCACCCTTTGGCGTGATTCTCTTCGTGCCATCAATTCTTTGCACACTATCTTCCTAACCCTGGTCCCCCTCCTCTTGGTAGAAAATCGTGCAGAGAATCAGATTTGGAGGGCAGATTGTTCAAGTCTTTCAACCTCACTGTTCAAGCAAGACTAAAGTAAAGTAAACACCCTCAATAAAAAAATGTAAGAAGATCTATGCATGTATATGTATGTGCGTGTGTATGGATTGACAAGATGCTTTACATGCATCATCCCTTCTTCGCTCAAACACAAAAACCAGGAAAATTACTCAATCGTCCTTAAACCTATTGTACGAATCACGAATGTCTATGTTGGTGATTTCGGGCGAAAAATTGATCGGAATAACTATATTGGAATTTCACACAAAAATTTAAAACTAAATTGGTAAAATTTGAAAGTTTAGAATTGAATTGTGATCCGCATAATAGATTTATGACTAATTAGGCAATTTCCCCTACAAAAATCGATATCATGCATATGTAGAACTTGCATTCGATTAATGTCAAACATTGGATCATTTGGGATGCACATAATGATGCAACGGTTGACATACTCTATCTAGGTCGTGTTTACTAGGCTACTGGCTGGAGCATGCAAATTATCGCCCGACTAGACTACTTTACATGCATCCGATTCGACAAATTGTGTTTGGAGTGGCTCCGAGTTTCAACGATGATTTAACCTTTCTCGAACCCGATATTTGTTTAACAATTGACTATTTACTTTTTTACCATCCCGTGAATAATACTTCTATATTTAGAAACGTCCGAAAATCATTTGTAGATTTCATTTTCTTATGTCGTGGAACATTGCAAGTAATTGTTTAACCAAAAGTCATAGGCCGTGACTTTGATGATAGAGATACCCCACTTTCGACTTGTAGGTTTTTGAAATCTTGTGCCGCGAGCCACAAGGAGGAAAGATTCCTCAGACCCACGCCACAAACCAAGAAAGGGAAGGCACCCACTGGAATAACAACGGTCGAGAACGCAAGTTGATAAAAACAGGAATTACTTGTTTATTCATCTTATGATAATTGATCCGAATGGAGCATGCGAAGACAAATTTATGGGCGATTTTACATTTTAGACTTGACTCTTGCGGGAGAGAGATCCAACTCGACACGTGGCATTAGTCCATTAGGGCGAGCAACAGGGCCGGTTCAAGGCCTATTCACAAGGGGATCAGTCCGGTTCCCGTCTTCGGAAACTGAGAACCAGCTGGTTCTACTCGAGAACCTAGAATCCGGAGCCTACAAGGTTAGTTTCCTCAAACCGAATTGGTTTTGAACCAATTTACCCCTAACTCGAAGTAAGTTCTTTTACTCTATTTTTTAGAATAGGAAAACATATGTTGAAATCGAATATGTTTGACATATTATCCTCCGGTGGAAAGAATTATATTCGTTACGGATGCATGCATTTTGCCAAATCATATTCCTATTGAAGCAACTCTTCGTTACCCTAACTCGTACCCAAAATATTGTACAGAAAGATGAGAACTAAAGATAGTTTTTGAAAAGATCTCCTTTTAGGCATCCCCTTGAACTAAAGAAAAAAAGAAGCCTTAGCCGGATCCTGGGTTTACCCTGGAATCGGCCGATTCGTTTCCAAGCCAGTTCTAAGGTCAACAGGGTAAATTCTAGGGATACCGATCATCCTTATTGTCTATGCTTAAACAATCGAACAATCTTAAATACATAAATACAAGCCATATAGGTATTCCTCTCATTTATTAATCTAATAAAATGAGAAAACAATGGGTGCAAGGTTATCATTTGGAAGGATGCGAAAGGAGGAAAGGAAAAAAAAAAAGATGCATAGGAAAATCTGTGATGTAAATTGCCAACTAAGCTGATGTGAGAGGTGAATTGCCCAACCTACACAGCAGATGGCCATTTTTACAGTAATATTTTCATAGTGTAGCGGGACCACCGATTTTGTGAATTTATTGCTTTTGTTCGAAGCATAGGCGCCACCGATTCATTATTTCTGAGATTGGCAGTGCTTTCTTGCGCCGGAGAAATAGTGCAATTATATCTGGAAAACTTGGAAGTTGGAGAACATATATATGAACCCATTCAATTCCATCGTGGACCATCAATTCTCTTCACGTTCAAGGTACTCACCATCTACATTGTCTTCATTAGATTTAGCTCTAACCTAATTTTTATGGTTTAAATTAACTCGCGGCCCGATTTAATTTTCTTGTTTATCACGTTATATTGAAGTAGATTATGAAACTTAATGTGCCAATCGGTACGAGCCTTGATTGTCCGATGATTAGGGGTAAACATTATCCGATTTGGATGGATCTGTCCAAACCGGTGTATTCCTTGGCCATAGCAAAAATGATTCTCGTGCTTGGTACTCAAAACTTGACTTGAGCTCAATTGAGGTATTGAAATTTAGGCTCGAGCTCAAATTGAATAGTGCTTTCAAATATGCGAGTTTGATTAGCCTTGTGAGTCTATCGAGCTTACTATCGGCGAACTTGAGCATAGATAATCGAACATTCGAACTCAGGCCTTACTTGAAAGTAGGTGAGCTCATCTCGAATAATCATAGAGTCGAGTTCGAACTACCGTGGAATAGCTCCACTCGATTCGATTGCCCTAATAATCGCCATCACCCACTCTCTCTCTCTCTCTTTTTCATGTTGGGCTTGTCAATAATTTTCTTTTTCTCTGCCACTTCTCACGATTGCCATGATTCAGGAACCGATGGTGCATCATCCCCCACCCCCCAATGAATCGTACTCACACCTTCACAAAGTCTCTCGTAAATCTTTGACCCATCTTTCTTCTGACGCGATACATCTACTCCTCAACCTCGTCCCTGCCCTTCCGACGTGGATTGGTCAGGAACGACAGCACATCAACTTCGCTTTTTTTATGGAGTTGTTCCTGCATCAATTCAACGCTCAACGGCGCACCTTCAAATGTGTATCGTGGGATTATTTTATTTCGTTTTTATTGTTACGGAGTATTACATCTTTGAGAAGGCATAATGAAACTCCTTTGACATTTTGAGAATTGAAATAGTTTCCCATAGAAAAACCGTCCACCCCCATCATAAATCACGTGAAGACAGATTTATGTGCGTGTCGGGAAATAATTCATGTTACTCAAACACCGCAATGTTGCATAAGTGTCGTGGGGTATAACTAACACCACCAACCAAAGATCGTCACATGTGATTAATCAAGCCTATTTACATAGAATTATACGAGATTACACGGTATCTACAAGATATTCTGAAGAAGCCCAAACAAACAGGTCTTTGTATTGCAAATATGTCAACTATGTAGATGCAATACAATTGCGATCCTCAATCAATTGCCAGATCTACATGAAAAACGGAAGTCGTGCAATTCTCATCAACCGAAACCCTAAGCAAGGACTTAATGAAATATCGCGAATAAAAATCATAGATCGACTCGAGTTCGACACTTAGCCACCGAGAAAGTGCATAATGATGGGGGACCTAAGCTGGTCCTAGGGCCAACTAACTCTCAACAAGATCCAAAAGGTCTTGATGATTCAAGTCTTCACCTTCTCCTTATTCAAGTTCACACAAGAAAGGCCAAATGACAGAACAAAACCCATAACAAAGCTGTTGGTTGATGCTCACGCCTCAGTTTTTTGTTCATATTTTCTCTATCAAACCACTCTAACATTAGTTGGCTGCAGATTACATTACATGCATGATGGGCTGAGATAATATAGTCTATTCTGCACTAAGCAATATATTGCTGTAATAATTGTGGCACGCACCCATGTTGGTCTTCCCCCCATCTAATTACAAACGCCCCCTCTTGCTTTCTTCTTTGGTAAACGACTTCCTCTCGATTTGATTCGATTCCTCTCTTTCCCCCCCTCTTAATCAACAGGGAGTTAATTCCAATAGAGCATATCGTGCACGCAGAACCAACCCATTGGAGCATGCCTTTAGTGGAAACTAATGAACATAAAAAGGCAAAAAAATTTCTAAAAGTCAGCACTACATTGCTGGGTCGTGACTAGGGTTTTGGCTTCTATATCTTTTTCTTTAGTCATTTCTTTGGCCCGAGAAGGGAGATTGAAAGCCATGTGTATAGGGCAGTGGGTGGAAAGCAGAAGACATGAGTGGGATTTGAGGGCGTTGATAGGTCGAGGGAATAATGCATGGATGACTTACTAAGGATTAAACAAATGTGTTATTATTATTCAATTTCTTCTTCAACCCGATAGTGAACATCTGATTCCTGCAAGCTTCTTGAAGTTGATGAAGATCTGGATTAGTTGGAAAGATTTAATACCGTCGAGCTAAAAAGAAAAAAGAAGGATTAATCTAGGATAGTGATATGTTGCCACAACCAAAATTTTCTTCCACCACTTTTCCTCTTTCAATTTCTATATTTTGATTAGACTAATTTGCCCTCAAAACTCATCCGCAATATTCATGAAGATTCTCGAAAGACATGGCGAAAATAACATCTACCAAATTAGGCAACAATCAAGGAAGTCCAAATTCCTCTTAATTTATTGTTTATGTTATTTCCTAGTTTTCATGTTATCGAAGTGAGTAAGGTATACCTCTGTATGGCCAGAAAAAGAAGTATGCCATGATTTTATAGAAAAATGTTTTCCAAATCATTCATTTTTCGCGGAACAAACATATCCTTAGAATGAAAAGGGAAAGTTGAGTAAAGTTTTTCGCCATGAAAGAAAGAAAAATGTAAGTTTAATTTGCTTGATTACTTGCTTAATTTGTTAGAGGGTGTTTTTGTTTTTTTTTTAATATAATTTTCAAGAATCCTCATATAGATTGTGGATGAATAGTTAAGGACAAAAAAAATACTCCAATCAAAATAATATAGATTAGCAAAAAGTTGTGGAAAAGAAGGGTTTTTAATTTGACTATGGAAATATCATCCCCCTTAATTGACCGACTCAGCTCGTGTTACTAGATGACAATCGTGGACGTTGTTTATTAGGCGATGACACTACTATGGAATTCCCCTAAAAGAAAAGCATCCTATCAAAGAACCTAAGTTGCATCACGGGACAAGTAAGATTTGCCTTGCGAATGCAAAAGGGTGGGGGAAGCAACATCTATGAAATTTAAAGCGTAGAAACTAGAAAGAAAGAGACACTTTCGGAAAATTATAAACCTCATAAAGAATTCGGATCGTTGGGGCGGAAAATGTCGTATTTCCAGCACGGGAAAACCTATGAGATTATTACATCTATTGGCCCCAGCCAAGGGCTTCGTCTTTTTATAACCTTCTCGAAAAGGTCATATAAGCTTTTACGGGATTTTTAGTTAAATGTCGACGTCAATTTATACAGGTACGTGATGGAGATGGAGATATATATTTGGAGAAAGACGATCCCTTCACCCCTTTCTTTAATTGCTAGGGTTTGAGTGGAGGAGGTACCTTGTTTGTACCAAAGCAAAGATTTAAATTTGCAAGGAGAAGCGACGAGAGAGGATGCTTCACGCCAATACACGATTCTGATCTAAACTTCAATGTGCGAGGTCAAACCGAATGTGCTGTCTCTGTTGCTTTGGCTTTGGCCTTTGCTTTGCTTTGATTTGAATATGATGGGGGGATCGAATTACAATGGCGTTCCATAAAATAATCAAGAAAACGTTCAGCTCACTTGGTCCTCTTGGATCTAATCGAGAAAGGGTCATTTTCTCTCTCTTTTTTTTTTTCCCTTTTTTTTTTCTTTTTCTCTGGTGAGTGTGATTCTTGTTTCTTTCATGATTATGGCTCAGAGAAAAAAAAAATTCTCAGTGAACGACATGTGCGTCAGATATCAATCGCGGCAGATAAGCTGAGGCATACGGCATCTTTTCTCGTGCGTTGGGGACACCAAAACGAGACAGACAAGCTGAATGATTCCCATTGGCCATCTATGTGCAAACGCCACCAAGGACCCAAGTCCAAATTTGCCTAACAAAATGATGCAAACTCATCGAGTGGAGGCACACAAATGTTAGCTAGATCGGTGTCACTTTCTAAGATAAATACACCAATTTAAAAAATGGGTCGTTTCGGTTTTGGTTAGCTATGATAGATGGGAAATGAAATCAGGTACGGAACTGGGTAAAACTCGAGAAAGCAATCCAGCGTGATTGTCACACTAATTTTCTTGCGGTAGATGCACTACAAATAGGTGAATCAAGTCTCGGGACAAAGTTTTGCCCCGAAACTCAACTTTCGCCTTGATGTCTAGTCTATTTGTATGCCCCAATCAAATGCTAGTATACAACAAGTGATTATGCTTTTCTTTCCTACTTATGTGGTGCCTTTTTATAGGAATCCACATGTGCACCTTCAACCTTAGAATAATCGGGCTACTCAATGGTTTTACACGAATATTAATAATGCTAGTAGATCTAGGGCGAGATCTTTGCTAAAGTTTCTCTACGCGAGTAGTTTGACGATTTTTCACCAAACGACGTGGCAATTTCTTATATGTCGATAAGAATAAAAGGCCTTCAAATCTTGCATCTAGAGCGCATCATCCACAGGGAAACTTTGGGAGTAAGAGGGAAGTTTTTTCACGAGACAATAGATAGATGAAGTTGCCGTGCGACGATTTACGTTGTCAAGATGAAGCCACCTCATGTGGGTCACGACCCAAAAACAAGAAACTGCTCTTGATTGATGCCATTCCATCAACATGCAACTGGCTCTCCCTTTGCTTTTGGTGGCTTCTTCCTCTCTTTCTTTATCGCCTCCATTAATTAAAACACGTCCCCATCCATCTTGGGTTATTGGGGAAGATCGATCATCACCACCGACTCGCACCCTTTTTCCCCCCTTGGGAGCTTCACCCAAATTTTCTTTTCAATTTCTTGCTTTGCACCACGACAACCCATCCCAATCCTCTTTTTTCTATCTAGAAGAGATTAGGCAGGTTGCTTAGTGGTTGCAACTCTTCAAATTGTACTTATCTGACCCGACCCATCACTTTGAAAATGCTTTTATTTTCTTCCCAATATATATCATGTGAAGAGAGCAAGAAATCTTGAAAATTCAGAAGACTTTAAAGATTAGAAAGGTCACACAACCAACCGGCCTAATGACATCCGTGGACGATGGAATCATCTACGTATTTCATTGTGTATGTTCCTCTTTCACATATTCTTCAGGATAACCCCTCGTGGTTTTGTCCTTATACCCGGATGGAGTTTCCATCAATTTGGCTTATTCTTTCAATGATTTCGGCATCCACGCAATCCCATCCCCCTATTTTATTTGAATTCCCGTCCCTAGAAACTAGGGTCGATTAGTCCCACCAGGAAATGCCGAAATGATGTTGTGAAATGGACCTCGCACATCTCTAGACACCATAGATGAACCCACGATCCCAGCCATGTTCAGCTTCTCGAATACAGCTTCGTCCTGAGTGGAACACCCTTTCTCTTTAAATCTTCTCTTGTTCATAGATATGACATGATAATCTGAAGATATGCCCTTACTGTTTCGACTCGATTAACATGTGAAATAATTTGAATTTTATATCCAATTATCGCGATCGTGGATGCAATGTTCCACTTCCCTATCCCCCCTTACACAATTTCGATTTCGACTGGGAACTTCTCGCATTTGCTTCGAGAGGGGTCCAGCTCATTAAAGCAGAGCCTTAGCCCCAAGTTGCCTCATTACCTGGCAAAGAAAAAACCGATAGCCACTCGATTAGCACTCATTCAATGAGCACTAGACAATAAGTACATCCTTTTGCTTAGTCAAAGCGGTTGAAATGCTTTGGAGATCAGAGAGGTTTCAGTCACCTGTAGCTGTATTGAGATTGGGGACGGAAGGGCACAACGTTATTCGTCGTCTGTCTGAAAGAGAAGAGAAATCTCGATCGGACAACCACTTTTTTGGCGGGGAGAGATGGACAAGAAGGGACTCGACCAACAACCGTGTCTAAGTTAGGTTGCGAGTCTTGCGATGTCTTCTTCTCTGTTTTCTAAGACAAGGCATGAGAAAACAAGGGGAGGGCCTGCGGGTTGGGGAGCCATACAGCAACCTTCACGACCAAGTAAAATCCTAAAAAATCTAGCCCCAGAATGAGCAGTCTCTTGAGAATTTTTCAAGACCTATGTACTCAAATCAAATTCCAATTCAGCCGTCACAAACCTGTTTTTCTAATTGTAAAGTAAAGAAGAAAAGAAGTGGTAAAATTGACCGAAGAAAGAGGACAAAAAGGGAAACCGAATAAGCTAACTACGCACTTTCTTATCAAGAAAGTCCCACTCGGTAAGATTTCTTCATTGTCCATCCCCTATATATCGCAAAAACATAGCAAAATCTTTATCTAATGATTCAGAATTTGTATAGTGGTCAAAAAAAGAGGGGGGCAAGTTTTCCGATTCTCTGTAAAATTAGATAACTACTAATATTAACTTATAATACAGCACGATAAATAAAGATTAATCGCGCATCCGCGACTATATATATAGAAAAGCAAATCCCAATCTTATAAACCATTTTGAGCACCTAAGCAAAATACCAACAATTTAACTATTTCTGATGAGTTTTCTTATTCTTATTATATTAACAGAAGGTAACTGCACACGCACGCCCATCAGAACAACCACACAGCTGCAGCGCAACCCGTTCAATCACGCCATCACCTCTTCGTCTTTCCAACCGAAACTTTCCACACACTCCCAATTTACTAACATAGAAAGAAAATTGGGAAAAATCAACCAAAAATAGAAAATAATAATGGTGATGATGATGGCTTAAGCGCTAATTATTAAAATAATCCCTAATCAATGGATGCAAGGGAAATTGATAAAGTTGGGGGGGGTGGTGCGTGGCGCTGTCGTTGCGGATAACAGGAACGAACGACACAAGGAGCACGAGACAAAGACCAGACTCTTCCTCTCGAAAGGGAAAAGCCTCCCCCTCACGCGAAAGGAGGAGAAGCAGAGGAAGGAGGAGGAGGAGGAGGAGAAGGAGAGAGAACAAAGGCAAAACGAGCCAAACCCACAAAAGAAAGAGCACCCCCCACCAGCATCATCTCTCTCTCTCTGTCCGTCTCTGCGATTCGATTCCCCTTTCTCTTTCTCTCTCCCTCTCTCTCTCTCTCTGTGAAAACGAAGTCAGAAAAGAGGGCAAAAGAAAGGAGCTTGGGAGCGCGACGGTGGTGGTGGCGGCGGCGGCGGCGGCGGTGGGTGGTGGATTATCTGCGGAAATTTATTCATCAATTTCTTGATTCCCTCACGTCTCGAATACCGAAAGTCTCGAAGATTCCGCCCATGTCCTGACTGTGTCGTCATCGCCCTTCACCCTCTTCTTCTTCTTCCTCTCCCCCCGCTTCCATTTCTCTCGGTCTTTCGCCTCCCCCCCCACCCTTCATCGCTCGTCAATGGCCGTTCAAGCTCAGTACCCTTCCAACATCCTCTTCCTTAACAGGTGGGTACCCATCTCCCTCCCTCCCTCTCTTTCTCTCTCCCACTCTCTCTCTCTCTCTCTCTCTCTCTCTCTCTCTCTCTCTCTCTCTCTCTCTCTCTATCTTCGTGTGTGACATTTCGCTCGCTCTCTCTCTGCAGGAACGTGCAGGAAGGGCGTGATTACTCGGTGCAGGCACACCCAGGAGGATATCTCGATCAATCCAGCGCTCTATTCACCAATGGAGGTGAGAACAGCGAGACCCGACACTCGAAATCCTCATTCAATGCCCACATTGAAACTGGTTTCTGATGCCCTGCATTGTTCGTGACAGGAAGCGCCAACCCACGCAAGAGAGGAAGAGAAGATGCGATCTCCCCCGACAACACATCGTCGTTCATGGACCTATACACTCTGCAACCTCAACCTCAACATCAGCCTCAGCCTCAACCTCAGCCTCAGCTCGTAGACCTCGCTCAACTTCATAACCAGCAATCAGCGAATGCAGTATCCATCGGCCTGCGATTATCTCCCAGCGACCTGCAAATCCAGCGTCTCTCTCGCCGATCAGCTACTCCGAGCCCGAGCCCGAGCCCGACATCGTCGCTTCTCTCCAGTGATTTCGCTTCCCTAATCAAGCAACAAAGAGAAGAGATAGACCAATTCCTTCAAGCGCAGGTCGAAAACAGAGAGCGCACCGAGCGATGCGTTTTCTACTTCCATTCAAGTTCATGCGCACGTTTTCCTTGACCCATTCGCTGAGGGTTGATGGTTCGATTTCAGGGAGAACAGTTGCGGCGCATGTTGGCCGAGAAGAGGCGGAGGCAATACCGCGCGCTGCTCGTCGCGGCGGAGGAATCCGTCGCCCGGAAGCTGCGGGAGAAGGACGCGGAGGCGGAGAAGGCCGCGCGCCGCAACGCCGAGCTGACCGCGCGCGCCGCCCAGCTCGGCGCGGAGGCCCGGGCCTGGGAGGCCAAAGCCAGGGCCCAGGAAGCCGCGGTGGCGTCCCTGCAGGCGCAGCTGGAGCAAGCGCAGGTGATGATGGGCGGCGGGCGGGACCGGAGGTCGGAGAACGCCGGCGAGGCCGGGCCGGAGGCGCAGGCGGAGGACGCCGAGTCGGTGTACGCGGACCCGGACAGGGCCGCCGGGTCGGGCCCGGGCTGCAGGGCGTGCGGCGAGCGGGTGGCGACGGTGGTGCTGCTGCCGTGTCGGCACTTCTGCGTGTGCGCCGAGTGCGACAGGGTGGTTGGGGCGTGCCCCGTGTGCTTCTGCATGCGGGGCTCGAGCGTGGAAGTTTTCCTTTCCTAATGGGCCCACGCCGAGGCCCAACATTAGGCCCATTATTGGGCCCAAAGCGATGGACACGACGACGGTCCACGGTCAAAACAGGTGGAAGAGACCTCAGAGAACCCGAAAGAGGAAATAAAACGAAAAAGCAAAATATGGGAAAATTTTCATAAATCTTATTACAAGTTCGAGAATGAGAATCCTCGCTCTCACAGTTTTATTCTGTTTATTTCTTTTCATTATTATTATTATTATTTTCTTTTTGGGTGTGTGTACAGGGCGGCTGCTGCTGAAGTTCACTCGCATTTTCATTTTGTTCCTTCTTTTTATTTTCTTTTTATATTTTATTGAATTAGAGCAGTATATAAATTCTTTCATTAAGGTTTCCCACTCTCGATCCCTTTAGTCAAAGTCTTTTTTGGGCGGTCGAACGTCACGAGGCACTCCACGAAGTTGGCCGTCCTTACAATGCTCCAAGCGATTATAGGATCAGACCAATCATATCCCATTAGACTACAAAAAAGTCGTCCCGCGGCACTAATTCCATCTCGGGATTTCTCCAACTCTTTACGACTTTTAAGAATGTAACCCGAACCCGAGATCGGATCCTGGGCGGAGAACGTCTCGGGTTGGGTCTTTTTCTCCCGAGCCTTGTTCGGCGGATGCCCCGAGAGTTTACCCGACTCCGCAAACACACTAATACGCAATGGCGGACTAAAGTGGCGGCTGTTGCAACCTCCTAGGTTTCCCAACTCTACCTAGTTTTGGCAACCTCCTAGTATTTCTATACTTGAAACTAGACTTGGGTTTTCTTGTCTACCTCTTATAACTGAAGATTGTCGGGCCACCATGGGGCTACACCTAATCCAAGAGATATCCCATAATTGGCGTCGACTATCGAACCCACACGGAAGCCCACGTCGTGTCACATAACAAAGTAAAAGGCCTGAAAAAGAATAAGCTCGTCAAGAGTTGGGGGCCCATTCACGACATTGGGCTTGAAGAGCCCATGATGCGATTCTATCAGTTTCTTTCCTTCCAAGCCCAAACCTTGTGCTCTTGATGATTCAAGGTCATGTGATTCCATCCACAGCGGGTCTATCGTTAGTCAACGTGGTAATAACAATGTTTTTTTTTTTTTTTGTGTATTAGCTTGATGCGAATTCGAACTAGGGAAAAGTAAAGGGCCGAAAGCATCGTACCAGAAAACATTCTGGGATGAAATCTACAATGATTGCTTCAGACAAGAGGAGAGGGAGATTTCTTTCCTCTCTTTCCTATTTTTTTTTTCTATTTATTCCCCCCTTGTTTTGGAGATAGATCCGTCAAAATGAGTGCATTCCTTACTCCATATTTGATAGGCTGATTTGTTTTATGAATTAGTTATATTCAGTAAATGTGTCCTAAATAATTTTAAAATGGTAATGTCTAAAATAACATGAATGTTAAATGGGTTCACAGCTTACTTAGATTCAATTTATTTCTACGACTCTTTTCACTCTCTCTCACCCTCACTCAATCTTGCTCGCTCACTCTATGCTTTTGCCTCAATTTGTGTCCGAGTCTTCCTAAATTGGGTTAACTATGTAAGTGTTCTGGCAATACGAGTCCGATTGGCTATGGGTCACTAGATATTTCATGGAAATTGGATAATTTGGGACGGATCATTTTCGACTCGATCCAAATTCGACTCGATCCACCTATTTGACGTGTCTATATTGGAGAGAAGGAGCTAAGAACGAGCAAATATAGAAGGAATCGATTCGTTTTTTTTCATCCAAAAAAGAAAAACGAAGGAGAAGAAGAGGGGAATGCAAAGGAGTCCGAGGCCCACGACGACCTTGTCAAAGGGCGAGTGGGGGGACAGGGTCCACGAATTCGACGGTTTCTTCTTGGCGGGAGGAGGGTGGGCCCCAATCCCCAAGTTGGTCGTCCCTTTTCATTCTACAAAAGAAGTGGAGAAAAAGCGAAGAAAACGACGAACGAATCCCCTTTATTTCATTTCATCCCATTCACTTTTTTTTAGAGGAAAAAAAGAAAAAAGGGAGAGAGATGTAAAAGGCGGAGTTGGTCCTGGAGCCTCCCGAAAAACGGTGGGCCTCGGGCCGGTCCGGGCCGGGTCGGGTCGTAGCGTTAACGGGAGACCCGAGAGAGAGAGTGAGAGCCCCAGTCGCGGTCCCTGGCGCGTGGAGTTGCGCACTCCCGGATTCACATGTCCGTTGAGTCCGTCTTCACGGGTGAGAATTTTCCCATCGCAGCATTTGATGACCAACCACCCCCCACCCGACTCCCTTTACTGGTGTAATAAATCCACTCTGACGACATAGGCAAGTGATGCCCTCGTTTTTCAACCATCAGTGGTGGGGAAGATGCGCCAATTATTACGTGCTCTCTTAAATTGCCCGGAGCCATCCGAACGCGAGCCATCTCATTCCTCGGAGGAAAAAAAATGGTATAGGTACTAGCTAATTTGGACGCGTGAATGAAGAGAGCAGCGACCGATTTTACTTCGCCATGTTCGTTCTACAAGGGGGGGCGCACGCGAGGATCCGCAACGAAATTGCGGTCGCCGACTGAATTCCCTATAGGACATCGCCTGGAATTCGGATGCATCTTCTCTTTGATGGGTCTCTCCCGTTTCCCGTGCGGGTTACGCGAGACGTCCTTTCCAATTTTCTTGGATCGGAAGAGAGAAACGAATGCTGGGTGGCGATCGTGACGTGAACGCGCAAAGTGCCCCGCGTGGGGCCGGCACAAGCGTCTGATTTCGTCGTCGTGGAACAGTTGACGCTAAAAAAAAAAAAAGTGGGGGAATCAAGAAAATAGAATAGGAAAAAAGTAAAAAAGAAAAAAGAGAAAACCTTAATACGGGACAAATCATGTGCGGTGGTAGGTGGCGCGTGGGGCCCCCCCCCCCCCCGTCCTCCCCTCTTTTTTTTTGTTCTTTTCGAGAGATTGAGAGAAGATCTAGTAGCATGGGATCGCCGCATCTTCGACCCTGTCGTCGGCCCTTATTTACGAACGCGCCACTCGCGCCGAGCGAAGCAGGCGCAAGACGCAGTGGCCGTTTCCGTAATTCCACGGAACGGGAGGGGCAAATCGGTAAGTTTGGCCACCTACGATTCCATTGTCAATTTTTTTATGATGCAGGGGTATCTTTTCCTCAGCCAATGGATTCTCCTCCTCGGTTTCTTGAAACGCGGCCGTGGTTTCCTCTCCCTCTCTCTCTCTCTCTCTCTCTCTCTTCGGGTCCATAAATCAAGAACGCTTTTCTATAGCTTCGTCTCCTCCGCTGCCTCAAACCTTCTGCTAAAGAAAACGAAGCGCGGCCATTGAAGGGAGAACCAAGCGTGAGAGGAGGAGAGGAGGGTGGGCGAAAAGAAGGGTAGGGATCGAGAAGGATTTTTATGGAGGCCGCGGCGACCACGAGGAGCGGTTGTTTCATCGCCGACGATGACGATTCGCTGGCCGACATGGAGGCCGGGTTCGCGGAGAACGTGCGCGTGCTGAGGGATGCGGTTAAGAGATCGTCGCCTGCCGCTTCGCCGAGATCCGCGAGGTTCTACGACGCGAGGTTGGAGGACCACCGCCCGCATTTCCTGGAGACTTGCTTCCTCTGCAAGAAGCGGTTGGGGAACAACAGGGACATCTTCATGTACAGGTCGGTTGTTGTTGGGCCGCGCTGTTTTTATTTTTTTATTTTTTGTTGCTATTTTTTCTCTTTTTAGTGTTTTCGACTCTCTTCTGCGAGGGGCGAAGACTTGAGGGCTGTGGAATTTCTTAAGGGGCTTCGCAATTTGAGTGCTCGATCGTCTTCTCCTATGATTTCATGTGGATTTTGGGTTTGATCGTTTCGATAGCGATCTGAAAAATCCATTGCACTATTTGGGTGGGGGAAAAGAGTTCCTCTTTCTGTAAATCGCTTAGGGTGGTGAAGTTCGGAGAGAGAGAGAGATTAGAATCTGCAGAAGAAGCTTGCCGTGTGCTCTTGGTGCCTGAAAATGATGTTCTTGACAATATAGTGCTAGAAATGTCCGATTTCTTTTGTCAAAGATTTGAAGGAACTAAAGTCAATATATAGAGCAAATTTAGTCTCGCGTTTGCTCGGCCCCCTCCTAGGATATTTGACCATACGAGAAAGAATGCGCCTCAAAATTTTTCTGCACCTTTGGAGCAGCAGTCTTTTCGGGGGAAGGTTTTTTCTTCTAGGGTCGGTGCTGACTTGACGTTTCGTTGCGAATTGCAGAGGGGAACTCGCATTCTGCAGCGAGGACTGCAGGCAGGAGCAGATAGAGATGGAGGAAGCCAATGAGAGGAACTGGAACCTCTCTTCCTCAATGAAAGCCCTGAGGAAGAAGGGACACGCCAAGTCCACGTCTCCTCCCGAAGCTCAGGACCAACACTTACCCAGTAGAACCGTCGTTGCTGTCTGATCGGAGCGTTTGATAAAGTGTTAAAATCGTATACATACGTATATATACATATACCCAACTACTCTTTTAGCCTCTAACTAAGCTTTAAATCGCGTGTATTATATCGAAAATGATGATGTTTACATGGCGGGCCTCTCTGGAACATGAAGAAGGCCGGGAAAGAGAATAGAGTGTACAGTAGCTGAAGGGGGAGATTGCTGTTTTTGAGGATCTTCCTAGTTTCGCTCTTGTTTTTTTTCTTGTTTTTGCTGGAATTTTCATGTGTAAGCCCTCAAGTATGAACAATGAGTGAGCCTGGTTATAGCTTTCTTTACCTCATATGATGTTGCTCTCTCTTCCTTCCTTTGCCCTTTAAGGTTTCTTTGAAATTTAGACTTAAAGCAAGAGAATTCTAATGGCAAAGCCAAGAACGGAAGTCAAAGATCAGTGCCTAGGATACTCGAGGCGATGTTGACCTGGTCGTAAGAGAATTATGTAGAAGTGATTGATCACACCACCAGGGAAGCTTCTTTGAAAATTCTTCGTTACCTTTTCCGGTGCGGTGGGGGTACCGAAGAGTCAAAGTTCACGTGCCTGGTTTAGTTTCACCTCCTCTATAAGACTGGTAGCGTTTGGAAGAAATATTAGAAGATGATGAACATGGTGATGGTGATCGTGATCGAGGCAGTAATGGCGGTCACAGTACCTGCAATAGAAACTAAATATGACCCGGGTGTTTTTAAGGATCCTTGGAGAATGGATTCCCGACCCTTGACGGCCGTCGGATGAAATAACGTAAATCTCATTCATTAATTGTAAAAACTTTAGCGTGTTATGACATTTTGTCGGGAGTCATAAACAAATATAAGGAATTACGACAAGCTATGACCCGGGGAGATAGATCCCCAAATACCATTAAATTGTCCAATATAGTCTCCATTGAAGTCGGTATCTAAGATATGTTACGAACATAACCGATTCTCGTGTTTTGGGACTTTCATCTATTTCATTGTATTTCGATTTAGTTCCTAGGCTCGCTATATCGTCATGATCTCACTTATATGATGGAACATTTCAGACATGGGAAAGGCGGGTTTCCTTTTCATGTTTAAGATTAAACCTAGACTTATTTTCTCCCCCAAAGCAAATGTGAGTCACAGAAAAAAAAAAAAAGCCGAAACAATCAAAATATATAGTACTTCAATTCAACGGGGATAATGCATCGTATCATTGTCAAAACAGCGCAATGCGATTCAAAACTTGAAATCCAGACGGTGTGAGCTACTTCATTAGTTTTTCTTGGGATTTTGTTCCAGTTATATTGGCTCCATTTGTTCGCAAAAAATGTAACATTTCTAGAAAATGTTTTCCGAAAAGTTATTTTCTAGGAAAATGACAACATTTCCCGGTGTTTGGTTGAGACCCGCAAATGAACTAGAAAATATTTGCCGTCGTTGAGTAAGGAACATCTCATTTGATTTCTTAAATAGACATACACTAAGGAACTCGGCACAAGCACTGGGGTCTCAAGCCTGAATCCCCGACTCTCAAGCACGAGCATGGGCACAAGTCTTGGGTCCACTAAAATTGAGCCCGAGAACTCGGTGTTTGTGCCAGGCTCCCTGGCGCCCCGGCCCGGGTCTACAAAGGTCGGGCACCAAGGACCCGGCCTCGCTGCCAAGGGCCCAAGAACGAGCATTGGGGTTCCTGCACCCAAGCGCAGAGTTTCCGATCCAAGGACCATAATCTAGTCATATATCCAAATGCTAAAAAATGAGAAAAATGTTTCCCGCGAAACAAATGCAGTCACAAAGTACAAAAGGAAAAGGACGAAGGAAGCAAAGCTTCGCGTGATCTTAGTTTCCACTGTAATGGCCTGCCAAATACCAATCCTGGTCATATAAGGCGCGAATGCTAACCATTCTGCTCCAGAAATCAAATTCTTGCTAGAAATTGATTTCCGAAATTCTTATCAGAAATTGATTTTTTGAGGAGAAATCTGTTTGATAAAACATAATTAATTCTACTCCAGAAATTGATTTATGGAACAGAAATCTATTTTTATTTTTTTATTTTTTTGGGCACCTCAAAAAATTTAAATTTCACTCAAAGTGGGTGCCCAAAGGTATTTTAAGCCATTCTGTGAAGTTTTGAAATTTTTGATTTTTTTTATATTTTTTGAAAAAAATTTACCAAATTTCCTATTTTCTCGAAATCTGACTTTTTTTTTATTTTCTGGAAATTTTTATGAATTTTTCTGGAATTTTTCAATTTTTATGTATTTTCTGAAAAAAAAAAATTAATGAGAAAAAGAGAGAAAATAGGGAGAATGCATTCTGGAAGAGAGAAGCTACAAAAAGTAGCTCCTCTTTTTCTTGCTCAAAACTCATTCTGGAATCAAAAATACATTCTGGAATTAAGAATGCATTCTGGAATCAAATATTTTTAATAAACGCATTTTTATTCCAGA
Organism: Syzygium oleosum; assembly: GCF_021117445.2. Classification (NCBI taxonomy): domain Eukaryota; kingdom Viridiplantae; phylum Streptophyta; class Magnoliopsida; order Myrtales; family Myrtaceae; genus Syzygium; species Syzygium oleosum. The sequence goes on along the minus strand of NW_026607516.1, from coordinate 1,213,187 downwards.
ATGCAAAAATTGCTCTAGAATGCATTCCGGGAATTTTTTAATAAACGCATTTCTGTTCCGGAATGCATTCTGGAGCAGAATTTCTACTCCAGAATTGATTCCATGCGCACGCATAATGACTCGGGCCTAATTTTATTGGGCCTGACGAGAAGACCTTGAAGAACGCACAAACATTCTCCCTTTTCTCAGTACTTTGCTCTCAGCGCAAGGTTGGGTCGGGCCTCACGTCCGAGCCGAGCCGTTCCTTTTTGTCGGCCGAAAGGATACCGTGCATTGCTTTGGGTCGCCTCGTTCCCCCCGAATGGCCGACGAACGAAGCGAGAGCGCATCGTGCAGACACGTACACACGATTCCAGATCCCGAATGAATGGAAAAATCGTCACGATCCAACATCATGTAAAAGTCTAATCTAATCTTTAATTTAATCGGAAGAGAAGAAGATCCAACACACGTGTCGTCGCGTGTCTGGATTTGCATACTGTCGGCAGAACCAGAGAGAGAAGGTGGCCACCACCAATTCACGAGACTGCCATTACCCGCCTCGCCCCATCCGTTTTTTTTAACTTCATTCAACCGTCTTCCTCAGTCCCACTCTTACTTCTCCAGATCACGCACGTTCGCACGCACGCTCTCTCCCCTTCTCTCTGCGTAAGAAGATCTCTCCCGCTCGTCCGCAGAAATGGAGGACTTGATCAAGGGCCTGATCGACGTGGCTCTCGGTGGCCTTCGTGAAGACCGGAACGACCAAGAAGACTCCGATGATCAGCGCTCGCGCGACGAGCGTTCCAGATCCACTTGGGCCGAGGTTGGTGTCGATCGAGCCGTTTCGTCTCGTTCTGTTCTCTTTCTTTTGTTCTTCTTTTTTCTTATTTTGCTTCGGTAACGGAAGCGATGGCTGTTGGTGATCGATGGTGACACGGAAATGGTTTTTTGCAGGTGGTGTCGGGAGATCAGGACGGCGACGAGGGACGGGGGAGTGAGGATCGACAGGGATATCGCCGTAGTTCGTGGAATGAGGAGGTTCGATTTCGACGTTTGAAATTGGAACCTTTCGGGTTCTCTCTTTGTTTTTGAGAACAGTACGTGCAGGATTTGAAGTTAGGGCCTGATTAGGATTGTGATTTTGCAGGAGAAGAGCGAGAATGAGCACGGGGCGTGGGGGACTGCGGAGTCAAGGCCTTCGAGGCGACCCCAAGTGGTAAAATTTTAGTATTGATCGGTGCTGTTGCATGGTGTCTACACGGCGTTGGAGTGGTCTGTGTGTTAATCCAGGCTTTTCCTCGAGTGGTTCGACTAGCGTTGGTGGGATTTTTCTATGATACAGGGGTTTTGCAAATTTATATATGGAGCTTTACACGAATGGTGTCGGTTCTGCAACATCCTTGAATTGACGGAGAAGATAATATATATTAAGTCCGTGATGCTTTTATATGTAGTTGGATTCTCTTGGGGTCCTTGTTTTCTTCATTTGCTTTGAGTAGTTATAGATGCAAGGTGGAATTATTTGCATTGTGTTCTGGAGCTGGTTGTCGTGGTTTTCACTTCATGCTTTTGCTTTTGCCTCTCCATCTTGTCATCTATATTTTATCATCAAAATGTCTCCAATTGCCGCAGGCTGTAGATCAGGGGTATGAAACCCATGAAGATGGCAGAAGGCATAACTATGACCAAACCCCTTGGAACAGAAAGGTGTGCTGTTTTTTTTCCCCTGTTCCAGATACAAGTAACACTATAACGAGAAAGAAAAATTGAAATTTCGAGTGATCACATTTTAACAGGAGGACAACCAGGAGAGTAACGACGACTGGGAAGCTGTTGGCAGAAAGCATCAGAGGCAACCTCACAAGGTTTCCGTTATATCAGAAAACAGTTGAAGGATAGTGAAATGAATATTGCTTTCTAAAAGTTCCTTTCATCAATCGAATATGCAGTAGTGTCGATGGCTTTTTGAGCTTCTTAGTTTAGTTCTCTATGTGCTAAGAGATCATGGCCGGACAAATTGACATTTTGTGATATAGATGAAAATGATTGGAAGGAATAAGATAACAGCAGATAAAGAGCGAAACTGACTATGCTCATCTGTTTTCTGATAACCTAAGATAATATGGACGTGGTCTGGATTGTGTGCGATTTGGGGACTGATATTTGGCATCTAAAGATGCTGACTCTATAACCATACTGATAAGAAAGAGTAATAATTGTAGATGAAGCTTCACTTGTGAAGGATTTTGTTTATCATCATTTTGCTGGTCCTTCATTAGGTATTTAACCTAGACAATCCACAACAAGATTTTGGCATTGTGTTATCACATTAACCATCATCCATTTGATGTTTAACATGAGCATTACTGAACAGAACATCTCTAGTAATTGTGTTCTTTGCCTATGGTGTTATTTCTGTCATAATAAGAACTCCGGTCTACCAATTATCAGGTTCAGATGGATCACTGGCATGGATACAAACGGCCTCCTAGTGAGCAGGAATACTCCAATGAGGTTGAAATCGGTTCTGGCATAGAACCCACAGAGGAGGAACTTTCTGATCTATCACAAGCCTGTAACAAACTCTGGGAACTCGACTTGAACCGATTAATACCAGACAAGGACTATCAGATAGATTGTGGTGAGGGAAAGAAGGTCTATCAAAAGGAAGACATGGCACAGGGAAGCTTATTTAGCTGGCTGAGTGAAGATGTATTCAGAAGGCCTACTTACTCTCGCTTTTGTTCTCTTCTCGATAATTACAATCCAAATGGAGGTTGCAAAGAAGTTGTGACATCCGAAGAGAGGCAGGAACAGGTTGCTTTTATAGAAGAAATTAGCAGAACAGCACCAATCAAGTATCTTCACAAGTATTTGTCGTCCAAGGGCATGGTATCTGGTGACCGTCAAGAGTTCAAAAGTGTGATGATGCGACTATGGTTTGATCTCTATGGCCGAGGTGGTTCATCCAGTTCCTCATCTGCTTTTGAACATGTTTTTGTTGGGGAAATCAAGCAATGTGGTGAGGAAGAAGAAGTTTCTGGCTTTCATAATTGGCTTCAGGTAACCTATCTAGCTGCATTTTCCTTTCTTGTTCATATCTAAAATAAGAATGAGGTAAATGATTATAATACTTGGATCTTTATCAATTCTCAAACTAGTGTCCGGAAACTCCTTAGACATCTCTTGAACTTGTCCATGAGGAAATCCAAACTGGTAATCTCAAGAATCTCAGAAGTTTTGGCTTCTAGGTAATTATGGTTTTGACTTGGAGGTAGATCTTTTAATTGGAACTGTCGAATTAGTTTCAGACTCTGCCATCACTTTGTTTATTCTTTGCTTAATAATGCACTTAACAAAACAGTGTAGGTTCATAGTTTTAAGAAGATGACTTTCGCTCTTACTGAGAATTGGCACCTACATGTATCACTCTAATGTATTTTAAGATGCATCTTAACCAAAAGGGCAAAAAGTAGAAAGTTGTTTGTACATTTATTCCCTTTAGTACTTCTCTTTCTGTCTTAGACTCGGAATCATCTGGCATGCGTCTTTCCACCATGACAGAAGTAAAATATAGTATATGATATGAACAAAGTCGAAGTTGCAGTTTTTTTTTTTTTGGTCTGAGTTGCAGTTCAGTTTTGTCTTATTTCTTACTTTCTTTTTTTGTCCTGCCTATCCAGTTTTACCTAGAAGAGGCAAAAGGAAGAGTTGATTATCAAGGTTACATTTTTCCTCGACGCCGTGGGGAGATTGTAAGTAATAGCAATCCTATCATATCTGTTTGTAATTTAGGTCCGATATTAATTGGTGATCACCCAGGCTTTAGGGTATATGTTGTACTATAACTGGTTGTTCTATTTTGCATGTTTTTTTTTCTGTTAGATTCTCCTCACAACTGTACTAAGCGTTCCCTTTTAACATTGAAGCACCGGGACAGCGCACGTGCACATAAGTTGGATAACATTCATCTAGAGTACTAAGCACTGTGACATGCTGCATTCTGTGGAGATCCTTTTCTATTGCAATATATTCGTTGCATGATGTAATAATGTTATATATATTCTAGATCAATCATATTTCAAGAGACCCCGGAATCCAGTGACTACAGGAATCTGTGGCTGCCGTGCCTCTTGTTTCATGTAGGTTGGAGGCATTCTTTCTTGGAGTAGAGCCGTTGAACCAAGGGGCTATTAGAAGGGACTTGTACTGCATGTTGACGTTTTCAATGTTCACATGTTGAAAAATGAGGAATCTCTTTTGAGATATTTAGGGGGATTACGTAGTCCTTTTACAAACTACATAGTGCTATATTTGACAGTGTCATCCTAATCCAGTAGTCAAGCCCCATACATGCTTCGTCTGAAATATGCTTCCATATGCAGTGCATCAACAGGGTATTGTTCAGTACGCTCTGTTTTCCATGTTCTGATCCCCTGATTTATCTAAATGCGAATTAACAATTACCGTATTTCCAAGTGGAGCGGAGCATTTTGCCTTCTGTTAATATGATATATATTGAATGAATTAATGAGGTAGATTACTCTTACAATTGATTCAGGAATGTTTAGCTAACGTGTGATCTTTTACTTAAGTGCATTTTCAACTACTAATTTCTCTCGTCATTGCACTTGCAGCCGGACTCCGAAACCCAGTTGCTCACTGTTCAGTTTGAATGGAATGGGATTCTCAAATCCGTGTCAAGCACATTAGTTGGTGTGAGCCCGGAGTTTGAAGTTGCCCTCTATACTCTATGTTATTTTGTGGGTAGAGAGGACAACCACGTCCAGCTGGGCCCATATTCTGTTAACATCAAATGCTATAGGTTTGGGGATAGAATTGGATCGGTGTTCCCTGTATCTGAGTGCTGAAATTTGGTCATCGTGAGTACTGTTCTTTTGCTCTCGAGAGCTAAGTTGTAATCATCAGAAATTTTCTCGCTGGACGCTGTAGTGAAGAGAAAATCAGCTCATTCTGCTCCACAAACGTTTTAGTCTAGTGACATCAGGTGTTTTTGTAAAAAATGACATTGTAGTAATGCATGGCCATCATTTCGTGGATTTTCTCCTGTTAAGGATGTTTTAATATGCCTTGACTTTCATGCAATGAGAGTTCTCATGATGCTTCATTGATTTGAGTGTTTCCTAATGGCTCATGGATCTTTTCCTGAATCCTGCCAACAGTCAAGTAGCATTTCATTGTGAAGATAAGCCTATATGTTGTCGTTCCATCAATTCGTGTTTATCTATAGACCTCATGTTTATCTCCACACAAGTTGATTGTCTTTTCGGTGTGTGATCTTTCAAATGATCAGGGCACTTGTCAACAAGCAATGTATCGTAATATTAAGAAAGATCTAGTTGAGGACGACTGATGATATGGCTCGGATAATTGGTCCAGTTCACTTGGAGGGACGTTGATCTTATCAACATGAATAACTTGTTCCGTTTCTATTTGAAATTCATATTAGCAAGTCGAATTGGGTAAATGAGGGGCATAGTTCATATTTCCCGATGACTTAAACTCAGGCAGGAAGGCAGGATACTAGTGGAATCTTTCTTATGCTGCAGTAAATATACAATTTGGACATGTTGCTTAATGTCTTACAATTCTCTCTTTGAGTTTCCCTATGGATCCTTCTCTTTTTCTCTAGGCCTATGGTTCTTTGTTGCCAGCAGAACTAACATTTATCTTCAGTTGCATACTTTTGAAGTTGGAACTATACAACGGACAAGGATAGATAAGGACCGCGCGACCCGGGTTACTGAACCGGAGAAAAGAAGACGACCAGCATAAATATCCATGGCAAAGAGCAATGGATTTTGAGAAATATCTCGATACTTTGAGAGATATTTTTGCAAACAAGGAGTGAGTCTCGATATTTGAATCTTACGTCGTTTGGCAGGAAGGGTTCATTGAAAGGAGGCAACATGGAATTATGTTCTTTCTTTTCGTTCTTTACCGGGTTTAAAGACGCTTGGTCTAGACGTTTATCTGTTAAAAGTAGCTGAGACATTTGCACCCAAGGAACACTTGATCGGCCATGACCAAAAGAATGAAAGAAAGAACATTTGACGAGTCTATTGGGGATAGAATCGATATTGTTGGCTGTTTAACTATGGAGTGGCCCTAACAGTTTCTTCTCCAATTAATCGGTGTCAAGTTCAACATCACCGAAACACCTACTGATGCCAAACCTCAAGCTAAACAAACCCAAAATCTTGTTTACCCTACATTCTAATGTTACTCTAGAAAAATGAATTCCGTAACCCGGGTTTGTCAATCTTGGTAGCCTAAGTTCTCTTTCTCTCTCTCTCTCTCTATCTGAAATTTTGCTTTCACGCTAAGGAAGACACACCAGAAAACACGTTAAGGCACGGAGGGACCACACGCATGTGCGAAGAAGGAAGCGGATACGTTTGACAATGAGGAACCACAAAAAATAGGGGGGAAAAGAGGATGAAGGAGGTAATTGCAAGTTGAAAAGTCGTGGGGATCCCTTTTGTAGGATTTGCTACTTGACAAAAATTGGAGGGTGTGGGATTCAATGCAAAAGGCCAATTTAAAGTTCTCACTTTACAGAGACAGAGACATGCAAAGTTCGCGGATCCGAAGAGAAAGCAAGCAGGTTAACTGTCATTAACGTTTGCTATTTACTGAAGAAAAGAACTGTGGACCTTATTATAGCCAATGGTTCGAACTAAGTCTCCGGTCAATTGAGTTACAACCGTTTTTTCCTATCAAGAATCCATGTCGTTTTGGGAGCGAAACCCAATTTTTAGTAAGAATACGATAGTAATTCGCCAATAAAAGCGAGACAGACCGACATGAGCCGTTGCATCACGTAGCAGCCAACGTGTTCAACGGTACCGGACGCTTCGTCGAATTGACCAAAGACTTCTCAAGATGTGTCGATGCTCGAGATTAAGTCGACCCAACTTTCGGTTCCCAAATAGAATTCGACGTATATACATACGCGGTAGCCCAGAGGGAGACCATATGGGATATTTGTCAGAGCAAAGTAGTTCCTCAGGATGCAAATTTTGGGGGCCACAATGTCCCTCAAGAGCGTTCATGCTTAAAGAAAGCTCCTGATAGTTTACCTGTCATACTTTTTTCTTTTGAAACAGTTGCTCTTTATCATAGTTCTTCTTCTTCTTGGCAGTCATAGAACTTATTCTGAAGGGTTAATACCACGAAAAATCATAAATTTGTACACTCGTGACAAATTTACCGTAAATTTAACATAAAAAATCCAAAATTGATACACCTGTGACAGTTTTACCCCAAACTAATTTTTTGACCATCAAAAACTCTAAATTGATACACCCGTGATAAATTTATCCTCCGTTAGTTTCCGTTAAATTGGATTAATATCATAAAAAAATCCCAAATTGGTACACCTGTGACAAACAAATGGTTAAACCCCAAACCGATATATCTGTCAACTGCCACGTGTTATCCAACTTAGCAAATCGACGATAAAATTTAACAGAAATTAACAGGGAATAAATTTGTCACAAGGATACCAATTTGGAGTTTTTGGTAATCAAAAAATTAATTTGGAGTGAATTTATCACATGTGTACCAGTTTGAAATTTTTCGTGGTATTAACCCTATTCTGAACACAAAGATTTAGCGCCATGACTCTCCCCTTCTATCCATAATGGCACTCTATCGTTCTCTTTCAATTTGAAATATTTGACGGTGCTTGTTCCTAAGGTTTCAGCGTGAGGAGATAAGGCCTCGCGTCCTCCACAAGAAAATTGCAAAATGGTGGGCCTAGGGTTTACGTGGTGGCAACAGCAAAACCCTCCTTTGAATTAGGACCATTCCATCCACATCAACCTGCACAGAAATTCCAAGATATCACCTCTTAGTTCAGGTCCCACCCTCTGTCTATGCACTTGATCGTCGGCACGAATATATCTCAGGACGTGAACAGTTCCTAGGCAAAAGCAGTTCCTTTCATTGCCTACTACAATCTCATGTAAATTCTAGTTAGAAGTCTGACACCATCAATCTTTTGGTTGCATCCTTGTATTGTATTGTGGTGAAAAATCAAAGCGTTACTCAGCCCCCAAGCAAAACATCCTGTGTCCGCCACTGTGTATATATGAAATTATAGATAGACTGGGAAGAAAAAAGCATATCATAACCCAATAGAACAAGTCAATCACATTGCGAAAGCACGATAAATTCTACACTGAAAGCTAAAATAAAAGGCATAGCCTTGAATCAGTTCCATTTCATCACATTATTCTTAAAATGAGTGTAGCATCCCAGAATTTTTATATGAGGTAAGTAATTACTACGTTAGATGAATAATACTTAAGGTTTCATTCTCTTATAAAGCTCTAGATATTATGTCGACATGAGAAGAGACATGAGGACTGTTTCCATATCTTTTGAGTTGAATTTCTTTAATTCAAGAGATTTGACTTTTCTATTGATAATTTTTCATGGGGAAGTCGTTATTGGGTATGTTGAATAGAAGGAGATTATTCGCTGATCAGGGTAGTAATCAAGAAGAGGAGAAGTTAAGGCAGTAATCACAACGAGTCCACTTCGTACCCGTAGATTTGCGTATGAGAAAAAGATGCAACGTTTACAATGAAGGCTACGGAATGGCTGGGGGCTCTACAGATCTATACTTTCTGAACATCACCATTGATTCTATTCACCGTGTGTCATCCGTTGAACGAGTCCCTCTGATATTCCTAGATTCGCATGAGAGATGCGACTTTTGATCCTTTCATGGCCGACCAACGACTCGCAAACCCCAAAAGAAGAAAAAAAAGGTCCTTAAAACATGCACAAGAGAAGGTTAGATGGTGAATCAGTTGAGAAATTGAGCTTTGATAGCTCGAAAGCGAACAGGGACAAGAATCCAAGAACTGAAGAGCATAGAAATAGAGCAGCGTCATTGTCAACCGCAAGCTTTCCGTCCTGAAAAGGGCCAGCCATGCATTCTTATCTTAAGCGAACCAAAACCAAGAATATCTCATAAATCTCTCTATTTTCTTGGCAATAACAAATTCTCAATTTTTATGTCCGCAAGAATGGAATTCCAAGGGAAGTAAGGAGGAGAAAGACCCAAGAGAAGGAGGCTCCTTTCTGCGACGTTTGCATGGACCTTGACGAAGCAAAGCCACCCGTTGATTATCACGTACAGGAGATAGAGTTGAGCATTCTATGGAGGGTTTCACACAGTGTGGACTTGAAAGGTGCACCCCACGCATAATCCAAAGGACAAGAAAAACGATGAATTTACTAATGAGTTGGAACGAATTTAAAGGAATAAGAATTTATTGCAAGAATGTATCCGATGAAGAATGAACAAGAAAAGCAACAGGAGGTGGATTTTACACAAAAGTCGCCGTATTTAAAATAATGAATAAAATGGCACAGAGAAGGCGTAGCTCAAAGTGAAATTACGACATCATGAAGCAATTATCACATGGGAGATTATGCATGCGTGCAAGCAATCCATGGAGTAACCAATCATTCCAAGCAAGCCTATCAAAGTTTGGACATTCTTCAAATTTCAAATAACAAGTAGTTTGTTCGCAAAGGCCTCTCGTTGCCCAGTGATGACCTTGCAGCGACGCCCCCATCACTTCACAACACGGGCGGTGCCAAACTTTGTAAAGTAATTTTTGTATCGATAGTCACGCAGAATGAATTCTCGGGCTGAAGGGTTTACGAAAACATATTGCTTCCAAGGCCAAGTAGGATGATATCATGTGCTTTTATGACTACTTCCATAAGTACTGAAAAAGTTATTCCCACCTTTGACTCTCTTATTAGTTGAATCAAACACAACATACACTTAGGATGAGGTTATTCTAAGATATAATTTAAAATAATAGGTTCCAAGAGTCAGAACGCTTCGTGTGAGTTTTAGACATTTAAATAATGTTTTTGGCTGAAGGATACTCATGAGAGGTAACTAGACAGAATCGTTGACTAGTTAAAAGCCGAACCTTTACGAGAAGTCTTTGCACTCTTATCATCAAAATGAGTTTTGAGAGGGTACAAAACACCGACCGACGGTGGATCAAACCAAATGACTCGGATCGAAAAGTTGGAGCTGACTAGGATTTGAATTTTTTGCGCACCATCGTTGTCTCCTTCAAAAGGCCGAACACGCTTTCCCTTTATAAATAAAGACACATTCTTCATCCATTTCTATATTCCCCCCACTTGCCACAAATCTTGAATAAAAAATGGCTCTCACGCTACGTTCTTCCACGTCTTTCATCAATCTAAAAGATAACAAATCCTTCAAAACCCCCGATGACATCTCGGGCACGGTTAGCTTCGCACAGATAAAGCCCTCACGGCGTCTCCTAGTGAAAAATTCGATGCATGAAGTAGCAGAAAGAGGCATGATTACGGAGGCGAGGAGGAAAGATAGATCGGCAAAGCATCATGCTTCGTCGGTTTCTCATGGCCAAGATGGCACGAAGGTTCCGGTGTATGTAATGTTGCCTCTTGACACGGTAACGCTCGGAGGGAATCTGAACAAGCCGCGGGCTATGAACGCGAGCTTGATGGCCCTAAAGAGCGCGGGAGTTGAAGGGGTAATGGTGGACGCTTGGTGGGGATTGGTGGAGAAAGATGGACCGATGAAGTATAACTGGGAAGGTTATGCGGAACTTGTGCAGATGGTCGCAAGGCATGGCTTGAAGCTTCAAGTAGTCATGTCCTTTCATCAGTGCGGAGGCAACGTCGGTGATTCTTGCAGGTATTGGGTTAAATTCGATGCATCTTTCCTCGTTCATCTATTTACTAGTTTAAGTCGAGAATCAAAATCATAATCGCTTCTTACTTAACCATCAAGAAGATACATCACCTTGGCTGAATTAGTATTAGAATCATCAGAATCTTCTTGTTGTCAGGTACGTTCGCTCAGTCGAGCTAGTGTCTCAAACAGAAAAATCTGTAATTACCCAATTCGTGCAATTTCTAATTCCTTATTCGAGAACTTCAAATCAATACCGTCTTAAATTATGGATGACTTTTCCCTTTTATGATTCTGCCATGGACGAAGGTTGTAAAAACTTTTTCCTTCATTGATTATAGCATTCCTCTACCTCCGTGGGTGCTCGAAGAAATCAGTAAGGATCCTGACCTGGTCTACACAGACAGATCTGGCAGAACGAATCCCGAATACATCTCCCTAGGCTGTGATTCATTGCCAGTGCTGAGAGGAAGAACACCCATTCAAGTCTACGCAGATTACATGCGGAGCTTCCGGGACAGGTTCAGTGGTCACCTGGGCAGTGTTATTGTGGTAAGCATCAATCACATCCAAGGATGCTTGATTTAGTAGCTAAGAGCACTATTTTAATCCAATCTTTATAAGCAGCAAGTAAAGTACATATTTCAGGAGCACTCTTAACTTATAGCATGGAGATCTATTATGGAGACAAATCGTTGAACCATTTCTGGAAATGAAAACGTTGTAGCAACATCTTCGTATTCATTCCCCTGAATATGTATTGACCCCAGCAAAATATTCCCATCCTAAAGCTAGAGGCTTAATCATCAACCAGGCTTTTGCCTTAGAATTAGCATTAAGAATTCACCTAGAGAGGCGCAACCATCACTTCAAACTATATAGGAGTTCAAAGTTCTGCAAGCTACTTGGACACAGTTGAATGGATCCTACACGAGCAATCAAGCAGAAAACGGTGCATCTGAATAATTAGTGAAGATTTAAGAAAGGAACAAAACATACAAATCGAGTCATGAAGAGATAGCATCAAAATATTACAAGACTAGTGTGCTAATTTTCAAGTGGTGGACCACTGGCATCTGGAAACATGTCTAAAATATCGTCGGCTTACTTCATAATAATAAGTGCTAACATTTTCCTACCAGGAGCATAACTGTTTTTCTCGAAGCACATATATTCATCTGGGTTTTTACTGCAGGAAATTCAAGTTGGAATGGGTCCTTGCGGAGAATTGAGATATCCATCGTATCCTGAAAGTAACGGAACTTGGAGGTTTCCAGGAATTGGAGAATTCCAGTGCTATGACAAGGTAATTGTTTGGAAAAATGATTCTCAATGTACACTGACCCCACCGTTCCTGGAAATGTCCAACGATTAAAATATAACAATGACCACTTCTTTCTCAGAATCAAATAGTAACAGATAAACCATAAAGTACCATACCGAGAAATTAGTCGATGATTAAATCAAGAAGCATGAACAGTCACTTCTATTACTGAATTTGGTAAATCTCACTGTCAACATCTCTGTCTTAATGCAGTACATGAGATCTTCACTGCAAGCATCAGCAGAGGCACTAGGGCACATGAACTGGGGAAATACTGGGCCCCATGACTCTGGACAATACAGCCAGTTTCCTGAAGAAACTGGGTTCTTCAGACGGGAAGGGACATGGAACACTGAGTACGGACGGTTCTTCCTAGAATGGTACTCTGAAAAGCTATTAGAGCATGGCGATAGAATCCTAGCAGCTGCTAAAGGAGTATTCCAAGGAACCCAAGCAAAACTCTCAGGAAAAGTGGCTGGCATTCACTGGCATTACAGAACAAGATCTCATGCAGCTGAATTAACAGCTGGATACTATAACACCAGAAATCGTGATGGGTATCTACCAATCGCACAAATGATGGGAAAACATGGAGTTGTATTTAACTTCACGTGCATGGAAATGAGAGATGGAGAACAGCCTGAGAATGCGAATTGCTCTCCAGAAGGGTTAGTTCGACAGGTAAAGGTGGCAGCTAAAACTGCAGGAGCAGACCTTGCTGGGGAGAATGCACTGGAGAGATATGATGCAGGTGCATATGCACAAGTTCTCTCAACGAGTAGGTCAGATTCTGGCAACTCATTGAGTGCTTTCACATATTTGAGAATGAATAAGAGGTTATTTGAAGAGAATAACTGGCGAAACTTAGTTGGGTTTGTGAAAAGCATGTCCGAAGGTGGTCGGAACAGACTATCCGAGTCCGACCTGAGCAGGACTGACCTCTACGTTGGTTTTATCAAAGAGAAAAGTGTCACCAAAGTCAAGGAGGCTGCTCTTGTGTAGAAAACAATATATGGGCATGTTAATGTATGATTATGCAGCATACTGAGGCAAAGACTATACTATTATAGCGAATATACAACAGATTTTATGGCACGGCATGCCAAGTGTTTAGAAAGAGTAGTACGAAAAATGTATGGGTCAATCGTGTAATTTTTCGAAATCATGTCAATATACAGGAAGAGGGGTAGACCCAATATCTGGGTTTACTATAGTCCATCTTTTTCTCTCAAATTTCGTTTGCTCTTTGGCTGACAGATCTGAACTACAATAGCAACTTCTGTATGCGAGACTGATTTGTGTTCCATATTTTTCTTCTTCAGTCCATCCTTCCCCCAAACAACTCAGCAGTAAAAAAATTTGTGAGCGTTTCTTCTCTTGTTACCTTTTTTGAAGGGTTGTAGGGAGTGGCTGCTACTTCTTTTTCATCCATTTCAAAAAGATGACACTTACCATGTCAATATGTTAAACTGAATATCCAGAACTCTTAACTTTCCTGGTCTGTTGCAACATCGCTAAGACCTTCCTCTCAGGGTCATACTGAACATTAACCGGATTTGCCCATGAAAGTATCAGCAAGATTGCAGGTGTGTAAAAAAATCATTTATATAATGAATACAAAGACACATTTGCACAAGGGCTTTAAGCTTCTAACCTATTATTGATATCACACTTTGACGGCCAATGTCTACAATATGGATGACCTGCACATCTATTTTTACAAAGAGTACTCTCCTCTATGCTAATCAGCCTAACCCCACTTATCAAATGTCCACATCCTTTTCGAGGTTAATGCATTACATGAATGACGCTTGTTTTACAGGTGGTCGTTGTATTTCTGATAAATAGGTTTTATCTGTTTTTCAAAATAGGAAGAAGAATGAAAAATGTGGGCCAACTTTTGAGCAGTAAAACTCTCTTCCGCATACCAGTAGTAAGACTAACTGACTAATTGCTGATAAAGACATAAGCTTGAGAAGACACAGCATAGGGGAAAATTCCTTCAACTTGGAATTCACAAGGATGCAAAGCTTCTAGCCAAGAGATGAACTATCTAGAGTACTTTAGATATGCTATTTCTTAGCACCGGACGACCAAAATCACACAGTTTAAGGGAGAAGCATACAAAGACATGATAAAAATATGTTCCAATCTGATAATAAACAGGGAACGGCATCACTATTAGGATATGTAAAGGGAGCAGTGCAGCCTCGGTTAGAAGCTTGTGTACATTTCCACGACTTTTGACAGTAGATGGGAGGAAAAGAAGCACGAAATCCAATTAAGCTAATGGATCGTGCTTTCAGATGAGACGTGTTCGAGCAGAGCAGACACGAAACTCTGTTACCGCACCTTTTCCAACACGATCCCACCTTAAATTCACCGAAAACCGGAAACCACATTTCTCGTGCCGCTCACAGCCGCCAAATCCGAACCCATTTTCCGCCGCCCAAAATGCTAAAACCTACAGCAACGACCGAACCGAAAAAAACCGGCACACGGCCAAGCTCCGAACTGAACCTGAGCATCAAACGAAGACGTACTCTCACGCGGGAGACGTGGAATCCGCGCCGCCGTCGCCGTTCCTTCGAAGACCATCGATCAGATCGCCGAGCTCCTTGCGAGCCGATTCCCTCCCGAACATGAACCCGTACCTAAAGACCAGGAAAAGACGCTCCGATCAGAACCGTCACTTCGAGCTCCCTCCGATCGAGGAGCTCCGCTCGATGCGATGAAAAAACAAAGGGGAGCGAACGCTACCAGAAGGAAATGGCGGAGAAGACCCCGGCGGTGGCGACGGTGTGGAGGAGCGTGAAGGTCTTCTCCATCGGGAGAAGAGATTGCAGAGCGCACTTCGAAGAGCCGGCGAGCAAGAGAGAGGTCCGGGAGGAAGGAGAAAGCGAGCGAAGTCGGAGAGGCTTTTGCCGGGGCTTCAAGGGGCGAAACTTGAAGGTTTTGGGCAGCAGTTGCGTTAGCTGCAATTCCCCTCCCGCTCTCTCCTGCCTGTGGAAGTTATCGCGCTGTCAGAATTTCCCGGGAAAGCTGACGAGAAAAAGAAGCCCGAATGAACTGGGCCCAGGGCCCAAATTGACTGATTAAGCCCAGTCTCCAACAAGCATCTTATGTTTTTTTTTTTTTTTAAAGGATGGTTATTAATTCCTCGAGCAAAAATATTTTACACTTTCACCCCTGAATGATTAACATGGGGATAGACTTTAATTGCAAAATTAACTCCAAGCACACGTGTCATCGACATCGATCCAACATTGAATGCAAATGACTGGTTTTACACCGAAGGTGAATCTAAGGCTCATCTTATTTCTTTTAAGTAAAATGTTAGAAAGTGCTCTTGAGACTCCTAACGAGAAGTATTAATTATGCTGTGAATGTTGCGTTTTTATTATAAACGAGTGAAAAAAAAAGAATATGTTTTCAATATCCAAAGTTATTTATTATGCATTGAGAATTGCTATTTCCATGTTTAAGTCCTGACACTTATTAACAAGACCCTCCTTGAAATTCAAGCTTAGCTACTGTTACGGTTATTGCCCAAACAATCCCACGATTGCTGTAGGCCTACCGACGCTGTAAAAGTAATTATCGCAGTTATCATAACTTTTTATTTAAAGCAATTCAGTCCAGAATTTTTCACAAAGGTTCTTCAGTTGGGAAAATTTGCAAGTGCGACGCACCTAGAGATTGCGCCATAGTAAAAATCGGAGGCATGGTGACTAGAAACACTTCGTTGTAGCTCCGTAAAAGATTTTTTAGACTTAATTGCACTAATTACAAGGTATAGGTCCTCTTATGCGGAGTTGCTGATCCCACATATGTAAGTGTACCAACTCCATCCCAGAGTCACAAGTCAAAGGAGGAGAAAAAAGTCAAAAACACAACGACCTCAACAGCAACAACCACAGATAACAGAACGAACAAAGGACCCAGAAAAAGGTTTGATTTGTACGGCAACGAGAACAACATTCCCCAGATTCTCAATGACCACAGCAAAAAAAAGGAAAGAATATAAATTAATCCCCTCAAATTCCTCCCCGCAAACTCTGTAATAACTCCTACATTTACATCTCCATGTCGCCTCTCTCTTCTTCTCGCATACTTTCGTCTTCCGCGATTCTAAAGATACTTTATTTACTCGTACCGATCTTGACATGAAACGAACACGCCTCTTAGGATTAGAGTGATTCATGTTACTTCCTCCTTTGACCGACTTTTCTAGTACCAGATGATTCAGCATTCCCAGTGACAGAAGTTGCTGTCTCTCCTGATTGCTCTATTGCCTGCTTTAAGGTCAAGACCACCTCACTCATTGTGGGTCTGTCTTTTGCATTCTTGCTCAAGCAACTCTCCGCCAATTTCATGACTGTCCTAGCTGCAGCGAAAGAGTACTGGTTCCGTAGCCGTGGGTCCATTATCATTATGAACTTCTTGCTGTCTGCAGGGAAATCTTTCACCCAGTCGAGGAGCTTCTGCTCCTTTGGCGGTCGGCTCCTTTCCACCGCCCGCCTCCCTGTGAGGATCTCGTAGAGCACCACCCCAAACGTCCATATGTCGCTCTGGATTGTGAGGTGGCCCGTCTCGACGTATTCCGGTGCAGCATAACCATATGTTCCCACCACCTGATTATCGTTATCACAAGAAAGGAAAATGCTGTCATGTCTACGATAATGGTGATTCTCAGTTTTTTACTGACTATTAATCATGCTTCGCATTGATGCCTAAAGAACAGAAAATGTGTCTTAAACACAGGTTTGAGTCGATAGCTCTTACCGCTGTAGTCACATGAGTGCGGTCATCTGCCGGCCCTTCTCTTGCCATCCCGAAATCAGATAGCTTCGCGTTAAAGTTTTCGTCCAAAAGGACGTTCGATGATTTAAAATCTCGGTAAATCACCTGCACAATCAGTCAAGGGAATTGCTTCAGCGATACATAGAAATGACGGTTGACTCCAGCTTAATAACACCTACAGAAGCCGTGCTGCATTCTTTTGACTAAGTAGGTGCATTGGATCAGAGGAAGAGTTAGAGATGGATAGGGAAATTCCAATCCTGTTAGTAAATTACCAGTCTCACGTGCCTTAAAATCCTACCGAAAATGCTAGTCAGATCATACCATCATATGTTTAGACATGCATAGATGGAGTTAGAGCATCATATATTCAGGCAGCAAAAAGACAGCCCAATTGAACCAGATACAATCATGTAGTCAACTAACTTGATTATGTTGGCCATAAGTTGTACCTTGGGTTCCATGACCTCATGCAGATAAGCCAGTCCCTCGGCTGCTCCAAGAATGATCTCTAATCTAGTTTTCCAGGGCAAAGTAGGCAAAGCCCTGTTGAAGAGGTGGTCGTCCAAGCTCCGGTTTGACATGAACTCATAGACCAACAGGAGCTGCACGCCCCTTTCATTTTCCACAGAGCAGTATCCTACAAGCTTCACGAGGTTCGGGTGATCCACGATACTAAGACACTGAACTTCCGTAAGCCATTCTTTACGACCCTGCACATTGAAAGAAAACGCCCATTAGAATATGAAATCGATCCGCAAGTCTGGAGGGTAGATAGTAGATACAGCTAAATTGAGAAAATGAAATTGTGCTGATGCTATTTTGCCATCGAATTCAACCTTAGGAAACCAAAAACAGTGCCTTAGAAAGAGGTATTCCTGCCAAGTAGGAGCCACCATTATCTCCACAATTTAATGCCAGAAACAATGCTGGCAACCAGATGCAAAGGCTGATGATCCTCTCAAGTGCAAATTTTTTTACCGATTTTCACATCCTCGCTCATTTTTCAGAATTTTTCCTAATTATTCCTAGGCATAGGCACTCGCACCAACTTCATCGGCTGTGTTCATTTGCAGTATTATTTCGAAAATTTTCACACTATAGGCACCAAATAGGACATCGAGTTGATTTACTCTGAATTAATTGCTGTTAGCCATATCGGATCATGCACTCTACATCAATAACTAAGACAAGTAGATAAGATTACGCATTATCCAAATGCCATTAGCCAAAACAATTATCAAACTGCATCTTCACCAAGTGAAACACCTATTCAATAACCTCCATCTACTACAATTTTGTATTTTATCTGTCAATCCACATTCCCCATCTACTGCAAACAATATCATTGTTCAGGAGACCAAATGACCCATTAAATCAAACTGTAGATTACAGAACCAATGCAATGATAAGCAACATCACAGAAAGACCCGACTTCCGAAAGAAGGCCAGCGCTACAAAGATGTAAGAATATCTACAAGCACTCGACAGTGATAAAAATGATTGAACTACAAAAGCCATCATCACCTGCAATCCATTCTGATTAAGCTTTTTGATGGCAACCACGAGAGGACGACCTTTACCATCGGGAGGGCTAACAGTGCCCTTATAAACACTCCCGAAACCCCCTTCACCGATCTTCAACATCCTGCTAAATCCATTTGTGGCTTGCCTCAGCTCTTCGAACGTGAAAGCCCTCAAAGTGTGTTGTTTCTCTTTGTACAATTCAAGTATGCTTCTCCTAGGGGATGGCAATGAGCTCAATGACTTTGTCGTCCGATTCGCCGCCGAATTGCCGGGTTCTCGCTCGGTTCCTAACTCCGGGGCGGATGTAGCTTTGTCCTTGCACTTGGATTTGTTCTTGAAGGAAAAACACTTCATCTTGTTTTCTTTATCGATTCGAATCTTCAAGAAAATCCTAGGACAGAACCCAAGTTCAACCTTTTTTGGGACGATCAATCTGTCTACGACAGAGAGAAAGCAAATGGGTTGCGCGGGAGAGATTCTTTGCAGCGAAAAAGAGGAGTATATAAGCGAGAGAAAACGAGTAAAACCCCCCAAGTTGATGAATCCGTGGAAGTGCCTGAAACAGAACGAGTTATAATGGTGATTTAGCTCCAAAAAAACCAAGACTCGGATGAGAATTCAGCTCAAGAAATTGTACAGGAGAATATTGACATTTCAAAGGGGGTTAGGTGTGAAAGCCGTGTCATCGAAGAGAAAAGTGTGGAGTTTGAACGTGAACCCCCAAAGGGAAGAAAAGGACAGAGAGAGAGAGAGAGAGAGAGAGAGAGGAAGAACCAGCAAAAGAGAACCCAGATGAGAAAAAGAAAAACAAAAAATGAATTTGTCTTGCAAAAAACTCATCAATCCATTCAACGCCCATCCGTGGATGAGAGAGAGAGAGAGAGATTGACTCGATTGTTCAACGATGTCAAGGACCAAGAAGACCAAAGAGACCTTTCATACCTGTACCTGCACATCCCTTTACCACCATAACTCCCCCCATCCTCCCGTCTCTGTGTTCATCCATCTAAAGCGCGTTAAGGTTTTCACCGGGTGACGATGTGTCCTGAACCTTTGAATCTTGACTCAGGAAAGGAGTCGTGATCGTCTTGTCTGGTCCGGACAGTGGACACCCGGTGAGAACGGGGCACTCCCGTCCTTGCGTTTGAAACGATGGCAGGAAACAGGGAATTTGCAAGAGAATGTGGTTGGCTGTTTCTCCAGTGCAGTCGCCGTCCATACGAAAAACAAGTAGGGCCCGCTGGCGTATGAATCGAGAGCAATTTTGATATTTGGCGACGATGAATTTTGTTACACAAGATCATACCGTATTAGCAAGATTCTATGCACACAGCATGAAACATGAGGCAGAGGCCGCTTAGGATCGTGTGTAAATATTAAACTCTACATGTGCAATGCATGTCAACCTGTCGCCAAGAGCACTCTTTGAGGTTCACATGACACTACTTTTGAGAGGTTGAATTATTGTACATCCCCAAACATATCCGAATCGATTAATAAGGTGAAATAGATCAGATCTTTGAACGAGAGACTTACCAAACTCGCCGGTTGATGCGTGTATAAAATTTATGTATTGTTTTCCAGATGAGTCGGGTGTGCCTAAAAATAATGTATAAAAAAAATCTTATGTGAGTGTAGCCACTAGGCGTGTTACTTAAGGGTGAGAGGTTTTTGAATTGGTTCAGTTTTCACCTAGAACTTACCTTGTCAGAATCGATTCTCCAGCTTTTGGAACTTGAAACCTACAATGCATACTCTGGAATTGAAAAAAAGCTACATTGTTAATTGATTCCGGGATCCACTTGGGAAATCAGCCAATTTCTTTTCTTTTCTTTTTGTTTCATTTTTAGTTAAGCAATGAAAATGAACCCAACAACAAAAATCCACATTTATCACTAGCAACAATCCATAAAATGCTGAATGCGTTAAATAAAATAAATAATAAAAAGTTCAAAACACAAACTAGTACTAACGAGGAAGGAGCTCTTTAGCGGCACGCTCATAGTGATTGGACCAGAGCTACAATTTCTTGATGCGATGGACATCCTACCGGAGCGCTGGGTCAAGCTTCCCTTTACCCGAGGTAGATGATGAAGCATCATCATAAATTTTTATTTGTTAAAAAATACATTAGTTATAGTCCCTATATTATTCTCTCATAGCCTAACTTTTTAGAAACAATTTGTACCCTACACGCCAACTTCAAAAGCATTCAATTTAAAGATGGGGACCTTCACTACCAATAGAAAAGGCGGTGGGTGAACGAAACTATGAGAAACTAGATATAGAGACAAAGAAAACAATGTAATCTGACAACAATATAAAATGTTGAGTCAGCGGGTATTGGTTTGTTATTAATATATGGCGAAACCAGAAGATAAAGAGGCGGATGAGACTTGAGACGCGGCTTTTGTTATTGTTAGCAAGAGTAAAAAAAAGAACTTAGGGTAACTCAGGTCCGGCTCATCGGTTCTTGGTCTAGCTCTTCGATCCCCTGTTTGGTTCTTACCTAGGAATCAGGAATCAAAATAGACGGTACAGGTTTCACTTTTTTTTAATCGGAAACCAAACTAATAACTGCGGGAATCTAAAATCGGACCGATTCCTATGGGCGACTCCCGATTCTACCGTAGACTCATGCTTAGCCCTAATGCAACTTAAGATCGTAGTTTGCTAGAATTGTACTCTCCTTCTTGGAAGCCGAATTTTTTGTGCTTTCTTCGTAGAAAGGAGCGCTACATATGTGCACTAATTTATTGCCCTCCTACTTCCCCTCTCTCTTTATTATTTAATTATTTAATTGTGACTCATTCATATTAAATAAATATATTTGTTTAAGATTATAATAACACAATCTCATGCTTTTCCACAGTAGGTAGACAAAAACTTCCATTATCTATATGCATTCCGATATAATACAATATTTGTGATATATTATAATTGTGAATTTTTCATTACATCAATTAGTTGCTTTGTACTTTCATCATATAATTTTACGAATAAATTTTACAACTAATGATACGGTAAATAATATTGTATTTATGCCAAAATACTTCATGCTCCATTTTAATAATATTTATGGTAAAATGTTTCCTTTATTGAGGAGTTTTATATAATAAAAAAAATGGTTCTTCTTCTTATAAATTTACATTTCCCGAAAAGACCACTTATAAATAAATATCTTAACTTTCTCATTTTAGTTCGATGGCTTCTTATTTATCTATTTTTTCTTCGTAAATGTAAAATTCCGCGCAACGCGTGGGTAAACGTTCAGTCGAATGGATGTTTTGCCCTAAAGATGCAGTGAATGAGAAGGATTATGAGCACCCGTTGTCTCGAAAAGTCAGCACAAGTTTTGGAAAGAGCAGCATGACTTTTCGAAAAGTTCATAAGTTAGGCATGCACTTCCGTGAACGATTGAGCTCTTTGGCAGTCTGAAGACCCACGACTTTTCTTGTATTGGTCTATCTGACATGGTCCTTCAGGAGTTTCTCACAAGCTTCTTTACCTGATCCTGTGGACCCTTTTTAACTTTTCTCAGCCTCTTCCTCTTCAATTCGTGGAGCACCAAAAGTCAAGAGGCTGTCCTGAAATGCTTTGAAATATCATTAAGTAGAATTAGGTTCACAGAAGCAGATTTAACCCCGATTAGAGCTACGACATGTTCGCTTCAAATCTGCCACGTATGTGCTTACGATGCCTAATGTCTCAGTTGAGTAACGAGTCTAATTACAATGCCCCTTTCCGGGTAGAGGCGGGAGGAGGAGGAGGAGGAGGAGCCTCTTTGAATTACGTATCGACCTTCTATGGAGTCGGGTAATTTGCGAGTCAAATTTGCGCGTGGATTACCTTTTTCCTTTCCTAGGAACATGGCTAATTGACGAGTCCATAATTTTTTTTTTTCCAATGAAGTCAAACGTGTGGACTAAGGCTATAGATGCACATGTTATGGTTTGTTCATGTTGGGGTCAATTTGCTCGAGTCAAGTGGACGTTGGTGGACCAAAGCTTCTCACCAAACCACCAACTTACGCTGCGAATGATAATTATTATATTTTTATTTTTCTGTTCCAGAAACAAATTTGGAATAAAAATCCGTTTGGTAAGGCAATTTTATTTTTCAATTTCTGGAACAAATTTTGATTTCAGAAATAGGTTTGGAACAGAAATGAGTAGTAAAAATTTTCTACTTTTCTATTTTTAGAACAAAAAAAAAGAAATTCTTCTCATCGCTCGCTCTCGCTACTAGTCGGTCGTCCACCCATCACCCATCACCACCCACTTGTCGGCCGCCGCCTACCACCGCTGTCCGCTGGCCACTGTCTCCCGCCGTTGCTTATTGTGGGCCGCCACCCGCCTCTGTCGGTCACCGTCTCCCGCTGCCGACCGCTCGCCTCCGCCCTTCTCCCGCCGCAGCCCCCCCTCGCCGCCGGTCGTTGCTCGGCTCCTGCTGCTACCCAACGCCGACTGCCTCCAGCCGCCGCCCTCCGCACTGGCCGCGTCGCTGTCTGCCACCGCCTCCCCCACCGTCCGCCGCCCTCTGTTCGTTGCCATCGTCCGCCCTCCTCTCGCCGTTGCCCCCCTCTCGCTGTCGCCCGCCTCCCGCTGCTGTCCGACCCCAGCCGCCTCCAACCACCGTCCTCGACACTGGCCGCATCGTCGTACGCCGCCGCCTCCACCCGCCGTCAGCCACCCGCCGTTCACCCGCCGTCAGACGCGAAAAACGGAATAGGAGTGTAATCACACGGCGAACGGACAATCGGAAAAATAACCAGAGTCGCCGGCGACATGGCCGTCAGTAAAAGAATTCCCGACGGTTGCGCCGACGGTCGAGTTATCGAACCATGCTCAGCCGCCCGTTTATCCCAAGAGCTCGGCCTATGACGTCCGAAAAGCAGTAATGTTGAAACTGCCGAAACAGCTTCAAAGGTCATCGGTTTTCAAAGTCAATAGCTCGGTCCAAGGGCAACCTCAGAACGTCACTTCGATATTTATTTTCTTGATCACCAGCTCTTGTTTTTCCCTCCGACGTCGGGCCAAGGGGGGGAGAACTAATACGTCAACAAGGGTTTTCTTCGCCTTTCTGATAAGGATGGAACTGGTTTTAATATGGCAACGAATCGAGAAAAAACAACCTCAGAAGGTCGAAGGGGTCCTACCCAAAACGAAAAGGTCAAAAGAAACGAGCCAACGGAGGCCGCGTTTTGCATCGCACGACAATAAATAACATAGACACGTCGATTTCTTAGGATGTACATTTGCTTGGTGACTTGGGGAATCGCCTTGCGCCTTCCTGGAAGCCACACCATGTCGGAACGCTTTCATCCAATCTAATCTTTGATTAATTGCCACGGAAACGGGTCACGGCATCTTTGGTTCCTCTTATTTTCCTCTTCCACACTCGGAAAGCGACGCCACTCGTCCGATGCGAATCAAAGTCAATCCGGTTTATTCGGCTACGAAACTGGGATTTGTGCATGCTATGATGCCAATGAAGAAAAACCCGAAGAGAAAGCAAAAGGACCAGAAAAGTTTTGTGAACTTAAATTGACCTGGGGCGTTTTGACTGTGGAAGAATCGAAAAGGAGAAAAAGAAAGGGTTGACCAGCTGCCATCGTCGCCCTAACGCAATACTGAGTGATGGCACTTGCTGCGTTTGATTCTGCTACACTATTCTGGTCTTGTTTTCCCCGCGAACCTTTGAAAATCCCTCGAACATATCCCGGCAAACGATTCACATCTCTTTTAACAAAGTTACTGCAGATTCACCTTCCCTTTTAAGCTGTCATAGGGTACTACAAATGGACTTCGCAGACGAAGCCAAGATATTGCCAAATCGAATGACAACTGGTATCCATTAAGCAGCCAATCATTAAGTCTAGCTAATCACCAATGAGCATTGCAAAGTAGTTTCCCTGGAGATTGTTTGGGTGCACCAGCTGGAGAGCAATGCAAGAAGTGCAGCAAATTGGCAGAAAATGATGGGGCGGAGCAAAGCAACATTGAACCTTACACATAGCTTGAGACTGTAGTTTTCGTGTCCCGATCCTATAGGACTTCAAATTGTTGGAGTTGGCGAATACTTCGGTGACCCTTGCTTCTCACACCAGGAACGCCCACGTGAGCTTAGGGAAACTGAAGTATTATCCGACGACATGTGACCCCTGCATGCAGAATGCGGGGGTTCGGGGGCAGCGCCCCCGACACGGGTGTCCCGCTGCCCGGTTAGCGGGCGGGGGTTCGGGGGCAGCGCCCAACGCAGGGTTCCGCTGCCTGGGCCACGGGATACCTTGCCGCTCGCCAGCGGTGAGCGGATTCGGCTGCCCGCTGCGCCGGTGAGCGGGCGGGCTCGGGGGCAGCGCCCCCGAAATATCAACGGGTTTGGGCTGGCCCGTATGATGCGAGATTAAGAGATTTCTTATAGGTTTAGGTTTTTGGCCCGTTTGAGGCACATATATATTTTGCTCGTTTTTCTAATCATTGTAACGAGTTGAGTGGCTGTAAACCGAAAATATAGTGAAATCTCTTTGCAGGACGTAGCCCTATTCGAGGGTGAACCTGGGTAAATTCGTGCATCGTCTATTTTATCTGATTTCTGCGTGATTGTTCTGTTTCGGTCCTCGATACATCCCTTCACAAATGAAAGGGGTTGCTTTTCCAAAAGACACAGTGAATGTTACATCAGGACAAACCACTTCCATTCCAGCTCTGTACCAACTTAGACTTCAACCCAAAACAGGCATCAAGTGGAATTCAAAGGCTGTAAATAACCCTATCAATTTTACGAATGATGCAAAGAGCGCATGATGGACGACTTTAAGGCGAATTCCGAGTGGACTGTCTGTTTTTTGTCAATAAACATCTCGTTCTTGCCAAGTAAACTTTAGCACCAAGATTGCACCGGTCCTTGACTTGTCGCCATCAGGTTCCTCGGTATAACTCGCGGCATTTGATCGTCAAAGGGTATACAGGGAGACAGACTTGAAAATCAGCAGTAGATAGTTAAGCTTGACTAAGTACAGTAATAGTGGATCTACACTGCCTGGAAGGGAAACATGCACAGAAATTCAACTTTGACATCCCCTCTTCTCAACAAGGTCAATTCCACAATACGCATTACAGTAATAGTGGATCTAGACTACATGGAAGGGAAACATGCACAGAAATTCGACTTTGACATCTCCTCTCCTCAACAAGGTCCATTCCACAATATGCATTAAGGACTCAGCCTACATTTGAAGAGAAAGGGAGAGACAGTTCCTACCTGTGCAGTAATGATGGCCATGACTCCAGTCACAACGAGGACAAGCTATGCCGCTATATACCACCCAGTTGCAACCCAGTGTTTTCCCAAATTAGAACAAGAAATGTTACTTGGTGATTCTCTTAAAAACCCTTTCACTTATGCTCCGTTCGTTTGGCGGAAAATATTCTTCTTTTAGAAAATATTTTCCTGGAAGTCATTTTCTTGAAAAATATTTTCCTGGAACACAATTTTCTGGTGTTCGCTAAAATCTGAAAAAGTTTCGGAAAATATTTTCTGGTGTTCGGCGACCACCGATCCGGCGGCGTCCGGCGACCGCGGTGATCGGCAACCGGCGGCGGCGGCGACGGGCGGCGATCGGCAACCGGCGGCGGTCGACGGCGGCGGGCGGCGCGACATGGGGTGGATCGACGCACGACCGCACGGCGGGTGGCCGACGACCGACGGCGGACCGGCGCGACCGACGGGACCGGCGACCGATTATCAGGCAATGCGCACAAGCGACCGGGCGGGCGGCCGGCGACAGCGGTAATTACGGCGGCGACCGACGGCTGGCGATCGGCGGCGACCGACGATTAACGGCCGGCGCATCGGCGCATGGCCGACGATCGACGGTGGATCGGCGATTGACGGTGACCGACAACCGGCGGCGGCGATCGGCGACGGCGACCGGCGGCCGGCCGACGATCGGCGGGCGGCGACCGCCGAACGCCGGGCGGCGACCGGCGGCGGCGACTGCCGAACGCCGGCGGGGCGGCGACCGGCGGCCGACGGCGGTGACCGGCGATCAACTTCCTCTCCCACAGAAAACATTTTCCCTCCCATGGGCAATTTTGCCTTCACTTTGGGGGAAAATGATTTCCTCGTGAAGAAAATCATTTTCCCCCAAAGTGAAGGCAAAATTGCCCATGGGAGGGAAAATGTTTTCCGTGGGAAGTTATTTTCCGCCCCTCGAACAATGGAAAATCCAGAAAATATTTCCTGGAAAACATTTTTCGCCAAATGAACGGAGCCTTAATTTGCTTTTTCGGAAGAGGTGGCAATTACCGACACAAAACAAGACACAACTTGAACACGACAGGAGTTTACTGAGAGAAAGATCCAACTTGAAATGATAGAACACAGCCCGACTTGCTCAAAATTAACATATCAACATGTTTTAATCCATTTTTCATGGAAAAAAAAATTCGTAATCATATTGTATGTTATTAATAACTGAAAAGACGTGAACAATCGACACGAATATGACATGAAAACACAAATCGTCAACCTTACTTTTGAGCTTGGAAGAAATACTATGATGGGTAGCATTTTCAGTTAGCTTTTAACTGATTAATTCCAAAGTCCATGTCTCAGTACAGTGTTCCCATTGTCGTTACCATACCATTACAATGTGAATGAGAGATTTATGTTTTTTTGTTTATAACTGAGTACATTAGCAGTTGAAATTGTTAAGATACCAATGAATGCATGATGTGAGGACAGAGGATCTTTAGCCAATTTCAAGTGGTCTGCACTTGTTTAAAATGTGATCTTTGGATATGTTAACTGTTGTACTTTTGGGCTTTGTCAAATTCTAAGTGGCCGAACTTCAGGTGTCTGAAATGTTGTGGGGTCAAACAAATATTCAGGGAGCTACATTACCGTCCATCCCTGGAGTTCAGTTCATGGACAATCCTACTCATTTTCTGTCTGAATGAAGAATTCACTCTGTTAGATTCTTCTAAATCCACATGCTTCCCACATGGGAATAAGAGCGGCAAGACCTAGTGAGAAATAGAATCTGCTTTCAGAAACAAACCTGACCCTTGAGACTTGCCGCCATCCGACATCAATAGTGTCTTGCGCCGTCTGGAATGTGGAAATGAAAACTCAACTCGTTTTTATAAGCCAATAGTGGAGGGCAAGCATCCAGCTCAGACTCAAGAGTCAGGAGAGGAAGAAGTGATTGTCAAGCTTCAAGTGAGTAGATTTTGCCTCTATTGCAGATGCTCCAATCACTGCATATACCTCTGCTTCCAGATTTGCTGGAGCCCATGTCTATACACATAGCACCCTGTTCAAAGAAATTCATTAACTCAATATCAAGTCTATCTGAAGGTTTTAACTTTGAGGATAGGATTTAGTATCTTGTTCACATCAACTATGCATCAAACAAGAGAACCTGCAGATATTGAGCCATCGTATATTTAGAATCTTTATAAGAGTCATTTGGAAGCAAATGAATCTTTTTTGACCTCTCAATGGCTTGATCAGTCTTGTCCAATTCCATTGTCCGTTTCCACAATCTATTAGCTGTTGATTAGTCATAGCTGCAAGAATTAACATAATTGTTCTCATATGGACTTATATGAAAATTTTCAATCCTTTCATTACCAAGGACGAAGGAAAATGAATTGCAGTTTTGGAACTTATTATGAGTTTTCAAATTAGCAGGTAAACTGAAGGACTAGGAATTTAGGGTAGCACAGATGTAACGATGCTTTTGAGTTTTGAGCCAAATAGTCTCATGAAAATGTCCAAGGTCAAAGGATTGCGCTATAGAAGTGCAAAACTAGTAAATTAAGGATGGTCAAACCAACTTTACTGGAGCTTCATTGCTTCGGTAGATTGAATGAAATTGGGCACATGGAAGTGGAACTTTCCTGACTAAAAGGGGTTATGACATGCGTATTATGGAAAAAATTGATCATCTGCTGTTCCTAGGACGACCTATCCAGGCCGTACTTGGGCAAACCAACATTTCTGGCACATTAGTCGCTGTGGTATAAAGAACGAAAACAGGAACAAGAAACTGAAATTTCACTAATCGAAAATGTGATATGATAAGGTTAGGCTGTCTGAGATTGTGTAGCATGGAAATAATTGATTAGTTACAATCAACGCGTTGGATGTTTGATGCTCCCCTAGAAGACCATATATTTAAAGCTTCAGGACCCCTTCCTCTAGGACCAGGACCTTCTCTTTTTTTTTTTTGCTTTTTTTCCCTTAGAGTCCTGATTCAGGACTTGTGATCATCAGTATAAAAACCTTAACTACTTGCTACCACCCAGATTACAAAAGTGAGAAACTTAGCATTCAAGTAGTTAGCAAAATATATTCTGGTGACTGTTGTGCTAACAAAGACTACTTATCATGGCAAAACACATTGAATGAGCTGGTCAAGAATTTTGTCCGAGACTCCAAGAAGGATCCTGCACGCTCAAAATGCCATCACAAACTTTACAGGTTGAATAACTAGCTGAAACAAAGCCAAAACAGCGTACAGAAAGAGCACAAGTTCACTTTGCATGTAATATTTGCCAAAGAAAACATTTCATTAACCACCACACAATGCTCTTTTAGAGGATAGATCATCAAGATGAGAGGTGAATGCACAATAACAGCAGACTTTCCTAAGCAAAAAAGCTGCACTAAACATTATCCGTCACATTGGACTGGTGCACTGCCCTCCAAATTGAAAGTGCAATTGGTTTTAAACCTTGCTATTTATAAATGCACCCATATTTGTCAAAAGGAACATGATGCGAAGGCTAAAATGAGGTAGCCAAAGGCGAAACTCTATTTGCAAGCATAAAGATTTTGCAGTATAGTAGAGCAAGAAAGTAGATGAGAAAGACACTAAGATGGTGAGGGGGTCGCCCTTGCTTGAATGGAGCTAGCAAGTCAGCAACCCATTATCTTCACCAAACCCTTCATTGTGCTGATCGTTTATCAATTTGTTGAGATTGCTTGGGTATCTGCATCAAAATAAGAATGGCGTGAGCAAGTTCAAGAAAAAGGATAGAAGAGCACATCACTTGTGATTTGTGAAGCAAGTACTACAAAATAAGATGCACTAATGCGATGCTGCCTGGAATCTATAAGATGCCTATTGCATAGTTATCATTAGCAACAGCTTGGCATTATTAGAAGGAAATACACGATGAGAGGAAAAACTTTAAACTAACAACATGCACAATGAAAGAGCAACACTCACATAGACTTGAAATATTTTTGTGAACAGAAACTTTTCCGTTGATAATACCTATTGCTTCTTTGGAGCAACGTA
Organism: Syzygium oleosum; assembly: GCF_021117445.2. NCBI lineage: Eukaryota > Viridiplantae > Streptophyta > Magnoliopsida > Myrtales > Myrtaceae > Syzygium > Syzygium oleosum. Next base: position 1,183,490 of record NW_026607516.1, on the reverse strand, counting down.
AGAATTGAGCTGTTCATCTGCAAACAAGGTGTAAAAATATTAGCAAATTGACTGTCATTAACTGAAACAGAGCGGCAGTAAGAAGCGATTTTGACATCAGAATTTAAGAGCTGAAAGCCAACCAATGACTGCTTTTCTTGTTCGGGCATCTTTTAGTGTCCGAATCATTTGCGTCATCCAACACCTTCACTTGCTTGTCGAACCCCTCGACAAGCCTGACCAGACAAGGCAGCATCTTATTTATGATGCAATAGGAATAAGAATTTAACGAAGTCATGAAGAATGTCCTATAGGAACTCGTAAGGCCTGCGACTAAAACTGCATTTGAGTCTGTTAGAATTGCACAACTTCCAATGAAGCACCAGCCGTTAAGCAAGTGTAGGGAAATCTTTCGCTGATAATTTAATTCCAAACACAAGAGTTGCAAGTATTGATCCTAGAGCACACGAACTCCTTCATACTAAAATAGTTCATTAACCATACTCAATTAGTCCAGACACCTGCAGCATTCAGGAAGCACGAATTTCCATAGTGAATGACAGCAACTCCTTTTCCTAATCAACATTACAGTAGTAACTTTACAGAGGAAGCATTTCCAGAGAACATCCAACACAAACCAGTATCGCCCCTTGATCAGCCTTTGTCTTCCATATACATTCATTTTTTCAACTTGACTGGTCGTGACTTAACAATATGATCAGCTCATGAGGAACAGAGCTGATTGCAATGGACCAGTGATTCTATCAATACAGGTGTCACATCTAAGGGTGAGTGGTTCCAGGTTGGAACCTACCCATGGGAATAGGATACTTATTTTTTAGAACCGGAACTTACCTTTTCACAGATTCCAAGATCGGTTCCAGGGTGTACCGATATTCCACCTGTATTATTAATCGAAAAATTGCAGTGAATTATCACTTTTAATGACCACCATTTTCTACTACGATCCACTGACCACAATTTATATTTAGACACACGAAAAATATGAAACGTTAACAAGTCATAAAATGAAAGCTTAGACTAGTGGTTTCGAATTATATACTCATCATCTAACGTCATGAAACATCGCAGGATGAGCGAAGACATAGACAAAAAAAAAACCCAAAAAATTTGTTTAAGGTTTAAGGTTTCAAGTTCCACCTACCTAGAATCTGTAACCTACCTGTTATATAATATCGGCGACGCGGCGGAAGTGGATCGTAACTTTCCAATTAAGTCGGGAGCCGTAGAAATTCGATAGAGAAATAAAACAAGGAACAATAAAAGGACACGAGAAATTTACGTCGTTCGATCTGAATGTCGGAACCTACGTTCACGGGGAGAACCGACAAATAATCCGCTAATAAATCGGAGAATTACAAAATTACAATTACTCACACACTCGAGTGTTTTCCAAGCTCTAGTATATATCAAATACCCACGGTGTTTAATAAACTCAACTCAATGGATTCTCTCTACGCACAAGTCCCTCCGAGCTCAGGCCTATGTTCTCTTGAGCTCTCGACGTCTCTGGACTTCTCTTCTTGCTTTCGATGAGAGCTCCTCTCCTAATATAGAAGAGCTTGTGGTCAATGAGAAAGAGTGGCCATCATTAAATGGCAGCACAGGCGCCCACGGTGGATGACAAAATGTAAGATAAGAGGACGTTCGGCGCCCGCAAGGCAAGCCTCCGGAGCAGCATGGGCACCCTTCAATGTCTACGGGTCATGTGCATGCATTAACTGAGGAAGAAAAATGGAGACGTTCTTGCACACGGCCCTTCCTTCCTCTTTCTTCATTTATTAGCAAAAGACGAAAGAAGGGAAAAGAAGAAAGCATGGAGCAAAAGTCAAGAAGATGAAGGCGTCGTTTCTCATTAAATGCTTCACCGGACGTGATTCCTCAAATGTTGCGAGTGATGATCGACAGACATTTTACGCGAATTCAAACTCGAGATATAATTTAATATTATCCATCGAAATAGATTTTTTAATTTTAAAATTTTAAATTTTTTTTTCTTGAAATTATGCTCACCCCTAGTCACTTCGGCCACTTAAATGGGCTTGAGACGAACTGGCGAAGTACATATCCGTGTGAACCCGCGGGCTCACCTTAAAGTAAAGAGGGTGTCCTACTCCCAGGAGATATTCAACATACACTATTCAAATGTCTTCAATTATTAATCCACAAATACTGTATCCATGAACAAATGCATAAATTCATGGTTCCATCCTGTTTCTCAAGTGTTTCGAAATTAAAATTTGAATCTTTTGTATCTTATAGAAACCGTTTTTAGGAAAAGTTTGAATCTAGAAATGTCTTTCTCTTTTCATATGTATATATACAATTTCTTGGTATTGTGTACTTTTATCAACAATTTCCACCAATTACCTAAAGTTCTAATTTTTTTGTAGTAAAATGATTTTCTTAGTCCTCAAAACTGTCAATTCGTCTCTTTCATTGGTTGGGAAAAGAGGAAAGGAGAATTGATGCACGATGTCCATAAATGGAACAAATTCTCTTTTCATTGAGTGGTGGGGAAAGAGGAAAACAAAATTGATGTCCAAGAAGCGCAAAGCCTCTCTGTCTTGAACATAAAAGCGAGGACCTGACATGTTGATTGCCATTCCTCGTGCATGCATGAGCTTGAACATTTTTTAGCTCTCCACACGGAACGTGAACCCGATATATATTAAAACGAATTGCTAAGAAATATCCTGAAGATACTTGTTAAGTACACCCTCTATAGAAATAATTCAATTTTCGTGATATTGATCACGCATCATGTGATGACAATTAATGCAATGAAAACTACAAGATTTTCTTAATTGGGTGCTTAACAAATGCATCGGGATTATAAACACGCATCACCAGTCAATCTGTATACTAAGAATAACCCTGTTTTGGAGCACGTGTAGATGGGAACCAAGAACCCAGAATAAGCAAATGGTCACTCTCACACCTACAAAAGCACACATTCCATCGTGTTCAAGGCAGTGTAATGTTTGACCAAAAAAGAAAAAAGCATAGTTTAAGATGACCCATCCGGTGAACGAGAATCATTAGAACTAAAGAGACTCCCATCTAACTCTGGCCAAATGCGTGCGCGTTGAGAGAGAAAGAGAGAGAGCAGATGCACAGTTTTCTGATGGCAACGATGAATCACTGCACGTGACATTCTCCCTCCATCTACCCTGCAGCGGGCAGTCTGCGTAGCACCATCCACCTATCTGAGTGGTTACTACTTTAGGGTACAAAACACACTCAAAATCATCATAAACAACCTTGGTTGCGCATGAAACATGGAGGGTCCTCCTCCTCCTCTTCCTCCTCCTCCTCCTGTTCATCAGATGAAGATGTGAAGTCCAGCTGTTTCATGTATACAGAGATATGAGCTATCGACCGGCATTAGCAGATCTTCATGATTCCTTTCCCTCCGCAACAAAAGGTTTTCCTTGTACTCGGTCATTTCTGTGCAGATTCTCCCGTTGTTCAACTCTGTTCAAAAATGAAAAAAAAGAAAATTTTCATTTCATAGACCAGCATTTAAAAAGTATTTGATTTAGATGGATTCTTTTTAGAATCTTGAATTCGGGAATTAGGCCCTATGCAAGCCTATCCACGCTATAAGATTTTTTCGATTTTGCAGCGGTATAGAAGAGTAAAGAGACGTAAAGTATATTAAAACGAAGTAACTTAATCATCCGATGAGCGTGAAGCGAATGATCGAAGTAGCTAGACAGTGTAAAAGTATCATTGGGAAAACATGTGAGCACAAATCTCAACAAACAAGATGCGAATCTTGGTGGACCCCATGTGATGGTCGTGTAAATGCCATTGACCTGTCGATACCGATTGCTCAAATATATTTTGAAACATCGAATGAGACATTCCTTTCACCAAAGAGTCGAAAAAGCCTGGAAATCTATCGTGAGCTATAGTGTACGTGCAAATGGGCAAATGGTATCGATCAGTGAGTTTAGATAATGTTTTCCTTAGGAGCTAATTAAGATAGGCTAATTTCAGTCAACCAAACATCGTAATCGATGCTATGAATTTTTTTTTTTTTGGGCCAATTAGAGGTAAGGAGTGATACTTAAATATTTTTTTTTTTTGGGACAAATTAACATCGGTGAACTCGAAAGTCAAGCCCTTGACTGTTTTTTTCCTGTTTTTGTTTGGGTCAGAAACAACTCATTGGTACTGCTTACCTATAGCAAGGGGGATAGACCACAGGATTCCTATTTATAGCAATTGGTCCGAAGACGGTAATTTCTCGGCAAATTCCTAAAGCTTCCTTATCCTCCACGACCGACGCGGACGCTCGCGTTCAGTTTCACCCGCGACGGCCCCCCTCGGCTTCCCGACACGACGTCGTTCCCCCGCGCGCCCCCCAACCCCGCCCCCCCCCACCCGCGGCAGGGGCAGTCTCGCCATTTCCCTCGCCCGGAAAGGAAGTCGGAGGGACACTTTTCCTCTTAAAACTTGACCAGTCAAGGTACGACACAGAGACGCGACAGCGTCCCACGCCGTTTCCTCTGCCGAACTGTGACTCTCTTCTCTTGCATGCACTGTTCGTTCGCGCTCTTTTCCCCCTCCTCCTCCTCTCTTTCCCCCCCTTCGCGGACTCGCCGCCGGCGGCTCCCCGGCGACGGCTCTCCGTCCGGCGCCTCCCCCCCCCCCGCGCTCTTTCCCGGAGGAGCTCTTCCCGCGCGCGCGCGCGCGACCGAGGCATTGAATTTCTCCTCTCTCTTCTTTCTCTCTTCCCTTCTTTCCCTTGGTTGCCTTTTTTCTTGAGAATTGTCGGTCTAGATGATAATGCGGTTGCGCGCTTCTTGACTTTCTTGTGCTGAGAGACTGATGGTTCGTCGTGTCGCTTCGTAGATGAGGTATAACGTGCCGGTCGCGAAGAGGACGCGGGCTCAAACCCGTTCGGGCCGTCGTGATCGGCATCGGAGGGAGGGAATCATCGCGGAAGGAGTTGATGGGGATGTGGAATTTCTAGGGGAGGCGGATTTGACGTCGGAGAAGGGGCGGAATTGGAGTAAGGGTTTGGTGGAGGCGGAGGATGTGATATCGATTGTCTCGGTTGATTCTGCTGATTTGGGCAGTGGCGACGGGGTGCCTGCGGTTGCGGAGAGCGGGTTTCTTGATTCCGCGCAGTCGAGCTGTTGCGGCGCGAAATTAGGTGGGCGGCGCGAGGATTCTTCTCGTGCTGATGGCGACGGAGGGGATGTTTCTAGTGAAAAGCCAGTCGAGGATCGCACTGTGTTGAATTCTGATTCTACTTTGTGTAGGAAGCAAGAGGGTGCTCTTAGGAATAGTGGGGCCGCTGTCTTTGTGCAGGACGGAAGCATCGGCGAAAGCAGTGGCTCCAAATGTGACAGTGGAAAGAAGGAAAATTTGACCTCCTCCCCTGGTGGAGAAATGGTAGAAACGGGTGCCTTGAAGGTTGATGAGGAACAGAGCTATGTCGAAATTATTGAGGTGTCAGATGAGATGGAGACATCCTCTAATGAGGATGAGATGGAGACGTCCTCTAGTGAGGATGAGATGTCGTCCAGTGAAGATGACAACACAGATTATGAGGATGAGGATTACGTGGGCGAGACGGCGAGTTCTGTTAGCACGGATAACTCAAGTTCTTCTAGTGAGGAGGAAGTAGGAGATGGGAAAGATGCAAGCAAATGTGAGATTACAGGAGAAGAAAGTGCTTTTGATGGACCTCAAGAAGGGAAACCTGTGCCCGATTTGAAGAACAGGAAAGCAAGCCAATGTGAGATTACAGAAGGAGAAAGTGCTTCTGACAGATCTCGAGAAGGGACACCCGTGCCCGATTTGAAGAAGAGGAAAGGATTGGGTGTGAAAATACTGACCGGTTCTCTTAGAGATGAAGATGATGACAAAGAAAGTGCTGTTAATGTCGGTGAAGAGCGCAATTGTGTGGCACTACGAACTCGATCACGTTTTGGTAGGCAAGGGAGAGATATGATAAACGTTGGCACTTTCAGCCATCCATTCTGTCTTGATGATGATGATGATGACCTTGGCTTATCTCAAAAGTACTGTGTCAAAGATGAAATTCTCATTAATCAGGACAGCCATCGTGTAAGAGATAAAACTTATTTTGCTGCAGTGTCAAACTATAGAAAAGATAGATCAAAGTCGGGTATAGATCAATCTATGGATGATAAAGACGACGATGTCTCCGATGATGAAAAGCGCAACCCAGAAAACTTTTCATCCAAATCCATTAAGAGAAAAGCTGGTTCAAACATCAATAATGGCGCCGAATGTCCGCAAAAGGAATGTGGGAAAGGTGAAGATTTTCCATTCCTATCCAAGAGAAAGCGCGTTCGTTCTCCCCAAGATTATGATGTCATCAAAATTCTGGTGGATTCCATTTGGGATAAGGGGGAGATAACCCCCCAGGAAGCAGATGCTTTTAGAGACGCAACTCGTGAAGGAGAAACCAATAGGCAAAGCAGTGAATGGATTCTTCCATTGAAATTTACTTTTGGAGAAGAGGAACCAAAGCAGCTGGAGAAATCAGAAAACGATAAGGAACTGGACAAGCTGTGGGATGAGCTTGACTTTTGTCTCCGGACTTGTGAGATCGACTCTTTTGATGCTGATCTGGTAGGTGGAGACCGAAACATCTCTCTTCCTTTTAAATTAAGGATGCTGTAACTTATATTGTTGTTGTCATCTTAAGACCATTTTGCTTGGTTTAGAGTTAGTTCAATTCTTATTTTTTTCTCACATTATAATGGAGCCATGTTATGAATTAGTTTGTCATTATTACTTTAAACTTTGGTGTAATTTCACATGGAGATGATGTTAGTTTTCCTTCTGAGCTGGGATGTTGTTAGATTTCAGCATTCAGTTGAAATATGCTATATCCCTAGCAATTATCATAATGGTTGTCATGCCCTAAATAAACACATGCAATTCTCAATGAAACTTAGGCTTGTGTTTGCATGCCCGGATGACTAAGCAGCCTTTAGTGCATACTTCCTTCTAGCTCTGATAGCCAGGACCTCCAATGTTCTTTTGACACATATGTGAAAGACATCATTTCAGGTTGGAATATATTTGATTCATCGCATCGGTAGTTGCTAATTTTCTGTGCTCTGGGTTGCCTTAATTTTTGCATGATTTAGTGAAACATCATGTCTGTTTGCACAAAACTGGTGTTTAATACATCTGTATTGCTCTCTCCATATGTGATTACAAGAAGCAATTCTCTTGTGCATGTGCTAAAAGTCCAACATAAGTCAGCGGTATCAGAATGATAGTATTCTGGCCTGGTTGTTTGATATACCTCAGCATCTAGAAATCTGCATTTAATTTGTAATATGTCAATTTCTTAGTTTACATATACTGTCACGTGAGCTTTTTTGATGCCATAAGTTTGACTGAAATGTTAAAGTAGCTCATCTTTGCTCCCAGGTTGAAAGCGAAGATGTCGACCCTCAGCCTCACTTTGATGGAGTGAGCCTTTGTAGTCAGGGGAATCATGAGTTTATTCTCGATGAAGAAATTGGAATCAGATGCAAACATTGCTTCTTCCTGCGGCTGGAGATCAAATATGTTGTACCACCATTAGTAAGCCCTGAAATCCTTTTCTGCTTAAGTCCTGGTTGTTTTGATTCCTCTGTTTTGGCTACCCTGCGTGTTGGCTCAAGAGAGCATTATCTTTCGATCTGCAATCCTGTTCCACTTAAATCGACATAGATTTTGAAGTTTGGACTCATGTTCTGTGGATTTGGAGAGAATTTTATATTTCCATTAGATTGCGCTGTCCGTAAATTTCACTCTTAAAGAATTTAGCAAAGGTTGGATCAAATGAATCCAGTTGAGATGATCTAGCTGAAAGTTTAAGGAAAGATACTTTTGCGACTTCCTTTCTTCATATTTTCTTGGGTTCGCTCGTTAATTAATTAACCGATGATTAAAGAAAATTAATTTAATTTCACTTTCTCTTCATCTGCTTTATAATTTTGAAACTTTATCAGGCTTATTGACTTCTACCTTTACGCCTACACTTTTCAGAGTACTGATCCTTCGGAAAAGTCGGGGCAAAGAGTCTTGGGTAGATATTACCATGAGGACTATTTGCTTGAAAAACTTCGCTCTCAAGACTCCGGTTGCGATCTCCAAGCTGGCCTTCCGTCGGCCAATGTGCGTGGTACGGTTTGGGACTTAATTCCTGGTGTGAGAAGTGACTTGTATCCACACCAATGTGAAGGCTTTGAGTTCATTTGGAAGAATATAGCGGGAGGAATTCAGCTTGATGAGCTGAGAAGGCAAACAACTGTTGGCTGTGATGGTGGATGTATCATATCACATGCTCCTGGAACTGGAAAATCTCGGCTGACTATTGTTTTTCTTCAAACGTATATGGAACTGTTTCCAAGTTGCAGGCCCGTGATCATTGCTCCTCGGAGCATGCTCCTCACGTGGGAAGAAGAGTTTCAAAAGTGGAACAAGGATATACCATTTCATAATCTCAACAATCCCGAGCTTTCTGGGAAGGAAAGTAAGTCAGCTTTGAGTCTTCTAAGGCAATTTAAACATGGGGACCAGAGCCAAAAATATGTTCGTATGGTGAAGCTGTATTCATGGACGAAAGAAAGCAGCATTTTGGGAATAAGTTACACACTCTTCAAGTCCCTTACGGGGCAAAATAGGAGAGACAGTACACCTCGACATAAAACTGAAGATGAGCAGAGGAAAATACTTCTAGCGCTTCCTGGTCTTTTAGTTCTTGATGAAGGACATACTCCTCGCAATGACCGGAGCCTTATCTGGAAGGCTTTGTGTAAAGTGGAAACGCAAAGACGCATCATTCTGTCTGGAACTCCTTTCCAGAATAATTTTGACGAGCTCTTTAATACACTTTGCTTGGTGAGGCCAAAATTTGCCGAAAGAATTTCATTGGGACGCTATGTTAATTTCCCTAGAAAGCGTGGACGCAAAAGAAGCAAGGTGAGAGGGGAATGGGATGTGATGGCCCAATCCATAGTAAAAAATGACAATGACGGACTAGAAAAGCTCAAAACTATGATCGACCCATTCGTGCATGTACACAAAGGTACCATACTTAAAGAAAGACTTCCTGGTTTGCAGGACTCTGTGATTGTTCTACGGCCAGGAAAATTACAGAAGAGCCTCCTTGATAACGTGCAAAGCTTGAAGAGCCCGTTATTGTTGAGTCACCTTGTCTCCTTAATATCCGTTCATCCATCTCTCTTCTCTCGGTGCTCTGTACCTGAGAGTGAAGGGCTAGCAGTTGACAGAAGTAACTTAGAAAGCCTTAGAAAGAAACCAGAAGCTGGGGTCAAAACCAGATTTCTAATGGAACTCATCCGTCTTTGTGAGGCAATGCATGAAAAGGTCCTGGTTTTTAGCCAATTCATTGATCCCTTGAGCTTTATAAGGGATCTGCTCAAGTCCAATTTTCGTTGGACAGATGGTGAGGAACTGTTGTACATGGATGGACAGGCTGACATCAAGCAGCGCCAATCCTCCATTAATGCCTTCAACGACCCAACGAGTGAAGTGAGGGTGTTGCTTGCTTCTACAAAAGCATGTTCCGAAGGGATTAATCTGGTGGGCGCTTCGAGGGTCGTGTTACTGGATGTTGTGTGGAATCCGTCAGTTGAGAGGCAGGCCATAAGCCGTGCCTACAGACTTGGACAGCAGAACAAGGTCTATATATATCATCTGATTACTTCCGGGACAATGGAGGCTGAGAAATACTGTCGACAAGTGGAGAAAGACAGATTGTCCGAGTTAGTGTTCGCTTCATCGGACAGGACTGGCAATCCTAGGCAAAAAGTCACGTCGACGGGACCGGATGATAAAATTCTGGAAGAGCTGATACATCATCCTAACCTCACCGATATGTTTGAAAGGATAATTCACCAGCCCAAGGAGTCTAACTTGATCGAGACATTTAATTTGGTGGACAATTCTCAGACATCTGTTTAGGATGTCTTTGTACAGATTCTGCCAGTTTAAGGGGAAGGAAAAAAGCTACAAACTGTGGTCTTTTGTACTTATAGCTTACAGAGTTCTCTTCTGTTTTGGGTTGGGGTTCCAAAGACATTTTGGTGGACCATTCACGGACATCTGTTTAGGATGTCTTTGTACAGATCCTGCGACTTTAGGTGAAGGAGAAAAGCTACAGACTATGGTCTTTTACTTTTAACTTATAGTTCTCTTCTGTATTGGGTTGGGGTTCCATAGATATTATGGTTGTGAGGTCCCTGACTATTCTTTTGTAGATATACAGATGTTTAGATGAGACCACCAATGTGGCTTGGCATGCCATGTGGCTCCTTTTGAGAAATTTCATTTCTGCTGTCCATCTTATTAAATGTCTGCGATGCCTATTGTGTTTGCCTGGAATTACGACCAAATAGAAGTTGTCGACAAGGTGCAAAAAACCTTGCTAAATTGCTATCATTCCGGTCGAATTCAATTCAGAAAGTGACCCTGAATCTTAAATCCTAAATTTTACTCCAACCACGAGTTTTCACAGATTCATTGTGCTTCTTGAAATTGGAAGAATTGTCGCTCTCTCGACCCATGATGGATATTTGCCAACGGGACAAATTGAGTAATAAAGTTTGTGATTGCTAATTCTTCGTTTCGAACTTCGACAACTCGCTTTCGAGTGTTTGAATTTCTAACCAAATCGTTAACGATTCTGTCCTGCCATTGAACTTCAGCAATGCTGAACCTTTTTGCCCATTGTGTCGAAAAAAGCCCGAGACAGTCGAGCATCTATTCCTTCTCTGCGACAAGACAAAGCAGGTTTGGTCAAATCCCTATTTCAACATCCACTTTTCTCACCAACAGGTCACTAGATTTGAGGAGTGGTTGCAAAACTACAATGATATGACCCAGAAAAACATACCTTTCGAGATCATCGCAGTCACCCTCTGGAAAATCTGGTTAGCGCGTAATACCCTAGTATTCCATCATGAGCAGACAGACCCAATTAACATAATTGAATCGGCTCTAGACATGCATTGTAATTACGCGAAGTGGAATAGAAGCAACTTAAAGCGTGAAGCAGTACCGCTGAACTTAAAACCGAGATGGAGACCACTAGCCCCTGGTTTGCTGAAGATAAACATCGATGGATCTCACCTCTCAGGGACCATGGAAGGGGCAATTGCATGGGTATGTCGCGATTCAGAAGGAAGATTGATGGAAGGCCTTGCGCGACCAGTCCGAGCATCTTCCGCCCTTCAAACCGAAGCCCTTGCCTGTCTCTATGCCCTCAAACACTTTGCTGATTTGCCTCATTTAAAACTAATGCTGGAGTCTGACTGTTCAACGTTGATAAGCTGTTTGAGATATTCTTCCTTCTGTCCTTGGGATGTTGAGCCAATTATCACTGATTGTATTGGCCTCTTGGCTTTTTTTGAGAGTTTAGAATTGGTCATTTTACTCTTGTAGGTGGGCCTGGGTTTAATGAAATGATATCTCTATTTCAACCAAAAAAAAAAAAAAGAACTTCAGCAATGCACATGAGAGTAAGGACGTGGCGACCCGATCTCCCCGCCCGAATAGCGATCAATTTGGGCTTGATTGAGACAGAATTTCTAGAGTGGGAAAATGACACAAACAGTCCTTGAACTTTGGCTCAATGTACAATTTAGCCCCTGAACTTTCAATTTGTTCAATATAGTCCCCGAACTTTAACCTAATATTCAATGTGATCCATGAACTTTTAATTTGTTCAATGTGGTCCCTGGACTTTTGGTACATGTTCAATTTAGTCCTTGAACTATATGAAAATGTATAATATAGTCCCTGAACTTGAATTAATAATAGAAGGACTATATTGAACATTTTTATATAGTTCAAGTATTAAATTGAACATGTACCAAAAGTCCAGGGACCATATTGAACAAATTAAAAGTTCAGGGACCACATTGAACATTAGGCTAAAGTTCAGGAACTACATTGAACAAATTGAAAGTTCACGAACCAAATTGCACATTGAGCCAAAATTCAGGGACTATTTGTGTCATTATCCCTTCTAGAGTTGATGCACAGAAAAAGTAAGAACCCGGGGGTCGATTGAGACCGGGCCAAAACTTCAGGGGCCAAATTCGAAATATCCCAATTTACGTCGTTGGTAATAAAAAGTTCGCGACTGCATCTAAGTATATAAGCGAAACAGAGCGGTTTTGGCCAAACCCTAACAGTCTGCTCTGCTCTGCTCCGATTGCCGCCGCCGCCGCCGCCGCCGCCGCTCGTTTGCTGCTCTCTCTCGCACGCCAGCCATGGTTCTTCCCCTCTCTCTCTCTCTCTCTCTGTCTGATTCGATAGAGACGAAGTGCAACTTCATGTTTGTGTTCTAGCGCGTCTCCTTCTAGTGCAATGATGATTTTCTGTAAGCGTGTGCTGCGATTTTAGAGGAATGACATGGATGTATAAGCTCGAACATCAACCACACTGGGTTGTGTGCGTGCGCGTGCGGGTGCGCGACGGGTCTCTTTTGGTTTTGGAGAAACTCAAATGCATTTCGCACCGTTTGCTTTTGTTCGCAGACCAAAAGAACGAAGAAGGCAGGCATTGTCGGCAAGTATGGTAAGGATCGTGACCATCTTATCAGGCAATTCCTAGGTGCAAACAGCTTATTGTCCAATGAATATATGGCATCGACCGTGCCTCGTGAATTATGGGCATTGTTGTCTGAAAGGAAGACATTGTGTAGAGGCCTATTAGCACTGCTTTCTTTCTGATTTAACCATGTCGTGTATTAGGCAATCTGGCAATCTTTATGTGGCATATTTGTGAGGATGATTAGATTTGTGGCCTCAAGATTAGGGATAGGACTTGGGTGTAGTGGAAATTAATTTGATGGTCCAATGCCGAAGTCATTTGCTTTACGGGAACGTTGCTGAATGGATCGAATTGCTCCGGACTGCAGGCACCCGTTATGGGGCGAGTCTGCGTAAGCAGATTAAGAAGATGGAGGTCAGCCAACATAGCAAATATTTCTGCGAGTTTTGCGGGAAGGTAAATCTTTTGCTGCTCTTTCGTATTATCGCTTCTTCGTTATGCTTCTAACTTGGGCCTTCGCAGTATGCTGTCAAGAGGAAGGCTGTAGGAATCTGGGGATGCAAGGACTGTGGTAAAATCAAGGCAGGCGGAGCTTACACCTTGAAGTAAGATATCTTCTTTTGATACCTTTTCTTTTGTGCTGCGCGTGCTCCATGTTAGGACGGATGACCGAATAACTCTTTTCTCATCCTTTCTTTTTTCTATGCTACAGCACTGCTAGTGCCGTGACGGTAAGGAGTACAATACGGAGGCTGAGGGAGCAAACTGAAAGTTGAATGGGCCATTCACCACTTCAAACCATTCTTGTTAGCAGCTTATAGCTTAGATAACAAACAGTATTTTCTTTGAAAGCATCCTCTACTTCGGTTGTTGTTTCGCTTTCGTTCCCCCTTTTTAATTGAAGAGCATGTGCCAGGATCATAACTAGATAGAGCAATTGTTCTATCTCCTGTCATTTGTCTAATCGGCGTAATGTCGGCATTTTTGGAGTCTATTATTGAGACAGATCGAACTTGTTGTCAATCTAAAAATTCTATTGGAAACTTTCGATTTCTTCATTTATGTTGGGTCCTGTTGATAGACTGTATTCCGTGATGCAGGCCATGCAGATTCCAATTTGCTCCCAGTATATATTATCTTCCAACTGTCTTGCTAATTTTTCATGAATTGGCCTTAGGCAGATGCTATGTCCGTGTATCGGAATTTATTTAGGAACTAATATGGCAACTTTTTACGCGTGCAAATGAAGTCGCCCACTTTGTCTGAGGTCACGTGTATTGCAAACATCATTTAGCGGAACTCATAAGCGACGCTTTCATTGACTCTTGCACTCTTGACAAAACGGTCCGACAAAGTACCACTACATGGCCTAATCACTGCCTAACGTGGCATCTCGTGTCAAAACATTAATGATGGATTAAGCCCTCGTGAGTCCTTCTGTCAATACTTTCTCTTCAACGTGAGCACAAGCAATGTCTTTTTATAGGTGTTGCACAGTAATTATTAGAATTCCGAACCCCATTCAAAAGAGGGCACTAAGCATTTGAGACCGCAACTTTTGCTGATAAATCTAGGTCGAACAGTGTGGTGGTGTGCAATTAAATTTGTTTCCAGATTTCTCTAACATCGTCTGTATATCACCAATACCTAAATTTTTTCCTTCTAATTCACTACACAATTTTTACCGAGAAAAAGGCTTTAATATTAAAGTAATTTCAGTGCGACCATCCATTGTAGGCAACACCCTGAGGTAAGGAACAATAGAGATCCTGGCGACCAAAAATAAACAGATAATCTACTTGGCAATACACGAATCATTACCACTATTCCCATCCAACTCTGGTCAGATGAGAGGAGAGCGTGAGAGAGAGTCCCTTCCAGCATACACAAAATGCCAGATTCATCACCAAAATGCCAATAACATCATCTCCACAAAATGGAGAGAACGAAACTAAACCCAAGGATGGGTACTTGCTACACCCGGCCAACAGAAAGAGCAGATGCATAGTTTAAGATGGCAATGATGAATCACTGCACATGACATTCTCAATCTTCAGCGAAATACTTCTCCTCGGCATCGTCGTCGGCCTCCCTAAGCCAATGATCATCCAGGCTCACATCCTCATCTATTTTGGAGTAATCCAAGTGCTGATGATCTTCCCCTGACAAAAACTTCTGCTGCATAATGTAAGTGAACTGATCCATCTGGTCTTGAATTTCCATAGCGGATAAAGTTTCGCCCTCCATCTGCCCTGCAGCGGCAGTCTGCAGAGCACCATCCAACAATGCAAGTGGTTACTATTTAAGGGGACAAAATAAACTCAAAAACATCATAAACGACCTTTGTAGTGCATGAAACAGGAGGGTCTTCACGACAGTTTCTAATTTGTTTTATGAAATTATCTATCTTCATGAAAATATCTAATCCGTCCGTGCCACCAGTTTCAGTTCTTCAAATTAATTAAAATTGATGAAAATACTGCTTCAGGTCTTACACTGAGGGTTAGTATTGTATTGAAAAAGGACAAACAATAAGGAAACTATTAAGTCGTTAGGAGGAGTTTTAAGGGCCCAAGAGGATTACAATTTTCACAAATTACCTCTGCATGATTTGAAGGGGCGGCAGATCCATTGGCTTGCATGTTGTGTTCTCCTTTTGCTGGCTCCAAATCCTCCTCCTCCAGCTCCTCCTCCTCCTCCTCCTCCTCCTCCTCCTCTTCTTCCTCCTCTTCTTCCTCTTCCACTTGTTTTCTATCATTACCAACCCAGTCCCTCTCAGCAACACCTAACCTTTGCTGCTCCCTCCGTATCTCTGCAACCAAAAAAGCTTCTTCTGTCCTCCTCATCAATGTCTCGGACCACCTCTCCCCTGGCCTGGCCATACTCCTCCCACTAGGATCCTGGAACTTCCCCACATACTCATGGTGCAAATATGGCTCTCTCTCCCTCATAGCATCCTCCGAAAAGTATTGCCCGTCAGATATTAGCTTATTAAGGTAAGCTCTCCTGCGATTTTTAACGGTGATTGATCTCGACCGTAACTCATCCGAAGTTGGACTCATGATGGTCCTCAGGTGATTTAGATGCCAGTTTATTTCGTAGTCATCCTTGAGTGCATCAAATTCTCGAAGCTCATCGCTCGTCAATTGAGTTCCATAACGTTCTGTATATCAACAAAAGAAGGAATGACGGTTATTTATATCACTAAATCTCTCATATACCATCTAGCTCTAGAAAGGCCTATAATGTAGGACTTTGACAGCCTAGGTTTGGACCTTTCATGCTAGAACAAACACAGTCATACAAAAGCTATAAAAACATTACATTGTGTCTGACACTCATCGTATGGAGGATCTCAAAAAAAGAGAAATCAGTGTCATCAGAAACAAGCTTATAGAGAATTATATCGAATCCAACTGTTCATTGTTTCGAGAACACTCAAAATAAAAGCAATCAACTCACAAAGAAAGGATGGAAATTCTAATTGAGGATGGTAGATCCAACAATTAATCAGTACAATGACCATGGAGGATGGGCGCATCGATGGACAGAAAAGAGCACGAACACAATGAAAGACGAGTTAAGGCCACTGTATCAAGTCCCACAACCCGAAGAAACAGGACTAACACCACAGAAGGATGATGATGAGATCACCACTCGTTCGTCCCAAGACAACAAATTTAAGCATCCACAAAATCGAGCGACCATAATATTTCGCAATTCCGCCAAAACTACATCGCAAGCGCTCAATTATAACATCCAGCTTGTTCTTCTTGAGATGGTGTCATAAATTTAAAAGCATCCAACTAAAGCCGCCCCCAGATTTTTCCTTCCATTTTCACACAGACTTCAGCACACAAACGCCGGCTTAACATCTCCGGAACTAATTCGCCACAATCAGTCGCTAGCAGCAGGGACACTCTCAATTCTCCGCTCACAATCGCATACATATCCAAACACATCATCTCTCCTTCACCTTCCTAATCGAACTGATTCCGCCGGAACAAGAACATACAATCAGACCTTAAAAAGAACAGATTGGCGCGATCGCTTGCGCACACAGAGACAGAGCGAGAGCGAGAGCGAGAGAGAGAGAGAGAGAGAGACCTAAGAAGACGGCGGTGTCGCGGGCGAGGAGGTCGAGGAAGATGGACTTGCGCTGGGACGAATCGGAGGTGCGAGGCTGGACGGCCCGAGGGAAGTAGAGGTTCTCGAGGGACGACAACCTCTCCGCGATCCTCTCCTTCGCTTCGCCATCGATCTCCCCGCCGCTTCTGCTCGTGCTCGTCTCCGCCATCGTCGTCTCTCCCTCTCTCTCTCTCGTCGCCGGCGTCTGCGCGGAGTGGTGTGCAGAAAATGTTCTTCGGTGCTTCGGAAGTCGGTGTCTTTCAAACCTTCGGAAGCTTAGTGCGGTCACGTTGATACGCGAGCGACGTCGTTTTGAATTCTTTTGCCTTTTTTTTTTTTGGACAGAGGGAACGATTAATCCTAGGGAAAATTCCAAAAAACGAGGTCCGAAATGGAATCATTTTCTCAAAAAGCTTAAAGTGGATATTATCTCAAATAAGGCCTTGAAGTGGCCATATCATTTTCAAATAAGGACCTGATCTCACCGGCCAAAGGGTATTTTCGTCTTTTACTTTCTTTTTTTTTTGCCTTTTTTTGTTTTTTTCTTTTCCTTTTCCATTTTTTTTTCCTCTCTTCCCTCCGCCAGCCATCACCAGGGCCGGCGGAGGTCGCCAGCCTCAGGCGGAGGCCACCCTCGCCTGGGTCGCCCTCCTCGGCATCGGGCGAGGGCTCGACGCGACTTGGGCAGCCCTCATCCGACGCCGGCGGAGGTCGCCGGCTAGGCGCAATGACTGCTGGGAAGGGAAGAAGAGAAAAGGAAAAAGAAAAAAGAAAAGGAAAAGAAAAAGAATGTAAAAAAAATCAAAAAAATATACTTACATTTTTTTTTTACTAAAATACCCCTTCTACGACGACAGAATAGTCACCGGCCAACCAAAAGTCCTTATTTGAGTTGATTTGGCCACTTTGGGCCATTATTTGAGATGATTTGGTCACTTCATACCTTTATTTGAGATAATACCCACTTCGGGCCCTTTTTTAGGAAAATGACTCCACTTCGAACCTCTATTTGGAATTTTTCCTTAATCCTATAATATTTTATCGGCGATTAAGATATGAGAGATTTTTAATCTTTTCAAATTGTTCAATCATGTATCTCAGCTTTTATTTTATTTTATTTTATGTGATTGAATCTCTGAACTTTTTATTTTTATTTTTTCAAATGAGTCATTCCATCAATATCCAAATTCACTCCATCTTACTAAAATACTTGGGAACTCATGAAAATGAGAGCCACTCAAAATCTTACCTTCCTAGCTATGGCCAAGCCACGCCACGATTCTCCTGCTTTGATGAGAATCGGATCCGAGACACAGCTTGATGTATTATAATTCCTAGAAACGAAAATGCTGACGCGAACTAACAAGTTAACTGAGTACACAGACTAATGCTTACATGTAATTTATTTTTTGCTGATCGGATAAAGAGAGAGAGAGAGAGAAGGAGGAGCTGCTAGGGGCGGGGCAGCGAAGGCGCCACCCACGCGCCAGCGAGGGCCGCCGAGCCCTTATCAGCTATTATCGGGATAGGGCGATGCCTAGCCATGGTCACGTGACCTCAGCCAAATTCATACCTGGCTTTGGACCACCAGGCAACACGTAGGGTCGTGTGACCCTAACTGCCGACGATCGCCAGGATTGCACGATCCTCGATTAGCAGCCGCCGAGGTCGCGTGCCAGCAGGGCCGCCTCTCTCCCAATCTGTGTTACTTTTTTCTTCATATTCCCTTTTCTTGTTAATTCTTTTAAAGTTTATTTTGTTCCTTAATACATCTTATTTTGAAAGTCGTTAAAATTCTTTTACCGACGTCTCAACAATCACGTCAACATTTCCATCCATAATTTTGACAGAAGAACCAACTTAGACAAATGAAAAAACCAAAATAAAACAGTTCAAAAACCATAATTCAACAATTTGAAAAGTTGAGAAATCTCTAATGCCTTTTTCTCTATTTGATTATCATCTCATGTGAAGTGTAGGGGTTCTCAAAGACTTGTTTGTCATTTGAATAGGCTCGACTTCTCATCACTGTTACTGCCTCGCGATTCTCACTCGATACGGGGACAGAGCAAGTTAACGTTGTTGTCCAGCGAACCAAAACCGGAACCAGACACATATCCATTTCAATCAAACAAACACAACTCTCATCTCGATGCCTCCACGAGGCATGTCATCATAGCACAATCGAAATGCTCTTGATGTAACACCAGTGCCGTGCCATGCCGTGCACTTGTTGACTGCATTAGACATAAGAACAATGACTACAAATTGCCAAACCGATCAATGAAGCTTTACAATTGCTGAACACCTCCAAGAGATAATCCTCTCGCCATCAGCAAATCGATACAGGGAAAAGGAAAAAGAAAGGTGTTGACCCCGAAACACTGTTTATCTCCATATTTTATAAATGAAGGCATCTCTAGTACTAAATCTATGTAGCAATCTCGTCGACTTCAGAGTTGAACACGAAACTAGGAAAAGTAGTTGTTATGTCCCTGAAGTTCAAGAGGAGAGCACGATAAATATATTGAAGATGACCACGTACGAATGGACGAGGGTATGGGAAAAGGGAATCACCGCAAATAAGGGAGGGTCATGATTTTTAACAACGATGGGTTCTTGGAAACAAAGTTCTGCCATTCGGACTTGTCGATTTTCCCATCCTCGTCCACATCAGCTTCCAAGAAAGTCTGCAAACATTAAAAGAATTAGATCTCCACAAAGACATGGATTGGGACACGTAGAGTTCCAGCAACAGGAAGGACATGCACGCCTTCCTGGAAGGATGTCCAATGCCCCGCTTAAATAGGCGACACAGTTGCCCATCACTAAGCTTCATCTTTTATTACTTCAAGACGTATAACTACTCAAATAAGATGCATCAAAGTCATAGATATAATTGGTTCTTTTCAATCCTTCCAACATAGTAAGATCTCCTCCTATCCGATGCTACTCCTATCCAAGTAAAGGCGACTTACCTTATCGAGTATTATCTCAATCGTGTCATCAGCCAATTTCATGTCTGATTCACATAGAAGAGCAATCAACATTTGCTTAACCTGCCAAATCAAGCACCGAATGAGAATCCTGTATTAAAATTGGTAATCCATATATCAATCAGCGGGACATTCTTTTCTACAAATTACCTAATGCTTGCACCTTGAGTAAAGCATTTAAATTCAAAATTGAATCACTTGGTTTACAAAACCCTATAAATTGGAGGGACAAAGTCAACTGAATAGGGTATTATGACCTTACGTATAATTGACACAGAATGTAAACACCAAGTACAGTTAATCAGGATGGTTCCCGTTGAATTGAGATGATTCAAGTGCAATTTTCATTTTTCGATTCTGCACTCTAACATAGGTATTTATTGGAGAGAAAGCAGTTGGGGTATTGCTAACATATAGCAACCGTAACTATCGTTTGATGAACTTTGCATCTCAATTACCTCTTGACGTTCGATAAATCCAGTACCATGCAAATCATATAGCTTGAAGCAGACTGCAATTGAGTAATAAACGTGTCAAAATTGAAGGATAATGTGCATAGAAAAAAAGTGAGGAACAGGTGAAGGTGGCACTTGAAACCGAATTCTATGGCAGCCAGCACAAAATCTGCACTTTGTGAACTTACAATCAATCTTATCTTCTTGAGGAGCATTAGGATGGAAGACATTAAGGGATCTAACAAAGTCACCAAAGTCAATGGATCCCTTATGCTTAACATCAAAAAGATCAAAGATCTGCACACAAGGGAACAAAAATTAGGAGTCCAAATCGCTAATTACTCAACAAAAGGTATTATGCTTAATGGGCATGGAGTAACTGAATTGGAGAATTGAGTTACTTAATGGTAAATCCAATTTAGAGGCAGATTAATATTTTCTCGTAAAGTTGAAAATTTTATAACCAGGATTTTGAAATTTATCCAAATCAACAATAATATCTGGAGGATTTTATAACAGCAAAGTGGAAACGCACGGATAACTCATGAACAGACATGGCATGTAAAGGGATGGGCATCATAAGAGTAGAAACAAGCAAAACAAGTCAATTACCCGATTGGCAAAGAGATTCTCTTTCTTCCTGTTCTTGAATAAAGCCAACTGAAACTCTTCCTGGAATACACGGTAAGCAAATTCATTTTCACAGATGAACCGGAATTTGCGAACAAGAATAAATCAAATGCACAACAGAAAAAAAGGAAAAATGAATATATTAAACATACTATCTCAAAATGGAGACTTTTCCGATCATCATCCCCCACCCCCTCCCTCACCCCCAATCAACAGTACAATATCAGTTGCTTCCAACAATGCTTTGGATCCACGTGTCATTGGATAAAAAGAACTAAGAGAAGGGGACATGCACGAGGGTAGAGGGCATTATGTCCTCCC
Organism: Syzygium oleosum; assembly: GCF_021117445.2. NCBI lineage: Eukaryota > Viridiplantae > Streptophyta > Magnoliopsida > Myrtales > Myrtaceae > Syzygium > Syzygium oleosum. The sequence continues at coordinate 1,162,390 of NW_026607516.1, read as the reverse complement.
TACCATTGTATCTCCGTTTTACTTTAACTGAAAATTTTAGCAGAACATGCAGAAAAACCAAATCTATGCTACCGAACTAATCATGAACTTACCAGTCTGCTTACAGATTACTATGAATTTCTGAGATTAACTATTCACCAGTAATGACCATGCAATTATTAACTGATATAGAAATGAGTGTCATCTAATTTTCCACAAAATTGGCCAATGGAAAGGGAAAGGGGGAAAGCGCTTTTAGCTCACAGACTTATTAGTTACAAGACCCTGAGACATGATACCAAAAGTGCATAGTTTACACATTATTGAGTCTTCTACTCAAAGAAGGGACTATAAAAGCAGGCAAAATGGCATTCCAAGAAAGGCCCACTGGGTCAACAAAGCAAGAGAAATTTGGTGGGTCTGGCTGAAGAGTGCACATTTCCTTACCCTCGGTAAAGTCTTCTTCTATATATTCTAGATTTTTTTAGGAAGAAGACATCTAAGGTGAGAAAACGAAATGAAAGCGTGCAGTGCAATGACACAAAAAGAAAATCAAGCGTTGCTTCCCAATCAGAGGTGCATCTTACCTTATTTATCAACCCATCATCAACTAGAGAGCCGCTGATGCTCTTGTATAGCTCAAATAGTGCTTCAACTTCACTGACACTGACTGAGAAACACAAATTGATAGGAGTCAGTGTGTTTAAAGGAAAAAACCAGTGAGCAGACAAGCATGAGTCTCACCCATAGCCTTCATGATCATTTAAGGATGATGAAGCACGTGTTCAGATTTCTCACCAAGAAATTTGTGAACAGATCACAGTCACAATATTCCTATTGTATCTCAAACCTAAGCAGAAAGTTACATTCTGTCCTTCAGTCGAATGCAGGCACACTAGTGAACTTCCTCAACTTAGTGCAAGAGAAAAGCTGACTGCTTTGGAATAGAGGTTGGTTCCAAGAGTTAAAATTACCCATTCAGTCTGAATTATCACTATTGTGCAACTAAAGCAGAACTAAGAAAGCACCAGAATGCGACAGAAATTGTTTGGCACTGGTGAATTCTGAGAGATACTCACAAGCTGTCTGCGAGGCAAGAGTCACGGGGTCCTCGTAACCAGGAAATTGTCTTCTTTGTGTAGAATGGAAGCAGCCCATTTACTGAAAAAGTAGCAGAGAAACAGCCGCAACTGGAGTGGGCGCCTAGGCCTCAACACAAATTATCGCCGAAACCATCGTACTTTAAACTGGAAAATCACAAATCAAATTCAAAACCGAACATGCGAATCAGTTAGAGACTAAATCGATGCCACCTGATTTGCAACCACACAAGAAAAAGAAAACGCAATGACCAAACCAAACCAAACCAAACCAGAAGATAAATTCTTGTTATGATCTAAAAACACCAAGGCATTCTCTTCTGGCCTCCCAACGCGAACGGTAAGATTAGCAGGCACACAACAAGTGGGACAAGCAAAAAACGCTGACCAAACAAAGCCAAAGCCTTGATTGTTCCACCACTCAATTAAGCTACTTGACAAATACAGCTAATCACAAAGCCAACACCATTCTATGTATCCAGTTAACTTTAACACTTTTCATCTGGAACGAGATGATAAAACCAAGAAAAGAAATCCACCAACAATCAAGAAGAGTCCAATCTCTCATCAACCAGACATACAGCTAGAACCGGCACACCAAACACTCCAAAGACATCGAGAACAACCCCACTTAAGCCATAAACTGAAGCACATGACATCAAGGGCCAAACACATTCGAGACAAGCAGATCCCGCCAATCAACCCACAAGAGTAATATCCCAAGAACAATCGATGGAAAGAGCAAGAATCAAACAAAGACAGACCCAAGATTACTTACCCTGCTCGCCAAATCAAACCCTTTGTTCGGACAGTGCCCTTTTCCTCGGAGCAAGAAAGAGAGAGTGTCTAGAGCTAGAGAGCGAGACAGAGAGAGAGAGAGATCTATCAACGATAAGCTGCTTTGTTGTGTTAATGGTGGCAAAATTTTCCTTTTTGAAGGAGCAGGGGAAAAGTGAACCAGAAGCGCGTATTCTACCGGTGAGGTGAGGGGTTGGGGGGCGGAATCGGAGGGCTGAGGATGTTTCGATCGGACGGACGGGAATCCGTACGAGGAACTTTGACCATGTGGAAATCAATTTGAATCTGTTTTTCGTGAACGGGGAAGTCGGAAGAAAATGTTGGGAGGAGGATTGACGAAGCAAACTAGAAAAGAGACGGGAGATGTCGAACAGTTTGGACTTAAGAGTCCAATGATCTCATCTATGGTTGACCCGCAATTTATCGGACGGCAAAATTGAATTTTGCTTTTGTGCCTATTTAGAATATCACGAAATATCTACACTAAAGTCACAAGTTTTAGGATTTGATTTGGTCAATTTAACAAGTTCTAGAACTTGATTGCACTTTTCGAAAGTTTCAGAACTTGACTGTACCTTTCGAAAGTTTTCGGACTCAATTACACTTTCATGATAAGTTTTATGACTTAATTGCACCTTTCGAAAGTTTTAGGACTCGATTGCACTTTCATGACAAATTTTAGCATTTTTAATGCATTTATTCCGAAAAATGACATTAGACCTTAATTAGGTAAGTATCGCCCGTTATTTCTATTGTATGAGAATGAAATGACATAGTTAAGATAACGGTTCGTTTTTCTTTTTCTAGAAGAATGGTAGTTTACTGACAGTTTCGAATTTGTTTTGGTAAGAACACTTCTCATACTTTTATAAAGGATAATTCTTTGAGTTCAGCTAGTCTAGTTTGCTCCCTAAAATGCCCCCAAATTGTCCATTAGTTGCTTCAAATCTCAGAAAAAAAAAAAACAAGAAATCCTCCATATCATATCAAAGGTTCAGAATCAGATATAAATATATATATTTGATTAATAAAAGGGGGCAAAAATCCGAGTATCAAACCATTACTTTTTTAAATGACCATGTATTTAATCTAGTCTAAAATCATAAATCTCACATGCAAAACGATTAGCTGTTAAGCCAGTAGCCATAAGCCCATGCAATGCAAATGCATCGGACACTTTCGTTGAAAACGCACGAGCAAATGACAACGACGATACGCAATCGTGCGAATTTCACCGACCGACCCGTTTTGTCTCTAGTTTGCCAAAAGTACACGCATGAATTCCAAGTTGATTCAAAATTAGGAGGATATTAATATATATATATTTAATTTTTTTTCTTAACCTTAGTCGCGTCGGGTTTAAGAAAATTATGACGGATTGAATCACCTTTTTTTCAATGGGGACGTTTGCTTTGGCCCTTTCTCATTCGCCGCTTAGCGCCATCCTACGTTCTTTCGGTGGTGGATTTATCTAAAACGACCATCTTACGTGGCGGGCGACGAACGATTGCCACGTCGGAGCTTTAGACTCGAGACCAGATTGGGCGGCGTCGCTAATTGCTGAGTCAATCGGGTCCCTCGAAATCACGCACACGTACTTAATCCGTTTTCAGCTCCCCAGAAGGATCGGCGGGGCCCACTCCGATTTTTCGTTCTTAAGAGAAATAATTGCGGGAAGAGCCAGATGGTGGGCACAGGTGGGTCCATCAAATGGATGGATCAGATCGTATTCAGGGAGGGTTGAACATAGTCCGTCCAAATGAATTCATTTTCATGCAATACAAATTTAACGACATGTGCTCGACCTGATCAATATTGCTAAAACATTTTTATAATTAATTGGATCTATAAAAACTCATACCCAAATTGAGGTGGTATGGAGCGAGTGAGGGCGAGAGAGAATAAAGAGATAATCATAAAGATATGGTAGGTCTAAGTAAGTTGTAAACTCATTTATGATCCATTTATAATCCATTTAATACCCATATTATATTTAAACTCATTTACTGTATAAAATTAACCCGTATAATAACTCAACCTATCATGTATGGGCTAAGAAATTGATTTATAACCCGTTTTGACAAATTAAGGCACACGATAGAATTTTGACTTAGGAGGACCTGAATTCATCAACTACGGCATTGAAAAGTAGGGTATATTGTGCTACCAACCAATAATATCATAGTGGACCATACATATGGATACTTTAGAATATCCTTCGCCGTCTATATACATATCTATATTTGATAAGTACCAACCGTGCGTGCCTTCTCTCGAGGAAAAATTGGAGCTACCTTGTTCGAGATCCATCGCTCGACGGTATCGGGCCTAAACGGTGTGCCTAACTCATTTTATCGCTGTTTGCAGTATCCATCTTTCAAGTGGCGCCGGGTATTTTTAGCCATTGTCATATGCTTAAAGAACTCAGTCAGACACTCATTTCTCCGATTCCAAAGCGACAGAATGCTTATAAAGCCGAGGATTGGCGGGCCTATTAGGTCGTGTAACGTCGCTTCTAAATGGATCTCGAAACTTTTGGCTAACCGTCTCAAACCCCTCTTACTCGAGTTAGTGTCCGAGAATCAAGTTGCTTTTGTTCTTGGCCGCCGGATAACAATGAACGTTGCCATCGCTTTGGAGTTATTCCGTAGAGGGAACCACCGTCGTGGTAAGGGCGGTTGGGTTAGAGTCGAATCGGGAATGCACAAAGCTTATGAATGAGCAAAATGGGAGAAAATTGTCCAAAAAGTCTTAAACTTAGTCAATTCAATTCCAAACTTTTCGATTTTGCCAATCGAGTCCTAAATCTTTTTATGTGATGCTAATTGAATCCATTCGGTCAATTTTAACAAAAAATCACTGACGTGGACACCCGCCGGCGCTACTATGGACAATTTTTAATAAAATTTTCGAATTTTTTAATTATTTTTTGTTCTTTTTTCTTTTCTTTTTCTTTCTCTTCTTCCAAGCCCGGCGAGGGCCGCTTGCCAGCCCTTGCCCAGTGAACGGCGAGGGTCGCCGGGCGGCCCTCGTCAGACTTGATAGAAATAAAGAAAAAAATTAAAAAAATTAAAAAATCCATTTTTTTAGAAAAATTATCATCATCAGCGCCGACCATCCTACGTGGCACTAACGGTGTGCACATCAACGATTTCCGGTTAAAATTGGCCGGATGGACTCAATTGGTAAAATGTGAAAATGTTTAGGATTCAATTGGCAAAATCGAAAGATTTTGGAATTGAATCGACAAAAATGCGATAAATTTAGGACTTTTTGGATAATTTTCCCACGGAACGGAGGCTCCTATCCCCGCTGAACGCCCAGCTTGCACTTGGCTTTGATCGGAGAACCCGGCGGATCCCGTCTGAAAATTTCGCGTACGGTGCCGATTCAACGGATTCTTCTGGTCATCTTCTTATCTAACAGTCGCGCGTTAGCCTCTGACCTGCGGACTGTGCCAGATCCGATCGACGAGCTGGGAAGTTAGGGAAGCAAGTTGTCCCGCAGCTGCTACGTAAACAATGGTTCTTATCCTGCAGTATATTCCCTTGGTGGGCCGCTGTTCATTCTGCGTTTTTTTGAAGAAGAAAAAGAAGGGAAGCAGCGTGGAGTTTCTTGCTCGAATTCTTTGTGGTCCACTTGCTTTTCTATAGTCGGCGACGCGATCATGATTGTCGGATTCTAACAACAAAACATTGTGCATGTCACGAGGTTCCGACAGAAGAGAGAGAAGACTTGACAGGCTATGATGATCCTAAGTTGGTTTGGGAGGATTTTATTTTCCCCGACACGAGAGGATGAGCCTTGCTTATCTTGTACGAGCATGCTCAATATGAGTGGTTAGATGGTATCTTGTAAGTGTCTCGTTGGATCTAGATGATGTGGTATCTCCAAACATTTTGCTAAACTAGGTCGAGGATACTGAAATTTAACAGTTTGAAAATTGGGTGGTTAACAATAGACGCGCAAGAAGAATTGAGATGGATCCGATTTGACGATGAAACATCAACCGGACACAAAGCAATCGGTTTCATCTATGATGAGATACTTTTCTTCTGTCGTTTAATGCATGAGATACATTCATTATGTTTATTCGTGGAATGGTTGGTTCACGATTCTTTTACCTTCTTCGCTTTTCTAACAAATAAGCAAGGAATCATCTCAACATATATATATATATATATATATATATATATATATATATATATATATATTATATACATTCAATGTACCAATTATCGGGATACACAGCATTGCTAGGGAGAACATAACAACTGTATGATTTACTTTGCACCTTAAAAGAACAGCACCGCATCATTTCTCTTGGACAGGTTGGGATGGGCAGCAATGCACCAGCAGCAAAGTAGAGGAACATGGCCATTTGGGCTTCAATTTTGTACTAGCGATTTGGACTTTATTATACACGTTTCCCACTATTCCTCCTAATGTACCCAACAACGCTAGTGTTTCTTGCAATGGTCATAAAAATGCGGAGAGGACAATGACACTTCATCTCTCGAAGCTCGGGGAATCCATGCTCTTACGGTAGAATAACGACTTTCCGGAGATCTCATACGATGAGTTGGTCGAAGAACTCAATGCTCCGGGGGGATGACTTTCTAAAGAAGGAGAAGCGAAGCTTGCCAGGAGCATTGCGGCGAAAGCATGCTTACAACTTTCAAATCTTTAAGGTCTTCTTTGCATATTTCATGTCCATACGACACGTTGTGCTTCTTAAGGTAAAATGACATATTTTATTTATATTCATATTTAGAGACACATATGTGTAAAAGAGGCAACGAATTTGTTTGAAACAAATACGTGAGTGCCGGGGAAATTTTTTTTTAAAATTATCGAATCGATTTAGAGAAAATCTGCAACAGTTTGGTGGAGAAATTTGCTAACGAAAGCCAGTTTGAATATAATTTCTTTTTAACTAATAGGAAGATTGCGTACAAAAGTAAAGTTTTAAACATTTTTCATGGCGATGAGTGTTTCGATAGGAGTGTAATCGAGCCGAGTCGAGTCGATCCACTGCCAAATTCGAGCTCGACTGGCATTCCCAGTGCTTGAGCTCTTCCAAGTATTAATTTTCCCGCTCGAATTTTTTACTCGGTTAGGGTATCAAAATACTCGAGCGCGATTTGATCGCGATCAAACTTACGAACAAAAACTCTCGATTATGATCAAACTCACAAACAAAACTCGAGCTCGAGTATTCTATGCTCGAATATTATATCTTCATATATCGAAAAGCTCGACCTCGACTCGATAAGATACTCGAGGAATTCGAACTCGGGCTCGACTCGGAATTAAAGCGAGCCGAGCTCGAGCTGTTCCCGAGTAATTTCCGCGGACTCATCTCGTACCAACGTTGTCATGAAATTCATCATTGCATGTACGAGGAGCATTACCCACCTAACCTAACCCCGTCGAATTATTCGCTTTCGTTTGGTGGGTCTCGTGCAATGCATGCCTGTAGTTGTCTCCTAGTCCCCCGCTTGCTCTCTTCCACTTCTTTTTAAAAGAAAAGATAACATAAATGATCCGTGAACTTTGACTTAATATTTAATGTGATTTATAAATTTTTAATTTATTCAGTATGGTCCATAAATTTTAGCCTAACGTGTAATGTGGTCCCTAAACTTATAATTTGTTCAATATGGTCCATAAACTTTTGGTACATGTTCAGTTTGATCCCTGAACTATATGAAATTTTCAATATTGTTCCTGAACTTAACGAAAATTAATGGAGGGTAAATTTGTCATGAATGTACCAGTTTGGGGTTTTTTGTAGTAAAAAAATTAGTTTGAGATAAATTTGTTACGAGGGTACCAATTTTGGGTTTTTCGTGATATTAATCATTTTATTAAAATGTGTAATTTTTTTTAAAAAAAATTTCCAAGTGTTATTTCCACTTTTACCAATATTCTTTTTTTTATAAAAATTAACAGTTTTTACACCGGTTGTTCAATACCTTAGGAAGTCCCAACATCATCAATGCTCCAAAGACTTCAGGTAGATGGAAAAGAAGAGCGAGGCAAACATGACTGCCTACCCATGTCGAGCACAATGAACCTGGACAATTTCACGAACCATATTCATTGTTACTTTTAATAAGTTCAACAATTTAAAGATTCCTTTTATTAAATCAGATACCGCTGCAAAAGGCCAATTTACATGGTTGTCGTTACATATGTGAACAGTGGAAAAGTTCAATTGAAATTGCTCAAGTTGCCTGTTCATTCATTGGTTCACTACTTCGGATGAGATAGAAAGTATCGACGCGACTGGTGAAGGACTGCCATAATGTGACGTGGATGGAATATTGCCTACATGAATACCCACTATGTATATAACGAAAAAAATACTCGATTAGAAAAATTATGGAGAACGAAGCTTGGGAAAACTCAACTACCGTGGGTTTTCACACGGCAATATGATCCACACCGCATTTTGGCATCATTCGATAGCCATGTTAGGTGGACTTGGCCGGATTTGGTGCCAGAGAGATCGATCGGGCATGTCGTTTGAATAGAACCACTTGATCAGAAAAATTAAAATTATAGAGACTCGATTAAAAAAGTAGCGAAGGTACGTGGATGAATTTAACTTCGAGTGCTTAATGGGTCCTCGAAAATCTCCTCATAATTGAAACTTGTTAATGTTTCAAGGGCTCTTATAGGCGTAGAGCCAACGAGATGAAGAGAAGGCCGATGCACGATGAACCTGGACAATTTCTCGAACCAAATTCCTATCTCTAAGCCTGACCCTTTGCGGACAGTGGACTGAACAAATCAATCATTTCGCGCACTCTCCTACCGACCGCCGGTCGCAGATTCTTGGGCCCTTTTTCTCGACGACGGTACCGTGAAATACCTTGCTAACTTTATAAGCTAAGTAAAAATGCAATTTTCAATTCAAATGGACGGTCCAGACTTAAAATCCTTCACATTTCATGATAAAGAGATTATCGCGTCGCGTGCCTAATTTGCTTACGTCGTGCTCGCTCTTCAATACCCGAACGAATCTAACAAGGTTGCTCTCCTTTCTTTCTATTTTTTCGAGAAGCTGTGAACTAAATATATAGTAAAGTTTTTTTTTGTTTTTTTGTTTTTTTTTTGGTAACCGAGGTGTCCGGGCCAGCTTGCGCGCACCTCGACTATTCCTCGGGGGAGACTAGCACAGCAACCCACCGCCATGGCCCCCCACTTAAATCACAGGTGCTCAGCTGGGGAATCGAACTTGGAACCAGTGCGCCTAACCACATAATCCCAAGTACGCCCTAACCAACTGAGCTACCCATAGGTGGGTAATGTATAGTAAAGTTTATGTAGGCCAAACATGGAAAAACAGTAGTCCCGTGATTGACGCATGCATTTGCTCGTTGTCCTTTCATACCATTTTCACTTGTTCTTTTCGATACTATAAGGTAAACTTAAAAAGCGGTTTTAACTTTTTCCTTATCAGTCACGTGAAAAATCGGTGCAATCGAGAAATAAAATCATAATATGAAACTAATTCAAGTCTCTCGCACTTCAAAATTATATGATTATTTAAAGCTCTAGCACCATCCAAACTCGAATTTATATTTTCTTATTTCGGCTAATCTTTACACATATTTGATTTTCTTCTGTTTATTTTCCCACTTGCCATATACCCTTCTTCCAATACCTTGATATGAAGTCCATGGGATTTGCTATATCCTATTTACTGTTTAGTGAATAATAGTAATAAAGCCGGATATTTTCACGTCTTGTCATGTCCATTGTTTGTTATGAACGATATATAAGTGTAAATGAATATAAAAATTGTATAAACGGAGATGGTAAAAATCTCTCATGACACTCTTGCTTACTTCATTTTTATTTGCTTATTTTTTTCCCTTTTTTAATATTTTTATTTTTTATTTCTTTTTTCCTCTTCCATCGTTCTCTAATAAAATTTTGTTAAATAGTAAACTATATCAATATACCTAAAATATGTAATAAATATAAAGAATAAATATATATGGAATATATATCATAAATAGAAAAAAATGAATATATAAATAAAAAAGGAATAAATAAAAACGAAATTGTTGTTATTTTCAATTTTTTAATATTAGAATTCAAATATTATTTTAATTTTATTAATTTAACAAATTTGTTATTCGAAAAAAATAATTCTTATATAATAGATATTAGAAATCCTATCTACCTTTATCCCACCTTCCTCATGGGATAATTTTATCTTTGCTATATCCCTCTTATATCCGATTGTATTCTATCTTGGATAGGATAAATTTTATCCAATCCTAAATTTTATCCTGACTATCAAACGTAGCCTGAGAAAGGTTCCCACTTCATTGATGCTTCGGAGACTTCCCTAGATGGAACAAGGCGAAAAGGCAAACACGACTACCTACACCTTTCGAACATGAACCTAGACAGTTTCATAGACTATATTCCTTGCTATCTCCAATTAGCCCAGCAATTTTAAGATTTTTTTTAGCTATAGTCACCAAAATCCCATATTACGATTACCTTGACACATTTACCCCTAAAATTTTTTCCGTGATATAAAAATTCAAAACTTGTACCCGCATGACACGTTTAAGAAACAAATAGTTTCGGCATGGCGCTCGTGTGGCTTAGGTGAAATGAAAAGCGATCTTGTTTTGGCTAAAAGATAATCTAATGGAACTTTAACAGAGGAGGGTAAATGTGTCACATATGTATAAATTTAGGGTTTTTTAATGTGTCAGAGTGGACATAATATGTGATTTTTTAATATAAAATTTGCCTTTTTTTCTTATTATATCAAATACTGCTTTTTTTTGTCGAAAACCATTTTAAAAAGCCCATTTATATGGTTGTCGTTACATAAATGATAAGTGGAAAAAGTACAATCGAAATTGCACAAGCTGCCTGTTCAATACTAACCATGCAATATTTTCATATTTTTATGGAAGGTTCATACTTTTGCTTCATGTACATCACTACTTTTCCAATAAAGTCCTCACACTTTAAATTATTCTAAAGTCCTTTTATTTATATAAAACATCTAATCAAGTTTTTCCGGCATCAAATCTGATCAATGTGATCGTTGAAGGACGCTGAATTGTGACATTGATCAAATATTGGCTATATAAACACCCGTTATGGACATAACAAAAAAATTACTTGATTATAAAATTTATGGAGGACGAAGCTTTGGAAAAAAATTTCGGCTACCACCGTGGGTTTTCACATAGGCAATATGATCCACATCACATTCTGGCATCATTCGACATACATGTTAGTTGGTAGGGGTGTCAATGGGTTGAGTCGGTTCGGGTTGGGTTTTCGGGGTTTTGTGTGTGTTTGTGTTTTTTTTTTGGGGTTCAAGCTAATAGTTGACGATGTTACAATGGACTCGAAGGATTTCCATTTTTCTCTAAATTAAGACTACAAAAGAATCCTAAATATAAGCAATTACTATAGTTGCCGCCTTGATGTGTCTAACAAAAAAGATCCATACTTTGACAGCCGCTAACGGAGAAGAATACAATTACAGATATGGTGTCAACGGGGTTGGATTTCTCTCTGTGTTCCATATGGAAGGTTTGGTGTTGCAATCAGACTTTCTAGGTTAATGTGCTATAGTTGTAGATTCTACATTTTGACTGCATCACTTTCTTTGTCTCAAAAAGATCTCTGGTGGTTTAAAAATGTTGAAGATGCCATCCAAGCTTGAATTTTCACATTCAAAGGGATTAGTATATAGGAAAATTAGTTCAGATATTTTGACGACTGTTGATTGCGCAAATTTGCTATTATCATAATTTATGAATATGCAGCACACATATTGGATGTACATTCATCATCGGTGGTTAATGGAGAATGTTTATGTCGTTAACAGGATGTATATTGCATCCAATTAAGCATACAGATAGGATAATTGCCTGCTTAAAACCTTCTTAGCAGAAGAAGCTTATTTGGTCGAGATTCACTGCATGAGATTGTTGTTAATATTGGAGTAGTTTGTGCTCCAATCCGCTATTTTTTCCACGTTGTTGGAACCTGGCTGGAATTTATAATTGAGTCAATTAAGAGAAGAGAGATTATTTCGAAAAGTTTTGACTAACATAAACCATTGAGAAGAAATGATTTTAACTTTGGGTTTTGGTTCTAAAACTAAAAATGAAAACAACAATTTATGTGTTTCGGTTCGGTTTGTGTTCATAAACACGAACCGAACTGAAACCATTGTGATACCCGTTTGCTTAGCTAATACCCGAACATAAAGTAGACCCGGCCCGAAAATACCCGAAATGTTGGGTCGGGTCGGGTCGGTTCATGTTCCGGTTTGGGTATACCGTTCGTTGTTGACACCCCTATAGTTGGACTTGGCCGAATTTGGTGCCCAAGAGATCGATTAGGCATTTTGTGTGAACAGAACCACTTGATCGGAGAAATTTAAGCGGTTCATGAATACCTCCAAATATTGGACTTTTATAGGCGTGGAGCCAACAAGAAGAAGAGAAGGCAGATACACGATGAACATGGACAATTTCTCGAACCAAATTCCTACCTCGAAGCCCGACCATATGCGGATAGTGGACTTTGGTGGCACGTATCCCAAATAAATTTGATGCTCTACCGTGAGGACGAGAATCCATCTTTTCTAGCGCTCTCTCTGCAGTTACGGCAGAGTTGCTTTCGAAACCGATCGAGTTCGCCGGGAAAACCCTCCGACATGGCCGAGAAGAACAAAGTCCTGGTGATCGGAGGCACTGGATACATCGGAAAGTTCATCGTGGAAGCGAGTGCTAAGTCCGGTCACCCTACCTTCGCTCTCGTGAGGGAATCCACTCTCTCCAGCCCCGCCAAGGCCAAAATCGTCGAAGGTTTCAAGAGCTTAGGCGTCAATTTTGTTCATGTGAGTAGCTATTCCCCGTGCGATCGTGTTCGTTTCCCCACATATGTTGCTGCTTCGAGGAATCGAAGCGTCGCCTGCCGTTGATCTTGTTCGTCATTCCGAGAAATGTCTCTAGCGGTGGAATCGGAGTTGATTTCTATCTCGATCTTTGTCCTTGTGTTATTGCTGAAATTGGAAACAATCTCCCTCACATTTTTCACACCGACAGACGGATTATCTCAGCTTCGCATGCTGATGCGAACGAGCACATTTTTAGACAAATCTTACGAAAACTTCCATAGTCTTACGTACTGTGTAGATGATGAATTTTTATATGGATTTAAATTTGGCTGACCTGTTATTCTGATGTCATGGTAAGATACCTTGTTCATGATACTTTGTCTCATCTGATGAAGGTATTGATGTTATAGCTGCATCGGATTATGTATTTCTCCTTTTCTTAGTCTTCCAACTGTTCAAAATAGGATTTTTTTTTTTTGATGATTGCGGACTGACTTTATTGATTGTTTGTCCATTCTCCTGATTATTTGATTCTCAGGGAGACATATACGACCGAGAGAGTCTGTTGAATGCGATTAAGCAGGTTGACGTGGTAATCGCTGCCGTGGGGCAAGCACAGCTAGAGGACCAAGACAGGATTGTTGCCGCCATTAAAGCAGCCGGGAATATCAAGGTCGTGCTGTTTATAATAATTTCGTCCAAGTTACTATTGTTCGTTTAGCATTTGACTGATCATATAGGTTGGTGTTAGCTTAATTCTGTTCTTCTGGTATAAGTGCATCGCCTTCTACTTGTGAGCTTGGCTTTGATGAAACGGGATGGATTGACTTTTTTTATTTGTAGACGTGGTCATCACTTTGTGTAGAAGACATCAGTGAAATTCGAGGATAGCTATTTCAAATCCAAGTATAGGACAGGGAGGGCTTTTAAATGGACTACTCTAAATCCACACTATTGCTTTTTGATGTATTGAATTGGAAAGGAAATTCTGTCATCATGGATGCATGGTGTACCATCTACATGAATGCATACATATTCGTTTGTATTTACTCAGTGATCTACATCTTTACACAAACAAAAAAGCTTTTTGACCCCAAACTCCTGCTGTCCTTAGTCTCGATCCTTGTATGGATATTGGGCTTCCGACGTACTTCAGGGGGGGCATTATTTGTTCAGAACCTGTGTCGGGTTTCTTCTAGGTGAGCGAAAAAATAAAAGTTTCTAGCACTCAATATGGATTATGGTCATCTACCCAGCTCTTCGATCATGGATGCGAAACATGAACTGCTTAATCCTTCAAACGGTCTTTTTTTGGTGGCATTATTATTGTTGCAATTAAGTTATTAAAGCCCAGTCAGTGGATAGTTTATTGTTGTTGCTTTGGGGGCGTTGACGGTCCATAATGGGTGGAGCTCAGCATGCTGACAAAAGGCATTGGACTTAGATGATATTTTATTACTTGTGAAAGTAACCAAGCAAGCAGCATGTTTGCATATTATATACTTGACAGAGTTATCTGGCTATTTGCTTTAACAATTAAATCTTCACTTTCCTTTTCTTCTATTTTTCTAATAGCACTTGGGGTCGAATTTGCTTCATTACTTGTATTGATTCACTTATAATCATTTTTACTCTGTTATAGTGAAAAAAAAAACGTGAAATTCAGTCTCATATAAGTTTGTTTGTTAATTTGCCAGAACTCATGTAAGTTTGTTGGATAAGGGAAATATACTCTAGTTTTTTGTTGCTTTCTATTAAAAATGTTTCTTCTGATTCAATTAATTTTCTTCTCAGAGATTCTTTCCTTCAGAGTTTGGAAATGATGTGGATCGTGTCCATGCTGTGGAGCCAGCAAAAACTGCATTTGCTATCAAGGCCAAGATCCGCCGCCTTGTTGAGGCAGAGGGGATCCCTTATACCTATGTGTCTTCTAACTTTTTTGCAGGTTACTTCCTTCCGACGTTGTCACAGCCCGGGGCTACAGCTCCCCCTAGAGATAAAGTTGTTATCTTAGGGGATGGAAATGCAAAAGGTAAGGAGCAATTTCTTGAAACACGCATTTTGATTCGTTAAGATTTTTCTGTACATTTGTCACAACTTAATTACGGTAGTGATTAGAGTGAGGGGCAGTTCTTGAAGGTTGAGAATTCCAGGCAACTTCCCTGTTCGGAGATGTTGGGCCTTTTACATCCATTAGTCTTTCACTTTCAGAGACCAATTGATGATATGAATGTGATGTGGTTTAACTTGGCACAATACCACTTAGTTGGCAGATCATGAAGGTTATCTTTATGTATTTGGTTGAGAAAAGAACATGTGGATGCATTTGTCTGCCAGTTGTCTGATGAATCTGTTTACGCGAGGCTTCTTCTTCAATGTGAGGCGAAAGTAACTCTAGGAAGATCAATGGCTCCGTGATTTATTTATTAGCCAAATTCTAATGCTCTCCCTGTCAATACACAGCGGTGTTCAACAAGGAGGATGACATCGGCACCTATACCATCAAAGCTGTGGATGATCCAAGGACCTTGAACAAAATTCTGTACATCAGACCTCCTGCCAACACCTACTCTTTTAATGAGCTCGTGTCTTTGTGGGAGAGAAAGATCGGCAAGACCCTGGAGAGGGTGTATGTTCCAGAGGAGCAGCTTCTGAAGAACATTCAAGGTTAGGAATGCATTTCTATTAGATTTAAGCACGCGAAATCGTCTCTATTTTTTCTGAGATTTAAAGCTTCGATTGGTCTACTTGTCCGGTCATATTGCAGAGGCGGCGGTTCCACTAAATGTGATATTGTCCATATCACATTCTGTTTTCGTGAAAGGAGATCACACCAACTTCGAGATTGAGCCATCGTTCGGAGTGGAAGCATCGGAGCTCTACCCCGACGTCAAATACACGACCGTGGATCAGTACCTTGATCAGTTCGTCTGATAGTCGAAATTGAACGTGCTTGGTAGATTTCTCACATCAGTTTGAATCATTAATAATCTAGGATTCTGCTTTGCAGGACCTGGCGCGAAATGTCGCTCTCGCTTATCATCTCATGGCATGTACAACGTCCAAATATAAGGACATAATAATTTTTTTTTACTAGATAAGGACATAATATGAACGTTCGATATGTGCGCATCTATGCAGTGCTTGGAGAAGTTATTTCTGTTTTGAAGTTGATATGGGTTTATGGGCCAAGCTAAAAGAAAGACATGAGTTCTCTAATTTTGTATATTATACGTTGTACATCCTCGGAGTGGTTAATGAATTGGAGCTGCTAATGATGAGTTCGAGGCTCGAGCCTCGCCCCAGGCTTGTGAAGTCGACCCTTGGTGAGGGCGTTGTGCAATTGCCCGGCCGTCGCCCGCCATCTCTTTAAAATTTCAAAAATTGTCTACCACAGTATCGACAAACCACGTGAGAAGGCTGGCGTTAAGCGATACAATCAACGATTTCCGGTCAAATTTGATTGGAAAAACTACATAGACAAATCATTAAAATTTTATAACTAAATTGGTCAAATCGAAAAGTTTAGAATTGAATTGGTTTTCGTATCGTAGGCTTAGGACTTTTTGATAATCACTCCATGTTTCAATAATGACAATGTTGCTCTCCTTTTTTTATTTATTTATAAGTCATGAATTACATATAAAGTAATCTCATGTGGGCTAATAAATTAAACAAGGGTAACTTTGTAATCAACCCTCCTTGAAAATGAATTTATTGCACCTCGAAACAATCGTATAGCGGCTCCGAAGCTCTATGATATCATGCTAGTCTCACGGGTCGGTCGATTCATGACGATTCCACACCCGTGCGGCCTTAGGATCTCTCCCAAATCAGCCTTGCACACACACACACACATACACACGCTCAATTCACAAAAATAGAGAGAAAGCGGCGTAATTGTATTTCTTGCAAAATGAGCATGTACAAATGAAGGGGGTTCCCCTATATATACAAGTGCGGATCTAATCTGATTCGTTGATCCCCTCATGATCCAACGGAGGTGTTTGAACTGATACAATCATTACATAGCTACATCAGAAGTTCCAGAGGCCCTAGGGGCGCGGGGAAGTTCAAGGGACGCCTGCCATGGGAAGCTGTAAGGTTGTGTGTCAGAGACAATTGAAAGATCGCGGACGGTGCTCACGCCTAGTCACGGATGGGTCAGGTCCCATGCACGTAAAGGGTCGCGTCTCGTTCACGGACGGGCTCGGAGCCCTTTGCTCCCTTGGGCCATGTCATTCTCCCCCACCTAATCGGGTGACGCTCTCGTCGCGTTTTCGGCATGAAATGCGTCAATGTGCTTTTGGAACTGCCAAAAAGCTTCAGAGGGTTCCCAGTTTGGCTCTCTTAGGACACTCCCGAGCCATGTGTGGCTCGTCGCAAAAGAAGCACTTAAAAGTGCGTACCTTCTGCTGTCCCCACTCGCTCGACTCCGATTGGGCCCTAGGTGGTGCCGGTGTTGGCTTGCCTCCATTCGGGCGTTTGTACTTGTTCCGGTCTCTCCCACCATTGGCCCTATCCCTCGGACGAAAGTCAGGCTTAGTTGTGAACGAAGCTTTAGGTTCCTCTAGGGACTCCGCCACGGAAGTGAGATCATCGTGAATCGACCGACCCATGACAAGTGGTATCAGAGCCTTCGTTAGCGCAATGGCTGACCCATGTTCCAGCGCCACGAATGTCCAAGGTGAGGATCGCGAGGATCATAGAAGGGCAACCGAGAGAGTTGGCGTTCAAACTAAGAGGAGTCGTGCTACCTCCAGCTCGAGGGATCAAATGGGTGACTTGGAACGTTGAATGACGACATTAGAGGGAACCGTCATGGACGTCCAAGGGATGGTTGATGACTTACAACAGACTGTCGAAGGAGTGGAAGCCAGAAGGGAGGAGTGGAAGCTAGAAGGGAGGAGCTCTTGGCCGAGATGCAAGAGCTCAAAGCCGGCATGGGAGAGCTTCGCGACAAGGTATTGGGCCCCGTGACTCACAAACTGCTGCAGCGGGAAGAGACCTGGGAGGCCGCGATGGCGGCCATGCGCGCGGAGATCGCCGAGCTCAAGGGGAAGCTCGTAGACGTAGAAGCAGCATGCGTGAATGGGGTGATCACCGTGCAACCATGTATGAATGCACCCAAGCCGAGAGAGTTCAAAGGCTCGCGGGTGGCCAAAGACGTGGACAACTTCCTATGGTATATGGAGCGGTACTTCCAGGCTACGGGAATGAACGACGACAGGACCAAGGTAAACACGGCAGTAATGTATTTAGCTGATAATGCTTTGCTATGGTGGCGTCGCAAATCAGAGGATAGGAGTAGCGACCCTATTACGACCTGGGCCAAGTTCGTTGAGGAATTTCGGCGGAACTATTATCCCGCCTATGTGGAGGAGGAAGCTCGCGACGAGCTCAAGCGCTTTGAACAAAGGGGCATCGTCCGTGAGTGTGTGAAGCGGTTCTCGGAGTTGCTACTCCAGATCTCGTCAATGAATGACATGGAGGCATATCACCAATTCATGAGTGGTCTCAAGCTGTGGGCCAAACAAGAGCTCAAATGGTACAATGTGAAAGATCTCAAAATGGCCACTTCTGTGGCGGAGTCCTAGAGGAACCTAAAGTTTCGTTCACAGCCAAGTCCGACTTTCGTCCGAAGGATAGGGCCAATGGTGGGGGAGACCGAAATAAGTACAAACGCCTGAATGGAGGCAAGCCAATACCGGCACCACCTAGGGCCCAATCGGAGTCGAGCGGGTGGGGACAGCAGAAGGTACGCACCTTTAAGTGCTTCTTTTACGATGGGCCACACATGGCTCGGGAGTATCCTAAGAGAGGCAAGCTGGGAACCCTCTGAAGCTCTTTGGCAGTTCCAGAAGCATATTAACCATTTCATGCTGAAGATGCAACGAGGGCATCGCCCGATTAGGTGGGGGAGAATGAAACGGCCCAAGGGAGTGAAGGGTTCCGAGCCCGTCCGTGAACGAGACGCAGACCCTTACGTGCATGGGACGTGGCCCATTCGTGCATGGGACCTGGCCCATCCGTGATTAGGCGCGAGCACCGTCTGCAACCCTTCAGTTGCTTCTGACACACGACCCTGCAGCTTCCCTTGGCAGGTGTCCCTTGAGCTTCCCCACGCTTCTAAGGCCTCTGGAACTTCTGGTATAGCTATGTAATGATTGTATCGGTTCAAACACCACCGTTGGATCATGAGGGGATTAACGGATCAAATTAGACTCGCACTTATATATATGGAGACCTTTCTCCTTCATTTGTACATGCTCATTTTGCAAGAAATATAAATACGCCACTTTCTCTCTATTCTTGTGAATTGAGTGTATGTGTGTGCAAGGCTAACTTATGAGAGATCCTAAGGCCGCACGAGTGTAGGATTGTCGTGAATCGACCGACCCGTGACACTAACATATGAAGGTAGAGTAGCTCATTGCCCACTTCAAACCATTTTTTCTTATTTTTTTTTCATATGATAAAGTCAACTTAAAAGAGTGGTTTCAACTACTTCCTCATGAATTACACGAAAAATCATGGTGAATTGTAATAGTTTGATATTAACCGAGAAATAAAATCACAATATTAAATTGATTTCACATTTACGATCACTTAAATTTTATAGCAGCATCAAAATTAAAATTACCTATTTTTTGGTAAGGTAAAATTTGCTTATTTCACAATAATTTAAATCATCTCCCAAACTACTAACTAGACAAAGTCGTTATCTTCTGTTAATTTCCCCACTTTCCATGTACCCTTTTTCCGGTGAAGGATGATATCAACAAGAACAATCATTTCATTGAATAGACAATTATGCCCTTCTGCAATCAAAAGCCAAATGACGCTCCGTCAGGAAGACCAGAATCCCGCTTCACAGCATGGTCACTTCCGACCCCGATCGAGTTCGCCGGGAAAAAACAACGCCTCCGCCGGAAAAACTCTCCGATGGCCGAGAAGAGCAAAGTCCTGGTGATCGGAGGCACTGGATACATTGGAAAGTTCATCGTGGAGGCGAGCGCTAAGTCCGGTCACCCTACCTTCGCTCTCGTGAGGGAGTTCGCTCTCTCCAACCCCGCCAAAGCCGAAATCGTCGAAGGTTTCAAGAGCTTAGGCGTGAATTTAGTCCATGTGAGTAGCTATTCCCGTGCAATCGTGTTCGTTTCCCCGCATTTGGTGCTGCTTCGAGTAATCGAGGCGTCGCCTGCCGTTGATCTTGTTCGTCATTCCGAGAAATGTCTCTAGCGGTGGAATCGGAGTTGATTTCTATCTCGATCTTTCACTAGATCGAGTTGATGGAGTCGCGTTGCGATTTGGTGTTTCTCTTTCTCTTCTGTGGTATTTTGTCCTCGTATTATTGGTGAAATTAGAAACAATCTCCCTCTCATTTTCACACTAACTGACGACTCATCTCAGCGTCGCATGGTGATGCGAACGAGCACATTTTTAGACAAATCTTACGAAAACTTCCATAGTCTTACGTACTGTGTAGATGATGAATTTTTATATAGATTGAAATTTGGCTGACCTGTTATTCTGATGTCATGGTAAGATACCTTGTTCATAATACTTCGTCTCATCTGATGAAGGTATTGATGTTATATCTGCATCGGATTATGTATTTTTCCTTTTCTTAGTCTTCCAACTGATCAAAATAGGATTTCTTTTTTTTGATTGCTGACTGACTTTATTGATTGTTTGTCCATGCTCCTTATTATTTGATTCTCAGGGAGACATATACGACCGAGAGAGTCTGTTGAATGCGATTAAGCAGGTTGTTAAATATGTCTTGAATTTTATGTACTCGGTCCGGTTCATCACCCGATCCGACATATTTTTGTGCGATCCGAAAGTGGAGAAAAAATTGAGATTTAGTTCGCGACACGGAGAGTTGGGCCGAGGAAATTTTTTGGGGAGCACTATTTGTACCGCGGCTAGATTTTCTCATTGATGTATATAGAGAATTTTATTTTCGGAGAGTTTTGTGATCGGTCCGGTTCATCACCCGATCTGTATTTGCTTTTCCGCGTCTGTTTCCAACACAGGTTGATGTGGTAATCTCTGCTGTGGGGCGTGCACAACTAGTGGACCAAGACAAGATTGTTGCTGCTATCAAAGCAGCCGGGAATATCAAGGTCGTGCTGTTCATAGTAATTTCATCCAAGTTACTATTGTTCGTTTAGCATTTGACTGATGATATAGGTTGTTTCTTCTGGTATAAGTGCATCGCCTTCTCCTTGTGAGCTTGGCTTTGATGAAATGGGATGGATTGACTTATTTATCTGTAGACTTCACACTTCTTTTTCTTTCTTAAATGGTCACGACTTTGTGTAGAAGACATCAGTGAAATTCGAGGATAGCTATTTCAAATCCAAGTATAGGACAGGGTGGGCTTTTAAGTGGACTACTCTAAATCCACACTATTGCTTTTTGACGTATTGAATTGGATAGGAAATTCTGTCATCATGGATGCATGGTGTACCATCTACATGAATTCATACATATTCGTATGTATTTACTCAGTGATCTACATCTTTACACAAACAAAAAAGGTTTTTTGACCCCAAACTCGTGTGCTCCCTAGTCTCGATCCTTGTATGGATATTGGGCTTCCGACATACTTCAGGGGGCTTTTTTTGTTCAGAACCTGTGTCGGGTTTCTTCTAGGTGAGCGAAAAAAATAAAAGTTTCTAGCACTCTGTTTCGTCTGAAAAATGTCCTCACGACGAAATATAATTCACCGAAAGTCGTTCTTCGGCTCCTAATGAAAGGAGACTGAGTTCTAGATCTAATTCCGGACAGGAGCAATCCAAGCGTGAATAAGGAACTTGAGTTTTACGGAAGATCTAGATGAATCCATCCAATTGCTGGTGGCGTCCAAACGTTACAAAGAGCTGAGCAACTATAGCTAAAGAAACTGAAAGTGCGAAACTGGAGAATAAAGACTATAATTATGAAAACTGAAAGTGCGAAATTGGGAAGTAAAGATAAAAGACAACATTTGTTTTGTTCATATGTGCCGGGGGGCTTTTCTGTTGGTAATCAGATGCTATTTATAGCGCAGACTTGGTAACCGTTCTTGGTGTTGTATCCAATCTCTACCGTTGATTTCATCTTTACCGTTTATGTGATGACACCTGTTTATCAGCGGTTATCGATCTTATCTTTCGTACGAAGTGAGAACTGCTTTTGAGCCCATTTAGTCTCTGAAACGTTAACCGTCATCGAGCCCATTGGTTTTCTGTCTGACACCTATCCCTCGGGATGATAACCGTCATCGAGCCTTTCCTCCATTCGACACCTGTTTCTCGAGATGATAACCGTCATCGAACCTTTTCTCCATTTGACACCTGTCTCTCGAAATGATAACCGTCATCGAGCCTTTCCTCCGTTTGACACCTGTCGCTTGGGATGATAACCGTCATCGATCTTTTCCTCCGTTTGACACCTGTCGCTTGGGATGATAACCGTCATCGATCTTTTCCTCCGTTTGACACCTGTCTCTTGGGTAATAACCGTCATCGAACTTTTCCTTCGTTTGACACCTGTCTCCTGGGATGATAACCGTCATCGAATTTTTCCTCCGTTTGACACCTGTCTCCTGGGATGATAACCGTCATCGAACTTTTCCTCCGTTTGACACCTGTCTCCTGGGATGATATCCTTCATCGAACTTTTCCTCCGTTTGACACCTGTCTCCTGGGATGATATCCTTCATCGAACTTTTTCTCCGTTTGACACTTGTCTCTTGGGATGATAACCGTCATCGAACTTTTCCTCCGTTTGACACCTGTCCATTGGAAATGAGGACCTTCGTCGAGCCTTTCTAGCTTAACATCCATCACCCTTTTCATTGATTAAATCGATGAGAAGCACTTTTAGCACTTGGATATCTATCTTTTCTGGAACAAAGGCTTTCATCGAATCTTTTATAGCTTCTCTCCGTCTTCTCCTTGTTGATATCTTCGACGAAAATACCTTCACAATTTTCATCCCCCTCTATCTGAATTTCAAATTTCCCGCTTATGACTGTCCGTACCTACCAGCTGTCATTTTAGTACAGGTGATGTCATCTCTTGTCCTTTTATTCATATATCCTCACGACGAAATCTCTAATTAATTTCGGGTGTCAACATATGCCCCCTTTTAAAAGAATTAATTCTTTTAAAACAAATTTTGACCTGAATAATCTTACCCGTAATACCTTGTAACTTGTATTTGCCCATCCTTCCTGAAACGCTGCGCCTTTTTCTGACACGTCATCTTGATCATTTATGACCTAGCAGATCTTCATGATAGCGTATCACTTGAACCGTCGTATCTTGGCGAAAAATTGCATCTTTTGACTTTCCATCTCCTTCTTCGATTCTAGGTTTTCGTCTCAATCTTTTGCTCCTTCGCTTTCCATTCAGATTTTTCACTCAATCTGTACGCTCACGGCCCGCAAATACTCTCCCAAGTCATATATTGAGAAATTTGATCAACTACGTCACGACCAAGCATCCTCGAACTGTGACTTTCGACTGTTACACTTGGTCGATGACGAATCCCCCAACCAACTCATTCTGGGTCCTTGCTTTCATAATCATTAATAGATTCCCGCATCTCTTCGCTCCTGTTTTCCAAAGAGGACAGGAGAACTGCTTCCTATTCAATAGTCATCAGCTGCAGACATCTGGTTTCCAGAAACCTCACGATTTCGGGGGTTTCCTTCTCCTGAGGTGGGTTTTCACCGCTGGTACGTAAAACTGAAGGGAGATATAACTACTCGCCTTGCCTGGATAAGAGCTGGTATTGATACCGCTTTAGAAGCCAGCATGCTGTCGTATGATTTAAATCTAGGGCTTCTGGGTGCTGCCATCAGTTTCTGGTATTCCATATCGATGAATAATTCTTTCCTCTATAAATTTCTTTACTTCTTTTTGGGTTATGTTCTTATACGAAGCAGCTTCGACCCATTTGGTAAAATAATCCGTTGCAACTAATATGAAACTATGTTTTTTAGATGATGAAGGATATATTTTTCCAATTATGTCCATTGTCCATCCTCGAAATAGCCACGGTTTAATAATGGGTTGCATAATGGCTGCAGGGGCATGTTGCAGTGGTCCATGTTTTTGGCATGTCTCACACCCTTTAGCATAATCAATACAATCTTGAGTCATTGTTGGCCAAAATAAACCATGGCGCCTTAATAACCATTTCATTTTTATACCTACTTGATGCGCACCACATATTCCTTCATGTACCTCCGCCATTGCTATAAGTGACTCTTCTTTGCTTAAACATCTAAGCAGAACATCATCGATTGTCTTCCGATATAGCTCTCCATCCATCAACAAGTATTTCAACACTTGTCTTTTAAACGTCTTATCATTAGAAACTAGGTTCTCTAGATTTTAAATGATAAGTTTTCTCCAATCTTCTTCATCGACATCGATATGCTCCCTATTGGACTGTACCATAATAATTCGATTTTCTATCGATGGCAAAGTTTTTGTTTGTGTAACAATAAAATTTGCTAGTTCTTTTGATATTTTATACCCAGATGTCATTTGAGCTAACTCATTGGCTTCCGCATTATCATTTCTTATTATATGATCCAGTTCATAATCAAAGAACTCGTTCAATAAAACTTTCGCCATATCGAAGTATCGAACAATATTCTCGTTGAAACATTGATAATTTCCCGATAACTGATTGATCACTAATTGGGAATCCCCTTTTATTCTTACAAACTTAACGTTCATGTCAGCCAATATATTAAGGCCAACAATTAACGCTTCATATTCTGCTTGATTATTGGAACAATCGAAATCAAGTCGACACATAAGTTTTGTTCGGTGTCCTTGAGGGGATACGATCATGACCCCAATACCAGATGTTGTTGTCGTACTTGATCCATCAAAATACAATGTCCATGGCACCACCTATATCGATCCCTCGACATTCTCCTCTTCCAGATGTACACATGGATATTCTGTAATAAAGTCAGCAACTGCCTGCCCTTTAACTGCTTTAAGCGGCACGTATATCAAATGTATTTCAGACAAAGCAAAGGCCCACTTGGCAATTCTTCCTCTGATAATCGGGCGAGTTAACATATATTTGATAATATCCGTCTTACAAATTACCTGAACTGTTGTCGGCAACATGTAATGACGTAATTTTGTACAAGCAAAGTATAATGACAAGCATAATTTCTCCACCGGAGTATATCTTTTTTCTGTATCATTCAACATCCAGCTGAGATAATATATTGCTTGCTCTTTTCCATTGTCATTTTCCTGTGCCAACATACTTCCAATGGTATTGTTAGTTGCCGACAAGTAAAGCTTTAACGGTCTACCTGGCTTGGGTGACATCAAAACTGGTGGACTAATCAAATATTTTTTAATCTGCTCAAAAGCATGTTGATGCTCTTTTCCCCAAACGAATTGATCTTGATTCTTAAGTTTAAACAATGGAGAAAATATTTCTATCTTACCTGACAAATTAGCAATAAATCGACGCAAGAAATTTATCTTCCCTATGATCATCTGCAATTGTTTCTTACTTACGGGTGGCGGCAATTCTAGAATAGCTTTAGTTTTATTCTTATCTATTTCTATTCCTCTTTGATTAACCATAAACCCTAAAAAGTTGCCGGCTCTTATCCCGAAAGCACATTTAAAAGGATTCATTTTCAACTTAAATTTCTGCATCCTTATAAAAGCACGCTCAAGATAAGTTAGATGTCTTACCTGATGTGATTTGATGATGATATCATCGATGTAAACTTCCATGAAATCCCCAATCATATCGTGGAAGACAAAATTCATAGCCCTCTGATAGGTTGCTCCGGTATTTTTTAATCCAAATGGCATCACTAACCATTCGAATGTCCCGATAGCTCCTGGACATCGAAATGCTGTTTTATGCACATCTTCCTCTGATATAAATATCTGATTATAACCCGAATGACCATCCATTAATGACATAATTTCATTGCCGGATGCTGAGTCGATTAACATATCTGCCATTGGCATTTGATACTCATCCTTTGGGGTTGCTGCATTTAGATCACGAAAATCTATACACACTCTTATCTTCCCATTCTTCTTTTTAACTGGCACGACATTTGATAACCACTCGACATATCTTGCAGTTCTAATAAAGCCTGCTGCCAACAAGCGTTCAACTTCCTCCTTGACCTTCTGTACAATTTCTGGTGCAAACCTTCTTGGTGGTTGTTTGTGTGGTCGGAATCCTTTCTTAATTGGCAATCTATGCTCAACCACATCTTGTCCTAATCCTGGCATTTCATGGTAATCCCATGTGAACTTTCGTAATAACTCAATCAACTGGGACTTTGCCACCCCATCTAACAACGCACTAATAAAAATTGGTCGATGGTGTTGGGCATCTCCAATATCAACCTCTAATAGCGGGTCTTGGGCCTCAATAAGTTTATTATCTTCCCTGAGGGGTGATTCTTCAAACTCCATAATGCAGCCGTTAAAATCTTGACCACTTACTTCGGCCTAATAGGCCATATACCTCTTATTGAGGTCGCCTAATAATATAAGGTTCTCCATGAACAACCTTGTCCAAACACCCCGCCAGTTCAGTTTTGGGAATCCAACGGACATTTTCCTTGTCAAACCGGCAGAATGCAACATCCCTTGAATCGATTCTTGGTGGTTCGATAACATCTGGCATCTTTTTTACTTCTCGATCAATCCTTAAAGCATGTGCCCATGACACATGAGCCTTACTATTAGCTTTAACATATTCAACTTTGCTTCCGTTCCAGAAAGCTAACATTTGGTGAAGGGTCGATGGTACACACTGATTTCCATGGATCCAATCTCTTCCTAACAGCACATTATATGAACCATCTGCCTCGACAACACAGAAAGCTGTTCTAGAAGTTTTAGATCCTACAGTCAGATCAGCCACAAATACTCCTTTGACTTCTGTTACTTCTCCTGTAAAATCCGACAGTTGTATATTCGATGGGATAATTTCTTCATCTCTTTTTCCTATCTTTTTGAAGAACCTATATGGAACCAAATTTAAAGTGGATCCTCCGTCGACCAGAACTTTGGAAACCGGACGACCGTCTATCCTGGCGTTTATATTAAGTGCCCTCAAATGTTTGGATCCTTCGTAAGAGGGTTTTTCAAACTCCATTAAATCTTCTTCATTTTCAAATTGAAATTCTGCCTTGTCTTCCTCATCGATAATTGAACCTCCATTGGTTGTTGAGTCTACAGATGTCACTCTATATTGTAATGGGAGTCTAGCTTGGACCATGCATGAACTCAAAGGCGAAATAGATCTCGATAATACGGCAGGTCTAAGTACCATCTTGTCCTTAGCCTTTTCCTCATTATTGCATTTACCCTGACTAGAATTTCCAGGATTCCTCCTCCATACTAAATTTCTAGCTCGGAATTTCTTAGGTTTATAAGGCATTGATGGATTTTGAGTAATATAAATCTGATTAACCTGTCTTTGTAGTTCATGCATCTTCTTTTTTCTTTGTAACCTTCTTTTTTGAGTCCTTGTTACATTGGCCCCTGGACCCTGAACTTCTCCTGCTTCGAACCATTCACCTTCTGGTGGATCGCTTGGTATTTTCAAAGTCCTAGTTCGATGAGGTATCAGAGTTACCTCGGTCTCTTTTTTAGGTGGATCATCGAATTCCTCACCCCATCCAGTTGCAACCACTTCTTCTGAATGTATAGGAGGTGGGCCATAGTCGACGTAATAGTCGAATTTACCACTGGGCTCTCCCAATGTTCCAATCCTAGGGTCACCTTCTTCATAGCGTTGCTTGAAAGACTTCCGTTTTGTTGGGTACGTTGTCGAATTATCAACAACCCGAGCATTTCACTCCTGATTCGAACGTCTATTGCTATCTTGAACATTTCGGGGACGACCCCAATATTTAGTTTTTTTGTTATAATTCTGGGATCCAAATTGATCCCAAAAAGTCTTCTCTTGTGAGACTTCCTGTTTCGAAAAATGCTCTCTTCGTCGATCATAATTGATTTCTTCTTTACACAAAGCACATAGGTGCGGCTGCATCATTTTACCTTTAGGTTTTAGTGACACCATTCTCGTTATCACGGGGAAAGGATCAACATCTACCTCCATAGGAGCCTTTTCTTTATCATCCGCAAATTTAATTTTGCCTTGTCAAATTGCTTCTTGAATGTTCTTTCTTAACACAATACAATCAACCGTGTTATGACTCCATGAGTGATGCCACTTACAGTATTTCTTCCTCTCATATCTTCTAGACTTGGTATAACTTGGCTTTCAGTAAGCTTGATTTGCCCATCAGCCAAAAGAAAATCAAATATTTCATCGACCTTATTTATGTCAAAAGAATAATACTGGACATCCTTTGACTTGACCATGACAGAACCCTTTTCCTTTGCTTTAGCTGGTTTCAAAGCAGGACAAGTGTATGGCTTTTCTATTATCATCTTGGCAACTGCCACCTCAGCGTACTCTGACTCGTCTTCATCGACTAGTGTTTCATCGACAAAGTTCATCTCGTGTCTAGTATGCTTCCTATCCTTTTCTTTCAAAAAGTTTTCATGCTTCACAGCAATGGTAGTCAACGAAAACAAATTGTAATAGGCCTGACCTACCATTCTTTCCCTAATGGCAAACTTTAAACCATTAAAGGCAAATTCAGCAAACGTCCTCTCGGGTAATGGTACAAGGCATCTATTTCTTGCCTTTCTGAATCGAAACATGAACTGATCAACGGATTCATTATTATACTGTTTCATTGCTGATAAATCTGCCACAGACATGTCTGGCACTGCCCTTTGAAACTGACTATGAAACATCATTTCCATTTGATCCCAAGAGGTTATAGAAAGAGGCGGTAGAGATGTGTACCAGGTAAAAGCGGTTTTTGGACAATGATAATGAGAATAAGCTCAACTTCCAATGATCTCCATACGTAGCATCTCCACATAAAGCAGTGAATCGATTGATATGCTCCTATGTTGACTGTTCGTCTTCGCCAGTAAACAGACTAAATTCCGGCATCTTAAACCCCCTTGGGTACGGAATGGTATCCATCCATTCCGGGTAAGGCTTCCTGTACACTTGTCTAAAAACTCCTGGTTCACCACCGTATTGCCGTAACATTGGATCAACTATATGATGATTTTGTCCTAGTGGGATTACAACTGGTGGTGCATTTTGTTGCAGAGGTTGATGCATCTGATATTGGGGTATTGGCACTTGTGGTCTTGGTTGTAGTAATGGATATTGTGCTACTGGCTGTGGATGCTGTGCAGCTGGATTCTGTAGTGGTGGTTGCGGATATTGTGGAATTGTGTTTTGCAATGGTGGTTGCAGATATTGTGAAATTGTGTTTTGTAATGGTGGTTGTGGATATTGTGGAATTGTGTTTTGCAATGGTGGTTGTGGATATTGTGGAATTGGCTGTGGTGGTGTTACATTCCTCCCCAGACTATCTGTATTTACATTTGGCCTGAACAACATCTGAGGAATGTTTGGTTGAGCCGCAAAACCACCAGACACCGTGTTGTCGTGCAATTGATACGGAACAGTATTCTGAGGAACCAAATTTGCAGTAGTCACATTTGTTTGAACTGAACCAGACGAGTTTGCTCCATTGGCTGCTAGTTGACCCGTATTGATATTCTTGTTTCGATGTATTGGATTAACTGCATTACCTTCAATTGTTGACAAGTGGGCGTGTGTTTGATTTGCCAATGCATTTTCCCCTCTCTGAAGAATTCTTACTGGCGCAAGAGGCATAATTTGCCCTGCTGTTGCACTGCCAGAGTTCGTAACTATGGGTTGTCCAAGACCTCCAACTGCACCTGGAGGTACAACTGGGACAGTCTATGGTTGAGAAGAATTCATCGACAAATTCGGCCTTCCAGTGATCTCTTGAACCGTGTTGATAAACAATGGCCTAACAGTGTCAGCCACGCATCTAGTAACCAGATTAGCCAAATCATTATGTTGTTCTTCCATGATTCTTCTCATAGTAGCAAGTGTAACTGGATTTGGTTCCAGTTGCCTTCTTTGCTCTTCAGTAAGGTGTCTGGGAACGTCTCTCTCTCCTACCTGACCTGCTCTGTGATTGTTCGCCTGTTTGATGATTTTGCGCGCGTCACTCGTTCTACAGCAGGATTCGGGGGTGCACTGCTCCCTGGAACATTGTTATTCTGGTCTAATTGGCTCTGACTTCTCGTTCGTGCCATTGTCACTCCTCCAATTGATCTAAGAAGTCCCACCGGGCGTGCCAAAATTATGTTTCGTCGAAAAATGTCCTCACGACGAAATATAATTCACCGAAAGTCGTTCTTCGGCTCTTAATGAAAGGAGACTGAGTTCTAGATCTAATTCCGAACAGGAGCAATCCAAGCGTGAATAAGGAACTTGAGTTTTACGGAAGATCTAGACGAATCCATCCAATTGCTGGTGGCGTCCAAACGTTACAAAGAGCTGAGCAACTATAGCTAAAGAAACTGAAAGTGCGAAACTGGAGAATAAAGACTATAATTATGAAAGCTAAAAGTGCGAAACTGGGAAGTAAAGATAAAAGACAACATTTGTTTTGTTCATGTGTGCCGGGGGGCTTTTCTGTTGGTAATCAGATGCTATTTATAGAGCAGACTTGGTAACCGTTCTTGGTGTTGTATCCAATCTCTACCGTTGATTTCATCTTTACCGTTCATGTGATGACACCTGTTTATCAACGGTTATCGATCTTATCTTTCGTACGAAGTGAGAACTGCTTTTGAGCCCATTTAGTCTCTGAAACGTTAACCGTCATCGAGCCCATTGGTTTTCTGTCTGACACCTATCCCTCGGGATGATAACCGTCATCGAGCCTTTCCTCCATTCGACACCTGTTTCTTGAGATGATAACTGTCATCGAACCTTTTCTCCATTTGACGCCTGTCGCTTAGGATGATAACCGTCATCGATTTTTTCCTCCGTTTGACACCTGTCGCTTGGGATGATAACCGTCATCAATCTTTTCCTCCGTTTGACACCTGTCTCTTGGGATGATAACCGTCATCGAACTTTTCCTCCGTTTGACACCTGTCTCCTGCGATGATAACCGTCATCGAACTTTTCCTCCGTTTTACACCTGTCTCCTGGGATGATATCCTTCATCGAACTTTTCCTCCGTTTGACACCTGTCTCCTGAGATGATATCCTTTATCGAACTCTTTCTCCGTTTGACACCTGTCTCTTGAGATGATAACCGTCATCGAACTTTTCCTCCGTTTGACACCTGTCCATTGGAAATGAGGACCTTCGTCGAGCCTTTCTGGCTTAACATCCATCACCCTTTTCATCGATTTCATCGATGAGAAGCACTTTTAGCACTTGGATATCTGTCTTTTCTGGAACAAAGGCTTTCATCGAATCTTTTATAGCTTCTCTCCGTCTTCTTCTTGTTGATATCTTCGACGAAAATACCTTCGGCATTTTTCATCCCTCTCTATCTGAATTTCAAATTTCCCGCTTATGACTGTCCGTACCTACCAGCTGTCATTTTAGTACAGGTGATGTCATCTCTTGTCCTTTTATTCATATATCCTCACGACGAAATCTCTAATTAATTTCGGGTGTCAACACACTCAATATGGATTATGGTCATCTACCCAGCTCTTCGATCATGGATGCGAAACATGAACTACTTAATCCTTCAAATGGTCTTTTTTTGGTGGCATTATTATTGTTGCAATTAAGTTATTAAAACCCAGTCAGTGGATAGTTTATTGTTGTTGCTTTGGGGCGTTGACGGTCCATAACGGGTGGAGCTCAGCATGCTGACAAAAGGCAATGGACTTAGCTGATATTTTATTACTTGTGAAAGTATCCAAGCAAGCCGCATGTTTGCATATTATATACTTGACAGAGTTATCTGGCTATTGCCATAACAGTTAAATCTTCACTTTTCTTTTCTTCTATTTTTCTAATAGCACTTGGGGTCGAATTTGCTTCATTGCTTGTATTGATTCACTTATAATCATTTTTACTCTGTTATAGTGACATATTGAAAAAAAAAACGTGAAATTCAGTCTCATATAAGTTTGTTTTGTTTATTTGTCAGAACTCAGGTAAGTTTGTTGGATAAGGGAAATATACTCTAGTTTTTTGTTGCTTTCTATTAAAAATGTTTCTTCTGATTCAATTAATTTTCTTCTCTGAGATTCTTTCCTTCGGAGTTTCGAATTGATGTGGATCGTGTCATTGCTGTGGAGCCAGCAAAAACTGCATTGGCTATCAAGGCCAAGATCCGCCGCCTTGTTGTGGCCGAGGGAATCCCTTATACCCATGTGTCTTCTAACTTTTTTGCAGGTTACTTCCTTCTGACGTTGTCACAGCCCGGGGCTACAGCTCCCCCTAGAGACAAAGTTGTTATCTTAGGGGATGGAAATGCAAAAGGTAAGAAGCAATTTCTTGAAACACCCATTTTAATTTGTTAAGATTTTTCTGTACATTTTTCACACTTAATTACGGTAGTGATCAGAGTGAGGGGCAATTCTTGAAGGTTGAGAATTCCAGGCAACTTCCCTGTCCAGAGATGTTGAGCTTTTACATCCATTAGTCTTTCACTTTCAGAGACCAATTGATGATATGAATGTGATGTGGTTTAACTTGGCACAATACCACTTAGTTGGCAGATCACGAAGGTTATCTTTATGTATTTGGTTGAGAAAAGAACATGTGGATGCATTTGTCTGCTAGTTGTCTGATGAATCTGTTTACGAGAGGCTTCTTCTTCAATGTGAGGCGAAAGTAACTCTAGGATGATCAATGGCTCCGTGATTTATTTATTAGCCAAATTCTAATGCTCTCCCTGTCAATACACAGCGGTGTTCAACAAGGAGGATGACATCGGCACCTATACCATCAAAGCTGTGGATGATCCAAGGACCTTGAACAAAATTCTGTACATCAGACCTCCTGCCAACACCTACTCTTTTAATGAGCTCGTGTCTTTGTGGGAGAGAAAGATCGGCAAGACCCTGGAGAGGGTGTATGTTCCAGAGGAGCAGCTTCTGAAGAACATTCAAGGTTAGGAATGCATTTCTATTAGATTTAAGCACGTGAAATCGTCTCTATTTTTTCTGAGATTGAAAGCTTCGATTGGTCTACTTGTCCGGTCATATTGCAGAGGCGGCGGTTCCACTAAATGTGTTATTGTCCATATCACATTCTGTTTTCGTGAAAGGAGATCACACCAACTTCGAGATTGAGCCATCGTTCGGAGTGGAAGCATCGGAGCTCTACCCCGACGTCAAATACACGACCGTGGATCAGTACCTTGATCAGTTCGTCTGATAGTCGAAATTGAACGTGCTTGGTAGATTTCTCACATCAGTTTGAATCATGAATAATCTAGGATTTTGCTTTGTTAGGACCTGGCGCGAAATGTCGCTCTCGCTTATCATCTCATGGCATGTACAACGTCCAAATATAAGGACATAGTAATTTTTTTTTACTAGATAAGGACATAATATGAACGTTCGATATGTGCGCATTTGTTAGATGTATGCCCTAAAGTTACCATGTAATAGTTACATGTTAGGGATTTAAGTTGTACTTTCAATTACATTATTTATTTAATGGCAAGGACGCATTCATTCATTTGTCCAATTATTTAAATATATGAATGATTTCATAAGATCAGTTGTGACTGGACCTATTCTTGAGACGTGAAGAATATGTGTGACAGGTTCACAGTTAGACTGAATCTATCTTTAAATTGTTCTCGGTCGATGGATCGTTGAGTGGATATTAATGATCCTGTTGAGACCGGTGTGTTCGTAACTTCACCAATAAGTATTGGATACTTAAGGGAATGACGAGTCACGAGTCATTGGATATTGCGATATCCGAGTTAGAACACAGGTGCTTGTATCAGACAAGTTCACTGAACGTGACATGCATAGAACGATTAGCAACATGGAAACTTTTAGCGTGGTCAATGTCTAATTGTTCGTGCTCTGGTTTTGTGTAAATAATCCTTAGACCTGAGGTACAGTGTTGACTTGTATATTGGATGGCTATGGTTCACGGGCACGCTACGAGAGTGTGTTCGTGAGAGTCAAGAAAATACGTTTTTCTCTCTTCCGACGCCGTGACTGAAATATCGAGAGTGCGAAGAATTGTCACCACAAGATTGCTAGCACAATTCTATTGGTGATTATCCGCAAGTTCTTCCTTCCGTTCGTCGTGCAATTGGTGGTGTGTCTGAACTAGAGGTCCGACGGTTGTGGGGCTCGAACTGAAGAACATTCGAACCAAAATCATTTTGGGCACGCTACGAGAGGTAATCCGTTTAACCCCCTATGGTCTTTCGATTTTTGATTGAAACGCACGAACAACGCCTTTGGAGATACATGTGTGGTTATATCTTTCCGCTGCGTTTATATTTTTAACTATGCATGTTCCGTAGAAAACCAACATCTATGCAGTGCTTGGAGAAGTTATTTCTGTTTTGAAGTTGATATGGGTTTATGGGCCAAGCTAAAAGAAAGACATGAGTTCTATAATTTTGTATATTATACGTTATACGTCCTTGGAGTGGTTAATGAATTGGAGCCGCTAATGATGAGTTCAAGGCTCGAGCCTCGCCCCAGGCATGTGAAGTCGACCCTTGGTGAGGGCGTTGTGCAATTGCCCGGCCGTCGCCCGCCATCTCTTTAAAATTTCAAAAATTGTCTACCACAGTATCGACAAACCACGTGAGAAGGCCGGCGTTCAGCAATACAATCAACGATTTCCGGTCAAATTTGATTGGAAAAAGTACATGGACAAATCATTAAAATTTTATAACTAAATTGGTGAAATCGAAAAATTTAGAATTGAACTGGTTTTCATTTCATAGGCTTAGGACTTTTTGATAATCATTCCATGTTTCAATAATGACAATGTTGCTCTCTTTTTTCCTTTTTTTTTTATAAGTTATGAATTACATATAAAGTAATCTCATGTGGGCCAATAAATTAAAGAAGGGTAACTTTGTAATCAACCCTCCTTGAAAACGAATTTATTGCACCTCAAAACAATCCTATAGCGGCTATGAAGCTCTATGATATCATGCTAGCATATGAATGTAGAGTAGCTCATTGCCCACTTCATACCATTTTTTTTTTCATATGATAAAGTCAACTTTAAAAAGTGGTTTCAACTACTTCCTCATGAATTACACGAAAAATCATGGTGAATTATAATAATTTGATATTAACCGAGAAATAAAATCACAATATTAAATTGATTTCACATTTATGATCACTTAAATTTTATAGCAGCATCAAAATTAAAATTTCCTATTTTTTGGTAAGGTAAAATTTTCTTATTTCACAATAATTTAAATCATCTCCCAAACTACTAACTAGACAACTGGTGCGTTTAGTTCAGCATTTTGAAGGGGTTTTGGGAAAATGCAAAGCAGTTTAGCTTAAAGGATTTTGGGGAAATGCAAAGACTGTTTGTTATACTCTGCTTTGAAAAGCAACTTTGAGATAAAAGCTATTTGGTGAAAGCACATTTGGAAAGTCCATTTGAGTGATTAATTTAAAGTTTTTGATTTTTAATTGGTTTAAAATGGAAAAAAATGTCTGCAACTTTTTTAATTTAAATATTGACAACAATGTTAACAGATATCATGTAAACAATTTTATTAAAAAAATAAAATTTCGTATTTTTGCTAAAAAAAATTCAAATGGAAAATTCACATCAAAGTGGTCTCTTTCTCAATTAAAAAAGAATACTTTTATTACAATAATTGTGGAAACATATGCCCAAACGAAAGAAATTCAGTATCCTTAAAAATTACAAACATCCTTAAATATTTCCTAAACTTATAGCTATTTGATCATGTAAACGTGCCATGTTAGAAGGAGATTCATCATTTGAAGCATTGCTCTCCTCATTTACATCATCAGTATATAAATTGAGATCAAAATCTACTTCTGCAAAATGTGCATCATTCACAATATTTTTTTCGTATATAATTATGCAAAGTCATTGCCTCTATCACAATTTTTACTTGCTTTTTGTATGGATAATTTGGCATACTCTTTAGAATCTTCCACTTCTTCTTCAATACATCAAAGGCACACTCAATTTCTGATCGAAATGAGGAATGGGCACGGTTGAACACTTCTTTATAGCCTGTAGGTGCCGGACCTCGTTGAAACTCAGGCAAATGATACCTAACTTCTTTGTATGGACTCAAGTAACCACGCCTCCCCCGTGACAACTCTCCGATGGCCGAGAAGACGAGCAAAGTGCTGGTGATCGGAGGCACTGGATACATCGGAAAGTTCATCGTGGAAGCGAGCGCTAAGTCCGACCACCCTACCTTCGCTCTCGTGAGGGAGTCCACTCTCTCCGACCCCACCAAGGCCAAAATCGTCGAAGGCTTCAAGAGCTTAGGCGTCAATTTACTTCAAGTGAGTAGTTATTCCCGTGTGGATTGTGTTCGTGGCTGCATCCGTTAATCTCGTTCGTCTTTCTGAGAAATGTTTGTAGCAGTAGAACCGGAGGTGACTTTTATCTCAATCTTTCACTTGATTTTTATTGATCGTTTGTCCATGCTCTTGGTTGTTTGATTCTCAGGGAGACATACACGATCAAGAGCGTCTACTGAATGCGATTAGGCAGGTCGATGTGGTAATCTCTGCTGTCGGGAGAGAGCAAGTAGAGGACCAAGGCAAGATTGTTGCCGCCATTAAAGCAGCCGGGAATGTCAAGGTGGTGCTGTTCCTAATGATTTAGTCCTTGTTACTATTGTTCGTTTACCATTTGACTGATGATATAGGCTGTGTTAGCTTATTCTTTCTTCTGGTATAGGTGCACCGCGTTCTCCTCGTGTAGAAGTGATTGGTGAAATTCGAGGATAACTATTTCAAACCCAAAGTATATTGTGTGGACTTCTAATTGTGCTGCTCTGAATCCACACTATTGCTTTTTGACGTATTTAATTTGGGTAGGGAGTGCTGTCGTCATGGACGCGCATATTTTTAACTCGAGATTTGCATCTTCACACACACAAAGGTTCTTCGATCCCAAACTCGTGCCCTCCTCTGTCTCGATCCTGGTATGGATATTGGGCTTCCCACATATTCCAGGAGACTTTATCTATCCAGAACCTGTGTGGTCGGGTTTCCTCAAGGTCAGCCAAAAATGTAAAAAAATTCGAGCACTCCATATGGATACTGGCCGTCTAGCCCAGCTCTCTGATCATGAATTCGTGGGAAACACGAACTAGTTAATCCTTGAAATGGTCTTTATGAGTAGTATAATCATTGTTGCAAATATGTTGCCCAATCCCACTTGCTGGGATAGGACTTAGTAGTTGTTGTTGCTTTGGGTGGTTGACGGTCAATAGTGAGTCGAACTCAGCATGCTCCTAAAAGGCAATGGACTTACCTGGTATCTTATTACTTACGAAAGTGTCCAAGCAAGCAGCATGTTTGCCTATTTCACTTGACAGAGTTATCTGGCTGCTGCCCTGTTTCTTCTATTTTTCTAATAGCACTTGAGGTGGAATTTGCTTAATCGCTGAATTTATTGATTCACTTATAATCACTTTTTACTCTGTCTCATATAAGTTTGTCTTCCTTTTTTTTTTTGCCAGAACTCATTTAAGTTTGTTGGTTAAGGGGGATATGCTCTAAATTTTTGTGGCTTTCTAATAAAGATGTTTCTTCCGATTTGATTATGTTTCTTTTCAGAGATTCTTGCCTTCGGAGTTTGGAGGTGATGTGGATCGTGCCCTTGCTGTGGAGCCATTGAAAGCTTCACTTGCCATCAAGGCTAAGATCCGCCGCCTTGTTGAGGCTGAGGGAATCCCTTATACCTATGTATGTTGTAACTGTTTTGCGGGCTATATCCTTCAGACCTTTGCACAGCCGGGGGCTACAGCTCCCCCTAGAGATAAAGTTGTCATCTTAGGGGATGGAAATGCAAAAGGTAAGAAGGAATTCGTAGAAATTCGCTTTTTAAGGCGTTGAGATTTTTATGTACATCTTTCACGATGTAATAACGGTAGTGGTCAGAGTGAGGGGCAGTTCTTGAAGCTTGAGAATTCCAGGCAGCTTACTTGTCTGGAGATGTTGAGCCTTTTGCATCCATTAGTCTTCAATTTTGGGGACTAACGATGATATGAATGTCATGTGGGTTATGTTCGCACAGGGCTGCCTGTTCAGCATATTAAGAAGGTTATCTTTATATGTTTGGTTGATAAAAGGACATATGGATGCATTTATCTGCTAGTTGTCTGATGAATCTGTTTACCGAGAGAATTCTTCTTCAATGTGAGTCGAAAGTAACTCTAGGAAGATTGATGGCTCTGCGATTTACTTATTAGCCAGATTCTAAAACTCTCCCTGTCAATATACAGCGGTGTTTAACAAGGAGGAGGACATCGGCACCTATACCATCAAAGCCGTGGATGATCCAAGGACCTTGAACAAAATTCTGTACATCAGACCTCCTGCCAACACCTACTCGTTTAATGAGCTCGTGTCTTTGTGGGAGGGAAAGATCGGCAAGGCCCTGGAGAAGGAGTATGTTCCAGAGGAGCAGGTTCTGAAGAACATTCAAGGTTAGGGATGCATTTCTATCAGATTTAAGCCCGTGAAATCGTCTCTACTTGTCCTGTCAATTGGTCTATAGCTTCAATTGGTTTACTTGTCCTGTCATATCGCAGAGGCGTCGGTTCCACTCAATACCTGGTTGGCCATATTGCATTCTGTTTTCGTGAAAGGAGACCAAACCAACTTCGAGATTGAGCCACCATTCGAAGTGGAAGCTTTGGAGCTCTACCCCGACGTCAAATACACGACCGTGGATCAGTACCTTGATCAGTTTGCCTGATTATCGAAACCGACTGTGCTTGGTGAATTTCTCACATCAGCTTGAATCATAAATAATATAGGGTTCTGCTTCTCAGGATCCTAGCGTGAAATGTCGCTCCTGCCGATCATCTCAAGGCATGTACAACCTCCAAATATAAGGACATACTATGAAGTATGAATATTCAATGTGGGCGCATCTCTGCTGTGCTTGGAGAGGTTACTTCTGTTTTGGCCCAAGCTAACAAAAAGGGATTTAGTGCAATTTCAAATCCCAAAAAATAAAAAATACTAATCTCGTGATCGACCCTCGTCGGAAAAGGATATTAGTGCACCCCGAACAACGGCATAGTGACTATGAAACTCCACGATAGCTCATTGCCATTTCATACCATTTTCACTCATTTTTTTCCATTTGAAAAAGTAAACCCAAAAAATGGTTAAATTTCTTCGGGAAAAGTTTCATAAAATTCCTAAACCTATGACATTTGTGCCAATTAGTCACAAACTTTTTTTTGTGTTAATTCAGTCGTAAACCTTTTGCCTTTGTGCCAATTCAATCCTTCCGACTAATTTTGGCCAGATATTGCTAACGTGGACGCCGGTCGGCTTACGTGGCACCGCTGGCGATGAGGTGGACAACTTTTAAATAATATTTTAATATTTTTCGAATTTATTTATTTAATTTTTTCTTTTCTTTCTTTTTCTTTTTTTTTTTCCTTTCCCTTTCTTCTTCCTCCGGCGACCGGCTGAAGGCCAGGGCAGGTGAGGTCCCTCGCTAGTGGCCGGCGAGGCTCGCCCTTGCCAGCGATGGCGAAAGTGAGCCTCGCCCAACCGCTGGTGAAGCTCGCTCGCCCTCGCCAGTGACCACGACTGAATTGGCACAAAAAAAGGTTTATGACTAAATTGGCATTAATGCAGTAGGTTTATGACTTTTCTGACACTTTTCCCCAATTTCTTCCTCCTTAATTACATGAAAAACCATTATAATAATTATAATAGTACAATATCAATCGAGAAACAAAGTAAACTCATAGCATAAATTTAATAGAATCTCTAACACTTCAACATAATGATAACTTAAATCTCTAGCACCATCCAAGCTATTTTATTGAGATTGCTTTCTCTTTGGCTTCGTACCACAACTCTCAGCTTCACAGCTTTTAATAAAAGTTGAGCGTCCCAAACAAAGCGCAAATGTCAATAATATCTGATGAAGAAAACAGCCCGAACTCATGTCAACAATATTTAGTGAAGAAAGATAAAATTAGCTTATTTTGTCAAAAAGCAACCACCAACTTCAATCTTCGGCAGGGAAGTTTTCATTCTTGAATTTCATGGAGAAACATGCAGCTCATCATAAATCATAAATCACTGACTGTTGATTTCTTTTTTTTTATCTTCATAGAGATTTTGTCAACACAACAATCGATTATATATTATTCTGACAGCCTTCCTTAATTTTTATTTTAGAATTCAACGGCACCAAGCATTGTCTTTAATTTTTGAAACGAAACCGTCTTCATGTATTTGGTTGATAAAAGGACATACGGATGCATTTATCTGCTAGTCGTCTGATGAATCTGTTTACCGAGAGAATTCTTCTTCAATGCGAGTCGGAAGTAACTCTAGGAAGATTGATGGCTCTGCGATTTACTTATTAGCCAGATTCTAAAACTCTCCCTGTCAATATACAGCGGTGTTTAACAAGGAGGAGGACATCGGCACCTATACCATCAAAGCCGTGGATGATCCAAGGACCTTGAACAAAATTCTGTACATCAGACCTCCTGCCAACACCTACTCGTTTAATGAGCTCGTGTCTTTGTGGGAGGGAAAGATCGGCAAGGCCCTGGGGAACGAGTATGTTCCAGAGGAGCAGGTTCTGAAGGAACATTCAAGGTTAGGGATGCATTTCTATCAGATTTAAGCCCGTGAAATCGTCTCTACTTGTCCTGTCAATTGGTCTATAGCTTCAATTGGTTTACTTGTCCTGTCATATCGCAGAGGCGTCGGTTCCACTCAATACCTGGTTGGCCATATTGCATTCTGTTTTCGTGAAAGGAGACCAAACCAACTTCGAGATTGAGCCACCATTCGAAGTGGAAGCTTCAGAGCTCTACTCTGATGTCAAATACGTGACCGTAGATCAGTTCCTTGCTCAGTTTGCCTGATTATCTAAGCCGACTGTGCTTTGTAAATCTCTTACATCAGCTTGAATCATAAA
The DNA here is from genome assembly GCF_021117445.2 of Syzygium oleosum. Lineage (NCBI taxonomy): Eukaryota > Viridiplantae > Streptophyta > Magnoliopsida > Myrtales > Myrtaceae > Syzygium > Syzygium oleosum. The sequence goes on along the minus strand of NW_026607516.1, from coordinate 1,121,509 downwards.
TAATATAAGGTTCTGCTTTTCGGAATCCTAGCGTGAAATGTCGCTCCCGGCTCCCGCTGATCATCTCATGGCATGTACAACCTCCAAATATAAGGACATACTATGAAGTATGAATATTCAATGTGGGCGCATCTCTGCTGTGCTTGGAGAGGTTACTTCTGTGTTGGCCCATGCTAACAAAATGGAATTTAGTGCAATTTCAATTCCCAAATAAAAAAAAAATACTAATCTCGTGATTGACCCTCGTTGGAAAAGGAATTTAGTGCACCCCAAAACGATGGCATAGCGACTATGAAACTCCATGATATCATGATAGTTCATTGCCATTTCATACCAATTTTAACCCCTTTTTGTTATTTGATAAGCTAACCCAAAAAGTAAATACAATTTCGTCCTTTTCAATTACATGAAAAAACATTGTAATAATTATAATAGTACAATATCAATCGAGAAATAAAATAAAATCATAATATATATTTAATAGAATCTCTATATCTTCAAGATAATGATTACTTAAATCTCTAACACCCTCCGAACTCTGTTGGAACCAAAAGAATATTAATATGAACTTTGAAAATTTGGAATTGGAGCAAAAAACATTGGAGGGAGAACATTTTTATTAGGAATGCTTTCTCTTGGGCATCGTATTCCAACTCTAAGCTTTGGACTCGATCATGTTCTTAAAATGCTTCGTTCGAGCCTCGTGCAGACCTCGATATCTCTTAACGTAAAATAATAAAAAGGTATTTCCTCCTTCGAGGAAGATAAAGATACAAGAGGACCATGGGGGCCCTAGGTTGTCCGGCCGCCGGCTTCGTACTACAACTCGCAGCTTCACAGCCATTTATAAAAGCTAAACGTACACAAGCTAAGCACAAAGTCAACAATATTTAATGAAGAAAGGTAAAATAGCTTACTTTGTCATAAAGTAACCACCAACTCCTCTCTTCAGCGGAGAAGTTTTCAATCTTAAATTCCGTGCAGAACAATGCATTCAACCATAAAATTCAGGGCTCTTGATTTATTTTTTAATCTTCATGGAGATTTTTTTTTTTTGGTAAGGAAATCTTCATGGAGATTTTGTCAACACAAAAATCAACTTTATATTATTCAAATAAACTTAAATTCAAAATTTCTTATTTTTGGTAAGTTAAGGATGCGTTTGATAACATTTTTATTCTCGAGAACAATTTCTTTTCCTTAGATGAGTTTCTGAGTAGAAAAATGCGTTTGGTAACTGCACAAAATTTCTTTTCTTAGAATAGAAAAAGAACAGAAAAACGTTTGGTACAATCCTAAAAAAATTTTGTGACATGGAAATCTTTTTTAGTCTTTTAATAATTGTCTGATTTTTTTTAATATTTTGAATTTTTCTTGTTTTTCTTTTCTTTTTTTCCTCTTTTCTTCTTCTTTCTCTCGTAGCTGGTCACCAGGCCTCGACTAGAGACAAGGGCCTGTGAGGTCAGCAAGGTTGACCTTGCCAGCCCTCATCTCTAGCCTGTCGCCGAGGCCCAGCGACCGGTTAGAGGAGGAAGAAGAATGAAGAAAAAGAGAAAAGAAAATGACCTTGTTTTAGAAATTGTTCATTTGAACAAAAAAATAAATTTCTTTTACTTCTTGTTTCTATTCCAAATATATTTCCTCGCTACTTTTTTATTCCGGAGAATAGAAAAATTAGATGACATTATCATGCGTATTTCTATTCTTTTTCTGTAGTGAATAACAAAAGAACATAAAAATAGAAAAATAAGAGAGTTACCAAGCATGCCCGAGTTGTTCAAAATAGTTCGCATCATCGGTCAAATTCGATAAAATCGATGGACAAGTACTTTGCATCTAATTTTCTTCTGTCTTTCGTGGTCCACTTTGCATGTACTCATTTTCCAAGGGAAGGATGATAGGGCGGAAAGTCAATTCAACGAAAAGACAATTATGCCCTTTTGGAGTCGAAATAAAATGACGATTCATCTCCATGCCCGCCAACACCAGCAAGTTACCGCACGAGATCGAGCAAGTTCGCCGGGAAAAACCACGCCTCCCCCGTGACAACTCTCCGATGGCCGAGAAGACGAGCAAAGTGCTGGTGATCGGAGGCACTGGATACATCGGAAAGCCCATCGTGGAGGCAAGCGCTAAGTCCGGTCACCCTACCTTCGCTCTCGTGAGGGAGTCCACTCTCTCCAGCCCCACCAAGGCCAACATCGTCGAAGGTTTCAAGCGCTTAGGCGTCAATGTAGTTCGTGTGAGTAATTATTCCCGTGCGGATTGTGTTCGTGGCTGCATCCGTTAATCTCGTTCGTCTTTCTGAGAAATGTTTGTAGCAATAGAACCGGAGGTGACTTTTATCTCAATCTTTCACTTGATTTTTATTGATTGTTTGTCCATGCTCTTGTTTGTTTGATTCTCAGGGAGACATACACGATCAAGAGCGTCTACTGATTGCGATTAGGCAGGTTGATGTGGTAATCTCTGCTGTCGGGACAGAACAACTGGAGGACCAAGGCAAGATTGTTGCCGCCATTAAAGCAGCCGGGAATGTCAAGGTGGTGCTGTTCCTAATGATTTAGTCCTTGCTACTATTGTTCGTTTACCATTTGACTGATGATATAGGTTGGTGTGAGCTTATTCTTTCTTCTGGTATAGGTGCACCGCGTTCTCCTCGTGTAGAAGTGATTGGTGAAATTCGAGGATAACTATTTCAGACCCAAGTATAGGACAGTGTGGGCTTCTAAGTGTGCTGCTCTGAATCCACACTATTGCTTTTTGACGTATTTAATTGGGTTGGGAATTCTGTCATCATGGATGCGCATGTATTGACTCAGAGATTTACATCTTCACACACACAAAGGTTCTTTGATCCCAAACTCGTGCCCTCCTCTGTCTCGATCCTTGTATGGATATTGGGCTTCCCGCATATTCCAGGAGACTTTATCTATCCTGAACCTGTGTGGTCGGGTTTCCTCTAGGTCAGCCAAAAATGTAAAAACTTTCGAGCACTCAATATGGATTATGGCCGTCTAGCCCAGCTCTCTGATCATGAATTCGTGGGAAACACGAACTAGTAAATCCTTGAAATGGTCTTTTTCAGTAGTATTATCATTGTTGCAACTATGTTACCCAATCCCACTTGCTGGGGTGGCCTTACCTGATGTCTTATTACTTTTGAAAGTGTCCAAGCAAGCAGCATGTTTGCCTATTTTATACTTGACAGAGTTATCTGGCTGTTGCCCTGTTTCTTCTATTTTTCTAATAGCACTCAGGGTCGAATTTGCTTAATTGCTGAATTTATTGATTCACTTATAATCACATTTTACTCTATTATCATAACATATTGAAACAGCACAAAATTCAGTCTCATATAAGTTTGTCTTCGTCTTGTTTTTGCCAGAACTCATTAAAGTTTGTTGGTTTAGGGGAATATGCTCTTAATTTTGTTGCTTTTTAATAAAGATGTTTCTCATGATTTGATTATGTTTCCTTTTAGAGATTCTTGCCTTCGGAGTTTGGAGGTGATGTGGATCGTGCCCATGCTGTGGAGCCAGTGAAAGCATTACTTGCCCTCAAGGCTAAGATCCGCCGCCTTGTTGAGGCAGAGGGAATCCCTTATACCTATGTATGTTCGAACTGTTTTGCGGGTTACTTCCTTCCGACATTGTCACAGCCTGGGGCTACAGCTCCCCCTAGAGATAAAGTTGTCATCTTAGGGGATGGAAATGCAAAAGGTAAGAAGCAATTAGTTGCAATGCGCTTTTTAAGCCATCAAGATTTTCCTGTACATCTTTAACGATTTCCTAACGGTAGTGATCAGAGTGAGGGGCAGTTCTTGAAGCTTGAGAATTCCAGGCAACTTCCTTGTCTGGAGATGTTGGGCCTTTTGCATCCATTAGTCTTCAATTTTGGGGACTAATAGATGATACGAATTTCACGTGGGTTATTTTGGCATAGGACCGCCTGTTCAGCATATTAAGAAGGTTATCTTGATGTATATGGTTGAGAAAAGAATATACGGATGCTAGTTGTCTGATGAATCTGTTTATCGAGAGAATTCTTCTTCAATGCAAGCCGAAAGAAACTCTAGGAAGATTGATGGCTCTGCGATTTATTTATTAGCCAGATTCTAAAACTCTCTGTGTCAATATACAGCGGTGTTTAACAAGGAGGATGACATCGGCACATACACCATCAAAGCTGTGGATGATCCAAGGACCTTGAACAAAATTCTGTACGTCAGACCTCCTGCCAACACCTACTCGTTTAATGATTTGTGTCTTTGCGGGAGAGAAAGATCGGCAAGGCCCTGGAGAGGGTGTATGTTCCAGAGGAGCAGGTTCTGAAGAACATTCAAGGTTAGGATGCATTTCTAATAGATTTAAGCATGTGAAATAATCTCTATTCTCAAGCTTCGATTGGTCTACTTTTCTGGTCATATTGCAGAGGCGGCGGTTCCACTCAATGCCATGTTGGCCATATTCCATTCTTATTTCGTGAAAGGAGACCAAACCAATTTCGAGATTGAGCCATCATTCGGGGTGGAAGCTTCGGAGCTCTACCCCGATGTCAAATACACGACCGTGGATCAGTACCTTGATCAGTTTGTCTGATTGTTGGAACTGACTGTGCTTCGTGATTTGATTTCTCACGTCAGCTTGCAATCATACATAGTATAGTAATCAGCTTGCAATCATACATAGCCATTGCTCAGGAGGAAGCTAATATCCAACCTATAATAGCCTCGTCGCTGACGGCCCGGCATCATTCCCGCCGTGTGAGAACAGGAGGCGAAAAAAGTTTGGACGACAGAACAGTGACACTAGAGGCGTTTTTTTACTTCAAAAAGTTCCAAGGCCTCCTTGTGGATCTCATCTTCAGCTTCCATGAACGCGACGATAGCATGAGATTTTTCAGCAGCAGGACTGCAAAGGATGCTTTTCGGGTCCTTGAGGCTGAGCTCAACTTCTTTCATGATCTTCTTTATACCAAGTCTGCCATTGTTCACCGTCTGTCAGGGTACATTTACCGCCCTATCTCAGTTGGCTGCATTGTTGCTGCTTTTGCAAGTTTCCATGTCCTGAACAAGCATGGTTTTCCCGAATACAAAGTACAGATTACATACGCCTTGCTCCTCGGAGCCATTGGCCTGGAATTTGCAATCCTTGGTATGATTATTTGCTGTGACTGGACAATTGCAAAAATAGGGACATCTGAGAAACATGGTAGAAGTTTGTTTCGAGGAAGCATTTTCATCGAGTTCCTTCTCAAATTCAAATCCGAAAGTTCACCGTTTTCATTGCATATGCTAAGTGCTTGATGGTCTAAATCTGTCTTCCAGTACAATTTGATAGATTCTCGGCTGAGAAGGTGGCCAAATGGATTGAGAAACTAATAGATGCTCGGTTGAGAAAGTGGCCAAAATGGATTGAGGAACCCCTTAGTCTCATCCCTCTGAGAGAATTGTTTGATGACTTGAAGTCTGGACGAGTAGAAAAATACAGTGAAAAATTAGGTGAACTGATTTTTGATGAGCTGACACGGAAGGCAACAATTGCAAAAGATTTGCAAAGCATAAAAGTGATGTGTGCTGCTCGAGGTAAATGGGCTCTGGAGCATACTAAAACAGGCGAAGTTTGCGAAATCTTGCTTCCATTCATCCGTGATGTTGATTATGATAAGAGCCTTTTACTGTGGCACATTGCCACCAAACTCTGTTACAACACTGACAGCGATACTGATGAAAGTACAAACCGCCACCGCGAAACCAGTAAGGTCTTGTCAGATTACATGCTCTATCTTATGATCAAACAACCTGGCATGGTGTCTACAGTGGCCGGGATTGGCCAAATAAGGTTCCAGGACACTTGTGCCGAGACGGACAGGTTTCCTACGTGCAAATTCCATTGCAAATCTCACTTTGTTTGCGCCCTTGTTTCGTTTCTTCATGTAATAAATGTGCTTGTCTGCTCTGACTGCACATTATTGAGTGTCCTTTCCTTGGAAACTCTAGTTGTTCAATATCTCTAATATCCCCCGATTCTATACGCTTCTTCGAACCAAATGACGGAAGATCGCACAAATTACATCCAAATTGCACCGGTTTGATATTCGTGTCGCAAATTTAATGTCATGCCTTTAATGGAAAGTAACATTTATACGTAAAAATTAGAGAATATTGGTTGCTTTGTTTAGTACATACTCTTCATATAAATGATGAATGTCCATAGTTGTGATGCGGAATTTATTAGTGGTGCGTTTCTGGACCGATTAGACAAACAGAAGTCCAAACGGAAAGCGAAACGGTGATGCGATTAGATGGTTTTTTTTTCTATTATTTTAGTATTTTTTATGAGTTAATTTTAATGGTCGTTTTTGTAATTTTGCTATTTGATACTTATTAACTTTCCTATTATGATTAGGTTTCCAATTCAGATTAGGTAACTTTCCTATTATGATTAGGTTTCCTATTGTAATTAAGTTTAACCCCTATAAAAGGGTGTTTAGGGTTTGTTTTGAGGGGAACATTATTATCATCAATATTGAATTTCGAGATTTTTCTCTCTAAGCAAGGTTTTGCTTGAATTATTCGCTGAACGCTGCGTCAGGTGGTATCAAAGCCTATGGCGACTGGCGGTGGTCTTCGTGACGATGCTCAGGAGACTGGAGCCCCAACCCTTGGGGACGACGCGCTGCAACGTTTGGAGCAACGTTTGGAGCAACGTTTAATGGAACGCTTGGATCAACGACTCAATCAAAGTCTTCGTCGTTTCGAAGAACGATTTGACGAGTTAACAGATCGGTTCGAAAGTCTCGGCGTTGATGTGAACCGGAATCGGCGGAACGACAGAAGGCCAGGTGCAGATCTTGCTCGCGGTGATCCTGTTGATAGGCCTGTTCCTGTCCGCAGGTTGCATAACCCTCTGTTTTCAGAGAGTTCGGAAGAAGAAGAAAACGATTATTTTGATGCGGAATGTGCTGATTATGGCGGCAGACATCGTCATGGAGGATTTCAAAGAGGATATGATAGGAGAGATGGAAGACGACGTTACGACGATCGTGAAGGTAACGATTTTAAATTGAAAATTGATATTCCTTATTTTAATGGAAGTCTGGGCATAGAAGAATTTCTGGATTGGCTTGTTGATATAGATAGATTTTTCGACTATATGGAGACCCCTGGTGAGAAAAGGGTGCGATTAGTGGCATGTAGATTAAAGGGGGGTGCGTCTGCATGGTGGGAAAGATTGCAGAATAAGAGGGAGCGAGAAGGGAAAGATAGAGTTCGAACTTGGACTAGAATGAGAAGGCTGTTGAAGCAGGAATTCCTTCCACCCGATTATTAACAGATTATGTTCCAACAGTACCAACAATGCCAGCAGGGCAATCGGACTATGCATGAATATACGGCCGAATTTATGAGATTGGCGGAGCGGAATAATTTATCAGAGACGGAGGGACAGCAGGTGGCCAGATATCTTGATGGTTTGAAACCCTTCATTCGAGATAAAATTGAAGTGCAGTTTCTGCGAAATTTAACTGAAGCCAAGAATATGGCGATGAAGGCAGAATTGATGCAGCAAGACAGGGGAAGAAGAGGCTACGAAAATTATCAAGGTAGCAGTTCGAGCAGTTCGGTAGAAAAGAGCAGTTTCAATAATTGCTTTAACGCAGGGCGAAATCAGGAAGATAAGGTGGTAGAAAAGCGCCCTATGAACGAGCAGAGGGATAAGGGAACGCAAGCACAGAAAACTGTGAACCCTAACCCTTATGCTAAACCAGCCGCGATAAAGTGTTACAGGTGTAATCAGCCTGGGCACCGTTCTAATGAATGCCCTCAGAGAAAGACCGTAAACGTAGCAGCGAGAGAAGATAAAGAAGATGGATATTGCTGTGCGCCGGATGGTGAGGACGATGATTTTGAAGATGAAGAAGAGGAGCAAGTAAACTGTGTGGTGCGCAGAATGATGTTGGCCCCAAAACAGGAAGATGATTCGCAGCACCATCAGTTATTCCGAACCAGGTGCACCATTTTGGGAAAGATATTTGCTGTGGTTATTGATAGTGGAAGTATGGAGAATATCATTGGGAAGGAGGCAGTGAAGAAGCTGGGGATACCCGTGGAGAAGCATCCTAATTCTTATATGTTATGATGGATTAAATCTGGAGCGGAAAGCATTCAGGTAACTGAGCGATGTAAAATTCCATTCTCCATCGGTAAGTATAATGATGAGCTGTATTGTGATGTAGTAGACATTGATGTATGTCATGTGTTATTTGGGAGGCCGTGGCAATTTGATGTAGATGCCCAGCATTCGGGAAGAAGCAATCAGTATAACCTTGTGAAGGATGGAGTGAAGTATACGTTGCGCCACCGAAGAACAAAGGAAAACAAGTCGCTGAAAATAATTTCCTTACCCTTACGAGGAAATTTGAAGGCGAGGTTAAGGAGACCCGACGATTCACGTGCTGGTCGTGAAACAAGCAATTGAGACTGAGGTTGAATTACAAGTGGAGGAGCAACCTGAAGCAGTCGGGCCTTTATTGAAGGAATTTAGCGAACTGATGCCTGAAGAGATTCCAGATGGGTTACCGCCTATGCGTGATATTCAGCACCATATAGACTTAATTCCTAGTGCTAGTCTGCCAAATTTACCGCACTACAGGATGAGTCCAAAAGAGAGCGAGATTATAAAAGAGAAGGTGGAGGAGTTGTTGCGAAAGGGGCACATTCAGAATAGCATGAGCCCATGTGCTGTTCCGGCCTTGTTGACTCCTAAGAAAGATGGGAGTTGGCAGATGTGTGTAGATAGCAGGGCCATTAATAAAATAACTGTGGGTTACAAGTTTCCAATTCCGAGATTGGATGACATGCTGGATAGGTTGCATGGTGCTAAGTGGTTCTCGAAGCTAGATTTGAAGAATGGGTACCATCAGATTCGGATTCGGCCTGGAGATGAGTGGAAGACAGCTTTCAAAACAAAGGAGGGGTTGTACGAATGGTTGGTGATGCCTTTCGGACTTTCCAATGCTCCAAGCACTTTCATGAGGCTTATGAATCAGGTTCTGAAATCTTTTATTGGCAAATTTGTTGTAGTTTATTTTGATGATATCCTGATTTATAGTAAGACCGAGGAGGATCATCTGATGCATTTAAGGGAGGTGTTGACAGCCTTACAGATTAATAAGCTGTATATTAATCTTAAGAAGTGCAGTTTTTTAACTAATAAGCTGTTATTCTTGGGATTTATTATTACTGCTGAAGGAATAGAGGTAGATGAGGCGAAGGTAAGAGCAATCAGAGAGTGGCCGACTCCTAAAACAGTTTCTGACGTTAGGAGTTTTCATGGGTTGGCTACTTTTTATCGGCGATTTATTAAGAATTTTAGTACTATCGCAGCCCCAATTACTGAATGTATGAAGAAAGGCAAATTTCTATGTGGAGAGGAAGCTGAGAATAGTTTTGCTATTTTGAAGGAGAAGTTATGTACTGCACCTGTTCTTGCTTTACCTGATTTTGATAAACTGTTTGAAGTGGATTGTGATGCTAGTGGAGTGGGTATAGGAGCTGTTTTATCTCAAGAGCGCAGACCAGTTTGCTATTTTAGTGAGAAGCTCAGTGACGCAAGGCAGAAGTGAAGCACTTATGATAAAGAATTCTGTTATGCCATAAGGGCTTTGAAGACCTGGGAACATTATCTGATTGGGAAAGAATTCGTTCTTTATTCTGATCATGAAGCTTTGAAGTATCTAAATAGTCAAAAGAGGATTAGCAAAGATATGCATGCGCGATGGTATCAATTTTTGCAAAAATTTTCTTTCAGATTACAGCACAAGTCAGGTGTGCATAATGTCGTAGCAGATGCATTGAGTAGGAGAGCTGGCTTGTTGATTACATTAAGCCAAGACATCTTGGGGTTTGAGCAGTTGAAAGATTGTTATGCAGATGATGATGACTTTGGGCAAATTTGGAAGTCATGTGCTGCTGGTCAACCTGTGCAAGAATTTATGTGCAGAATGACTATTTGATGCGTAGCAATCAGCTTTGCCTTCCTCGAACATCATTACGAGAGAAGGTAATTCGTGATTTACATGATAGTGGATTAGCTGCACACCTGGGTCGTGATAAAATTATTGTTGCAGTTCGTGAGCGATTTTACTGGCCCCAGTTGCGTAGAGATGTCAGCAGGTACGTACAAAAGTGTTATGTTTGCCAGACTGCTAAGGGGAAATCTAATAACACAGGTTTATATATGCCATTACCTATTCCTGACAATATATGGAAAGATCTGTCCATGGATTTTGTGCTTGGTTTACCACGGACACAAAGAGGCGTGGATTCTATTTTCGTTGTGATTGACAGATTTTTCAAGATGGCGTACTTCATTCCTTGTAGGAAAACTTCTGATGCAGTAAGTGTGACCAGATTATTCTTTAAGGAAGTGGTTCGTTTGCATGGTGTGCCCAAGTCTATTACCTCAGATAGGGATAGCAAATTTCTGGGGCATTTTTGGCGGACTTTGTGGAAGTTGTTTGATTCATCTTTGAATTTTAGTAGCACAGCTCACCCGCAGACTGATGGGCAAACAGAGGTGGTTAATAGAACTCTGGGAAACTTGATTCGAAGCATTTGTGGAGATAAGCCGAAGCAATGGGATGTTGCTTTATCACAAGCGAGTTTGCTTATAATAATGCAACATAGTTCTATTGGCGGTCGCCTTTTTTCGTTGTTTATACAAAGGCGCCTCAAAGATACTGGATTTGGTACAGGTTGCCTAAGCAAGCGGATAAAAGTGTAGCAGCGGATCATATGGCTAAACAGATTGTGGAAGTGCATCATGAAGTCAAACAGAAGCTAGAGGAAGCTAATCAGAAGTATAAAGCTGGAGCAGATAAGCACAAGCGGAAGCAGGTGTTTGCGGTAGGTGATCAAGTCACGGTTTTTCTTCGTAAAGAGCGATTACCAGCTGGATCTTACAGTAAATTACAGCCAAAGAAGTGTGGACCTTACGCTATCAGCAAGAAGATCAACGATAATGCTTATGTTAGAGACCTTCCACATAGCATGGGCATATCCAACACTTTTAATGTTGCTGATTTGTCACCATTTCATGAGTCCACAGAGCCGTTATATCCAGATCCTGATTTTAACTCGAGGACGAGTTCTTTTCAAGTGGAGGAGAATAATGCGGAATTTATTAGTGGTGCGTTTCTGGACCGATTGGACAAACAGAAGTCCAAACGAAAAGCGAAACGGTAATGCGATTAGATGGTTTTTTTTCCTATTATTTTAGTATTTTTTATGAGTTAATTTTAAAGGTCATTTTTGTAATTTTGCTATTTGATACTTATTAACTTTCCTATAATGATTAGGTTTCTAATTCAGATTAGGTAACTTTCCTATTATGATTAGGTTTCCTATTGTAATTAGGTTTAACCCCTATAAAAGGGTGTTTAGGGTTTGTTTTGAGGTGAACATTATTATCATCAATATTGAATTTCGAGATTTTTCTCTCTAAGCAAGGTTTTGCTTGAATTATTTGCTGAACGCTACGTCAAGTTGTTTAACAGTGTTCCGGTTGAAATGGGGACAAGTAAACCACAACTAAGCTAAACTAATTGGTTTATTCTTTTGGGTTAATACCATGAAGAACTTCAAACTGGTATATATGTGACAACTTTATCCTCCATTAAATTAGATTCATATCATGAAAAATCACAAATTGATAAATCTGTGACAAGCAGAGAAGTAAAACCCTAAATTAGTACATCTGTAATAAATTTACCCCCCGTTAGGCCTTATACATCATAGAGTTAAATCAGAAAGGAAGCAATGCTAATAGGCCTCTACACTATTTCATCATATCCAAGTTCATCGACAGAGGTCTTCGATCCGACTTTCATATCCACATCTTTCCAAAACCAATGCCTATAATTCACGAGGCATGGTCGATGCCATGTATTAGTTCTATAATCAGCTATTTGCACCCAAAAGTTGCTTATAAGATCACCAAGATCCTTTCTGTACTTGCCAACAATGCCCGCCTTCTTCATTCTTAATGCAATTGAGTTTTTCAAAACTCAAAGAGATCGCCTCGCGCGCGCACAATGCATGAATTAAATGAAGTCGCGCACTTTGCCTAAGGCCATAGATATTGCGAACACCATTTAGCGAGAACTCTTTAGTGACACTTTTAGTAACTCTGGTAGTACTCTTGACAAAATGGCTCGACCAAGTACGACTATATGGCCTAACCATTGCCTGATGCGGCATCTCATGTAAGAACATTCACGATGGATTAAGCCTGAACTGAATGGGATCTCTAACATTTCACATTTACGATTACTTAAATTCTATAGCACCATCAAAATTGAATTTTCTTTATTTTTTGGTAAGTTAAATTTATATTATTTCACAAGAATTTAAATCATATCTGAAGCTAGACAAAAACGTTTATCTTCTGTTCATTTTCGCAATTTCCATGGGCCCTTTTTCCAGCGGAGGATGATAGCGACAAGAAGAATCATTTCGACGAAAAGACAATTATGCCCTTCCGGGATAACGTTCCGTCATGAAGGCAAGAGCCCCGCTTTTTAGCGCTCTCTCGACAGTTAACAGCACCGGTCACTACCGACACCGATCGAGTTCGCCGGGAAAAACCGACGACTCCGCCGTGACAACTCTCCGATGGCCGAGAAGACGAGCAAAGTTCTGGTGATCGGAGGCACTGGATACATCGGAAAGTTCATCGTGGAGGCGAGCGCTAAGTCCGGCCACCCGACCTTCGCTCTCGTGAGGGAGTCCACTCTCTCCGACCCCGCCAAGGCCGAAATCGACGAAGGTTTCAAGAGCTTAGGCGTGAATGTAGTCCAGGTGAGTAGCAATTCCCGTGCGATCGTGTTCGTTTCCCCACATCTGGTGCTGCTTCGATGAGGAATCGAAGCGTCACCCGCCGTTGATCTTGTTCGTCGTTCCGAGCAATGTCTTCAGCCGTAGAATCGGAGCTGATGCTTATCTCAATCTTTCGCAAGATCGAGTCGATGGAGTCGCGTTACGATTGGGCGTTTCTCTTTCTCTCCTCTGGTGGAATTAGAAACATTCTTCCTCTCGTTTTCACACTAGCTGACGAGTTATCTCAGCTTCGCGTGCTGATGCGAACGAGCACATTTTCAGACAAATCTTATGAAACTTCCATATCTTAGGTACTGTGTGGATGAATCTTTATATGGAAGTAAATTTGGCTGACCTGTTATTCAGTTGTCATGGTAGGCAATGAGTGGACGAGCGTTATATGGACAAAATAGGATTTGTTGATGATTGCTGACTGACTTTATTGATTGTTTTGTCCATGCTCTCTTGATTATTTGATCCTCAGGGAGACATGTACGACCCGGAGAGTCTGTTGAATGCGATTACGCAGGTTGATGTGGTAATCTCTGCCGTGGGGCATCATGCACAACTAGAGGACCAACACAAGATTGTTGCTGCCATCAAAGCAGCCGGGAATATCAAGGTCGTGCTTTTTATAATAATTCCGTCCAAGTTACTATTGTTCGTTTAGCATTTGACTGATGATATAGGTTGGTGTTAGCTTAATTCTTTTCTTCTGGTATAAGTGCATCGCCTTCTCCTTTTGAGCTTTGCTTTGATGAAATGGGATGGATTGACTTATTTATCTGTAGACCTCACTTCTTTCCTTTTTAAATGGTCACGACTTTGTGTAGATGTCATCAGTGAAATTGGAGGATAACTGTTTCAAATCCAAGTATAGGATGATGCGGGGTTTTAAGTGGCCTACTCTAAATGCACACTATTGCTTTTTGATGGATTCAGTTGGGTAGGAAATTATGTCATCGTGGATGCGCGATGTACCTTATCTACATGATTTCATACATATGCATATGTATTTACTTGGAGATCTACATCTTTACACAACCAAAAAGGTTCTTCGATGCCAAACTCGCGCCTGATATTGGGCTACCCACATACTCCAGGGACCTTTATTTATCCAGAACCTGTGTGGTTGGGTTCCCTCTAGGTCAGCGAGAAAAGTAAAAGTTTCTAGCACTCAATACGGATTATGGTCATCTACCCAGCTCTTTGACTGTGAATGGGAAACACGAACTACTTAATCCTTCAAATGGTCTTTTTTGGTAGTATTGTTATTGTAGCAAATAAGTTACCAAAACCCAGTTAGTGGATAGTTTAGTAGTTGTTGCTTTGGGGGGTTGACGGTCGATAATGAGTGGAGCTCAGCATGCTCACCTAAGGCAATGGACTTACCTGATATTTTATTTCTTGTGAAAGTGTCTAAGCAAGCTGCATCTTTGCATGTTTTATACTTGACAGAGTTATCTGGCTATTGCCCTAACAATTAAATCTTCACTTTTTTTTTTCTTCTACTTTTCTAATAGCACTTAATTGCTTCTATTGATTCACTTATAATCATTTTACTCTGTTATAGTGACATCTTGAAAAAAAAAAGTGAAATTCAGTCTCACATAAGTTTGTTTTCTTTTTTTGCTCTGTTCCAGTCACATATTGAAGAAAAAAAGTGAAATTCAGTCTCATATAAGTTTGGTTTCTTTTTTTGCCAGAACTCATGTAAGTTTATTGGATGAGGGGCTTATACTCTAGTTTTTTCTTGCTTTCTAATGAAAATGTTTCTTTTGATTCAATTAATTTTCGTTTTAGAGATTCTTGCCTTCAGAGTTTGGAAATGATGTGGATCGTGTCCATGCTGTGGAGCCAGCAAAAACTGGATTTGCTATCAAGGCCAAGATCCGCCGCCTTGTTGAGGCCGAGGGAATCCCTTATACATATGTGTCTTCTAACTCTTTTGCAGGTTACTACCTTCTGACATTGTCTCAGCCCGGGGCTACAGCCCCCCCTAGAGATAGCGTTGTTGTCTTAGGGGATGGAAATGCAAAAGGTTAGAATCAATCTGTTGAAATGCGCATTTTAATTAGTTAATATTTTTCTGTGCATTTTTCACGATTTAATTACCGTAGTGATCAGAGTGAGGGGCAGTTCTTGAAGCTTGAGGAATCCAGGCAACTTCCCTGTCCGGAGATGTTAGGCCTTTTACATCCATTAGTTAGTCTTTCACTTTCAGAGACTAATCGATGATATGAATGTGATGTGGTTGAACTTGACACAATACCACCTAGTCGGCAGATCACGAAGGTTATCTTTATGTATTTGGTTGAGAAAAGAACATACGGATGCATTTGTCTGCCATTTGTCTGATGAATCTGTTTACCGAGAGGATTCTTCTTCAATGCAAGCCAAAAGTAATTCTAGGGAGAGTGGTGGCTCTGTACTTCATTTATTAGTCAAATTCTAAAACTCTCCCCGTCAATTTACAGCGGTGTTTAACAAGGAGGATGACATTGGCACCTATACCATCAAAGCTATGGATGATCCAAGGACCTTGAACAAAACTCTGTACATCAGACCTCCTGCCAACACCTACTCGATGGATGATCTCGTGTCTTTGTGGGAGAGAAAGATCGGCAAGACCCTGGAGAGGGTGTATGTTCCGGAGGAGCAGGTGCTGAAGAACATTCAAGGTTAGGGATGCATTTCTATTAGGTTTAAGCATGTGAAATTTTCTCTTCTCCAAGATTTAAAGCTTCTGACATCGATCGTTCTACTTGTCCCGTCATATTGCAGACGCGGTATTTCCACTCAATGTGATATTGGCCATATGCCATTCTAATTTTGTGAAAGGAGACCAAACCAACTTTGTGATTGAGCCGTGGTTCGGAGTGGAAGCTTCAGAGCTCTACCCCGATGTCAAATACACGACCGTGGATCAGTACCTTGATAAGATTGTCTGATAATTGAAACCAACTGTGCTTGGTAATTTCTCCCATCAGCTTGAATCATGAACGATATAGGATTCTGCTTGTCAGGATCCTAGTCTGAAATGTCGCTCCCGCCGATCATCTCACGGCATGTACAACCTCCAAATATGAGGACATGCTATGAATATTGAATATGTGTGCATCTATTCTGCGCTTGGAGAAGTTACTTCTCTATTGGAGTTGATTTTGGTTTATGGGCAAAGCTAAAAGAAAGAGGGGTGTCTCTATTTCCGTATATTATGCGTATTGGGCTGCGGAAACGTTGCGGTGGTGGAAAAACGAGAATTTGCAACAGGTAACTCATGACACACTTATTATACCAATTTGCCGTACAAGGTAACTCATGACACACTTATTATACCAAATTTCAGTACAAGCATAACACTCAAATAAAATATAGTCTCACACGATTATTACAATATACTTTCTCACACCACTAACAAGACACTCGGAAAAACTTGCTTATAAAAAGGCACACTCTCACCTTCTTTTACTTTACTTTTGGGATATATGCGGTATAAGTCCTAAAACTTGTCATAAAAGTATAATTGAGTCCTAAAACTTACAAATATGTAATCAAGTCCTAAAACTTATCAAATTGGTTCAATCGAGTCATAAAGTTAATACCGTCTAATTTACTAACGAAAAATACTGACGTGTCATATTTTACTACTTTCTTGAGACATGTGACGATGATGTGGTGTCCAATAAGCATCACGTCAGAAAAATTAAAAAATTATAAAAAAATTATAAAAAAATAAAAAGAAAAAAGAAAAAAAGTCCCACCAGCGGCTGTGGCGGTAGCCAAGCCCTAGCCAGTGGCCGCCGCCATAGCTACTGAGAAGGGCCAACGGAGGTCGCTTGAGCCTTTCCGAAGCCTGATGACCCTCGCCGGCCCCGAGCAAGGCCCCGGCGAGGGCCTGCAGGCCTCCCCCCAGATCTAAGTGAGGGTTGCGCCCTCCCCCAGATTGGGGCCTCGCCCGAGGCCAACGAGGGTCTCTGGGCTTCAAGAAGGCCTAGGGGGCCTCCGCCGGCCCTTCCCGACGGCTGTCGCGGCGACCACCAGCAAGAGCTTGGCTACTGCCGCAGCTGCGGGTTGTGGCTCTCTCTCTCTCTCTCTCTCTCTCTCTCTCTCTCTCTCTCTTTAAACTTTTAGCTTTTTCTAATTTATTTTATATTTCTTTAACTTTTTTTGACGTGGCGCTTGTTGAACGCCACATGTCTCAAGAAAAGTAATAAAATACGATGCGCTAGTGCCACATCAACATTTTCCGTTAATTAATTAGACAGTGTTAACTTTATGATTCAATTGAATCAATTTGATAAATTTTATGACTCAATTGCATTTTTTATAAATTTTAAGACTCAATTATATTTTTGTAATAAATTTTAGAATTTCTATTATATATATCCTTTTACTTTTCACCCCCTCACATACGAGCAGCCTCTCTTTTCTCTCTATTATGAAGCTCAGGCTGCTCGCTCCTAAACTTAGCATAGAACTCTATTTATAGAGCACTGGTGGGCAGGCATGAGTACAAAAGCTGCTGCACGAGGAAAATATTACAGACGAATAAATTGAAGTCAAGAACCAAGATTCACTTGAGATTGTGAACAACACTCCTTTAATCTGTCTTCTCAAGGAATTTAATGCTTGTCCCCCTAGCTAGCCATAGGTTTGGTATTGATTTCAAGAGGAGGTGTTGACAATTCAAAAGCCCAAATCAAATTTATTGTATTTCATCCGCCTCCCTTAAAATTTATTTTGAAAATCAACAACATCAAATATCATCTTTAAATTTTTTAAAAGAAATCACAAAATGCTTTAAATCTTTTTTTTTTCTTTTTTTTTTTTTTTTTTTTTTTTTTTTTTTTTTTTTTTTTGTGGGGGGGGGCGGGGGGCGGGGGGGGGGGGGGGGGGGGGGGGGGGGGGGGGGGGGGGGGGGGGGGGGGTGGGGGGGGGGGGGGGGGGGGGGGGGGGGGGGGGGGGGGGGGGGGGGGGGGGGGGGGGGGGGGGGGGGGGGGGGGGGGGGGGGGGGGGGGGGGGGGGGGGGGGGGGGGGGGGGGGGGGGGGGGGGGGGGGGGGGGGGGGGGGGGCCCCCCCCCCCCCGCGCCATGCCATGGCCATGGCAAAGAAGAAAATGGGTAGAAAGAAAAAAAAATTAAACAATTCAAAATATTATTAATAAAAAGAAATTTTGTGTAGTTACTCAAACGCATTTACGTTCTTTTCTAGGAATAGAAATTTTGGACGGTTTATCAAACGCCTTCAAATGCTTTCGAGAAATTATTTCAGCACAAGAATAAAAAAAAATCATTTCTGTTCGAAATAATTCCGGACACGAGAATGGTATATTCATGCGCCCCCAAGTATCATCTTTAAATTTTTGAAAGAATTCACTTTCAATGATTTCATCAAAATATTTGCCATCTAATATTTCAATTTGCAGAAATTAAGCTCTATCTCATCATTTTTTACTTGCTCATGAATATTGTGATACTTAATATCGATGTGTTTGCTCCTACAATAAAAAATAGGATTCTTGGCTAATGCAATAGCCAATTTATTGTTGCATGGTAGGAACTTTTTGTTCATGTATTCACAAATTATCCTACACATGCTACCGAAGCTAATGTCATGTAATCAGCTTCAACTGTCAAGAGTGTAACAACTTGCTATTTTTTCGATAACCAAGAAATTGCTCCTGATCCATGAAAGAAATCATAATCGGTTCATCCGTTCCTTCTCTCTTTAGTTCCAACCGCTCTGCTACTGGAGTCCAAATTGGTCTGAGCCATTCCACCACTTATTGCTTCAAGTATCATTTGCATATTTTTTATGTGAAATGAATATAATCACTTCAAGGCCAAGAGGACATCAACCCCAAATTTGTTATCTCGTATTGGCTAGTCATAGCTAGTCATA
The DNA here is from genome assembly GCF_021117445.2 of Syzygium oleosum. Taxonomy (NCBI): domain Eukaryota; kingdom Viridiplantae; phylum Streptophyta; class Magnoliopsida; order Myrtales; family Myrtaceae; genus Syzygium; species Syzygium oleosum. The sequence continues at coordinate 1,102,725 of NW_026607516.1, read as the reverse complement.
GCCTCCCTAAATTCTGTAAATATCTTTTCACAACTCCTTGTAAATATCAAGTAATCAATATAAATGCAGATAATTATTATATCATGAACTAATTGGTGATAATCGTGCATGACAATATGTTATGCCATTCTCTTGCATTTGAAAGAACCATCTTATATAATGTTGTTAATGGTTTCCATTGGCATATCATGATAGGGAAGATAGAGCATTTGCTTCTACATCCACTTGTCTTAAACTTACGTTTGTTTGTTGATATCAGGATGAGTGGTTTAGATATTTCATTTACTAGGCTTCGGTTCACTTTTTTATTTCAGATCTGCAGGATGAATCACCTTCCAATAATACGGTTTGGAGTTCATGTGTATTTTGAGTGTGAATACCAAGATATGCTTGTCTCTGAATTGGCAATAGTATATACTGGGTAGTTCTATCGTACAGGTCGTCATGGGGTTACTAGAGTGGGCTCCCCATCGATTAGTAGCTTGGTACTTCAACATTTGCAGTGAGTTACTTCGGCTGCCTTAGGGCTTTAATAGTGATGGCGACATATCAATAGGCGAGGTTGTCAATCGTTAGCGAATATCTTGACTTTTGTATAGGCAAATTTTTGGAGCAGGAGTGGCATGATGATTTTAGGTGACCCAGCCCTTCCCAGAACATTGTTACGTAATTGTGTTTTGTTTGAATACTATGTCAAGATTTTAACTAGTGGTATTAATATAAAGGGAAATTTTCAATTTAGGGTCCAAAGTGAGCCCATTTTTTCAAAATGGGGTCAGTCTGTCGTCTCAAAATGAGGTGCTCAAGTGTCCAATCAGTCTCAATTTGGTACACGAGTTCGCCGTCCAGCCAAATAGTCACCGGCGGCGGTTTTTCGCATTCGGTGGCCGAACAGTAATTTTTACTTTTTAATATTTTTTTGCTTTTTCTTTTCTCTATGGCCGGCGGAGGCTGCCTCGCTAGCGTCGGGGACCCTTGCCCTCGCCGACGTCAGGGAAGGCTAGGCGGCCATCGCTCGACGCCGACGAGGGCAACCCTCCAGCCGAGGCGAGGGCGACCCTTGCCCTCGCCGACGTCGAGGAAGGCTGGGCGGCCCTTGGCGTGCTCTAGCTCCTGTCGATCATGTGGCCGACGCGGTGCCCTCGCCGGATCTAGCGAGGGTCGTCGTTGCCAGTGTCGGGCGAGGGCCGCCTAGCTTTTCCCGACGTCGGCTAGGGCAACCTCGCTTGGCGGGCGAGGTCGGCCCTCGCCGGCCCGGTCGAGGTGAGGCGGCCCTCGCCCGCCCGGCCAGAGGCGAGGGCGGCCCTCGCCCGGCAGCCGCGAGGTCGCCTCGCCGCCCGGGCGAGGTTGCCCTTGCCGGCGTCGGGCGAGGCCGCCCGGCCTTCCCGACGTCGGCGAGGGCAACCCTGCCTGCGGGCGTCGGGCGAGGCCGTCGGGGAAGGCTGGCGGCCCTCGCGGGCGGCCCTCCCGGCTTGGTGAGGGCGCCTTCGCCGCCATAGAGAAAGAAAAAAAAAAAAAAATTAAAAAGTAAAAATTACTGTTCCGGCCACCCGAACAAAAAAACTCGCCGGTGACTATTTGGCCAGTAGCGAACCCGTGACAAATTGAGGCTGATTAGGCACTTGGGACCCCATTTTGAGACTGACAGGACCCCATTTTGAGAAAATGGGCTCACTTTAGACCCCAAATTGAAAATTTCCCTAATATAAATGCATATGTATATTAATTAATATTAAGGAATTTCTCGTATGGGATGTTGTGAATATTTTATTGTCTTTCGCATGCTATTAATTATTACGAATTATAACAAAAAAAAGATACGTGTCGCACGTGGCATTTTGGGATGTCACATCTTCCACCTTGAAAGACTTCTGGGCTTGATTACCAAGCTGACTTTGCAATGCTTGCTCGGGATTCGAATGGGTGGATTTTTGTTTCATTCTTTACTCATGCGAGTACAATGAACCCATTAACCACTCCAACGCCAAGGCTGGCACATTGGCACATCTTGCCCTTCCTCGATTCTGTGACAACATAGTCAAATCTTTTAGTCAAAGACCTTAAGATTTTTTCCACAACGTGTACTTATTGGAGTTCTTCACCATTAATCCTCAATTGTTTAACAATGGTCTGCACACGATTAAATATGCAGAGATTGATTTAAAGTCATTCGTGCGTAAAGACTTAAAATCACTTCCAAGTGTTTGAAGTCACACCCGTTTGACACGACCATCGTCTTTGTACCCCACTTTTGTGGTCTTTGCACTAGATATCTTTTCAAATATTATTTCCTCCACGGCTTGAATGATTGCATACAATGTTTGTTATCCTTCTTTCGGGACTCCACCAATGAATCTTTATCCTCCTTTATTAATGCATTGAATGCTTCAGCATGGCCACTTCAGTGTAACCATTCTCCATTAGATTCCATAAATATTATGATTTGAAAAGAATCTTCGTCTGGACAAATCAGTTGTTAAAATTTCTTTCATTTAGCTTTGGAAGTTGCAGTTGAGCGGAAATCTAATATCAATTGTTGGGTTGCGAAAACATTGTGGTGGTGGTAAAACGAGAATTTATAATATACAACTCAAGACACATTTATTATACCAAATTGCATCACAAGTATATATATGTTGTTTCGCTCAACTATTATAATATACTTTCTGACACCATACACAAAACACTTAAAAGCAAAACTTGCTTATACAAAAGCACACTCTCCACTTCTTTTATTTTTCTCTCCCTCACGTACGCGCAACCTCTCTTCTCTTTCTCTGATCTGAAGCTCGTACTGCATTTGCTCGTGGCCAACTCCTTGACTTCGCAGCAGTCATGGTTACAAAAAGCTGCTGCGCGAGGAAAATATTGCATCCCTTCTTCAATTTGTCATCTGAAGGAATTTAATGCTTGTCCCTTTAGCTAGGCATAGGTTTTCTGTTCAAAGAGGTGTTGACAATTCAATAACTCAAATCAATTTTATTTTATTTCAACAAAAGATCGGAGAAAGTCTATTATTAATTAATTATGAAATTAATAACCTGTTTCAGATAAAAAAAATTAATAATTAATTAAAAATTATTGTAGCGTACACTTTTTCATGAATTTCTTTTTCTAGTCAACTCGTTCAAAAATTTGGGATTCACAATATAATGTTTTTATAGTAGCCCAAAAACTATTATGTTAGTAAAATCCTTTCAATAATACATTTTATGTCGTCCGCGTGGGTTTTGAATTGGAGCCACTAATGATTTTTGATAATTCAACACTCGGCTTCGTAGTCTTGGACTAAAAGATCATTTTGCATTAGAGTAAGTAGTTTTCCATGTTTAAATTGTCTGTTGGCGACCATTATCGCAAAATCAAATACTTCATATGTCCTCGAAAATCTCCTCGTAATTGAAACTTTGGATTTACTTAGCAGATCTATTTCTTAAGTGAGCAAGGATGAAATCTCTGTTGTGAGTTTGATTAAGGATGAACTTAAAGAATAAGAAGTTTAATCCGAGTGATGAATATCTCACGATGTTAGGTCATTGTTAATGTTCAAGGACCCTTATAGGCAGGGAACAAACACGAAGAAAACAAAAGGCAAATGCTCGATGAAGCTGGGACAGCTCTCGAACCAAATTCCTATGGACTCTTGTGTCCTTTTCTTGTCGAGAAACCGATAAGGCGGTGTTTGTGCGATTCCGTGTGGACTTCACAAATTAACGATGTGTTTCTTTGAGTGAAAGATTTTCCCGTAAATTAGCTTATTTGACTTTTGTGCGGTTGGTTGATTGAAAATTATCGATTAACGGAAAAATCATTTCCTGTCAAAGAAAATATGCATGTATAACGTTAGGAAATTGAATTTCCTAATCTGAAAGGAATAAAACATTTTCCTAAAAAGTGATTTTTCCGAAAACGGTTTTCCTTTATGATGAAGTTTTCCCAAACAAAAAAAAATTCAAGTCCAAGAAAAATGCTTTATCCCGATATCATTTTCAACTCTTGGTTGGTTATTAACTTGGCAATGATCTCCTCTTCGGAGGGTAGAGAAAAGCTTCCTCCCTTTTTAGCGTGGATGTTTTCCTTTATCGCAAATGGTATTTCGTTAGTTCATCCATTTTCGGTATCCAAAAATGTGAATTATGAAAGACAAATTCCAAAAAACCTTTCACTGCTAAACAAACACAATCGGTAAATTGCAATTTCAATTTCGAATAAATGGTCTAAACATTAAATCTTTCACATTTAATGATAAAGAGATTATCGTTATAATATATGCCTAATTTACTTGCATCACCTCACTATTTAGTTAATTGATCAATCTAACAAGGTTATTCTTCTTTCTTCAAGAAGTTATGAATTATTTATAAAATAATCTTTTGTTGGCCAAAAAATTTAAAAAGTAATTTGCACCTCAAAACAATCATATAGCGACTATGAAACTCCATGATATCATGCCTGCATATGCATGTGGGAGTAGCTCCTTGTCCTCTCATACCATTTTTTCTTATTCTTTAATATGATAAAAGTAAACCTGAAAAGTGGTTTCAACTTTTTTGTCATCAATTACATGCAAATTCATGGTAAATTTTAATAGGATAATATCAATTGAGAAAAGAAACTATAATTTAAATTAAACAGTATTTCTAACATTCAAAATTAGAATTACTTAAATTTCTAACACCATCCAAACTTAAATTTGGTAAGTTAAGTTTTTCTCATTTCACAAAAACTATGAATCATCTCTCAAATTAGACAACATCGTCATAAAAGTACTTTATATTTGATTTTCTTCCATTTTTTTCGAGAGTTAACACCACGAAAAATTTCAAATAAGTATATTCGTATCACATTTATCCAAATTTTGCCTTAACATTTTTGATCAATTTGTCATAGATATACTAGTTTTAGAATTTTTTTTGCGACACAGATAATTAGTTTGGGTAAATTATGATACGGATATATCAATTTAAGATTTTTTGGAATAAAAAAAATTAATTTAGGATAACGTAACAGAAAAATTAATTTCAAGTGCGTATTTCCCAGCGAAGGATGAGAGATCAAGAAAAATCAAGTCGCCGGAAAGACAGTTCGATGAAAAGACGATTATGCCCTTCTGGCATCAATATAAATAGTGGCTCCCTGTAGAACCTGCCTCCGCATTTTAGCGCGCTCTTCTCCCTCTCTCTCCCAAACGAGAAGTTACAGCAGAGTCGCTACAGAGACCGCGCAAGCTCGGCGGGAAAAGCACCGCGACTCCGCCGTGGAAAACCCCCTCCTCCGCCGCGATGGCCGAGAAGAGCAAGGTCCTGGTGATCGGCGTCACCGCGCTCATCGGAAAGTTCATCGTGGAGGCGAGCGCGAAGTCCGGCCACCCTACCTTCGCTGTCGTGGGGAAGTGCGCTCCGTCGAGCCTCGTCCAAGGCTTCACCGGCTTAGGCGTCCACGTAGTTCAAGTGAGTAGCTTATTCCCGCGCCATCGCGTTCGTTTCCGGCGTCCGGTTCCGCTTCGAGGAACCGAGGCGTCGCCTGCCGTTGATCTTTGTTCGCCGTCCTGAGGAGAGATGCCTTTAGCCGTAGGATCGGAGTTGATTTTTCCGTCTCGAGCTCTGTCGCTCGATCGAGCCGATGGAGTCGCGTCGCGATTCGGTGCTGCTCTTTCTGTTGTCTGATGTTTTCTTCTTTGTATGTCGGTGAAATTTCACTCTGCCTGACGAACCATCTCAGCTTCGCATGTTGATTCGCACGATCACGTTTTCAGACAAATCTTGTTGAAACTTCCGTACGCTTTAGCTGTTCATGAGACAGCGATAGCTACGTAGCTGCACTGACCTGTCTTACGGATTGCCGTGTTTAGATACCTCGTTACAACCTTTTGAAGATCGGTAGGCTATGTGGGGACCAGACTTTTGTGGATAGTAGCTTATTATTTGGCAGGAAAGTACCACAGAAAACCCCCCACGCTGGCGAGAGCCGTCCTCGCCGACTTCCTTCCGCCATGGCGGCGGAAGGAAAAGAAAAGAAGGAAAAAAAAAAGAACAACGAAAAACAGAAAAAGGAAAAAGACGAAAACGCCTTTCGATAAGATTAAAGTATTATGAAGTAAATATGTTACATACGGTATAATTTGAGATTTTTCGTGTCGCAAAAAAAAGTTAAGGGTAAATTTATCACAAGTGGCATAAATTAGGGTTTTTGGTGGTATTTTTCCTTATTTTATTTGTCATCTTATCTTCATCGGATTATGAATTGCTCCTTTCCTTAGTCTTCCCACTGCTGAGACAGGATTTGTTTATGATTGCTGACTTCGTTGATTGTTTTTTGATGCTCTCGGTCATTTGATTCTCAGGGAGACATAAGTATAAACCATCCAGAGACTCTATTGAATGCGGTTAGGCAGGTTGATGTGGTAATCTCTACTGTCGAGACACCACTAGAGGTCCTATACATGACTGTTGCTGCCATCACAACAGTCGGGAATATAAAGGTGGCGCTGTTTCTATCAATTTTGTCCTTGTAATCATCGTTCGTTTAGCATTCCATTGATGATACCGCTGTGTTAGCTTAATTCTTTTCTTCTGGTATAAGTGCATTGCGTTCTTCTTGTGAGCTTCGTTTTGAGGAAATGGGATGCGTTGACTTGTCTATCTGTAGACTTCACTTCTTTTTTCATCTTAAATGGTCATGACTTTGTGTAGAAGTCGTCATTGAAATTCGAGAAATTTCACTTCCAAGTATAGCACAGTGTGGATATTGCGCTGCCCACATGCTCCAGGAGGCTTTATTTATCCAGAACCTGTGCGTTTGGGTTTCCTCTAGGTCAGCCAAAAAACATAAGAAGTTTCGAGCACTCAATATGGACTCTGGACATGTTTCCCAGCTCTTCGATCATGAACTCGTGGGAAACATGAACTAGTTCAACCTTGAAATGGTCTTTTTCAGGAGTATTATTGTTGCATATATGTTACCTAAACCCACTCACTGGGATAGTGCTTAGTAGTAATTGTTGTTGCTTTCGGTGGTTGGCGGTCAACAACGAGTGGAACTCAGCATGCTCCCAAAAGGCAATGGACTAACCTGCTTGTGAAAGTGTCCAAGCAAGCAGCATGTTTGCATTTTTTATACTTGACGGAGTTATCTGGCTGCTGCCTAACATGTAAATCTTCACTTTCCATTTCTTCTATTTTTCTAATAGTACTTGGGGGTAGAATTTACTTAATTGCTGAATTTATTGATTCACTTATGATCATTTTTTACTCTGTTATAGTAACATAATGAAAAAAAAGGAAATTCAGTCTCGTATAAGTTTGTTTTTTTTTATTCTGCCTGAACTCGTATAAGTTTGATGGATAAGGGGAATGTGCTCTAAAATTTCGTTCCTTTCCGATAGAAATGTTTATTCTGATTTGATTATTCTTCTTTTTAGAGATTCTTGCCTTCAGTGTTTGGAAGTGATGTGGATCGTGCCCATGCTGTGGAGCCAGCAAGAACTTTTTATGCTGCTTTCTATACCGACATTCGCCGCCTTGTTGAGGAAGAGGGAATCCCGTATACCTTTGTGTCTTGTAACTTTCTTGCCGGTTGGCACCATTCTACATTGGCACAGCCCGGGGCCACAGCTCCCTCTAGAGATAAAGTTGTCATCTTAGGGGATGGTAATGCAAAAGGTAAGAAGCAGTTCATTGAAATACGCATTCTGATTCGTTGGGATCTTTCTGTACAATTTTTACGATTTAATTACAGCAGTGATCAGAGTGAGGGCAGTTCTTGAACCTTGAGAATTCCAGGCAACTCCCCTATCTGGAGATGTTGGGCCTTTTACATCCTTTAGTTTTCACTTCCGGAGACTAATAAATGATATGAAAGTGATGTTGGTTATCTTGGCACTATACCACCTGGTCAGCATATTAAGAAGGTTATCTTTATGTATCTGGTCGAGAAAAGAATGTATGGATGCATTTGTCTCTGATGAATCTATTTATTGAGAGAGTTCTTCTTTAAATGTGAGCTGAAAGTAACTCTAGGAAGATCAAAGGTTCTGCGATATGTTTATAAGCCAAATTCTAAAATTCTCCCTGTCAATATACAGTGGTGTTTAACAGGGAGGATGACATCGGCACCTATACCATCAAAGCCGTGGATGATCCAAGGACCTTGAACAAAATTCTGTTCATCAGACCTCCTGCCAACACCTCCTCGATGAATGATCTCGTGTCTTTGTGGGAGAGAAAGATCGGCAAGACCCTGGAGAGGGTTTATATTCCTGAGGAGCAAGTTCTGAAGAAAATTCAAGGTCACAGATGCGTTACTATTAGATTTTCTCTATTCTCTCGAGATTTAAACCTTTTGACGTCGATCGGTCTACTTGTCTGCTCATACTGCAGGTGCGGAATCTCCGAAGGATCTGGAATTGGCCATGCTCCATTCTATTTTCGTGAAAGGAGACCAAACTAACTTCGAGATTGAGCCGTGGTTCGGAGTGGAAGCTTCGGAGCTCTACCCCGATGTCAAATACACCACCGTGGCTGAGTACCTTGATCAGTTTGTCTGATTGCCGAAACTGACTGTGCTTCGTGATTTGATTTCTCACATCAGCTTGCAATCATACATAGTATAGTAATCTGCTTCTTAGGATCCTAGTGGGAAACGTCGCTCCCACTGATCATCTCATGGCACTGTACGACCTCCAGATATAAGGACATACTATGAATACTTGGTCTGTGCTCATCTGTGCTGTGCTTGGAGAAGTTACTTCTGATTGGGAGTTGTTTTGGGTTTAGGGGCTAGCTTATAAATAAATAAAAAAAAGACGGAGGGTTCCTCAACTCACAGTCTCGCTGAAGACTTGATTAGACAAATTAAAAGTAGATGGACATGATTAGAAAAGCGGTCAAAGTATAGGGGTGAAAAGTATAGTTTTTCCTTTCTCATTCTCGAAGCGGAGCATGTAAAAGGAGACTAGAGTTGATGCTCATTTTGAAAATATGCCCGCTATTTGTCACTTTACAAGGTCCTCAATCATGTATACTTCAAACTTGTGCAATATTTGTCTGAAATCATACACTTTATATGTCCTCGAAGTTCACCTCATAATTGAAACTCGAGAAGCCCAACGTTGTCCTTTTCCTAAATGACTTTACGTAATACCTTGTTAACTTCACAAATTAAGTAAAATTGCAATTTCAAATGGATGATCTAAGCATAAAATCTTTTCCATTTAATGGTAAAGAGACTATCTTATTATGTGCTTAATGTATTTGCATCCAACTCACTCTTTAATCATGGAATCAATTTCCTACCCAAAAAAAATCACGGAATCAATCTAACAAGGTAGGTCTCCTTTTCTTCAAGAACTTATGAATTTGAAAACATAAAGATCTTGCGTTGGTCAAATTAAAAATAGTAATCTCGTGATCGGCCCTCCTTTGGAAAGGATTGAGCGCCCTCAAAACAATCATTTAATGACCATGAAACATCATGACATCCATGCAAGTGCATGCACGATCGAATAGCTCATTGCCCTTTCGTACCATTTTCACTTATCTTTACATACGATGATTAAAATGGTTTCAACTTCTTCCTTATTAATATTTACATGAAAAATCATTATGAGTCATGATAATCTAATATCAATAGAGAATTAAAATCATAATATTAAAATTAAATAGAATCTCTAACCTTTCAAAATTACGATCACTTAAATCTTTAGCACCGTCCAAACTTAAATATAGATTTTCTTATTTTCGGTGAGTTAAATTTTCTTATTTCACAAGAATATAAATCATCTCTCAAACTAGACAGAATTATTTTTTATCGAAGTACTTTATATTTGATTTTCTTCTGTTTTCGTTTTTTTTTTGTCAGTCATTCTCTGACTCTTAACTTACTTTCAGATTTTTGCTCTGCCTCTTGCAGGGCGTAGAAGTCAAAAAATTTAAAAAGTAATTTGCACCTCAAAACAATCATGTAGCGACTATGAAACTCCATGATATCATGTATGCATATGCATGTGGAGTAGCTCCTTGTCCTCTCATACCATTTTTTCTTATTCTTTAATAGGGAAAATTCCAATTAAGGACCCCAAGTGGAGTCAAATTCTCAAATAAGGACCCAAAGTAAACATTGTGTCAAATAAGGGCCTGAAGTGCCCAATCAGTTTCAAATAAGGACCTGAAGTGCCCAAAAAGTCTCAAATAAGGACCTGGGTCCTCGGCCGGCCAAAATACCCGCCGGCCGGGCAAAAGTTATTGTTCGGCACCTTGGAACATTAACTTTCATTTTTTTTTTTGTTTTTTTATTTTCCTTTTCCTTTTCCTTTTCCTTTTCTTTTTTTTTCTTCTCTTCCTCCGCCGGCCATAGCCGGGGCCGGCGGAGGTCGCCGACCTCAGGCGAGGCCGCCCCTCGCCGCGTCGGGCGAGGGCCGCCTCGCCTGGGCCGGGCGAGGCCGGCCTCTCCGATTCTGACGAGGTCGGGCCTCGCTAGTTGCGAGCGAGGTCGAGCCTCGCCCGGCGGCCGGCGGGGCCGAGCCCTCGCCGGATCCGGCGAGGGCTCGGCCCCCGCCGGCTGCCGGCGAGGCCGCCCTCGCCGGCGTCGGGCGAGGCCGGCCTCGCCGGCGTCAGGGCGAGTCGCCCTCGCCGGCGTCCGGGCGAGGCCGGCCTCGCCGGTTGCGGCGAGGTCGCCCTCGCCGGCGTGGGGCGAGGCCGGCCTCGCCCACGCCGGCGAGGCGACCTCGCCCGACGCCGGGCGGGCCGAGCCCTCGCCGGATCTCGGCGAGGGCGGCCTCGCCTGAGGCCGGCGACCTCCGCCGGCCCCGGCTATGGCCGGCGGAGGAAGAGAAGAAAAAAAAAAGAAAAGGAAAAGGAAAAGAAAAAAACAATAAAAAAATGAAAAATTACTGTTTCGTTGCCGGAACAGTAACTTTCTCGCCGGCCGGCGGGTATTTTGGCCGGCTGGGGACCCAGGTCCTTATTTGAGATTTTTTGGACACTTCGGGTCCTTATTTGAGACTAATTGTGCATTTCAGGCCCTTATTTGACACAATATTCACTTTGGGTCCTTATTTGAGAATTTGACCCCACTTTGGGTCCTTAATTGGAATTTTCCCTCTTTAATATGATAAAAGTAAACCTGAAAAGTGGTATCAACTTTTTTGTCATCAATTACATGAAAATTCATGGTAAATTTTAATAGGATAATATCAATTGAGAAAACAAACTATAATTTAAATTAAACAGTATTTCTAACATTCAAAATTAGAATTACTTAAATTTCTAACACCATCCAAACTTAAATTTGGTAAGTTAAGTTTTTCTCATTTCACAAAAACTGTAAAATCATCTCTCAAATTAGACAACATCGTCATAAAAGTACTTTATATTTGATTTTCTTCCATTTTTTCCAGACCTAACAGCACAACAAATCTAAAATAAGTATATTCGTGTCACATTTACTCAAATTTTGTCATAATATTTTTGATCAATTTATCATAAATATACTAGTTTTAGAATTTTTTTTGTGATATTGACAATTAGTTTGGATAAATCATGATACGAGTATATCAGTTTGAGATTTTTTAAAGTAAAAAAAAAATATTTTAAGATAAACGTAACAGAAAAATTAAGGGTTAATACCACAAAAAACCCTAAACTGGTACAATTGTGACAATTTTACTCCAAATCATTTTTTTGACCACAAAAAACCCCAAACTGGTACTTTTGTGACAAATTTACCCCAAACTATTTTTTTGACCACAAAAAATCCCAAACTGGTATACTTGTGACAATTTTACCCCAACTAATTTTTTAATGTTATTTTTTATTTTTTTGAATTTTTTTATTAATTTTTTTTTCTTTTCTTTTCTTTTCTTTTTTTCCTTAATATTCTTCGTCTTCAACCTCTGGCCGATCACCAGACCAGCGACCAACCAGAGGCGGAAGCCGGCGAGGTCGGCCCCGCTGGCCGCTGGCAAGGCTCGACCTCGCCGGTCCGGCGACCTGCTAGAGGTTGAAGATGAAGAATATTAAGGAAAAAAAGAAATGAAATGAAATGAAAAAAAATTAATAAAAAAATTCGAAAGAATAAAAAATAATATTAAAAAATTAGTTTGGGTAAAATTGTCACAAGTATACTAGTTCGGGATTTTTTGTGGTAAAAAAAATAGTTTGGAGTAAATTTATCACAAATGTACCAGTTTGGGGTTTTTTGTGGTCAAAAAAATAATTTAGGGTAAAATTATCACAACTGTACCAGTTTAGAGTTTTTAGTGGTATTAACCCAAAAATTAGTTTCAAGTGCGTATTTCCCAGCGAAGGATGAGAGATCAAGAAAAATCAAGTCGCCGGAAAGACAGTTCGATGAAAAGACGATTATGCCCTTCTGGCATTAATATAAATAATGGCTCCCTGCAGGCTGCAGTAGCCCCCCGGCCCCCGGCATTTTAGCGCGCTCTTGTCCCTCTCTCTCCCAAACGAGAAGTTACAGCAGAGTCGCTACAGAGACCGCGCAAGCTCGGCGGGAAAAGCAAAGCGACTCCGCCGTGGAAAACCCCCTCCTCCGCCGCGATGGCCCAGAAGAGCAAGGTCCTGGTGATCGGCGTCACCGCGCTCATCGGAAAGTTCATCGTGGAGGCTAGCGCGAAGTCCGGCCACCCTACCTTCGCTCTCGTGGGGAAGTCCGCTCCGTCGAGCCTCGTCCAAGGCTTCACGAGCTTAGGCGTCCATGTAGTTCAAGTGAGTAGCTTATTCCCGCGCCATCGCGTTCGTTTCCGGCATCTGGTTCCGCTTTGAGGAACCGAAGCGTCGCCTGCCGTTGACCTTTGTTCGCCGTCCTGAGGAGAGATGCCTTCAGCCGTAGGATCGGAGTTGATTTTTCCGCCTCGAGCTCTGTCGCTCGATCGAGTCGATGGAGTGGCGTCGCGATTCGGTGCTGCTCTTTCTGTTTTCTGATGTTTTCGTCTTTGTATGTCGGTGAAATTTCACGCTGCCTGATGAATCATCTCAGCTTCGCATGTTGATTCGTACGATCACGTTTTCAGACAAATCTTGTTGAAACTTCCGTACGCTTTAGCTGTTCATGAGACAGCGATAGCTAGGTAGGTGCACTGACCTGTCGTACGGATGCCGTGTTTAGATACCTCGTTACTACCTTTTGAAGATCGGCAGGCTATGTGGGGACCAGACTTTTGTGGATAGTAGCTTGTTGTTTGGCGAGAAAGTTGCACCGAAAACCGGCGGAGGGAAGAGAGGAGAAACGAAAAAAAGGAAACAAAAATAGACAAAAGAAAAAAGGCGAAAATGCCTTTTAACAGGAGTATTGTGGGGTAAACGTGTCACAAGTGAGATAATTTGAGATTTTTCTTATCACAAAAAAAAGTTCAGCATAAATTTGTCACAAGTGGCATAGTTTGGGATTTTTTGTGGTATTTTACGTTTTTTGATTTGTCATCTTATCTTCATCGGATTATGAATTGCTCCTTTCCTTAGTCTTCCCACTGCTGAGACAGGATTTGTTTATGATTGCTGACTTCGTTGATTGTTTTTTGATGCTCTCGGTCATTTGATTCTCAGGGAGACATAAGTATAAACCATCCAGAGACTCTATTGAATGCGGTTAGGCAGGTTGATGTGGTAATCTCTACTGTCGAGACACCACTAGAGGTCCTATACATGACTGTTGCTGCCATCACAACAGTCGGGAATATAAAGGTGGCGCTGTTTCTATCAATTTTGTCCTTGTAATCATCGTTCGTTTAGCATTCGACTGATGATACTGCTGTGTTAGCTTAATTCTTTTCTTCTGGTATAAGTGCATTGCGTTCTTCTTGTGAGCTTCGTTTTGAGGAAATGGGATGCGTTGACTTGTCTATCTGTAGACTTCACTTCTTTTTTCATCTTAAATGGTCATGACTTTGTGTAGAAGTCGTCATTGAAATTCGAGAAATTTCACTTCCAAGTATAGCACAGTGTGGATATTGCGCTGCCCACATGCTCCAGGAGGCTTTATTTATCCAGAACCTGTGCGTTTGGGTTTCCTCTAGGTCAGCCGAAAAACATAAGAAGTTTCGAGCACTCAATCTGGACTGTGGACATGTTTCCCAGCTCTTCGATCATGAACTCGGGGGAAACACGAACTAGTTCAACCTTGAAATGGTCTTTTTCAGGAGTATTATTGTTGCATATATGTTACCTAAACCCACTCACTGGGATATTGCTTAGTAGTAATTGTTGTTGCTTACGGTGGTTGGCGGTCAACAATGAGTGGAACTCAGCATGATCCCAAAAGGCACTGGACTAACCTGCTTGTGAAAGTGTCCAAGTAAGCAGCATGTTTGCATTTTTTATACTTGACGGAGTTATCTGGCTGCTGCCTAACATGTAAATCTTCACTTTCCATTTCTTGTATTTTTCTAATAGTACTTGGGGTAGAATTTGCTTGATTGCTGAATTTATCGATTCACTTATGATCATTTTTTACTCTGTTATAGTAACATAATGAAAAAAAAGGAAATTCAGTCTTGTATAAGTTTGTTTTTTTTTATTCTGCCTGAACTCGTATAAGTTTGATGGATAAGGGGAATGTGCTCTAAATTTCGTTGCTTTCCGATAGAAATGTTTATTCTGATTTGATTATTCTTCTTTTTAGAGATTCTTGCCTTCAGTGTTTGGAAGTGATGTGGATCGTGCCCATGCTGTGGAGTCAGCAAGAACTTTTTATGCTGCTTTCTATACCGACATTCGCCGCCTTGTTGAGGAAGAGGGAATCCCGTATACCTTTGTGTCTTGTAACTTTCTTGCCGGTTGGCACCATTCTACATTGGCACAGCCCGGGGCCACAGCTCCCTCTAGAGATAAAGTTGTCATCTTAGGGGATGGTAATGCAAAAGGTAAGAAGCAGTTCATTGAAATACGCATTCTGATTCGTTGGGATCTTTCTGTACAATTTTTACGATTTAATTACAGCAGTGATCAGAGTGAGGGCAGTTCTTGAACCTTGAGAATTCCAGGCAACTCCCCTATCTGGAGATGTTGGGCTTTTTACATCCTTTAGTTTTCACTTCCGGAGACTAATAAATGATATGAAAGTGATGTTGGTTATCTTGGCACTATACCACCTGGTCAGCATATTAAGAAGGTTATCTTTATGTATCTGGTCGAGAAAAGAATGTATGGATGCATTTGTCTCTGATGAATCTATTTATTGAGAGAGTTCTTTAAATGTGAGCTGAAAGTAACTCTAGGAAGATCAAAGGTTCTGCGATATGTTTATAAGCCAAATTCTAAAATTCTCCCTGTCAATATACAGTGGTGTTTAACAGGGAGGATGACATCGGCACCTATACCATCAAAGCCATGGATGATCCAAGGACCTTGAACAAAATTCTGTTCATCAGACCTCCTGCCAACACCTCCTCGATGAATGATCTCGTGTCTTTGTGGGAGAGAAAGATCGGCAAGACCCTGGAGAGGGTTTATATTCCTGAGGAGCAAGTTCTGAAGAAAATTCAAGGTCACAGATGCGTTACTGTTAGATTTTCTCTATTCTCTCGAGATTTAAACCTTTTGACGTCGATCGGTCTACTTGTCTGCTCATACTGCAGGTGCGGAATCTCCAAAGTATCTGGAATTGGCCATGCTCCATTCTATTTTTGTGAAAGGAGACCAAACTAACTTCGAGATTGAGCCGTGGTTCGGAGTGGAAGCTTCGGAGCTCTACCCCGATGTCAAATACACCACCGTGGCTGAGTACCTTGATCAGTTTGTCTGATTGCCGAAACTGACTGTGCTTCGTGATTTGATTTCTCACATCAGCTTGCAATCATACATAGTATAGTAATCTGCTTCTTAGGATCCTAGTGGGAAACGTCGCTCCCACTGATCATCTCATGGCAGTGTACGACCTTCAGATATAAGGACATACTCTGAATACTTGGTCTGTGCTCATCTGTGCTGTGCTTGGAGAAGTTACTTCTGATTGGGAGTTGTTTTGGGTTTAGGGGCTAGCTTATAAATAAATAAAAAAAAGACGGAGGGTTTCTCAACTCACAGTCTAGCAGAAGACTTGATTAGACAAATTAAAAGTAGAGGGACCTGATTAGAAAAGCGGTCAAAGTATAGGGGTGAAAAGTATAGTTTTTCCTTTCTCATTCTCGAAGCGGAGCATGTAAAAGGAGACTAGAGTTGATGCTCATTTTGAAAATACGCCCGCTATTTGTCACTTTGCAAGGTCCTCAATCATGTATACTTCAAACTTGTGCAATATTTTTCTGAAATCATACACTTTATATGTCCTCGAAGATCTCCTCATAATTGAAACTCGAGAAGCCCGTCGTTGTCCTTTTCCTAAACGACTCGACGTAATACCGTGTTAACTTCACAAATTAAGTAAAAATGCAATTTCAAATGGATGATCTAAGCATAAAATCTTTTCCATTTAATGGTAAAGAGACTATCTTATTATGTGCTTAATGTATTTGCATCCAACTCACTCTTTAATCATGGAATCAATTTCCTACCCAAAAAAAATCACGGAATCAATCTAACAAGGTAGGTCTCCTTTTCTTCAAGAACTTATGAATTTGAAAACATAAAGATCTTGCGTTGGTCAAATTAAAAATAGTAATCTCGTGATCGGCCCTCCTTTGGAAAGGATTGAGCGCCCTCAAAACAATCATTTAATGACCATGAAACGTCATGACATCCGTGCAAGTGCATGCACGTCGAATAGCTCATTGCCCTTTCGTACCATTTTCACTTATCTTTACATACGATGATTAAAATGGTTTCAACTTCTTCCTTATTAATATTTACATGAAAAATCATTATGAGTCATGATAATCTAATATCAATAGAGAATTAAAATCATAATATTAAAATTAAATAGAATCTCTAACCTTTCAAAATTACAATTACTTAAATCTTTAGCACCGTCCAAACTTAAATATAGATTTTCTTATTTTCGGTGAGTTAAATTTTCTTATTTCACAAGAATATAAATCATCTCTCAAACTAGACAGAATTATTTTTTATCGAAGTACTTTATATTTGATTTTCTTCTGTTTTCTTTTTTTTTTTTGTCAGTCCTACTCTGACTCTCAACTTACTTTCAGATTTTTGCTCTATCTCTTATAGGGCGTAGAAGTCAAAATTCACATCTGAAACTATACGTCCTTACCACGAGCTCCCCCGCTTCCGTCTTCCCAAGTAAGAAGGTGGGGCTATGGGGTTAAGTGGTTCATTTTTCCACTTTCCATGTACTTCTTTTCCGGCTAATGGGCGAAGTCAAGTAAAAACCGATTCCTATAAAAGACAGTTATGCCCTTCTGAAATCAATATAAAAATGACGATTCATCTCGAACCCCCTCCCTGCCCCCCATCTCCCGGGAGCAGTTACAGCACGGGACCGAGCAAGTTCGCCGGGAAGAACCCTCCGATGTCCGAGAAGAGCAAAGTCCCGGTGATCGGAGGCGCTGGATACCTCGGAAAGTTCATAGTCAAAGCGAGCGCTAACTCCGGTCACCCTCCCTTCCCTCTCGTGAGGGAGTCCCGCTCTCTCCGATCCCGCCATGGCCGACATCGCCGAAGGTCCCAAGAGCATAGTCATCAAATTTTTTTCACGTGATTACCGCGCGATCATGTTCGTTTCCCACGCCAGGTCCTGGTTCGAGGAAATCGAAGCGTCACATGCCGTCAATCTCGTTCGCCGTTCTGAGAAATGTCTGTAGCGGAATGATGAATCGAAGTTGATTTTCATCTCAATCGCCCTCAGCTTCGCATGCCGATACGAACTTCCATACCTGACGTACTGTGTGGATGAATTCCTTGTGTAGAAGCGAATACGACTGACCTGTGTTGTTCAGATGCCATGTTAAGATTCATCGTTGTAACCTTTTGAAGATCGGAAGGCAATGTGTGGACGAGAACTCTGTGGACAGCGGCTTCTTGTTTTTATGCCCCGTAATATTGTATTGTTTCCTCGTCTGATAAAGGTATTGAAAGGCTCCTCTGCATTTTCTCGTTTCCTCAGTCTTCCCACTGCCAAAAACAGGATTTTTCGATGATTGCTGACTTCATTGATTGCTTGTCGATGGTCTCGGTCATTCGAATGCGATTAAGCAGGTTGATGATGTGGTAATCTCTGCTGTTGGGACAGAACAACTAGAGGACCAAGGCAAGATTGTTGCTGCCATTGAAGCAGCCGGGAATGTCGAGGTGATGCTGTTTCGAATAACGTCGTCCTTGTTTGCATTTGGCTGATGATGTAGGTTGGTGTTAGCTTACTTCTTTTTCTTCTGGTACAAGCGCATCACGTTCTCCTTGTGAGCTTCGCTTTGATGAAATGGGATGGATTCACTTATTTATCTGTGGACTTCAACTTCTTGTGGTCACGACTTTGTGTAGAAATCATCAGTGAAATTCGAGGATAACTATTTCAAATCCAAGTATAGGACAGTGTGGGCTTCTAAGCGGGCTGCTCTGAATCCCTACTATTGCTTTTTGACGTATTCAACTGGGTAGGGAATTCTGTCATCATGGATGGACGATGTGTACCATCTACATGAACTCATAAATATGCGTTATGTATTACTCAGGGATTTACACGCGCGCGCGCGCACACACACAAAGGATCTTTGACCTCAAACTCGCGCCCTCCCCTGTCTTGACCCTTGTATTGATATTGGGCTGCCCACATACTCCAGGACTAGGAGGCTTTATTTATCCAGAACCTGTGTGATCGGGATTCCTCTAGGTCAGCCAAAAATGTAAGAAGTTTTGAGCACTCAATATGGATTATGGATGTCTAGCCCAGCCCTTCGATCATGAATTCGTGGGAAACATGAACTAGTCGATCTTTGAAATGGTCTTTTTCCAGTGGTATTATCATTGTTGCAACTCAACCCCACTTGCCGGAACAGTACTTAGTAGCTGTCGTTGCTTTGGGTAGTTGATGGTCAATAATGAGTGGATTTAAGCATGCTCACAAAAGGCATTGGACTTACCTGATGTCTTATTACTTGTGAAAGTGTCGAAGCAAGCAACATGTATGCATATTATATACTTGACAGAATCATCTGGCTGTTGCCCTAACATTTTAAATCTTCACTTTTCTTTTCTTCTTTATTCTAAAAGCACTTGGGGTTGAATTTCTTAATTTCCAGGGACAAAAATATGCTGTCTGGGAATCGAAGCAATCAACTCAATGCATCGGAATCGCTTTAACTTGGAGTGAGCATTTATCACTCTCTTTTTGGCCTTTTTGCTTGTCTTTACTTCTTGTTATAGCCAAACAGGTGACTTCGATATTCCGCATGGATCACGTTGGGCTGTTTAAGCATCTATCACTCTCTTTTTGGCCTTTTTGCGTGTCTTTACTTCTTGTTATGGCCAAACAGGTGATTTCGATATTCCACATGGATCACGTTGGGCTGGTGGGGCGTGCCAGACAAAGTGTTAAGATCACAGTGATTAGAGTGAAGTTCACAATATTCGAAATCTTGAGAAGTGATTGAGAAACCAAACTTTAACTCTAGGCCTATATCTATATCTTCTCAATTAAAGCAGATTATGTTCATGCCGGTACGGATGCATGAACCTGATTTTGTAGCTTTACTTCCCCCTCAGGCAAATGCAGAGAATTGCTTGGCAATTATGCATCCAAAAGTGGAGTCACGAGTATTGTGTCGTGGGTGTTTCGAAAAGCATACTGCTTTGGGTAAATAAGTGCTTTTGTATTTGATTCCTATATCAAGTTATTGGTTATAAATAGTGACCTTTCTGAGGATGTTGCTGAGGCAAATTCAAGCCTATTGCTGTTTTGCCTTGCTCTGTCCTCTCCAATTATGATCCTAAGTTTGACCACCCTTTGAGACGTTGCCCGATCATTGCGCCTTTCGGTGCCGACATCGAGTTCAACCATGGGATTTTCGCTGCTTTCCCAAAACACTCGAGAACTGTGGAAGGAGTGGGAGCTGCGGTTGCTCATCCTCCTCAGCTTGTTCCTCCAATTGACCCTTGTGACTCAGGGCTTCCGGAGGAAATCCATCTACAGGTACTGGATCCGAGTCGTGGTCTGGACGACGTACCTATCGGCTGACTCCATCGCGACCCTCACGCTTGGCGTCCTCTCGAACCGCCTGGCCAACATCAAGGAAATGAAGGGGACGATCGATCCGCCGAGCCAGATCACTGCTTTCTGGGCGCCGTTCCTTCTCCTCCACTTGGGTGGGCCCGACACAATCACTGCGTATGCCCTGGAGGACAATGAGCTATGGTTGAGGCATTTGGCACGGCTTTGCATCCAGGTAGGGCTAGCTTGTTACATCTACTTCATGGCCTTGTCGGGGTCTACACTGTCGATATTAGCGGCTGGCATGATCCTGGTGGGGTTCATCAAATATGCAGAGAGGACATTGTGTTTGTACTTGGCAAGCGAAGGTCGACTTCGAGATTCGATGCTTTCGCTTCCCGATTTTGGTCCCATATACCCCAGGATAATGGAGCAGTACACTCTGAAGAAAGAGGAGGGTTACCGAGTTGGCATTGACGAGGTCACGGAGGTTCCGGCTCCGGAGGATTTCTCAGTGCAATGCAGTCAAGCCAGCGATGAAGAGCAAGCCACGACTCTGGTCAAAGCCTATGAGTTGTTCAAGGTCTTCAAGCTTCTCTTTGTGGGCCTTATCCTCAACTCTGGCGACCTGGAGGCCAGTAAGCGCATGTTCATGAACCCTGATGCAATGAACTCGGTGACGGCTTTTGGGATTGTGGAGATCGAGCTTGGTTTCATGTACGATCTGCTCTACACCAAGGCACTGTTGCTGAATCGTGCTTGGGGCATCATTCGTTGGGTCATTAATCTGTCGGTGCCGTCTGCCGTGTTGGTATTCTTCTCCTTACAGGATAGGAAGGATTACCCCAAAGTTGACATCTGTATCACCTTCTTGCTGATAAGTGTGTCTATACTTTTAGAGATTTACTCGGTTCTTCTTGCAATTTCATCCGATTGGGTTGGGCACTGGCGGCTTCAGAGACCTGGGAGATCCACAATTTCATCTGCCGTGGCTTTTCTCCAGATCTGCCCGAACCCAAGATGGTCGAATTCGGTGGCCCAGTTCAGCCTCTTGGGATTATCTATCAGGAAAAGAAACAGGATCTTCAGCAAGTATCGGAGGTTCGCCAAGTTAGACAATAAGTTGGTGAAGAACTTCTACATCGGCTACAAAGATTTCAAGAGCAACATGAAAGAATGGATCTTAAGTCACACGAGGGATACAGTCAATTATCTGGAACAGAACGACAGATTCAAGAGCGGGTTGACGAGTCTTAAGCTGGAGGCTAGCGTAGTACTGAAGCGGTCAAACCACGATCACCTGAACTGGAGTGTGAAAGATATGGAGTTCGACCAGAGCATCCTCATCTGGCACATAGCCACTGAGCTCTGCCACTACAAGGACCATGGCAATAGGCAGGGCCAAAAAGCGGAAGACGTCACGAACTTCAAGATGAGTAAGTTGATCTCTCGATACATGCTCTATCTTTTAGTACTCCATCCTTCCATGTTGCCAACGGGGATAGGGGCGCTCCGATATGAAGATACTTTGGTCGACGCTGAGAAGTTCTTTGAGGACAAGCTAGCGGTGTCGTCAAAGAAAGAAACCAGCATCATGAAGCGGGCACAGAAATTATTCAAGAAAGAGAAACGCGTCGACACTGGTGTTCATAGCTGCGAAAAGGAGCACAAGTCGACAGAGTCGTCCGATCTATGCAAACTCTGCCATCTTCTGCTCCGAGTGGGAACTAAGCTGCCCGCTAAGAAAATACGCGGCGGCAAAAGCAGGTCGGTGCTGTTCGACGCGTGCTATCTCGCGTTCCAGTTGAATTCCATCGGGCCGAATGACTTCAGCACTAAATGGGGCTTGATCGGCAAGGTCTGGGCGAAGTTTCTGATATACGCGGCCTGCCAAAGCAAAGGCTACGAACACTCCGAGAGCCTGAGCAGAGGAGGAGAGCTTCTCAGCCATGTTTGGCTTCTAATGGCGCATCTCGGCGTAGCGGACCTGGTACAAACTTCCGAAGTGCAATGCATTACCAAACTGATCGTGACCTAGAACTTTCAGGTGGAATGCGTCTTTTGCTTGACCTGCTGTTACTTGCGCAAGGTGAATAAGTTAAAAGCTCATCGTCCTGAGATGGTGAGGAAGTTATTTCAACATTTGTTGTACTTGTGGAGTCCGGAAATAATGAAACCGTGACTCCGTTTGTTTCGCGAAAGATGAATGATTAGAAAATTATTTTTCTAATAATAATCGCTTATATCTCTTACAAATTGAATGAAGGAAAAATATTTTCATCGTCCACGAAGATATTTGGATATAAATTATTAGCGATAATAAAAATACTTTCCTTTGACTAATTATTTTAAGTGATACAATCTATTACTTTTAGAAAAATATTCTTCAAATCATTCATATTTCGCGAAGCAAACGGAGCCTGTGTATTAGGTGTTGTACCCAGAGGCATTACCCCGAAGCCAGCCAAATTGGGATGGAGAACTCGAGTCCCTCAAAGTGGTTCATAACTTTGGACATATTGGCAATTTTTTTTTGGGTCAAAAGTGTCAAGTAACTTGTTCGTGTTGATTTGCTTGGCAACTCCTTAACCTAATTAATTTTCATCCTGGTTTGTACACTTTTTAACTTTGGGAAAGCGAGTATAGACCGAGCCTGAGCGATTCGTAAGTTTCAATTAAAAAAGAGCAACTTTTTACCTATCATAAATTGGTAGCTAGCTTGTCTACGTGGTTAACAACATTTCACTTAGAAAAATCCAGCTTGGAGCCAGTTTTTGCCTATTTATCACTTCCAGTTATGACTTTCTCTAAAACATTTAAAAATAAAAAATTATATTAAGTTCCGAACTCGCGTATATGGTTCTACGCGACAAATATTTGAATACTTGGGAAAGTTTCAAGTGTATCATATTATATAAAAGTCAAAATACGAGCCCCTCAAAATTCATGGAAAATTAAAAAGTTAACTCTCTATTCCTCTAACATTCAAATTTTAAACCGTTTGATTTTCTTTGTTTGCAGATTTTATACTTGACAGAGTTATCTGGCTGCTGTCCTATTTCTTCTATTTTGCTAATGGCACTCGGGGGTCGAATTTGACTTTTAATTGCTGAATTTATTGATTGACTTGTAATCATTTTCTTTGTTACTCTGTAATAGTAACGTATTTGAAAAAAGACATGAAATTCAGTCTCTCATCAGATTGTTTTCTTTCTCTTGCCAGAACTCATGGAGGTTTGTTGGACAAGGGGAATGTGCTTTGGTCCTTTGCCTGTTGCTTTTTAACAAAGATGTTTCTTCTGATTTGATTATTCTTCTCTTTTTAGAGATTCTTGCCTTCGGAGCTTGGAGGTGATGAGGACCGTGCCCGTGCCGTGGAGCCAGCAAAAGCTATGCTTCGCCATCAAGGCCGGGATCCGCCGCCTTGTCGAGGCCGAGGGAATCCCTTATACCTATGTGTCTTCCAACTCTTTTTGCAGGTTGGTTCCTTCCTTCCAACATTGGCACAGCCCGGGGCTACAGCTCCTCCTAGAGATGAAGTTGTCATCTTGGGGGATGGTAATGCAAAAGGGGAGAAGCGATTCATTGAGATTTTTTCTCTACAACTTTCACTACTTAATTACGGTAGCGATCGGCGCGAGGGGCAGTTCCTGAAGCTTGAGAACTCCAGGCAACCCACTTTGTCTGGAGATGTGGGAGAGGACGATGGGCAAGACCCTGGAGAGGGAGTGGGTTCCAGAGGAGCAGGTTCTGAAGAACATGTTGGGAAAATATGTTCGTAGGAAATAGAATCGGAACGTAGTCGGACTTTGAGGCGTGTAATCACTCTCTTTTAGGATCAATTTACCTCACGAAGTTGCTATAAGTTATTGGCAAATTTCCTTCGGGATATAATAAAGTCACAGTGAGAATATTGGATAGCAATTTCAGTAAATCTCCTAAAACTCTCTGCGAAACAATTGAGAAAGTGGCCGTCTAGTTTTTTCTCTTAAAGAAGACGAAAATGAAGGGAGTTCTATTCTTCTGTCAATTGAACAGAATTGTCCAATATATACAAGCAAATAGAACACACCTCTTGGTGTCTAACTACCAATACAGACACACCTATTCATGTCCGAAAAGTTGCAATTCGAACATAACCCTTTGCGTGCGAAAACCGCCATTCGAACACAACCGTTCATATCCGAAAAGTTGCAATTCGGACACAACTTTTCAAACATGAAAACTGTCAATTTTGGACATACCTTTTTGTGCCCTAAAATGGACAGTTTTGTCTGAACAGACACAACTTTCCAAAGGTTGTAAAAGAGCCTAATTATAGTTAGGCATAAAATAAAAATTCGAAATTAAATTATTAAAAAATAACCGCCACTCTATTGCGAACAGTTACATTGCTTCAATAGAACAAAATAATTATTTATAATAATAAATTCGAAATTTAATAAATAAAAAATAAATAAAATAAAAATAAGTTGTTGATTAATCATTAAGGCTTATTTTGGTCCACGGTGCGCATGCGTGCTAAGTACGCATAATACGTGCGTTAAAATCGCGCACCCGCACACAGGTATTGTGGGGTCTAGCACATTCACCCATTTTCTCCATTTATAATAAAGGATAATACCTTAACTTATAAATAGACCAAAACTTTCCTTTCTTTTCTACGTGGGACTAGGAAATAGCATTTTTTGTTTGTTTTACAAACAAACACCAACATAACAATTCAAGGTTAGGGATGCATTTCTATTAGATTTAAGCACGCGAAATTTATTCTATCTTCAACCTTCGATCGGTCTACTTGTCCTGTCATATTGTAGAGGCGGCGGCTCCACTCGATATAGCATTGGCCATATTCCATTCTGTTTTCGTGAAAGGAGACCAAGCCAACTTCAAGATCAAGCCATCGTTCGGAGTGGAAGCTTCGGAGCTCTACCCCGTTGTCAAATACACCACTATGGATCGGTTAAAGTCTGATTGTCGAATCCGACCGCGCTCGGTAATTTTTCACATCGGCGTGAACGGTGAATAATATAGGATCCTGCTTGTCAAGATCCTAGTTTGAAATGTTGCTCCCGTTGATCATCCCATGGCATGTACAACCTCCAGATATGAGGACATACTGTGAATACTGAATATGTGCTCATCTGTGCTGTGCTGTGCTTGGAGAAGTTAATTCTGTTTTTGGAGTTGTTTTGGGTTTATGGGCTGCCATGTCCCATATTTGGGTTAAACGTAATTGAATCCGCAATCCATAGAAGACTTAATTAGAAAAATTGAAAATACAGGGACTTGATTAGAGAAGCAGTAAAAGTACAGGGGTGGAAAGTATAATTTTCCCTTTTTTACGTTCATAGCGCAGCTAATAAAACCAGACCACAGTTGATGCGCATTTGAAAATTGGGTTAATACCACGACAAACCTCAAACTAGTACATTTGTGACAAATTTACTCAAAACTTATTTTTCCACCACGAAAACTCCAAACTGGTACATCTGTGACAAATTTACTCCAATTTAATTTTTTTATCACGAAAAATTCCAAACTGGTACACCTGTGACAAATTTACCATTCTTTAGCTTCGGTAAAATTTTACAGTTAAATTTGTCAACGTGGATGACACATGATGACGTGGTATGGTGACGTGGCAAATTCATGTGGAAATCCACAGGGTTAACTTGCAAGGTCCTAATTCGTATATGCTCTAATGCGTGCAAGGTCTTTTCCGAAATCAAATACTTTATATGTCCTCGAAAATCTCTTCATAATTGAAACTTGAGGTTTAACTTGGCGGATTATTTTTTTAAAGTCGGCAAAGATGAAATTTCTGTTGCCCGTTAATTAAGGGTAAACTTAAATTGCTAATGTTTTAATGCACGGTGAAATTTCTATTGCTAGTTAATTCGATATAAGCGATCGTTTTTACAAAAATATTTTTCAAACTATTTATTTTCTACGAAACAGACAAAGCCTACATGCCTAACTCAGTCTTTCGTCATTGAATCAATCTAACAAGGTTAATTTCTTTTCTTCTTTTTTTTTCAAGAACTTATGAATTGAAAATATAATAATCGCATGATCAATCCTCTCTCGGATAAAGAATTTGGTGCACCTCAAAAGTCAAAACAATCATATAGCTACTATGAAACTCCATGATATCATGCAAGCATATGCATGTAGAGTAGCTCATTGCTTTTTCATGCTATTTTTACTTTCTTTTTTTTCATATGATGGTAAAAGCAGTTTCAACTTCTTCCTTCTCAATTACATGGAAAATCATTGTAAATTATAAACGGTTCAATATCGATCGAGAAATAAAATCCTAACGTAAGATTTAATAAAATTTCGAACACTTCAAAATTTACGATAACTTAAATCCTTAGCACCATCCAAACTTAAATTAAGATTTTCTTATTATTTTAAAAAACAATTCACATCATCGGTCAAAATAGACAAAATCGATAGAAAAGTCTACCTTGAATTTGATTTTTCCTCTGTTTTTTCTTGTTCCACTTTGCAGGTACTCATTTTCCAAGTGCAGGATGATATGAAGAAAAATCAATTCGCTGAAAAGACAATTATGCCCCTCCTGGAAATCAAAGATAAAACGACGATTCGTCTCCAAGCCCGCCAAGCAGTTTCTGCACGAGACCGAGCAAGCTCGCCGGGAAACACCACGCCTCCGCCGTGAAAAGCCTCCGAGATGGCCGAGAAGAGCAGAGTCCTGGTGATCGGAGGCACCGGATACATCGGAAAGTTCATCGTGGAAGCGAGCGCTAAGTCCGGTCACCCTACCTTTGCTCTCGCGAGGGAATCCACTCTCTCCAGCCCCGCCAAGGCCAAAATCGTCGAAGGTTTCAAGAGCTTAGGCTTCAATCTAGTCGAGGTGAGTAGTTCTTCCCGTACGATTGCGTTCGCTTCCCACGTCTGGTCACCTGCCGCTGATCTTGTTCGTCATTCTGAGAAATGTCTTCAGCTGTAGAATCGGAGTTGATATTTGGATATTTGATTGCTTATCGATGCTCTTGGTCACTTGATTCTCAGGGAGACATGTACGATCGAGAGAGTCTGCTGAATGCAATCAAGCAGGTCGATGTGGTGGTCTCTGCTGTCGGGACAGAACAACTAGAGGACCAAGACAAGATTGTTGCCGCCATTAAAGCAGCCGGGAATGTCAAGGTGGTGCTGTTCCCAATGATTCCGTCCTCGTTACTATTGTTCGTTTAGCATTTGGCTGATGATGTTGGTTGGTGTTAGCTTAATTCTTTTTTCTTCTCGTATAAAGAGCCTTGGAACCAAACGAAAAATAGAAACTTTGGAAATATAAGGGGGACAAATGTACGAGAAGGAGAAAGGATTAAGGAAAGCGTCCTGCAAACTTGTCCAGCGCAAAGTAGAATTTGATTTCTCTTCTTGCTCTAACCCAATCGGCGACAAGTCCACAATTGACTTTCCGTTTCTAAGGTTTTTGTTGGGTTTTGACTTTAAAATTGATGACAAAGATATTTTGGACCACGGACATTTATTTTAGGAGTTTTTTGAAGGGGGACTATAAAAGAGATGTCTTGCGCAACGCATCTCTAACCCTAGCCTCTACATTCTCTCCCTTCTTTGTTCTTTCTATCTTCTTATTTGATAATTAGATCTTGTGGCTCACCAAGTGATTTTTTGAGCTTTTCAATTGTACTCGTTGTTGAAGATAGTGAAACCCCTCTTTCTCCCCGTGGTTTTTCCCGTTTTGGGTTTCCTCGTATATCTTGTGTCTTGTGTAGTTCGATTTTGCTTTCATCCTTGCTATTTGAGCTTTTCGATTTGTGCATCTCTTGGTGTTGTTCCACGACAAATTGGTATCAGAGCCAAGGAATTTCGGTCTTTTGTTCGAGATGGCATCTATCAAGTTCGAATTGGCACCCTTTGATGGCCAAAACAATTTCAGGTTATGGAGGATCAAGATGAAGGCATTATTGCGTCGCGAAGGTTCAGTTAGAGCCTTGGATGGACAGTACCCCGACGACATGACTACGGCTGAGATCGAGGAGATGGAAGAGAGGGCGCATAGCACTATCCAATTCTCTGTCCGACAAGGTGCTTCATGAGGTCGCCGATGAAGAAACGGCTTCAGGATTGTGGAATAAGCTCGAGAGCCTCTACATGAAGAAATCTCTTACAACAAGATTATTCTTGAAGCAGCGTTTTTACACGCTAAAGATGCAAGAATGTACTCCTATCCAAGAACATCTAGATGAATTTAATAAGATTGTGATGAATATGAAAAATCTAGATTTGAAATTAGATGATGAAGACCAAGCCCTAATTGTGTTATGCTCACTACCGAGCTCGTATGAGAATTTTGTGAATTCTATGCTGTATGGGAGGGAATCTATCACTCTTGAAGATGTGAAGGCCTCGTTGAATTCTGCGGAGATGCGTACAAAGTTGAATGCAAGTGGTAGTGGTGATAAAGCAGAAGGCTTAGTTGTTAGGGGAAGGTCGAATCATCGTGATAAGCGCAGTAATAGTAAAGAACGTTCGAAGTCTAGATCAGGCCGAGACAAGAGTAAGGTGGAGTGTTACTATTGTCACAAATTCGGACACTACAAAAATGAGTGTCCTTTGCTCAAGGCTAAGGGGAAGAAGTCGATGGAAAGTTCCGATTCAGCTAGTCTGGTGAAGGATAACGAGTCAGCTGATGTAGACAATGTTCTTACTGTTTCGTCTTCAGATTGTCGTGTTGACAACAAATGGATTTTAGATTCAGCATTTTCATATCACATGTATCCAAATAGAGATTGGTTCTACACATATGAGAAAGTAAATGGTGGTTCAGTTTTGATGGGCAATAATGCAGTTTGCAGGATTGTGGGTATTGGTACGGTGCGGATCAAATGTCATGACAATATAGTAAGAACTTTGACAGGCATTAGGCACATACCAGATTTGAAGAAGAACCTTATTTCGTGGAGCAGTTTGGATTCCACTGGATGCATGTACGCAGGTGGAGGTAGAGTTTTGAAAATTTCAAAGGGCTCCTTGATTGTGATGAGAGGTAACAAGAAAAATAGTCTTTATGTCCTGCAGGGAAGTACCATTGTGGGTTCTTCAAATGTATCATCCTCTTCAGAATCCAATGTTGTGGCATATGTGGTTGGGCCACATGAGTGAAAGAGGAATAAGTATCTTGAGTAAATGTGGTTTACTTTGTGGGGATCATACGGTCTCACTTGACTTTTGTGAACATTGTGTTTTCGGGAAGCAGCGCAGAGTTAGTTTCAGTACTGGAGTGCACTCGACGAAGGGCACGGTTGACTATATTCACTTTGATTTGTGGGTACCTGCACAAGTTACATCTAAAGGTGGTGCAGTTTATCTTCTGACATTTATTGATGACTTTTCTAGGAAAGTCTGGGTTTATTTCTTGAAACGTAAGAATGATGTTTTTGATACGTTCAAGAAGTGGAAGATGTTGATTGAAAATCAAACTGGAAAGAAGATAAAGCGTCTCAGAACAGACAATGGTCTTGAGTTTTGCGAAGGTGATTTCAACAAGTACTGTGAAGATTTAGGGATAGTCCGACACCAAATAGTTAGGCACACACTTCAACAAAATGGGGTGGCGGAGCGCATGAACAGGACACTTTTAGGGAGAGCTAGGTGTATGCTCTCCAATGTTGGACTAGGGAAAGAATTCTGGGCCGAAGTCGTGAACACAACGTGTTATTTGGTGAATCGTTCTCCTTCAACCGCAATTGAATGTAAGACTCCAAATGAAGTATGGTCAGGTAAACCTTCCGATTATTCTAATTTGAAAGTTTTTGGATGTCCCGCTTATTATCATGTAAAAGATGGTAAGCTTGAACCTAGAGCCAAGAAATGTATTTTCGTTGGTTATGCAGACGGGGTTAAGGGATATAGGTTATGGTGTTCTGATCCTCAGTCACCAAAGTTTATAATCAGTAGGGATGTTACTTTTGATGAAAATTCCATGCTTAGTCAAAGAAAGGTTGTTATTGAGTTTATAGGTATTCAGGAGGAAAATGTTGGGAAAGAGGTGGAGCTTATCGTGGAGCATCCACGAAGAACATTTGAAGATATTCCTATTCAGTCGGAAAGTAATAGTGAGCAACAAGACTCAGATTCGGTCAAAGATGATATTGAAGAAGTTAAGCAACCTCAGACCTTGGCTGCAGGGAGACCTTGACTGTTGAAGAAGTTAAGCCTCCCCAAAGATATGACTTTGCTGATTTGGTAGCATATGCTCTTACAGTTACTGAAGAGCTTAGTATTGAAGAACCTTCTACATTTCATGAAGCTACCATTTGTTCTAAATCTGAGAAGTGGCTTGTTGCGATGAATGAAGAAATTGAGTCTCTTCATAAGAACCAAACTTGGGATCTTGTGAAATTGCCTAAGGGCAAAACAGCGGTTGGATGCAAGTGGATCTTCAAAAGAAAGGACGGAATTCCGGTTGTTGAAGATGAAAGATTCAAGGCACGTTTGGTAGCGAAGGGTTTTAGTCAGAAGGAGGGGATCGACTTCAATGAAGTGTTCTCTCCGGTTGTGAAACATAATTCCATCCGTGTGTTGCTTGCGTTGGTGGCTCTTTAACTTGAGCAACTTGATGTCAAGACCGTTTTTCTGCATGGCGAGCTTGAGGAGACAATATATATGTCTCAACCCGCTGGTTTTTTTTGTTGAGGGTAAAAAGATCACATTTGCAGGTTGAAACGCTCTTTGTATGGTCTCAAACAATCTCCACGGTAATGGTACAAGAGGTTTGATAGCTTTATGTTAAGTCATGGCCACTCACGCAGTGCGCATGATCATTTTAGTGTCGTTCTTTCTCGCCTAAACCAATGAAAGGAGATTACATGACTCGAGTTCTTTATTTTATTTGTGGGTAGTCTTATGTATGCTATGATTTGATGACATATTTCCCAAGTTATTAGTGTTGTGAGGTATATGGCACATCCGGTGCTCATTGGCAAGCCGTGAAATGAACATGAGCACATTATGGTTTGGTCTTTGATAGAAGTTGTGATACAGGACATTCGGTTGTTGGTTTCGAAGATGACTATGATCTCGACAAAGGAGATCTTTGATGTCGACATCCGGTATCACTTTGTGCGTGATGAGGTTGCTAAAGGAAGCTATTTGATTAAAGCGTTTGGTTATTTATCTTTTCGATAACCAAGTAGATCCAGTTGACCAAGAAAATATATCACAGAGAAAGAAACATACCCACTTTGTGCGTGATGAGGTTGCTAAGGAGTACGGTAGAAAGTACCCGCGATAACCCGGAGATATGTTGACCAAACCAGTTCTTTTGACAAAGTTCAAGCATTGCTTGAACTTAATTGATGTTTTCATCATTTGAGTTGCCTAAGCGGAGTTGGTGGCGTTTCATCCCTTGTTTCTTACACCGAGTACGCTCACGTAGGCTTAGGGGTGTACATCGTCAATTCCGCTATTTTGGGGTGGCCTTGTGTGGTCACTTTTGGTGGTGAGGGAGAGATGTCTTGTGGCATTTGATATATCGCTCTTCCGAAAATTTGAAGTCAAGGTGGAGATTTGTTGGGTTTTGACTTTCAAATTGATAATGGGTATTTTGGACCATGCATATTTATTTTAGGGGTTTTTTGAAGGAGGACTATAAAAGAGATGTCTTGCGCAACGCATCTCTAACCCTAGCCTCCACATTCTCTCCCTTCTTTGTTCTTTCTATTTTCTTGTTTGATCATTAGATCTTGTGGCTCATCAAGTGGTTTTTTGAGCTTTTCGATTGTACTTGTTGTTGAAGATAGTGAAACCGTTCTCTCTCCCCATGATTTTTCCCGTTTTGGGTTTCCACGTATATCTTGTGTCTCGTGTAGTTCGATTTTGCTTTTATCCTTGCTATTTGAGTTTTTCAATTTGTGCATCTCTTGGTGTTGTTCCGCAATAGTTTTCTTTTCTGACCAAGTGCACTTGCAGCAACGAAGAAGTGAGCTTCCATGTCTGACTGAACTCCTTTGTTCTTTCCTTGACAAATTGAAGAATCCCCTGTACACAAACACCAGATGCCACCCGCCCTTAGCTGGAAACAGGAATCAAAATCCAACTAGGATTTTTCTTTATTATCCGTGTGGCTGGGTTTCCTCTAGGTCAGCCAAAAAAATTAAAAAGTTTCGAGCGCTCGATATGGATTATAAACGTCTAGCCCAGTTCTTCGATCATGAATTCGTGGGAAACATGAACTAGTTAATGCTTGAGATGGTCTTTTTCCAGTAGTATTATCATTGTTGCGAATATGTATTATCTTACGCAACCCCACTTACGGGGATAGTACTTAGTTGTTGTTGTTGCTTTGGGTGGCTGACGGTCAATAATGAGGGGAACTCTGCATGCTCACAAAAGGCAATGGACTTACCCGATATTTTACTACTTAAGAAAGTGGGCAAAAGTGGGCAAAAGTGTCAAAAAAAGTCCTAAACCTTTTGCATTGGTGCCAATTCAGTCATAAACCTTTTTTTGGTGCCAATTCAGTCCTAAACCTTTTGCATTTATGCCAATTGAGTCATAAACCTTTTTTTGGTGCCAATTCAGTGCTAAACCTTTTTTTGGTGCCACTTGAGTCCTAAACCTTTTTTTGGTGCCACTTGAGTCCTAAACCTTTTGCATTGGTGCCAATTCAATCCTCAACCTTTTGCATTTGTGCCATTGCATTTGTGCCAATTCAGTCCTAAACCTTTTTGAGCTAAATTAATCGGAATGACTGAATTGGCACAAATACAAAAGGTTTAGAACTGAATTGGCACCACTGCAAAAGGTTTAGGACTGAATTGGCATAAAAAAAAGGTTTAGGATTCAATTGTCACAAATACAAAAGGTTTAGGACTGAATTGACACAAATACAAAAGGTTTAGGACTGAATTGGCACCAAAAAAAGGTTTAGGACTCAATTGGCACCAATGCAAAAGGTTTAGGACTGAATTGGCACCAAAAAAAAGGTTTAGGACTAAATTGGCACTAATACAAAAGGTTTATGACTTTTTTGACACTTTTCCCTAAGAAAGTGTCCAAGCAAGCAGCATGTTTGCATACTTTATACTTGACAGAGTTCTCTGGCTGCTCTCCTATTTCTTCTATTTTGCTAATGGCACTTTGGGTCGAATTTGCTTAATTGCAGTATATATTGATGGACTTATAATCGTTCTTTTACTCTGTTATAGAAACATATTGAAAAAACACGAAAGTCAGTCTCATATAAGTTTGTTTCTTTCTTCTGCCTGAACTCATAAAAGTTTGTTGGGTTAGGGGAATATGCTTTAGTCTTCTGTTTCTTTCTAATAAAGATGTTTCTTCTGATTTCATTATGTTTCTTTTTAGAGATTTTTGCCTTCAGAGTTTGGAAATGATGCGTATCGTGTCCATGCTGTGGAGCCAGCAAAAGCTATGTTTGCTATCAAGGCCAAGATCCGCCGCCTTGTTGAGGATGAGGGAATCCCTTATACCTATGTGTCTTTTAACTCTTTTGCAGGTTGCTTCCTTCTAACATTGGCACAGCCCGGGGCTACAGCTCCCCCTAGAGATGAAGTTGTCATCTTAGGGGATGGAAATACAAAAGGTAAGAAGCAATTCTGGAGATGTTGGGTTTTTGACATCCAGTAGTCTTCATTTTCGGAGACTAATAGATGATATAAAAGAGATGTGGGTTATCTCGGCACAATACCGCCTGGTCACCACATTACGAAGGTTATCTTAATGTATTTGGTTGAGAAAGGAACATATGGATGCATTTGTCTGCCAGTTTCCTGATGAATCTACTTACCGAGAGAATTCTTCTTCAAATGCGAGCCGAAAGTCACTCTAGGAAGATCAATGGCTCCGTGATATATTTATTAAGCCAAATTTTAAAAAAGAATTGGTCAATATGCAGCGGTGTTTAACAAGGAGGATGACATCGGCACCTATACCATCAAAGCTGTGGAGGAAAATTGTCAAATCGGTCTAAGCCTATTGTACGGCCAATTCAGTCTTAAACCTTTTAAGTTTGTCAATTCAGTCCTAAACCTTTTAAATGCTTGTCAATTGAGTCCTTCCGGCTAATTTTGGCCGGCCGGCGCTGACGTGCGCCGTCCATCTTCATCCCCAACGCTGACGTGGCAATTTTAATTATTTTTTTCAATTTTAATTTTTTTTTTTTTTCTTCTTTTATTTTCTGGTTCTCTCCTCGGCCGGTCGGCAGCAACAAGGGCGGCGCGAGGCCTATCCGACTTTAAATCCATAGTCGCCAAAGGGCGAGGCTCGGCGAGAGGTCGAGCCTCGCCGTCGCGACGAACGGCGGGCTCGATTTCTTATCCCGAGCTCGCCGTCCAATCTATCGCGATGGCGAGGTTGAGCCTCGCCCGATCAACGGCGAGGTTCGCCGTGGTTGAGGCGAGGCGAACATATGGATGCATTTGTCTGCCAGGACCGATGAGACTTACCGAGAAGAAAGAAAAAAGATAAAATTGAAAAAATAATTAAAATTGCGAGCCGAAAGTCACCCGTCTAGGCCAAATTGATCAATGGCTCCGTTTATATTTATTAAGCCAAATTTTAAAAAAGAATTTGTCAATATGCAGCGGTGTTTAACAAGGAGGATGACATCGGCACCTATACCATCAAAGCTGTGGATGATCCTAGGACTTTGAACAAAACTCTGTACATCAAACCTCCCGCCAACACCTACTCGATTAATGATCTCGTGTCTTTGTGGGAGAGAAAGATCGGCAAGACCCTGGAGAGGGTTTATGTTCCAGAGGAGCAAGTTCTGAAGAACATTCAAGGTCAGGGATGCGTTGCTATTAGATTTCTCTCCGAGATTTAAAGCTTCTGACGTTGACCGGTCTACTTGTCCACTCATGTTGCAGAGGCGGCATTTCCACTCAATTTGATGTTGGCAATATCCCATTCCGTTTTCGTGAAAGGAGACCAAACCGGCGTCGAGATTGAGCCATCATTCGGAGTGGAAGCTTCAGAGCTCTACCCCGATGTCAAATACACCACCGTGGATCAATATCTTGATCAGATCGTCTGATTGTCAAAACTGACTCTGCATGGTAATTTCTCGCATCGGCTTAAACACGAACAATATAGGATTTTGCTTCTCAGGATCCTAGTGTGAAATGTCGCTCCCCATGGCATGTACAACCTCCAAATTTGAGGACATACTATGAATATGCTGCGCTTGGAGAGATGTTTGTCTTTCTCCAGTTTTGTATATTAAACGTTCTACGTCCCCGGTACAGTTATTAAATTGGGGCGCTCCCTATGCCTGCTAACTACGCGATTTCCTAGTTTTAGACGTAAGATAAGTATGCGGTTTTTAATTTTTGTTCAAATAAGAGCTTGACGTATCAAGCGATCATTTCCCCTAAAATCCCTGTCCCAATCCATATAGCTTTCCCCTACTATGTATACGAATATCAATTGTCAAGAGGCAATTCGGAAACTTTTTCTGTAGTATAGCCGTATATTCGTGCTAAGAAGAGAGACTGATCTCCATTCGAGACTACATAACTTATGCAATCTGTGTAGTGGATTTGTCCGATTCTGTGATTTTCATAAACCGTCGTCGTTTTAACATGTAGATCTTTTATATGCTTTTGGCTGTTTGATTAAGTGTTGTGTCGTGCTAATGAAAGGTTCGGAAAATAATCGCCCTTAGTCATGACTATCCTATGTGTTTCCTTACGAAACGTTCGGTTCGAGCAATACCCACGAAAGATCTCTAAAGACCTCGGGAACGGGCAAGCTCGTCCATCGTTATGGTTCCGTCGATGTATCGCGGTCTTCTTTTCCAAATGGTGCGCTGGTGCAAGATGGCTTGGAAAAGAACTTTAGGTTCCGTTCGTTTCACGAAAAATAACTTTCAGAAAAACGTTTTTCTTATTTTTCGGTGTTCGTTTCACGAAAAATAACTTCCCACGGAAAACATTTTTCAGAAAATGGACAAAACACCTTCACTTTTGAGGAAAATGTTTTCCTCTTTTTGAAAAGAGGAAAACATTTTCCCCCTCCTTCTTTCACCATTCATTTTAAATATTTTAATTTTCTTTTTTTTTCCTTTTTTTTTCTATCTTTTTCTCCGGCTGGTTGCCGGCCACTGCAGTGGCTGGCGACCGGCCACCGCAGTGGCTGGCGACCGGCCATAGGACCGGCGAGGCTCGAGCTCGCTAGATTCCGGCGAGGTTGAGCCTCGTCGGCCTGTGGTGAGGCCGAGCTCGAGCCCCTCCAGATCCGGCTAGCTGGGCTAGGCTTGAGCCTCGCCTGAGGTCGCTAGAGCCTCGCCGATGTCTAGGGACCTCGGGTGAGGCGAGCCTTGCCAGCCTCGCCTAGCTCGCCGGATCTAGCGAGGCCCGAGCTCGCCCGACAGGCCTTGGGCAAGGTTGATCGCGCCGGATCAGGCGAGTCTGAGCCTCGCCGGCCTGTGGCATGGCTCGAGCTGGCCGGCCGCCGGCCGCCGCTGTGGCCGGCGACCGGTTGAGGAAGAAGAAGAAGAAGGAAAAAAAAAAAAAATATATTTTTAAAAAATAAAATTATTATTAAAAGTAGTGCAAGAAAGAAAATCTTTTTCATACCAAACAACGGAAAATATTTTTTGAAACTTTTTTAGATTTCAATCGAACATCGGAAAATTGTGTCATTTTCCTACTTCCTGAAAAATATTTTTAAAAAACGTAATATTTTTCGTGAGACGAATGGAGCATCAAATTTCATAAAATGAGATATTTCGCTGGTTTGATAATTTGGAACGTTGGCATTGTCTTAGTCTCCTTGACGGCCGCACAGGGGGAAGGGCGTCATCAGCGTGCCTCAAATAGTTCATAGAACTGGCGTCGGCAGAGTATTAAAATCGCATAGCACCCAATGATTGGCCTATTCTATTTTTCCCCATAAATTATAAATTAATTAACTATACGGTTGACTTGGACTATGTTAGAGTCTTTGACAGTGATTTGTACGGCCCGCTTTGTTGTTGTTGCTTTCCTTACGCAATACTCATATAGGAAATCATTAAGTTAGACTTGAACTCTCAGATTTTTCGTAAATGAGTCTACATGATGTCTTTGTTTATTCAAGAAACACTCCCCAGGCGAACCAATGCAATACGCACGGCGTGTCGTGTCGCTGAAGTGGACAGAAACTGTTGGTCTGTTGTCAGTGTCAGTCGAGTATTATAATGTCATACGTGTCCTTGAAGTCTCTTGGATATTGAAGATCATCTTCATACGTAGACGACCTCTTCAGCTTCGTTTTTCTGTCTTTTCTCTTCTTCGTTTAGTTTTTTTTCAAGACCCTTTTTCTTCTTTTAGAAAATGTCTTGAGCCACCAGTTGTGCCAACCAGTGAAAGGTTCTTGGAATTTGCGTTTCTCCACGGTTCAAGTCCTGAAGACCTCCGGAAGACCAGTTCTTTCTCCTTTTCTTGGGGTCGGCTTGTAAGAATCTCTCTTCTTCGTTGAGCTCGTCTCTTTGAGAAATCTTCGTAACTTTTGCTGTTTGTTTCTCATATGATCGCATCTTTCTTGGGTTCTGTTGTTTTAGTGTTTTGCTTTTCTTGTTGGGATGCTAGACGTGATTGTTGTTTGTGATTGATGATCGGTGAAGTTTCAGCTGAGGTGGTGTGTTTGATTGGCGAGCGAGAGTGCGGAGAATGGAAGAGCGTTATGAGTCATTGAAGGAGCTCGGCTCTGGGAATTTCGGAGTGGCGAGGTTGGTGAAAGATAGGAAGACAAAGGAGCTTCTTGCTGTCAAGTATATAGAGAGGGGAAACAAGGTTTAATTTTTTTGCCTTCCTTCTTGTAGACAACAGTTTCTCACTCTATTTTATCGTGTGTTAATTCTGCGTCACCGGTTCAAGGAGATCTCTGTCTATTGATGACCCACTGATAATGGCTGTATTGACATTGAATCTAAGGTACCGTTAGAGGTTCATTGTGCGCTCAGCTAAGGGTATGCTTTCTCTTTAGGTTGTGGGGAACCAAGAATTGCTTGCTGATAGATGTGCGCAGCTATTCAAAATGTTTCCCATCTTTCTTTGGCGTTTTTAATGGAACCTCGTTTTTTTGCTTCTATGAGTAGGCTCGGCAACTTTAATCAGCAGTACTCTTATCTTTCTATTAGCACCGGTGAATAGATTACTAAGTATTTCTCTAGCTTTCAAGGCAATTGTGATGATCGCATCTTAGACTTAACGAGGAGAATCGCAAGTTGGATTTTTTATTTGATTAGGGAGTGATTGATCCTTAAGACCTCGGTTTTAGCTACTACTATATCCTTCTCATCAATTTCATCCGAGGTACTAGCTTATGAGTTCCTCAGTATCATTTTACCAGATACATGCCCTGACTAATTTCTGTTATCAGATTGATGAGAAAGTCCTGAGGGAAATCATCAACCACAGATCCTTGAGGCATCCAAACATTGTCAGATTTAAGGAGGTTGTGGTTTAAGTTTCCATCCTGGTCACATTGCTGTGTTTAAGTATATTCATGCAATAATTTGGGTCTTGGAAAAGGCGAGGCAATAATTTGAGCTCTTCCCGAGCAGCCAAGTGCTTTATGCATACGTTCCCAGCGAAATAGGCTTGGTTGAACTAACTTTAGGAGCCAAATCTAATGAACTTCTGCTTGTAAAAAGAGGCTAAAATGAGCAAGTACTTTGGTTGTTCAATACAGGTCCTGTTGACCCCTACTCATTTGGCTATTGTCATGGAATATGCGGCTGGTGGAGAGCTTTTCGAGAGGATATGTGCTGCAGGTCGTTTTAGCGAAGATGAGGTTTGTTTTGCCTGGCCCTTTTGAGCATAAAACGGGCTTCATCCGAATCAATTTGGTGCAAAAGAGGGTTCCATCACTTATGTTTGCATATCGATCCTTTCATGTGACAGGCAAGATTTTTCTTTCAGCAACTCATATCCGGAGTCAGCTATTGTCATACCATGGTTTGATTCTGCGTCATCGCTCTCTTCTTTTTCCCTCATTTTTGGGTTTAATTGTCTAATCAAAGCATAGATGCTTCTCTCTTCCAAAGTCACAATGGATTTTTCTCAAGTAGTTTCTATTGTTCATTGCAGGAAATTTGTCACCGGGACCTTAAACTGGAAAACACACTACTCGACGGAAGTCCAATGCCTCGTCTCAAGATATGCGACTTTGGTTACTCAAAGGTCCGGTTGTCTTTTTGCCAACTTCTTGCTAATCTTTGATTCTTCTCCTCATATTCGCCTGTGATTGCTTGTGTATGTAAACCACAGTCTGGTCTGTTGCATTCACAACCCAAATCAACAGTTGGAACGCCAGCATACATTGCACCGGAAGTTCTGTCAAGAAAGAAATATGATGGCAAGGTTTGTACAATACTATTTTCCCAGTTTCCAATTGTTTTGGAGGGAAGTGCTTCTCTTATAATCCTGGTAGGCACATAACATGACTAAGGCATCATTCATCTTGTCAGATTTCCCAGGGATATGTAAAATTAAATAAAGCTACAAACACTAAAGTTTTGATTTTACATGGGTTATAAAGTAGTGTCAGTCAGGTAGCTTGTAATTGACTGCTAAGTAAAGCTCTTATGTCGCCAGTAATGTGAACTCCTTGTTCGATAGGCATTGAACCAATCAGGTCCGGCTCAGAGCCGAATGGTCGCAAGTTTATGTGTAACTAATTGTCAATAGTTAAGGTCGGTCTTGTCCAGGAATTAATCCCAATATCATCAAATTCCTATCCATAACTGCCATTGATTAAGTCTAATAATCTCATATTCGTTAGTTGTTTCATCCGGAATGTTCTGTTTCTTATTGTTTCTCTCGTGTCGTTTCAATTTCTACGCACTTCTGTGGCTTCATGATCTTTCTACGTAGTTTATTGCAATCATACTAAAGGACAGTCTTTCTTACTTGACCGTAGCTGAACATGAGAGACATGTATAACCATACCTGAAAATGGGTCCTGCTGAGTCCGTAAAATAATCGAGTCCTCTTTGTGCGATAACACTAGCCGCTGGGGCTGCCTTCAATAGATTGCAGATGTTTGGTCTTGCGGGGTGACTCTATATGTGATGCTGGTTGGAGCATACCCATTCGAGGATCCTGACGATCCTAGGAATTTCCGGAAGACCATTGATGTGAGTTCACTCTGCGCCTTAAGTGAAGTAGAATGCATTTCATTGTCCCATTGGAGAAATAAAACATATCGATTTTCACCTGTATTGACTCTGCACTATTCTTAACAGAGAATATTGACTGTCCAATACTCCATACCAGACTATGTGCGCGTCTCTGTGGATTGCAGGCAACTGCTTTCTCGCATATTTGTCGCCAATCCTGCCGAGGTAACCCTGTGACTATTGTTCATTTCTTCATATGTGCCAGAGCATGAGTGGTATCTCGGAACTTGCCTAGAAGAGGGACGAGCAGAGCATTTTACGACGCCCAACTTCCTTGATTGTGGGTCTTGTGTCGGAAACATAACAATCAAATAATGCCACATGCATTGTCATCGCATTTTGGTAGACAAGATACAAGCCTTACTAGACATTCTGTCTAGAAAAGTACATTGGTTATGGTCTGCCAGGGAACTTTTTTGCTAAAACTAATGTTTAGTTTCTCTAGTGTTCCACTCTGAAGGGGAGATTAAGTTCGAGTATGAAAAGGAAATATTCATGAGAGTTGACGAATAGCTCTCATAATTAGTAATTGATATTGACACTCCTCTTCTATTTCTTCATTGAAGAGGATCACTCTCCCAGAGATAAAGCAGCATACTTGGTTCCTGAAGAACTTGCCAAAGGAGTTGATCGAAGGTGAGAAATCGAACTACGAATCAGAACAGGACCAACCCGTTCAGAGTGAGGAAGAAACAATGCAGATCATACAAGAGGCACGGACGCCGGGGCAAGGACA
This sequence comes from Syzygium oleosum, assembly GCF_021117445.2. Classification (NCBI taxonomy): domain Eukaryota; kingdom Viridiplantae; phylum Streptophyta; class Magnoliopsida; order Myrtales; family Myrtaceae; genus Syzygium; species Syzygium oleosum. The sequence goes on along the minus strand of NW_026607516.1, from coordinate 1,061,749 downwards.
TAGAGCTGGCAGGCTGGGTGCGGCCTCAGAACCCGACCCTGATGAAGAAGCTGATCTAGAAGCCGAAATCGACGTCAGCTGTGATTTTTAGTCCCCGCATGAACGACCGTATTGAATCAATAGTAGAAGTATGTAAAAAACGAAGCCTTATGCAGTAGCAAAAAAACAACAAAGGAAAAAAGAGAAAAAGACATAAGGTATGCCGTTTTCGAGAGTGAAGAGACTGAGACAGTGTGAAAAATGGAGTGAATCTCCAACCCTTTGCTGATTGTGCCGGCAAGAACTCATAATCTGTATGACTTCTTTTCCCGTCTTGTAAAATGCATTGCTCTCGACCCCATCTCGATCATCGCATCGGGCAATAGCCTGTATCTCTCTTCGATCGTAAAACTCACGGTGGACGTGATCATCTCCCGAATCTCTCTTAGGAATCAGCTTAGCACTCATCGGTTGAGAGGTAAGAGAATGTCGCCAACAGCCATGAATCATATCTTGCATCGGAGTGCTAGTTCATCACCACGCCAAACAGTACTAAGCCGAAACAAAGTGCATTGAGTTTCTGATTGAATTGCTTCAAACCTTTGACAGAGACCACTTCAGAAAATGAAGAATCTGGCTTCAACACAGAAGCCTGTGGAAGTCAATCTTGGTCAAGCATCCTCCTGTTACAAATTCTTCATACATCCTCGTAAATTTGTCGACAACAACAATCCGTTTCGAAATGACCATAATGTCCTCACATCGATTGCTTTGTTTCTTAGACAGTTATTGTTGTTTTGCTTCTCCTTCTCCTTCTCCTTGCACATAACGAACAAAATCTAATTTGCCATGTCACTCATTCAGCCTAAACGTTCGGAGTCTGACCTTCAATTTTACGTTGCACTTCTCGAACAGAAATTGGAAATCTCCCGCTCTCTCTCTCTAACCTTTACCAAAATTGGCAGTCGCTGAAGAGAGCTACGCTACCGGGAAAACCTCGCCGATGGTCAGGAAGAGCAGGTTACTGGTCATTGGAGGCACCGGATTTAATTTGGTTTGGAATTTTCTATATGTACCTTCAATTCATTTGCATCAGTGGGATATGGAGGATCAATTCCAGAATAAGCTTGAACTACAATTCCAGGCAACTGCTTGTCTAGAGATGCTGGGGCTTTCATGTTGCATTAGCTTGTCCTTTAGGTGACTAATTTGATGATATCACAGTGCATGCATTTCCTTGGCAAATGGAGCATGCTCAGCATATTCCTAGTTTGGAAGGTTATCTACACTTTGATGATAACCTCGAGCAGTCATCTTCCTGTATTTGGAAGAGGGTATGACAAATGCATATGGTCGTTATTTGTCTAATAAATCTAGTTACTAACAGAAGTATTAACTTGAACGTGACTGAAAAAGCAGCTCTACAGAGATAAGTGGCTCTTCGACATGTTTGTAGGCCTGATTCGAAAATGTTTCCCATGCAGTGGCGTTTAGTAAGGAGGACATCAGCACCTACACTATCAAAGCTGTAGATGATCCGAGAACCTTGAACAAAATTCTGTACGTCAAGCCTCCTGCAATTGTCTAGTCATTTGATGATCAATACCTAGATCAGTTTGTCCGGTTGTCCAAGCTGCAGTTGGTAATTTCGCACATCAACTTGAATAAAAAGTAAAGAAGTCACTACCTCCTCTGAATTTCGGAGTGGTTGCTCGCGATGATAATTCATGGCATGTGCATTCTCTGATTATGATAAAACACAATAATATATGTGGAGTTGTTGTTGTGCCTGCCTTCTTAAGTTACTTTGTTGTGCGGCTATTTTTAGCGTACTGTGAAAACTTTTGGTTAAAGACCATGGTGTTACCATATCACACCTTGTGTAACGGAACTGCTATCATGACGAGGAAATTTCTTTTCCCCTCTGTGTAATTAGATGGACTCAATAAACACTATACTCAACGAGGCAATGCAAAACAGGAATATACAGGATTTAACGTGGAAAATTCAGTAAGGGAGAAACCACGGAGCAAACTCTCCAAGAATGTCGGTTTGGCTCAAAAGGTCAAAGAATGTCTCGAACAGTCATAGTACAGTAATATCATGGAAATTTCACTTTAGGTGAAAGTTTACAATGCATGCTAGACATTACCAACTTAAGCAAAGTGCGTTGTCTGAGGGCTGGGCAATTCATACCCCACATCGTGCGAAGTTCCAATTCATTCCAACACTGGATAGAGTTACCAACATAGGAATTGCTTCGAAGGTTTTTTTTTTTTTTGGTCGAAAAATTGCTTCAAAGGTTGACACTTGCAACTCCCGACAACGAAGAATCTGGCTTCCTTCCACAAGCCTGTGAGAATTGAGTTTGGTCACTCCACTTGAGCCTCTTTATGGGGTAGTTTCAACTGTCTTGAAGTGTTTACACGAGTGCTGCAGAGTTGGTGAAGCCTCCTTTATCTTCTTCTGCACTTCATGATACAAAATGCTTAATGGGCCATTCCACTAATGAAACCTCACTTCTTCTTTCCTCGAGCACATTCTCTTTGAGCATTATAAATACATGGGCCAAACGTTCTGAGTTGTTCCATAAGGACGATAGGGCCTCAAACAAAAGGTAGAGAAGAGAGAGCGAAGTGTTAAAACATGAAGGGTACTGGCGATGTCTCATGGGCCTCGGTGTTTTTCTTGCTTTAATTGGGTTCAATCAATGTGGCTTGGGGTCAGGAGGTGAGTCCAAGCCAATGCCAAGATGAGATACGACAAGGGATCGGCGCGTGCATGGCTATCGCGATGGGCCAGCCGCCCTCAGCCACGTGCTGCGCCCGCATCCGGGTCACCCACGCCGAGTGCGTGTGCCCGTTGGTCACGCCGGAGGTGGCTGTGATGATCGACGTCGATCGGGCCAAGAAGCTCGTCAAGGGCTGCGGGAGGAAGATCCTCCCCAATTCAAGTGTGGAAGTAATGACTTCTATCTTGATCCTCTAATCTAACAGCAATTTCTTTCACTCTTTCACGGTTAACTAATATATCTAGAATAGTGGTTCTCATGTTGTTAGGTCATTTCTAAAAAAAAATTATCTTCTAAATTATTCTTTGTCAACTCAAGTCCCCAAAATTCTCATTATGACAGTCAATCCCAAATTGCCCCAACTTTTGTTAGGATTTCCGACGGAATTAGGTCGGGGGAATTAAGGATGGTGCATAGGTAGGCCCCAATAGGAACTGTAAGACAAATTTGATGGACCAGCTAATTTCATGAACATGTTACAATACAGGGAGTCACTTCACAAACAATCCAATTTCAACTGTCCAAAATCAGTGTCCTCTTTCCTTGTTGGTTGTATCTCACTCGTAATTTCCCAGTGCATTATCTGATTGCTACCTTGCAGGCATCACTATTCCATGAGAGATCAACCAATACCCTCCACTCTGCATCAGCTGGATTTGGCATAAAGGCTACAGTGGAGCATAAAGAGAGATGATATGACAGCATAGCAGCGACAAAATGAAATATGTGTGGAACAACCATAGTTTGTGTACAAATCATATAAATAAAGCTGGTTCATTTATGTTGTAACCTGTCGACCATGATCCATCTTTCCACGTACCATATGAAACACAGTTAGATCTCGTTGTCATAAAGCTCACAAATCCTCGTCTCCTGTCCCGTGACAGAGCATTCTTCCTTGTTTCCTGAGCAAGAAAGCCTTCAAAGCAATGCTGACAAAAAGAAAAGATGCTGGAACCCGTCGCTAGATGGGGAAGCTTCTTCCCGTCCCTGAATCTCAGTCTCTTTAAAGCATCCACAGCTTTGGCTGACGGGACATGCGAATCTGGACCCTACCAAAGCCTAACTTCGTCAGCTTCTCGTAGAATTATACACACTCTTTGTTCCTTCCTTGTCTACGTCGGCCGTTGACTTTGCCAGCTTCGATTCCATCTTTGTTTAAGCCCCATCAATGACAAACCCTCCTCAATTTCGCCATTAACCCAATAAGGAAACCACCCCTCCACCTCCGTTTCCTCAAGATTCCCTCTCCCTTCCGGTCAACGCCCGCCCAAGTCTGAATCTTGGGATCAGGGATTTGCTCTGCAGTTCCTAACTTCAAATGGGTCGAAAGCAAAACGACGCAGAGCCCGGCCGATGCACCACTCTGATCCTGCTCTTGATCGGAGTGATCTCCTGCACCCTGGTCTACACTCTGGCGACCGTGGCGTTCGCGCCTGGTTGGGGCAATTGGAGCTCCGATCCCCTGAGGCTGGTCGAGGGGACCGGTCCGGGCGATAATGCGGAGGGCGAATTCGGGGTTGGGAGTGGGGAGTGTTGCAGAGGGATTGATAATTTGGAGCTCTGGGGCCCGGCGGTGAAGTGGGGTTCCGATTTCAAGTTCAATTCTTCGGTGGAGTGCTGCAGGGCTTGCAAGGCGATGTGCGGCGGGAATGACGGGCCGTGCTTGTGCGATTCGTGGGTGTATTGCGGCAATAGGGAGGCGTGCGGGTCGAAATTCGGTGAGGTTAGCTGGTTTCGTTTTTGTTTGTTCTCTTGAATCTTGTGTTCTAGCTTGTGTTGGTAATTTGTTGGATTTTTGGTGCTCATTCAGAAGCTGTGCTCTATTTTTGAAATGCATTATGGTGTGGGTTTGTAATTGAGAGGCAGAGTAGTCGAATTAATCGGGTGCCTGTGCTAGGTGATGCAAAATGGCGCGATAATCTGATTGATGCCGTGTTATGCGCATTACAATCTGACATGTATGATAAAAACACACAGATTTCTGAAAAGACCAGGAATGGTTGATTTAAGTCTGATAGTGGCTGAAAGGCAGAGAAGCATTCATTTGTGCTGACAACTAGTAAAACCTCATCCATCAATGCGTCATTTGGTGTGCTACGTCATGTTGGCAGTCAAGCCTGTTAATTAGACTGATGCTCAAAAAGTGGAAAAGTAACCTGTCACATGCTTGAAAAGTCTGGAATACGGTGTTCGATGGATGAATCAGATGATGGTTGATTCTGTTAAGCAGAGCTCATGTGCTGTACATGATGCAAGAGATGTGTCATGATTGTCAAATGCTTATCTTGATTTGTTGGTTTTGCTGAGCCTTCTATTAGATCTCAAATTTTTCTCCAGATGATGCACTTCTAAGTCTGAAGCAGTTCCTGCAATTTGTTCACGTGTTTGATACCCAGTTAAATGGCAGAATTTAATGTCTGGCTGTCACACTGTGCTGTTATTCTCGAGCTCTATGATTAGATGCCATTCCCAATTCATGCATATGTTTTGAGGTTTTAATCGATTACTTTAGTTCTGCTGTAGGCATTTTTCTTTCGTCCTTTCCAGTGCAAATTATATGTCCGGCTTTACTTGAACATGCATTTTTTGCTCTCCAGTGCTGGTTGAAGAAACAGAAGGACTCCTTGGCTCCTGATCGTCAGGAGGCGGGTCAAACAGTTATCTGGACCTCTGGCCTTGTATACGGGAAAGGAGAGGTGAATGCCCATCTACAGGATGCTCTTGAGTCTTGAAATACATTTTGCCATTTATCTGCAAAAGATTCAAGTTGACCTGAACATGGCTTAGATTAGCAAGTTGGGGCCTTTCCCTGTGGCACTGTGTCTGTAATTGTCCCATCCATTTTCAGAAAAAGCATATTTGTGTGACAATTGCCCTGCAGCATATGCGCTTTAAGATGAAGACTTTGGCCCTTACGAAGACCCTAGAATTTGGCCTCTATAATATTGGTCAATGCGCTTAAAATTTTGTCAACCTTAGAGTGTCCTTCGTCGTCTTAGACGTTAATGTCTTGAGATTATTCAGATCGAGACTTTTCTCTGCTTCGATTTCTTTATTTCCTTTTCTCCTTTCTCAGGGAATAATTGGCTTGGAAACAGAATACGGTACCATGCATATTAAGGTACACCTTCATATTCTTTTGGCCACTCCTCTACTTACTATTTCTTCTTAACGCGGCATAGATGATGAGGATTGTTCCTCTGGAGTGAAGCTTTATGGATAACATAGAGCTTCTAACAGTTTTAGAATTCCTGCAGCTTTATCCTGATTGTGCCCCGCACTCAGTTTCTTATATCCATGAGTTGTTGGCATTGCGGCACTGTGCCGGTTGCCAATTTCATCGCGCAGAGAGTAGAGGGCAGTTGTGGGATTCACAAGGCAATCACGTCCCAAATGTAAGGCTCGTTTTCTTTCTCCCTCTTCAGTTCTCGTAAACTTCAATGCAGTAGGGTGAAGCAGGATACTCCTGTGAATTCTATTAGGTCTATGCATGTCTGTTATATGTATTTTACAGTCCTTAGAGTTGAGATTCCTTGTCTATCATCCCGAATCAAGATTCCCATTTTCGCTTCTCGATATTCACAAAGGGGGTTGCAGGTTCTGAATTGTTATCGTTGCCTCTGCCATCTGTGTTATACTGCGAGTTTGATAATGAACTGTTAAATTTAGATTGGCCACATCGGCAATAACTAGTTTCGTGATTAAAACTCGCAATGTTAGTTCAGTGTCTACGGTCCATCATTCTTCTCCAGTTTTCTGAATTTTGTAGTTTCAACCTTTGGGGCATTGGTTGTTTATCGATAAATGAATTCTGTGGATGGAAAGGTTACCTTAGAAGAAACAGCTTCTTCTTAGCAGCTTTAACACCCATCTGGACACTTTGCCTCGGGGGACACGATTTTCTGATATGAAGCGTTTCTCTGCAGGCCCCGTTTGGCCCTCCATTCGCACTGATTCAAGGAACCCTAGAAGCTCAAGGAAATCCATTTAGGAACGCCCCGAAGGAAGCTTGTCCGACCATAAAGAGGGGGACTGTCGCATGGGTCGGGTCGGGGCCTGAGTTCTTTATAAGCTTGGCGAAGCACGAAGAGTGGCAAAGGGAGTACACCGCTTTCGGCTCGGTCCTCCCCGAAGACATGAGCATCGCAGAGAGAATCGCTCAGCTCCCGACTAAATCGGAGGTTTGGAACAACATCAATGTCTCCGTGCTGGAGAAACCGGTCTCTCTGGCCTTGCGAAGGATCAAGATGAGCAACGGCGACGTCAGGGGCTCTAGTTGAATAGAAATGAAGTCAGACACGGCAGAAATGATGGTTTATTTCCGGCGGTTGCCATCTTCAGGCGTTGACAAGTTCCTTCTTACAGTGTGGGATTGTACTCAATTTTGGATGTCCTGGTTGGAAAAATAACAAAGCCTTATGCTCTCTCTCTCTCGTGCTCTCTCTCTCTCTCTCTGATGAGCTAATTGCAAGTGATTCTACATTGCCACGGACTCGAAAAGCAAAGAAAATCCGTGGCTCGAAAACTAGGCGCCGGAAAGGAAGCTATTGTCCGGTGTCCTCATCGGAGTTCCCTCTCCCCCATAATGAAGCATGAAACTCCGCGGCAGTTTTGCTAGTGTCTAATCAGCGTATTCTACGGTGAAGCTTTGCTACACGCCCTGAGTCCTTTCTGATCTTTTGTGATGTTACTTACCAATCTTGCTTGTTGTCACAAAATCGGCTTATTCTAAGTATTGATCATCTATCACGTTTGGCTAGGAACTTACCGTAAATTGGTAGATCTCTTGCTAAAAATGAATTACAATCACCACAAAGTAGAAATTTACGTCGGCAAAACCAGTCGGGGTTTACTTTTCCCGCCGTATTTGATCCGACGGCCCACAACGCGAACAATCCATTGATGAGATTGACTGGAGAACGGAAATTCAAAGGGAAAATGATACGAATGGTTCATGAACTTTGGCCCTATGTGTAATGTTATCTCTGAACTCCGTAAACTTTAGCTCAATGTGCAATGTCATCTTTGAACTTTTAAATTATTTAATATGGTTCCTGGACTATTGATACATATTCGATTTAGTCTGTGAACTATATAGAAATGTTAAATATTGTCCGTAAATTTGAATTAATAGAGGGATAGTATTGAACATTTTATACAGTTCAGGGACCAAATTGAATAGGTACCAAAAGTTCAGAAATCACATTGAATAAATTAAAAGTTTTGAGATCATATTTTACATTCGGGGATTGAGTTCATAAATCATATTGCACATTGAACCTAAACTTATCAAAATTGGTCATAAACCCATTTTTTAACCCAAATATTAGCAAATAAGTCATAAATATGTTAGTTATATTTAGTAAATAGGTCATAAATGAGTATAAGTCTAATATGGGTGTTAAATGGGTCATAAATGGGTTATAAATGAGTTTACAATTGATTTAAACTCAATTCATCTCTTTCGTCCTCACTCAATCTTGTGCTCACTCGCTTCGCATTCTTATCTTAGTTTGGATATGAATTTTCCTAGATTTAGTTAACTACATAAGTGTTTTAGTAATATGGGTGGTATGGGTCAAGAAAATTGCATTGCGCGTCATAAATAGGTTAATGGGTCAATTTGGGTTAGACCATTTATGATCTGACAAAAACATGGCCCGACTCACTCATTTGACAAGTCTAATTAAACTAAAGTTCAAGACCATTTGTGATATTATATCAAATTGGGATAATGACACAAACAGTCCTTGAACTTTGATCCGATGTGCAATTTGATCCATGAATTTTTAATTTGTTTAATGTAGTCCCTGAACTTTAGTCTAATCTTCAATTTGGTTCTTGAACTTTTAATCTGCTCAATGTGGTCCCTGGACTTTTGGTACATGTTCAATTTAGTCCCTGAACTACATGAAAATATTCAACGTAGTCCCTGAACTTGAATTAATGGAAGGACTACATTGAATATTTTCATATAATTCAAGGACTAAATTGAACATGTACTAAAAGTTCAGGAGCCACATTTAACAAATTAAAAGTTTAGAGACTAAATTTAACATTCGGCTAAAGTTCAGGGACTACATTGAACAAATTAAAAGTTCAGCGATCAAATTACACGTTGGGCCAAAGTTCGGGAGCTATTTATGTCATTTTCCCTATCAAATTCAAAAAATACGTGGGACCCACTGAGGGCCTCCGCTGCTTTGACTTTGCAACTGCTGACTCGTTCCCGATGAAAACCCATCCCTCCTCCGTCAGCCACCAAACACCGTCCCTCTCCATCTTCCCGCCATTCTTCTCCCCCCAAAAGAAACCCTAGCACCGCCACCGCCGACCGCCGCCCGCCACCGCATGACAACATGGTCCAGTTCCACGAGCACGTCCTCACCGACCTCCTCGACGACGCCAACGGCGGGCTCGTGATCCTCTCCTCCGGCCTCTCCCTCTCCTCCCTCATCGCCTCCCTCCTCCTCCTCCACTCCCCTCCCCAGGGCTCCCTCCTCCTCCTCTCCCCCGCCCCTCCCTTCAAGCAGCGCCTCCTCCACCACCTCCGCTCCCGCTCCGCCGCCCCCCTCCAGATCCCGGCCGAGATCACCGCCGACCTCCCCGCCCCCCACCGCCACTCCCTCTACGCCTCCGGCGGCGCCTTCTTCATCACCCCCAGGATCCTGATCGTCGACCTGCTGACGAGCCGGGTCCCGGCCTCGACCGTGGCCGGGATCGTGATCCCGAATGCGCATGCCATCGCGGAGACCTCCACCGAGGCGTTCATCGTGAGGATTCTGAAGTCGTTGAATAAGAATGCGTACGTGAGGGCGTTCTCGGATAAGCCACAAGCGATGGTCGCGGGGTTTGCCAAGGCAGAGCGGATCATGAAGTGCTTGTTCATTAGGAAGTTGCACCTCTGGCCGAGGTTTCAGGTACTCTAGAGTGGAAGAGAAATCAGCATAGTCACTTCGATATGGCGCACGATGAGACGAGTTTTTACTTGCTTTGAGAAAAGAAATACTGGAGATTACTTTTGAATAGGCACAATTTCATTTCAACTAGCCCAATTGATAATCTTATGAAATCGTCCAGCTGAATCTAGAGATGGGTTTCGACCAAAAAACAATATAGAGATGGGTCAAGCATTTTCATCTTCAGTTTGACTTGATAGGAAAACATACACCATTTACTTTGAATTTCAAGTAGGCTCCATGGATATTCTAGAGTAAGTAAATTTTTGACATTGCCTTTTCTATTTCTTTAATTTTTCTTGGTTTATTTGAAGGTGTATATGTGTGTCTTTAGGTGTATGTATCACAAGAATTGGAGAAGGATCCGCCTGTGGTCATGGATATAAGGGTTCCAATGTCTAAGAATATGGTGGGGATTCAGAAAGCGATTATTGAGGTAATGGATGCGTGTTTGAAGGAGATGAGGAAGACGAATAAGGTGGATGTGGAGGATTTGACTGTGGAGAATGGGTTGTTCAAGTCTTTTGATGAGATTGTGCGGAGGCAATTGGATCCTATTTGGCATACGTTGGGAAAGAAGACGAAGCAGCTAGTTTCGGATTTGAAGACTTTAAGGAAGTTGCTGGATTATCTTGTTAGGTATTGAAATTCTACAGCTTAATTTGGATTTTTCTTGCTCATAATTAGTTGATCTTCAGGATAGGAAGAAATGTGCATAATTGATTTTTTTCTGCTTTTAGTTATAACTTGTGTGCAGAATTGTTTTCAATTACTTGCCATTGGGAAAATTTTCCTGATCAGTGTTGATATGCATGAACTCAATGTTAAGTGAATTGATGGATTACTGTAATTGTGATCTTTCATTCGTCCTCATTGAGAATTGTCTTAAATAAAAGAGGAAAATTTAAATATACAGCCTTATTGTTCCAAGGATTGGTTATTGATTAGTCTAGTAATTAATCTGCATAGGTATGATGCAGTCAGTTATTTGAAGTATTTGGATACACTGCGGGTGTCAGAGAGTTTTCGGTCTGTTTGGATATTTGCAGAGTCCAGCTATAAGATATTTGAGCTTGCAAAGAAGCGTGTCTATCGATTTGTGAGGTCAGATGGAATTAAACTTGATGGGTCTGGTAAGAGCACAACCAGCAAAAAAAGGAAACTTAGAGGGGGAGACATTCGTGAAGAAACAGGTATAGCTTTACTCAGGCCAACTCTATTGCTGCCTTCTGATCCTGCTTAAGAAGAAGATATATTGTTCTTACAGAGATTTCTTTTTCTCTGTTTGTTTCATTGACCATCTCTTTAGATGAATTGGGTTAGGAATACTGATTAATACATAAAGACTCTATCCAGGAAATAGTAGCAAGCTTTTAAAAGCATTAGTAAGTTTGGATGATTGGGCGCTATATCTGAAATTCCTCTGTCCCCTTCATATGTGTAGACTCTGGTGGTTCTTCATCAACAGGTGTTATAGTTTTGGAGGAAGTGTTGGAGGAGGCACCGAAATGGAAGGTTTTACGTGTGAGTGAGGAAGTTCCTCTTTGTGTGTAGTTCTTATAATACGTGCACACTTACGCACGCACACACATATGTACATATTTTAAATACTGGTATGCCAATATTATATGTGGTTGATATATTGCTTTCATGGCTTGATCTTCTTTTTCTTCTCTTTCAGTTTTTGATTTATTTTAATAAGAAAACAACTAGATGAATTTACGCAAATATGGAGTTGAAACTGAGGTGTGGTTTTTGTGGCAGGAGGTTCTTGAGGAGATAGAACAGGAAAGACAGAAGGCAACTTTGACTGGCGAGGAATGTCTTGTCGAGGATGAGGAAAGTGATAGTGGCATTGTGTTGATCACCTGCAAAGATGAATGTTCATGTATGCAGCTGGAAGATATCATCACGAACAACCCACAGAAGGTTTAGTGATTTTTTTTTTGGCATAAGACATAAGATCCCCCTTTTAGTGCCCACCTCTGAGCTATCTCCCCAATCTTTCTGAAGGTTTTTGTCTGGCTAGTTGCATCCCATAATTATTAGTTGTATAGCACCTATGTTCACATTTCTCCAGATGCATCTAAGTAGCACTTCTGGTTGGTGCTATCTGTGTGACTGCTTTATCCTCTGGAACCCACTGAATAGTTGTGATTGACCTTGAAGAAAGTGAAAATGGATATTCTTCTACCATAGTTGAGAAGCATCATACTGGCACACAAGCGCACATTTTATTGACACATGTTCGTGCAATTGTGATAAAAAAGAAAAAACTTTTAGTTGACCAAATTCATGGTAGTGTATGTATATACTTGTTCATGCAAATGGTAGATGAAATTTCGGAAGGTGGAGGAAGATATTTAATTGTAGAGATGCTTGGAGAGAGATTGCTGCATTCATGTGATTGGAGGGAACACTTTTCGAACCTGTTTTAACCTCATATTCGTTGTGAATAAGCATTCATCACTTGTAGGTTCGTAATTGGTATTTTTTATTACATATAAAGGTGATGCGAGAAGTGTGGGAGAAGTACTTGCTCAGCAAAGTTGAACTGCGTGATGCACAAACACGTTACAAGAAGAAACCTAAAGTTCCTAAAGGTTTTGGCATTCTTGATGGAACTCTTCATGTAACAACTACACCAACTGCAGAAGTTAGCAGTACTAGTAAGCAGGAACACGATGCACTTTTGGCCGCAGTATCAGAAATGAGAAATAGAGCTAAGCTGGAAAAGCCCGGGGACTGTAGCCAGCCTCATGTTGGTGATGAAGGACGTAGCAATGGAACAAAAGATAAAAATAAGAAAGGAAGAGTAAATGCTAAGAGCTCTCGGCATAGAAGCAGCAGTGGTAGGAAGAAAGTTGTGACAGATGGTAATCAAGCAGTACCTGCTTCTGAAGATGAACATTTAACAGATGGATTGGTATCTGGTGGTTATTGTGAAGGTAACATCTCTGGTCATTCTGTAGACAGAGCAGTTCTCCAGAAGGAGTCTGACTGGTCAGAATCCAGAAGTGTGAAGCCACTGCCTCCTCTGCATTTTCATGCTTTAGAAAGTGAGCAGCCGATATTGGATATCTTGAAGCCGTCTGTGATAATTGTGTACCACCCAGACATGACTTTTGTCAGGGAGATTGAAGTCTACAAAGCTGAGAATCCCTCCAAAAGGTTAAAAATATACTTTCTTTTCTATGAGGAGTCTACTGAAGTTCAGAAATTTGAGGCTAGTATCCGTAGAGAAAATGGAGCATTTGAATCTTTGATCAGGCAGAAATCAATGATGATGATACCAGTTGATCAGGTTCCATAATTTTCATTTCTCACTCATCCTTGATCCATATGAAATGATTTCTCTCTAATCCTCAATATTAATGAATTTGCAGGTTTAGTAGTTGATTTGCATATTTGGAGATCTCCCAAAAATTATTTTACTGTCACTAATTCCCTGCTGTTTTGAACCTGATGTATCCATGTTTTCTTAATGTAAGGACATTATGGCTTTTGTTTTAATCGTGGGTTCCCTCAGGATGGTCACTCCCTTGGACTGAATGCTTCCATGGAGCAACAAGCTTCATCTTCCCAAAATTCTATAACGAGAAAGGCTGGCGGGAGAAAAGAAGCTGAGAGAGAGATGCAGGTTCCATTCTTCCTCTTCTAGCATCTCTGGCAGCTACTCCCTGGCAGTTGATTGAAATTGAACTGGTAATATTTCAGGTTATCGTGGATATGAGGGAGTTCATGAGCAGCCTGCCAAATGTCCTTCACCAGAAAGGCATGCGTATAATACCTGTTACTTTGGAGGTTGGAGATTATATACTCTCACCTTTGATTTGTGTAGAAAGAAAGAGTATCCAAGATCTCTTTTCGAGCTTCACGTCAGGTCGCCTCTTCCACCAGGTGGAAACAATGGCGCGCTATTATAGAATACCTGTTCTTCTCATTGAATTTTCACAAGACAAGAGCTTCTCTTTTCAGGTAACTTTACTAAAACTATAGGAAGTGTGGTATTTGATATTTGGCTGGTCTGACTCATCCTGATTGTTTTGCAGTCTGCAAGTGACATTGGTGATGACGTAACTCCCAATAGCATCATATCCAAGTTATCCTTGCTCTCTTTGCATTTCCCGCGCTTGCGAATAATCTGGTCACGCAGTCTTCATGCTACTGCTGAAATTTTCTTCTCTTTGAAAGCAAATCAAGATGAACCTGATGAGACGAAGGCAATTAGAGTTGGCGTCCCCTCAGAAGAGGGTATTGTGGAAAATGATGTGAGGTATGCATTTCTAATTGCTAAGCTCCAAGAAGTCATTAGGTTTCCGACCACGAGATTTGTGTTTCTCTGTCCACTCTTCTCTAAAGAAAGCTGAATCAGCTGGTGAAACTACTCTGCTTTACATTCTTGTATGCAGAGCTGAAAACTACAATACATCTGCTGTGGAATTCTTGAGACGTCTACCGGGTGTGACGGATTCAAATTATAGAGCCATAATGGATGGATGTAAAAGCTTGGCGGAACTCGCCCTTCTTCCCGTGGATCGCTTAGCTGAACTGATGGGCGGGCAGAAAGTTGCTCGGACTCTTAGAGAATTCCTAGATGCCAAGTATCCAACCTTATTGTGAATCTTTAATGGCATCGAGCTATCTACTCAAGCAGCGGTAACAATGCACACTCCGTTATTTAATTGTCTTTGTACCATTAGATTTGGGTTCTGTTGTTGTAGAATTAACGATTGGTGAATTGTATTCTTCATTGTTTATTTAAATCTTCTTCTGGCATTCCATTCAGGCAACATTTTCAGGGGTGCCATTGTATATCATTGTAATATGAACGTTCGTGAGAATAATGCTTTCCTTTGAAATTTGTTAAATTGAAAACGGATTTTGAACATTGATTTTCTCGGGGTGAAAATAGTGCTAGAAATAATGAAATCAGCCTCGTGAAGTTTACTGTCTCTTGGAGGCCAAATGTAATACATGGTTGCAAACCAAGTTAGGTCAAAATTGGCACTCTTGGTAGCTTTCCCCTTCCAAGATGAGCTAAGGCCATTGCATAGCTCAGAAAAATTCGGCAGATATTTGATTCCTATACTCAGGAAAGGAACCAACATACTTTTAAAGAAGGATTCCACTTCTTAATCCCATCCCTCGTAAGCAAACCTGTTCAAGATGGCAAGCCCACAAATAAAACTATTTAAGTTTTGAAATGTTAGGGTGAACCATAATCAACTTGTGACAACGGACCTTAGGAGCATAGGACCTCATCTTACTCTAAGGCAAAGTAACAGCGAAAGTCCTTGAAGAAGAAGCATTCCTAACTTGCTCTGAATTAAGATAAATAGTCTCATGTAAAGCGGTTTGAATTTGAACCAAATTCTTAAGTCTGACTATGCTATCCTCGGTCTGATATGACAGTAGCTACTCTAACATTAATAGATATATCAAAAGTCATGAAAAGATCTTAGTCACAGGAAGGTATTGTGTCCACTCTCAATGAACATCTTGTAAATGCGAGATCACCGTCGATTTATCAATAGTTAAAGATCTCTCTATTCATTAATTGCTATGAGTTGAAAAAGGGAAAAACAAGGTGAATGATACTTGCAACAAAACCTGCAGGTCCCACCGGGAGTCGAACCCAGGTCGCTGGATTCAAAGTCCAGAGTGCTAACCACTACACCATGGAACCAAGTTGGCCCCATGTCACTTTAATACAATATTTAAACTTGTGCCAAAAGATACCTGTTTCCACCGTACGGACAACCGAGCTGTCCAAGTGAAAGGAAGAGGAAGGGGCAATTTGTGACGAGAAACCCACCTTTAGTCCGATGAGGATTGATGATTTTTCATGTGTTATCAAGCACCGTAGTTGGAAAAGAAAATCATATAAAAGTATCAAAAGATTCGAAATACAAAGAAGAGACCCTATAGAGTCTTCTGGACATGCTCAACATTGTTTTTATACGGAGTTTACTGTCATGAAGGTGAAGATCTCTCACACTTCGAACTCCCTGATGAAGTAAAAAAGAAGTCTCGTCATGAGTTTAGAAACCTCACCGGTCAGTGCATGCTCTCGTCCAGCGTGGTAGGCAAAGGGACCATTCACAATATGGGCCAGGCTTTGCTCGTTCCATAAGCCTTCAGTATTAGTCCATTATACAAAGACTTTGGACCTAAAGATTGGTATCGGCCCAGTTTCACTATTAATAATCTTAGTATAAACAAAGCAGAGGTAGAACACTAAGTGGATCCGTGGCGCAATGGTAGCGCGTCTGACTCCAGATCAGAAGGTTGCGTGTTCGATTCACGTCGGGTTCAAATCCCCCGAAAATGTTGGCTACCACACCCCCAACAACGGATCAATTCTTTTGCTCTGTCTTTTTTAATTTTTTTCAAATTGTGATGATACTGCTTTATGCTGTTCCTTGGATTCATGCTTCGGTATAATCATGACATGAGTGATTTAGTGGTCAATTTGAAGTTGCAGGACCAACAACTTTGTTGCCTGATACGTCTATCTCTCTTGCTTTGCTTTGGCAGATTGAAATAATGTCATCATGCGTGCTTACATGCAAGAGGGCCTTAAATTTCCAATGCCATGTCTGTTCTTTCTAGGGCTCCACGGTTAGGAGCTTGAAAATAACCTTTCTAAAACTTGCATGGAATGCAGCTGTCTACCATTGTGCGGAGGCGAGGAATTCGGAAGAGATTTGTCGGCCATCGGGTTTTCGGCTCGAGTGGCATTTGGACTTCGGTGCTGCATTGCAAGAGACAGGCTCCTGAAGAGGCCAAAAGTAAATTGCGGGAAATGGAAATGCGGCTTGTTTCGAATTTGCCGATAGCGATCGGTGTCGCTGTATTTGGAGAGTTTGCATTCTGTTCTTCTACTTTGGACTTTGCTGTTGCTGGATAATTGGTAGTTTAAGATCATGACTTGTGGTAGGTAGTACTGGGATTCTTGGGACTTTTTGTTGGGCATTTGGGACATTATATACGCCACTTAAGACATTTTTAAGGAACATTTGGGGGCTTTATACAGTTGGTTTCTCTGCAGGATGAGGACTTGTCGTGGGCTTTGTCCATTCAGAGTTGATTGTGTCATGAGAATACGAGACATTTACTTATCAAATATAAAAATGATTAGATCAACACGATTACATCTTTTTATACCAGTCGGCATGTTATTTTACTTATTGAACACCTCTGCTTGAGGTAGCAATGAGATCTTCATAAAGGAACAGACTGCAGATTATGAACCTCATCTATAATGTTACTTGTTGGCCTCTACTAGCTCGGATATGATCTGATCATCCGTGTGGAAAGCTTTTGTGAGGATGTCTACATCGATCCCACTCCCAAACACGCTAGCCGGGATCGAAACCGTCCCAGCGCTCGCGCTCCCGAACACCCCGAGCGCCACGGCCTTGCAGTCAGGCTTCGTGTTGACCTGGAAGTGGACCAGCCCTTTTGGGAAGATGAACAGGTCGTGGGCCTGGAGGGTCTGCAGGAAGAGCTGGTTTTCCGTGTCGACGAACCCGACCTCCAGGATGCCTTCCAGGACGATCAGGAGCTCGGCCGACCGCGGGTGTGTGTGTGGCGGGTTGATCCCCGAAGGCGGGTAGATGATTTTGGCCACAGAGACGCTCTGCCCCTCGAGGGCCGGAAATTCTTTCAGTGTCGCTTTGGCTATGAGGGCCGTGGTTCGTCCTGTCAGATTGGCTTTTGCTTCGAAATACCTGAAATTGGTGAATGTGAAGTATTGCCTAGTGATATTGCTTGCATTGAGGCTCGGTGGGACCAGGAACTCCGTCAGAATGTCAGGATCTCCCGTATTCGCGAAGATTGGGTTCTTCGCAATAGCCAAGATCAAGGCACATGCTATCAGGCTAGACAATTTCTCCATTTCAAGTGTTGTGTGTGTGTGTTTTGTAGATTTTCAGTTCTTGCTGCTTTTATAGGGTCTAAAAAGCAGTCCGTAGTCACATTGTTAAGATCCAATGCTCATCGTGATTTAGTTTCTCTTTGGGATGTTGAGAATACTACAAATTAATAAGTCACATTGGCTCATCGTTGAGCGATGTTCCTGATGAGAACTGATTGGATTCTAATTGTCGGTTTATTGCTGGAAATGGCCAAATAATTTGATCCAGGTAAATCCTAAAAGACTGAACTTCTCATCTTTATTCAATAGCTACAGAATGTAAGCTTCTGAATGCGAAACGTGCTTGAAATATGGAAACAAAAAACGAGCAGAATCGGTTTTGCCTATGCTCAGGACGTTACTGTCCTATACTTTTGGACGAGAAGCTCTCATCCTCATAATTCTCAATTCCTGTCCTCTTATAGTTGTCCCTAGCTAAGCTCAAGGATGTGATGCATCCGATATTGACAGTGCCATTGTTGACATCCCGCGACTGCAAGAGACGGCATAGACCAGAACAACAATCTAAAAATGTGTTAGACTTCTGATTTTCCATTGAGACATGGTAACTTTCACAATTTTAAGCTCACATATTACAAGGAACCCTACATTCTCTGATTCATTCGACACGATCGATAATCATTTAGGTGACAAACTTGTACTAAGCTTAAACTTGTATGACTATTTCGATGAATGGAGAATGAAGTAAATGGTTTATTATTTCGCTTAGAATGGTTCAAAGATTAGGCAAATCCTAAGTGCAGGGATGTGGCACCAAAAAGAGTTTCTCAGTTCAAATGGCGATGTCGATTTATCTAAGACCTTAAGCGCGATAGGTAGGATTGTACAGTTTGTTCTGATCTCAACAGACAAAAGATGGTTAAAACCGAAGAATAATCTCCATGGGTTCTCATTTGCTGGCTGTGTAGAATCCAAAGTTGCAAGGCGAATGCTTCTGCGGAGCATGTATTAGCTGGAACTTGGAAGTTATGTGCTCAGTCACTTTTGCCTGAAACTCTTCCTTTACAATCTTATCATCTTAAAAGCCTATTCTCAGTGTTTCATCACTGAAAATGGAGGTTACTGCTTGTAGAATAGTCCTATCACTTGGCTAATGAACAAAATGTCAGGAACAATTTGCTGGGCAAAAGAATAGAACCACGGTTGATATTATATGGGGTTTAAGCTACGATGCGAAAAGGGTTGGCTGCATTCACTGGATTACCAAAGTGGACGGCGTTGTCAAAATGCGCAGAATTGGTTTGGTCTTATACGGTTGGATCGATCACGTAAGCGATGAAGCAAGTCTAACTAATTAAGCTATTCACGATGGGATGAGTAGCTTTGGGAGCAGTTCTAGTGCCAGAGCCAACGGCTTAAAGTTCGGTTGTTTTTTCGAAAAATTCTCACTACTAGATTTGGTCGGTCCCGTATGAAGCTGCTACATATGTACAGTACTGCTATTAGTTTTCTGATTTGTATTCATAGGGGCGTTACATAACACAAGCACATCCGAATAAGCGCACAAAAGAAACGGCAAAAAGACCAGCAACAACGTCAATTAGAGGGCACATGTTTTTTTATTGGTAAAATGGTGAGGAAAGACGACTGGGATTAGCGACCCCCTCTGCAAAGTCCGAAGTTGACGAGCCCGTCTCCCAGTATGATGCCAACAACCATGAAATCTCTTCACGTGAGATATGATGATGTTAAGTAAAGCAGTAATAGAAGCTCTCTCAAAATGTGAATCCAGCTCGCGAAAGATAAAGAACGTCTTTATCGCTAAGCTAATCATCTCGGTAGTGTTAAATGTCACAACATACTTTGGCATCATGCTTTAGGCCAATTAGCATAGGTCACGCCACATCGCAAATTCTTTTTTTTAATTTGACGAATCACATACTCAAATAGCAATCAGCCCTTAAAGAAAGTCCGAACAGATTCCATTGTTTCCATGTAGAAAGGGAGAGGAGCAAGTGTCGTGAAATTTGTTTATATATTATTCGATGGCAATAAAATTCATCTGGTGGATCCGTGGCGCAATGGTAGCGCGTCTGACTCCAGATCAGAAGGTTGCGTGTTCGATTCACGTCGGGTTCAAATCCCCCGAAAATGTTGGCTACTGCCCCCAACAACGGATCATTTTTTTTTCTTTTTCCAAATTATAATAACGCTTTTTCCCATTTCTTTACATTATATTTTTGCTGCTTGTTGGATTCATCATCCATGCTTCTGTATGATCATGATGAGTGATTTAGTAGTCAATTTGAAGTTGGAGGACCGACGACTTCGTTGCCCAATACGTCTATCCTTTCTTGCTTTGCTTTTGCAGATTGAAAGATGGTTACATGCATGAGGACCTTAAAGTTCCAACGCTATGTCCGTTCTTTCTTGGACTCCACAAGTAGGAGCTTGAAAAATAACCTTTCTAAAATTTGCATGGAGTGCCATTATCTACCATTGTGCGAAGACGAGGAATTCAGGAGAGATTTGTAGGACATCAAGTTTTCGGCTCAAGTGGCATTTGGATCTTCGGTGCTGGATTGCAAGAGACAGGTTCCTGAAGAGGCTAAAAGTAAATTGCGGGAAATGGAAATGCGGCTTGTTTCGAATATGCCGAATGCCACTATCTACCATTGAGCGAAGACAGAGGAATTTGGAAGAGAATTGTCGGCCATCGAGTTTTTGGTTCGAGTGGCATTTTGGATCTTCGGTGCTGGATTGCAAGAGACGGGTTCCTGAAGAGGCTAAAAGTAAATTGCGGGAAATCGAAATGCTGCTTATTTCGGAAATGCCGATAGTCATCAATGTTGCTGTATTTGGAGAGTTTGAATTTACTTGTGATGTTACCGTGCTGCTACTTTGGAGTTTGTTGTTGCTGGATCATTGGTAGTTTAAGATCATGATTTATGTAGGTAGTACTGGGATTCTTGGGACATTTTGTTGGGCATTTGGGACATTATATACGGCACTTGGGACATTTTTAAGGTACATCTGGGTGACTTGTCGTGGATTTTGTTAATTCGCAGTTGATTGAGTCATTCGAATACAAGACATTTACATATCAAATGTAAAAAAAATCACTAAATCAACACGATTACATATCTTCTTTTTAATTTAATCGGCATGTTATTTAACTTATTGAACACCTCTGTTTTAGTTAGGAATGAGATCTTCGTAAAGGAACAGACTGCAGATTGTGAACCTCATCTACAGTATGTTACTTGTTGGCCTCTGCTAGCTCGGATATGATCTGATCATCCGTGTGGAAAGCCTTTGTGAGGATGTCCACGTCGATCCCACTCCCAAACACGCTAGCCAGGAGTGAAACTGTCCCAGCGCTCGCGCTCCCGAACACCCCGAGCGCCACGGCCCCTGGAAGTGGACCAGCCCTTTTGGGAAGATGAATAGGTCGTGGGCCTGGAGGGTCTCCAGGAATAGTTGGTTTTCCGTGTCAATGAACCCGACCTCCAGGATGCCTTCCACGAAGATCAGGAGCTCGGCTGACTTTGGGTGTGTGTGCGGGGGTTTGATACCTGAAGGCGGGTAGATGATTTTGGCCACGGAGACGCTCTGCCCCTTGAGGGCCGGGAATTCTTTCTGTATTGCTTTGTCTATGAGGGCCGTGGTTTGTCCCGTCAGATTGGCTTTTGCTTTGAAATTCCTGAAATTGGTGAATGTGAAGTATTGCCTAGTGATTGTGCTCGCATTGAGGCTTGGAGGGACCAGGAAATCCTTTAGATGTCAGGATCTCCCGCATTTGCGAAGATTGGGTTCTTCGCAATAGCCAAGATCAAGGCACATGCTATCAGGCTAGACAATTTCTCCATTATAAGTGTTGGGTGTGTGTGAGTATTTTGTGGATTACTCAGTTCTTACTGCTTTTATAGGGTCGAAAAGCAGTCCATAGTTGCATTGTTAAGATCCAATGCTCATCGTGATTTAGTTTCTCTTTCGGATGTTGAGGAGAATACTGCAAAGTAATGAGTTATATTGGCTCATTGTTGAGCAATGTTCCTGATGAGAACTGATTGGATTCTGATGTTTGGTTTATTACTGAAAATGGCCGACTAATTTGATCCAAGTAAATCCTAGAAGACTGAACTTTTCATCTTTATTCAATAGCTGCACAATGTAAGCTTCTGAATGCGAAATGTGCTTGAAATATGGAAACAAAAATTGTGCAGAATCAGTTTTGCCTATGCTCAGGAAGTTGCTGTCCTATACTTTTGGACGAGAAGCTCTCATCCTCATAATTTTCCACTCCTGTCCTGTTATAGTTGTCCCTAGCTAAGCTCAAGGGTGATGCATCCGATATTGACAGTGCCATCGTTGACGTCCCGTGACTGCAAGACACGGCATCGCCCAGAACGGCAATCTCAAAAAGTGTTTATACTTCTGATTTCCATTGAGACGTGGGAACTTCCACAATTTTCAGCTCACATATATTTTGATAATCATTTAGGTGACAGACTTGTACAAAGCTTAAACTTGTATTGCTATTTTGATGAATGGAGAATGAAGAAAGTGGTTTATTATTTCGACTTAGAATGGTTCAAATATTAGGCAAATCCTAAGTGCAGGGATGTGGCACTAAAAAGAGTTTCTCAGTTCAAATGGCGATGTCGATTTATCTAAAACCTTGAGCGCAATATTTTTGCTGCTTGCTGGATTCATCATTCATGCTTCTGTATTATCATGTTGAGTGATTTAGTGGTGAATTTGAAGTTGGAGAACTGACAACTTCATTGCCCGATACTGTCTACCCTTTCTTGCCTTGCTTTTGCAGATTGAAAGATGCTTACGTGCATGAGGACCTTAAAGTTACAATGCAATGTCTGTTCTTTCCTAGACTCCACAAGTAGGAGCCTGAAAATAACCTTTCTAAAACTTGCATGGAATGCCATTATCTACCATTGTGCGAAGACGAGGAATTCGGAAGAGATTTGTCGGCCATTGAGGTTTCGGCTTGAGTGGCATTTGAATCTTCGGTGCCGGATTGCAAGAGACAGGTTCCTGAAGAGGCTAAAAGTAAATTGCGGGAAATGGAAATGCGGCTTGTTTTGAATACGTGGATAGCGATAGGTGTCACTGTATTTGTAGAGTTTGAATTCTGTTGTGATGTTGCTGTGCTGCTACTTTGGACTTTTCTGTTGCTGGATAATTTGTAGTTTAAGATCATGACTTGTGGTAGGTCCTAGGTAGTACTTGGGATTCTTGGGACTTTTTGTTGGGCATTTGGGACATCATGTGGGGGTTTTGTGCAGTTGGTTTCTCTCCAGGATGAGGGCTTTTCGTAGATTTTGTCCATTCACAGTTGATTGTGTCATGAGAATTCAAGACATTTACTTATCAAATATTACAATCATTGGACCAACACAATTACACATCTTCTTTTTATCCAATCGGCATGTTATTTAACTTGTTGAACACCTCTGTTTGAGGTAGGAATGAGATCTTCATAAAGGACCAGACTGCAGATTATGAACCTCATCTACAGTATGTTACTTGTTGGCCTGTACTAGTTCGGATATGATCTGATCATCTGTGTGGAAAGCCTTTGCAAGGATGTCCATGTCGATCCCACTCCCAAACACGCTAGCCGGGATTGAAACCGTCCCAGCACTCGCGCTCCTGAACACCCCGAGCGCCACGGCCTTGCAGTCAGGCTTCGTGTTGACCTGGAAGTGGACCAGCCCTTTTGGGAAGATGAACAGGTCGTGGGCCTGGAGGGTCTGCAGGAAGAGCTGGTTTTCCGTGTCGACAAACCCGACTCCAGGATGCCTTCCAGGACGATCAGGAGCTCGGCCGACCGCGGGTGCATGTGCAGTGGGTTGATCCCTGAAGATGGGTAGATGATTTTGGCAACGGAGACGCTCTCCCCATCGAGGGCTGGGAATTCTTTCTGTGTCGCTTTGGCTATGAGGGCCGTGGTTCATCCCGTCAGATTTGCTTTTGCTTCAAAATACCTGAAATCGGTGAATGTGAAGTATTGCCCAGTGATATTGCTTGCATTGAGGCTTGGAGGGACCAGGAAATCCGTCAGAATGTCGGGATCTCCCGCATTCGCGAAGATTGGGTTCTTCGCAATAGCCAAGATCAAGGCACATACTATTAGGCTAGAAAATTTCTTCATTTCAAGTGTTGTGCGCGCGCGTGGGTTTTGTGGATTTTCAGTTCTTGCTGCTTTTATAGGGTCGAAAAAACAGTCCGTAGTCACATTGTTAAGATCCAATGCTCATCATGATTTAGTGTCTCTTTGGGATGTTGAGAATACTACAAATTAATAAGTTGTATTGGCTCATCGTTGAGCGATGTTCCTGATGAGTACTGATTGGATTCTAATGGTTGGTTTATTGCTGGAAAAATGGCCCAATAATATAATCAAAGTAAATCCTAAAAGACTGAACTTCTCCTCATCTTTATTCAATAGCTGCACAATGTAAGTTTCTGAATGCAAAACGTGCTCGAAATATGGAAACAAAAACGAGCGGCGTCGGCTTTGCCTATGCTCAGGAAGTTACAGTCCTACACTTTCGGGAGAAGCTCTCAACCTCATAATTCTCAATTCCTGTCCTCCTATAATTGTCCCTAGCTAAGCTCAAGGGGGTGATGCATCCTATACTGACAGGGTCATTGTTGGCGTCCAGCGACTGCGAGAGACGGCAATCTCAAAGTGTTTTAGACTTCTGATTTCCATTGAGAAATGGCAACTTCCACAAGTTTCAGCTGACATTTAATTTTGATAATCATTTAGATGACAAACTTGTATGAAACTTAAACTCGTATAATTATTTTGATGAATGGAGAATGAAGAAAATGGTTTATTTATTTCTACTTAAAACGGTTCAAATATCAGGCAAATCCTAAAGCCTCAAGTGCAATCCGTAGGATCCTGCAGTTTGTTCTAATCTCAACAGACGAAAGATAGTTAAAACCAAAGAAAAATCCCCATGGGTACTCATTAGCTGGCTGTGTAGAAACCAAAGTTGCAATGAGAATGCTTCTGCAGAGCATATCTGAGCTGTAATTTGGAAGTTATGTGCTCAGCCGTTCTTGCCTGAAACTCTT
Organism: Syzygium oleosum; assembly: GCF_021117445.2. Classification (NCBI taxonomy): domain Eukaryota; kingdom Viridiplantae; phylum Streptophyta; class Magnoliopsida; order Myrtales; family Myrtaceae; genus Syzygium; species Syzygium oleosum. The sequence continues at coordinate 1,037,025 of NW_026607516.1, read as the reverse complement.
CTTGTGCAGTCTTATCATCGCAAAAGCCTGTTCTTAGTGTTCATCAATGAAACAATGTAAGTTACTGGCTTAGTGCTTGTAGAATAGTCCTTTCACTTTGGCTAATGAAACAAAGTATCAGAAATAACTTGCTGGGCAAAAGAATCGAACCGCAGTTTGATCTCATATGGAGTTTAACATATGATTCGAAAAGGGTCAGTTGCACTCATTGGATTACGGAAGTGGACGGCATTGTCGAAATATACGGAAACGGTTTGTTCTTATACAATCGGATCGATCACGTAAGCGATGAAGTAAGTCTAACTAATAAGCTATTCATCAACGACGGTATGAGTAGCTTTGGGAGCAGTTCTGGTGCAACTTCGGTAGTCTGTACAGCTATTGGTTTTCTGGTTTGTGTTCCGCGGAACATCCGAATTAGCACACAAAAGAATCAGTAAAACGACCAGCAACAGCAACAACATCAACTAGAGGGACATAATATACACCACTTAGATAATTCCTTTCTATTGGTAGAATGACGAGGAAGGGCGACTAGGACTAGAGATTTCTTTGGGCCAGGTCTGAAATTTCTCCACCCGAGACATGCCGCATCTAGGTAACGCGACTCGAGCCTTCTAGAGGGTCTCTCGCGACATGAATGGAATGCATGAAGAGACAAGCAGCACCTTAATCACTAAGCCAATCATCTTGGTAGGGTTAAACGTCATAATATACTTTGGCATGCTTTAGACTAATCAGCATGGACCACGCCACAACTCAAAAGCATATAATAATAAAATCCATGTAGTTTCGTCTAAATCAAACCGCCTATCTCTTCACCTTTTTTCTTTAACTTGATGAATCATATACGAAAATAGCAATCATCCCATAAAGAAAGTCCATACAGATTTCATTATTATCATGTACAGAATGGGAGGACCAAGTGCTTGGAAGTTTTGTTATATAATATTTGATGGCACCGAGGTACATCAAGCGGATCCGTGGCGCAATGGTAGCGCGTCTGACTCCAGATCAGAAGGTTGCGTGTTCGATTCACGTCGGGTTCAAATCCCCCGAAACCGTTCGCTACCGCGGCGGATCGTTTTTTTTTTTATAATTATTTTTTAACGATTTTCTTTCCAATTTTCGTTCTCCTGAGGTGAAAAATGTGAAACATGGGCCTTCGGCTGAGCCCAGTAGAAGTTGTGTTTTTTTCTCGGCCCACATCTTCGGCCCAGTTCAAGTTATGGGTAGACTTTCCTTTTCGCAAGCGCTATTGGACACATTCTATTTACGCTACCCTTGTCTTGGCGCAATTGTAAAATGATTAAACACGTACGAAAACGGAGTTAGCCAGTCCACCCCAAAAATAAATAAATAGATAAATAAATAACAGAGTTGGCTAGGTCTTGCAAATGCAATCAACTATAGAAAATAAAAAATTGGACTAATGGCGGGATGGTCTCTAGGTCACTCATTTCTGAGACAAAAAGTTTGAAGATATATTTGGGACAAATGTAAAGTTGAAGGTTTTTGGAATGGCCTTCTATTACACTACCCTTGTCTTGGCGCAATTGTAAAATGATTAAACACGTACGAAAACGGAGTTAGCCAGTCCACCCAAAAATAAATAAATAGATAAATAAATAACAGAGTTGGCTAGGTCTTGCAAATGCAATCAACTATAGAAAATAAAAAATTGGACTAATGGCGGGATGGTCTCTAGGTCACTTATTTCTCGAGCGACTTATTTTGATCAAACTCTCATGTGAGATTTTTAAACACATACGGCACTCGTAATGCGCTTCACTTCATGCATTGCTCTGGAACGAGATATTGAACGGGACTCGACGAGGGCAAAGTAGAACTAAACCGAGATCCGATGCTCTCGATTTTCTTTCCTCACTTCAACCTACACGAGAACATGGATCCTAATCATATTAGAGCTGCATCATAGTTAGAATGCGCCGCGAAAAGGGTATTCGTACCCAAAACTGACGCGGGTGACCCGAGTTTCCTTCGGGTCCCGATTCCGATATGACCCCATGCCTCGTCAGCCCATACTGCTCCCGAAAGAATGCTACAATCGTCTTGTAAATCAGACACCATTTGGGGGAAATTCCTGCAGAAATGTTGCTGTCAATCGCAAGAACCTGGAACACATCAAACACGTGAGGGTTGTCCCCATCCTACCTTGATTGTGCTTAAAGGCCAACCCAAAGCTCTTGATGGCCTTCCACGGAAAGCACTGGAGGTTCTCACTTCGTAGTTGCACACGCAGAGTTATGGTGCAGTATGACCCTCTAATTTCACATCAACACTTAGACACATTTGTCCCCTAATCTGACTCAAACCAACCGAAATAACGCCTCTTAACGGTTCTCTTACATCCCTCTCGACATCATGTTATATCTCACGTCCTCTTCGTCACAACTGGACTAGTCTGCCCCATCCCGAGCTGTCTACTTCACTCTCGTCACTGTATATATACATGCAAGCAAGAGCTCTGGTCCCAGATAACGCAGAAACGACGGTGCAAGACATCGCAGAAAAGGCTTCAACTTGGAAGGAGTGTTCTACAGGTTTAGTGTATCTGCAGTTCTTCGATTTTGGTTGGATTGTTTAATCATATGCAGTAGCTCTTCGTTGATTATCATGTCGAGTTTGCTGCGCATTTCCAGATTCTTCTTCTCTGTCCGGCGTCATCCCGATGGAGCTCGTGAATCAGTCTCTGCGACTCGATGCGTCGCGTGGCTCGACGGTGAATATGGACCCATCTTTTCCCTTCACAGTTTCATATCACCTATTCAATGTTTGTAAATGCCGTGCAGACACCGGACATGACCGTATGTTGTTGTTAGGACGATCACGACACACAACATCATATATATTTATGAAAACTTTGTAATATTGTAAAGTTTAACAAGACGATGCACAGAAACTTGGAGCAATATACATTTCTGCGCAAATGTTAGGGAAGTCCAGGAAGAATGCGGGGGGCGTCCGAGTATATATATTTACTAAGTAGATGTTTGCACATTGAACTGCATTTTTGTTTTCTTCAGGTTGATCTCGACCGTGGCCCAAAGAAAGCATCTCTAGGAGCAGGATTATCATTATCGGATGAGGAATCCAGGATTCGCGGTCAACTTGAGCTCGACGTGGAGCGAGATTTGGAGGAGGAAATCAAGGATGGGATATATCGCCTATCTCTGCAACTCCACCGGCTTTACCAACACAAGAAGGAGAGAGTTTCGAGAGCGTCGCAATCCGTACAGAGTGCGACGAAAGATCGACAGCGAGTCGAGGAGAAATTGGTCTCGGAGGTGAATATAAGCATCAAAATGGAAGGAGGGACCAAGGTCGAGATTAGAGAAACCAAGAGAGAGGCCAAGAGAGATAAACCTCGGCCTTGCATGGCCTCGGCAATGCCAAATTCAAACTGTCATGCTAATAATAGTAAGCACGGAACAATTGTTCGGAGAGGGAAGAAGTTCGACTGGGCGACATCTCTTCGATCGGGAGGAGGCGAGAGCGTCGTCGATGAGAAAGGACACGCTGATGATTCAGGGAAACCGAGGATACATCCCCGCGACCGCTGCCTTTCCCGTTCAAACCTCCGAAGCGAGGGTTGCAGAAGCAGCGTCGTCGTCGGGGACTCGGCGAGGCACAAAGTGAATCGGCGCGTTGATCACAAGTTGCTCAACATGGAAATGGGTTGGAAAAGCTGATGGATGGAGCTTTTAGTTTACTCTGGCTGTCTAAATAAGAGGTGGTTTGTGTTAGGTAATGCATGCATGGAATAAATGTTCAACGTTGGTTGCGTACGTTGAATTGCGATTTAACCCACCTGAAGATTGAGATTAAAGTTTAAGAATTACGATGGAATAATAAAATTTTTTATATTTATAACTGTTTTGTACTTATATAGTTGTTATAATGTAATTTTCTAATAAATTTTTTGGTAAATTACTAACCTAATCATCTTATTGCTAATTACTTTGATAAGACTGTCTTGTCACGTAGACGATAAGACACTCCACTCATTGATCGTCACGTGTCCGAATGGGATCTATTTTTCCAATTTTGTCTCTTCATCTCTCTCCCTCTCGCCTCCACCTCCGCCTTCACCCATCCATATCGTCCTTCTTCTCCTTTGCACAGGCAACGTCTTCTTCCATATCGATTACGGCTTCGCCACCTACTCCACCGACACTTTCGATACCACCTGACTGTCCAATCGCTTCTTCACCGGCAGCTCATCCTCCGTCGTCACTTCACTCCTTGATTTTTCGTCCTCGCCCTCGCAAAATCGACGAGGGTGGAGCCTGTTGGCCAAGCCGGTCGCCGAACGGCCGAGTACCAGCCACAGACCAAAGAGAAAGACAGGAAGAAAAGAACAAAAGAAAGAAACAGTGAAGAAGGAGAGAAATTCAAGGAGCAGATGAGAGACAAAAGAGACTGACTAGTGGAGCCCACCTGAACATGTGTCGAGCGTTGAATAGGGTGTCTTACTACTTACTTACGTGGCAAAACCGACCTTTCTAATGTTTTCTCAATTATTTTTAAAGTTATAAATCGCGTCGCCGCCACGTCAGCATCTCTTTGGTGGATGGGCCTAAGCATTTCTTTCGCCGAACAATGAAGGGTTTAAGCATAAGCCTCTTTCCCGGAACACCGTACACCTTTGAAAACCTCCGCCGACTTGACCCCGCGCGCAGCTGAGCTCAGCCGAGAAAATGGATGCGGCGGAGAGCGGCGGCTCTGCGGCGGCGGCGGACGCCGTCGTCGACTCGCTGTCCGACAGCTTCAGACGGGTGCCTCCGGCGGCTGTCCCGCCTCTGCTCGATTGCATCCTGGCGTCGACCGGGACGCCTTCTTCGTCGCTGCTCAACTCGCTTCTCGATTCTTTTGATGATCTCACCAAGGTATCACCAAATCTCTCTATACGGAAATAGACTTCTTAGCGGGGTTCGTGAGGTTTTGTGGGACCAGGGTTTGAATGCGTCTTTGTTAGCGGAGTCGGAAGTTTCTGCTTCGTCTGGCGGAGTAGCTGCAACTGTTTGGTTGCTGATTTTAACTGTCTTCTATGTGCGTTTTTGGTTAAATGCTTGAGCTTTGAGGTGGTTGTTAGCCGTCTCGCGCGAGCTTGGAGTTGCCCGTCTAGCTTGTGTCTTTGCCCGAAACCATTGGAGTAGCTGGTTGATTTTGTTGTCTGTGATTAATTTTGTTAGGATGTTATCAAGGACGGTGAAAATCTGGACTCCGAGGCCCGCAATTATGTTGCGTCTCTGGTGTGTGCACTGTGTCATCTCCTTAAGAAGCGCGGTGAGTTCGGTCCTGACTTCCATTTCCAGATGCTGTATGCATTTGTCCGATGAAGGAAACATTGCGTGATGTTCTCGCTTGTTGTTGGCTCTTTTAATCCTTCGACACCACGTGAATCATTTTGACTTTGTTTAGTGTTCTTGAAGTTGTCATGACATCTGTCAGCGCAAGGCAAATGTCATTCGCTACCTATTAGCGTCTGTTTTTGCATAAATCTTGTTGACGGGGCTGCTACCCGTAACCTTACTTGTATTCGTTCACTTGGAAATGAAGTGGGGCTAGACTTGCTTTCCTGTCAATCTTCTGCATTTCATGCTCCATAATTACAATGGATCCTTGAAATCCTGATGAATTTGCAAAGTGACCTGAATAAGCACTCTTATAATGTTGGCTAGGTGCTGTTACAATCTGTGTAAGTAAAATATATTATTAAAAAATCTGTTCACCTTGCTTCTTCAGCTTCTCTGATATTGTATACCCGGCATATACTGATATACCATTCCATATTATTAATCGGAGCTCCAGTTAGCTCAACATGGCATTGGAAGGCATGTTTAGATCCTTTGTCAATGAGGTGAATTTAGGTTGTGATGGAAAGGATAAGGAATGAGTCAAAATGATGGGCCGCTCAGCATAATGGACTAAGTATTTGCACTCCTCCATTCAACGTCGATGAAGGGATAATGTGGGAAGAAATGTGTCAAAGAATTCCAACCGAGAATTGACCTATTATTTGAGGCAGGTTTATGCATATAAGGTCAAGATAGTATCATAAGCAAGATATGGGGGATAGCTCTAACTCTCTCTCACATGCAGTTTTGATGATGAAAGGCATGTAGAGTTGAAGAACTGGGTAAGATGAACAAGAATCTGCACATAGAATAAAAAATAAATTGAGTATATCAAATTGAATTTTACCTTTGATGCAATGTCAACAATTTGAAATCCAAAATCTTAATATTTTTGGTTGGTATCCTTTAAAAACAAAGTTACAACATGGATTGGCCTTGAACTTTGGATTAAGATGGAAGGGATGTCAAGCAATGAAAAAGTACATTTTGAGCAAAGAATGGAAGGGGGTAAATTAATTTAAACTTTTCACTGAGTGAAGGAAAAGGATGGATGGCCGAGAATGCCACTTGTTCTTCGTCCTTTATAAAAGTCAGGTAAAAGTAATAGATAGGAAGAAAGCGTGAGATTGGCTTGCTGACTTTATTTGTTCTACAGGGGTTACTCATGATGTTCTGCGGTCTTATGTATGGAGAGTTTTCATTCCTCTCATGAAGACGGTGCACGCTTTCGACTGTGAAATTCAGAATCAGGTAGGAACAGTACATACTAGTCTTGATTTTACTCTCTTCTCTAGTGTATCTCTTCATTTGACTGAGTGGTGCTATTTTGTTTGCTTTGCATACTGTCATAAAGATTGGGGATTCGTTCTTTGAAGTTGTGACCGAGACAAACGCATGGAGAGTTGTTGAGGTCACGTTGGTACCTTTTCTTCTAAGATCCATTGGCCTCTCCATAGGGATGTCTCAGAAACCCGGGTCACATGGTGTTGAATGGAGAACCTGCTCAATCCATGATGATTACAATGTAACAAACTCAGTAATTGAGGATGAAAAGAAGCTTTCCTGCTTTGGGTCTCTTACGTTAACCTTATCGTGTCACATTCTTGCTCAACTATTGAATGCTGCTCTACAAAATGAACAAGCATCTGTAAAGTCAGAAATGAAGTTGGAAAACGAGTATTATGAAGAGAAGTTTACTGGTGCTTTGCTTTACGATCTTTGCAATGTGGCTGAGCAATTGCTTCTGCTAAGCTCAGAACATCGGTCTTGTGCGATTCTACTCTTGCTCCCCATAATTTTCAAAGCATTTTTGACTTGCAGCTGCTTGAAGATCACAGTTCATGGGGATATATGTGTACTTTCCAGGTGCTGATGTCTTACTGCTTTATCTTATTGCATGATTTTGCAATATGATTTTTCTGCACTCGCTTTTCATTTCCAGTTTTAACATTTTGGTTGTTCGTCATCCAGGAGGCTTTTCTCTGAAAAAATTTGGAAGTGTTGCAGAACACTGTTTTTTCTTGGATATTTAGAGAGAAGAGATGCCTACCGTGTTCTCTCTCTTTATGTGTCTTTTTCTGCATGTACAGAGAAAAGTGGTCATGGTGACACCAAACATGGAGACAAAGAATTTGATATCAGGGGTGAAAAAGAATTTTGGGATGAAATGAAAAGAGGCTTGGTACTAGCTATACTTTTGTTCCATTTCTGAACATGTTTATGGTGCAGTAGCATCATTCTTTTCCCTATCGTTCTCATTTACTTTTGTTCTGGTTAGGTTGATAAGGAAGGTTTTCTGAGGAAACAGTCATTACATATATTGAAGATTGCTCTAGGCACGAATAAGGAGGACCGGAATTGCTTTGGTGGTTTAGATAAAAAATCATGTGATAAGCAGTCCGATACACGATCTCTGACAAAGCGGGAGCAATGGGCTGTTAAGGAAGCCAGGTCACTAGGCGTAGGGAAAGAGTGCAATTTGTCTGAATCCCTACCTGACAGTAGGTGGAAGTGGGAGGCATTCTTGCTGCTTTATGAGATGCTCGAAGAATACGGCACTCACTTGGTTGAAGCAGCTTGGAATCACCAGGTCAGTTGGTTCTTAATGCTTTCTACTTGGATACAGTTCTACAATTGGTGGTTCTATCTCTCTACACCTTCTATCAAGACTCTGTCTGTCTCTGGTGTATCCCCCATTTATTGGGTGACACCACTTTGTTTTAGTAATTCTCAAGAATTATGCACATAACTGACCTAACAAGCGAAGCCATTGACTTTTATCGTCCTTTTTGCTGTTACCTCCTCTCCTGGTTTCCTTAATATATCTATCCCAGTAAATTTGTCTTCCTCTGGTGATTGAATTTCCAGTGAAGTTGCTCTTTCATGTCTGCAATAAACTTGACTTTGCCTATGCTAATTTTATACCTTTGTTGCTGTTTTCTATCACTTTTGGCTTGCATCAGACTAGTTTGCTGTTTGGTAATCAGTGCTGATTTATAGGTTTTTTGCAGGTATCCTCGTTGCTTCATTTTTGTGGCTCACATTACAATTCTGGAAACTCTGGCAATGAAGCTACTGGTTGTAATGTTGTTTCCGGCGAATTTTCTAACTGGTTGTCAGTCTTGTGGGAAAGGGGTTTCTCTCATGATAATCCTCAAGGTAGTAGCTTTATGTGATATGCAGGTTTAGTGAATGTAATAGATGAAGTTGTTTGCTAATTATCTGTCAGAATATCATGTGTGGTGATGATTTATTTAATGAAGTGGATTATTTTTATTTCCAGTTAGAGTACAGCTTATTAATAATTAGTGTGCAGTGGCTTATCTCTTTTCCCCGTGTCTTCGATGGTTTGACAGTTAGATGCCTGATAATGGAGTCATTTCTGGGCATCGAATGGGAGAACTACGGAAGCTGTGCTAAAGCTCTACCTGAGTCTTTTGTTCTTGGTCCATTTATGCAAGGGTTGAATGACCCTGTGCACCACAAGAATTTTGGTTAGTGTTTTTTTTACTGCACTTGAGGGCTTTGCTTTTGGGAAAACACATTTCTCTCACTTACTTATTATCGGGAAGAGAAGGGAAAGAGAGAGAGAAGGGGGGGGGGGGGGGGTTTGCAGGTGTGTGCATGTGCTTTGGTGCACCAGTGTTAGTGTAAATGGCATACGCCTGCTATCGCATGTGCGAGTTGGTTCCCACGTGCTTATGCGTGCATATTTGCTCATTTTGCTAGCAACCTTACATGTGAATATACACTGTTAAAGCTAAGTGAAACCTTTTTCTTTCTCCCTAATTATAGGCTTAAAAGGAGCTTATTCTTCAGTTGCAATCGAAGGTGCTGCAAAGTTTCTATACCAATATACTGGTCACCTGAATGTAAGGTATGTTATACTGGAAAGGTGCTTTTTCATAAAGATATTTTATTTCATTTATTTTTTGGCCAGCCAGAAATTATTTTATCTGGAAATGAGTAACCACAGTTGTTTGGGAGTTTTTTAAACCTTGCAACTTTAACCATTTTCTGACTTTACGTGTGATAAATTTCTGATACACATGGCCTATGTAGCACCGACACCGAAACGCGACACGTCATTTCTCAAAAAATAGAGAATTCCGACACGTTGTATATTAAATATATATTTTTATCTATACATGATAAATTATTATTTTTAAATTTGATTTAAATCCACAAATAAAATAAATAATAAAGAGCCTAGAATTTACTTCGTGTCTTAGAAAAATAAATAATAAAAAAAATGGTGCGCGCTGGGAGGGAGAGGAGGTGGAGCCGTTTGCTGGAGGAGTTCTTGGTCCACGAAACGGAGGAGGGTGGTAATGGGTTCAGGGTCTGAGGGTGGGGATTCGGGGGTTTGGAGCTTGGAGGATGCGAAGGAAGTATATGAGAAATGGTGAGGAAATAGACGCAATCGGTGTTCCTCTTCAAGGCCTCCTCCTCGGCGGACGTCGTTGGTTCGAGCAAAGAAGAGAAATCGCGAATCGAGAGGAGGGAGTACAAAGCACGAGTGAAGGCACGGTGAAGATGAGAACAGAAGACTAGGGTTTTCTTTCACCCTTTTCTTTCTTTTTCTTTTTTTTATAAATTTACATTTTGACCCCTAATTTTTTGAAAATTTATAAAATTGACCCCGTGCGTGTCGGAATCGCGTGTCAGGATTCCAGACTCGTGTATCGGCAGCGTGTCCGGCGCGTTGACCGCGTGTCGGAACATGTCGGAGCGTGTCGGACACTGACACGTTGGCCTCCTGAACGTGTCCGTGCTACATAGCATATGGAAGGACACTGACATTATGCTAGGTAAATAAATTTGAAATAATAAATTATAAGGTTTCCTCAATAGTTCATCAACATATATAGTATTTAGTTAATATGCAACCCAACCTTACAATTTGTTAGAAAGTCCAGCCCAAAAGCTTAAGCCATTAGCTAGAGGGAACTGCGTATCAGGCTTATGTGAACTCCATAAGCAAGCAATGTGAGATACTTTAAGACCCTCTTTCACGTGCAAATTGAACAGAATATGATACGTGGAATAGGTATCTCACTCCTGAAATAAAGCTCGGGTGGAATGTGGCTCTAACCCAAAAGCTTAAGCTATTAGGTGGAAGAAGACATGCATATAAGACTTATATAAACCTATAAACAAGCAATGTGGGATATTTTAAGATTGCTTTTACCATGTTTGCCTTGTTATGTGTAACTGTTCGTAACAGCATGCTTTTGGCTGGACACCACACAGGATACTAACAAATGAAATTGGACAAAATGATGTCTAAGGTTTTCTTTGTAGTTTTTTTGCGTACATTGTATTTTGGGTTAGTTTGATGTAAATTCAAGGTGTTTTCCTTGTACGGATAGGACATTTGAATTGATCATTTTGTATTATGGCGTTAACCCTAAAAATAGCTCTAGAAAATTTAGCAGTTTCGCTAAATGATTGTTTTTCATGTGCTCATGCATTTATGTACTCACTTACCCAAACAAAAAATAGTATATGAAGCTGCACTGCCCGATGATCATGACTTTGCTATTTCTCGCTTTCAAAGTTCTACAAGTGAGGAAGTATGATTTGACTTCTACCTCTATTTTCAAGAATGCTTTTGAACTTAGTTGGTATTTTTCGGTTACTTGAGTTTAGCTTCGGGAACTAGAAGTAGTTCAAATGCTTAACTCATCCATAAGGCGGTTGCAGGACACAGGTGGAATTTCTGAGGAATGTATCTTCTCTTGCTAAGCAACAATCTTTTGGTAGAGCTGGATTGATGGCCCTTTCTGAATGCATTGCTTCAGTGGCTCGTAGAATTGTGGTGGGTGATAGGTGCAAGTCAGAGTGTCCTGAAAATGGTTCCCTTGACAAGTATCAAGCGGAACACTCTGAAGAGGATTTGCCTCATTCCGATGGAGCAGACATTCTGGATGTTCTGAAATATGTTGTTGAAAGCTGCAAACAACATTTTAATCCAAATTATCGTCTTCAAGGTCCGTATTTGTTCAAAGTAATTATAGTATGTTGAATAGTTTTTTCAACTATAGTACTCTAATGAAGTAAGTTTTGTTAACTCAGTTTGTGGGAAGATACTCGAAGCTGCTGCCTCAGTGGTGTGTTCTGGTGCTGTGCCTCTTGAGATGCTTCTGCACTTTGTTTCTACGTTGCCTCGGGAATTCATTGATATTGGTGGTAAGTTGTATTGCACAAGCTATATTCTTCCCTTACTACACGTTGCTTTAGTCTAATGTTTCCACCAGTGGCTGGAACACATCAATGTTTGGTTTGATCTGAAAATAGTATTTATATATATAGCGTTGTTAGATACTTTGTCGTCATCAAGTTGCCTTATCCAATGAGTTGGATATAAATCAGTGGCAAATGGCTCTCCAGACAAAAACTGGGATATAAATATATAGTAAATGGCTCCGGGGTAGTGAACATTGAAACAATAATAATTACTTTTAGTGTGGATAATTTAGTAGCTTTAGAGAGCATATTGAGACAATAAGACATGGCCTTCTGAGAAAGAAATTATAAGTAGTTAGTTGATGATCCATGCGGAATTAACAGTTATTTTATTTTCTGCAAGTGAATTGTCTAAGAAACAGAAGTAGAGATACGAGTTGTTTGCGTATAATGCATACATGTAGATGCGTATATTGTGTAGATACATGTTCAAATTATGCGGGAAGTACTAAGTAGTTTTTCGTAATATTCAATCATTCATGCCCAACATAGATGTGCATAACTCTCTCTCTCTCTCTCTCTCTCAGGTCCCTTGCACATGAAAATAAAAGAATGGCTATTGGGTTCTCCTAGGACGGAGATTTTAGATATTCTTCTAGACTTCCCTAGAAGATTCATAAATTCTTGTCATCCTCTTGGTACTATGTTTACTTGTGATGATGAGGAACTCGCTGCCTGGGAATATGAAGCAAGACGGTGGGCTATGGTGCTTTTTCTTGTTGCAAATGATGAAAATCAGTTAGAGCCAGTATTGATGGTATGCCATATATTGCTGCTACTATTGGATTCTAATGCTCTTTTTTGGTAATTTTTATCATTACCCATGCGATTGCAATATGTCACTTTTGCTAGCTACTATCACATTCTTATCGACTCAGTCCCTGATTGAATGGTGTCCGCCATATGTTATCTTCTGCAGAATAGATGGGTTTTCACTGAGATGCGCTTGTGAGCTGATTGTTTAAATTATTTTGTAGATATACTCAAAGACAATATTCAGACGAGGCTTTACATTTATACGTAATGATATTGTAGTTTCGATATATATTATAAACTATTCTAATGCCAGTCTGTTTACTGTTTTTGATCATTTTGCAAAACAAGCTCCTAATATTTGCTTTCTTTTGGTTTTGCAGTTCATCAAAACTCATGGCATTGACATATGTAACCAAAGCAATAATTCCAACTGGCTAGCTCTGAAGTATCTCATCCTTCTATTAAGCTTGGTTCTGGAGCTTCAGGAGTTGCTGGGAAAAACTGATGAATTTTGCAGCAATTTTGGAAAAAAATCTACACCTGTCCCTCTTGATACAGTGGGTGTATTGAATAATAGATACACTTTTGAGGAAAATAGAAAGTTTCTCTGCCTTTTCCTTTCTATTCTGGTACTATTTCTGATTAAGATTTGATAAATGTTAGTTGATTAAATAACTCATTATAGTTCTATGATTCAAAGTATCAGTTTCTATTTGATCCCTCTAAATTCCATATTTGAAGTTGCGATGGGATTTATTTATTAAAAAGAATCGATTCCATACATTTCTTATGTACCCATAGGTGCTATAGTGGATTTGAATAAGATTTTGGATTCATCTATATTGATTAACTGCGTCCATTATGTTGTTACTGGCAAATACCACTATTTGTGGTTTTGGATCTTTCAAATAGGAGATTCGGACCCATTTTGGTCTGATCCGTCGATAAAAAGATTCATTCTCTTAATAAAAAAGGGGAGGTAGAAGCAACAAAGATTTTTTTTTTTTTCGATTCACTCCTAGAGTTAAATACCTCATTCAAGAACTGTTGTTGATTCAATATGTCAGAGTCCATAGAAAAAGTAAATTCCTTATGATACGCCAGATTTGGCTTACTTATTGATAGAGTGAATAGATTGTCATTTCTTGAAATTTCTGTTCTGATTCAAAATCGTGATGTAATGTGTATCCCCCCTGTTCTGGTCTCGTATTATGAGGCAATGGCACAATACTTTTTTTTGTTTCTTCACCTTTGTGATAGATTTATAAATGATGTTGCTATAACTGAGACATTTTCTTTTTGTCTTGCAGGAGGATTTGGTTGCATATGCTAAGATGTCTTGTTCAATATTCTGGTCTAGCTGTGAGGTAGCGGACATGGACCTGCCTGGTTCTGTGCGGGGAAAGCTCGGAGGCCCTAGTCAGCGCCGCTTGTCGTCTTCCATCACTACTTTAGTGCTGCAGGCTGTAAAATCCTTTGCTCTCTTGAGTAACATTTGTTCTACAGCCAAACTAACGCTAGTAATCCATGCGCTATTACTTATATACGTGGAGAATTAACTCTTCAATGAGATCTAACTATGACTGTTATGGTACATGAGAACATTTCCATAGTTTTAACTTCAAAACTGGTGTACCTTTTTACTAAAAAAGCACTCTTTGTCCTAATAGTTTGAGAGTTTTAAGAACGTGCCTTTCTTACATTTTCTGTTTTGTGTCTTTTCTTGTTTCACAGATAACATCTGTCAAGGCTGTTGCTTCTATCTCTTTGTGGTGTGCACAGATGAGGACTGAAGCTTCACTGAATATTTGTTTTGACTTTCTGTGGGATTTTTTGCGGAAAACTTTATCAGCTTCAGCTTGTAATTCAAAGGTATTAATTAAATTACTTGGTTTCTTTTGCTTTTTAAGTGTGCTATCCACAATAATCTACTTCTATATCTGTCTGTACCCGCTTCAACTTTACTTATACCATTGCCCCAGAATAGACTGGGGCAGAACTCTATATTGCAGCTTGTGAAGCCTTATCTTCTGCCCTCAGAACATTGGTGTCGGCTTTCTCTCCCCTTATTCTGAATATAATCTGGAGAAAGGATTTAACTCATGCACCGCTTTCTGAAGAGGAACAGCTTTTAGATTCCTTGGTTATTACTTTTCTACACAAGATAAATACTGTTCTTGCTCTGGGATTTCTGACACGAACACGACGGGCAGTTTTGATTAATTGGAAGGTGAAGTTTTATCATCAATGAAGTGTCATTTTCTTGTTAGCATTTAGAGTTTATTTCTAAAGATGGACAAAAAGATGTAGATTGCACGTAAGAGTAGCTTAAAATGGCCACACCATGCCTTTTTTTTTTTTGCAGACTTGCACATAATATTACATCCAAGTGAAAATGGTGATAAGTAGTGAAACATTTTAATATTTGTTTCTCGCCTTATTAGTCTATGTAGTCAGACAGCTCTTTGCTGATGCATTTCCTTAATTTTGGTTCTACTGCTACATTTTTAGGATTTTACATGATCCCAAGGGTTAACAAGCATTTGATGTTCTGTAATTGCTGACAATTTCAAAGTGAAAGTTTAATACGTCTACCAAAAAAAGAGTTTAATACTGATGGATTTCTAACTGATTTAGTGGCGATGCCTAGAATCTACGTTGTCAATGCCTTATCATGCTTGTAAGGATGGAGTTCAAGTAAGAGGACATGAATTTTTCTTCTCAGATGATGCACTCGGCCAGATTCTTGTTGACCTTGTTGAAAGGTAACTATCCAGAGTTTCTTGGCTATTGCTATAATGAGCTTTAAGCATAGGTATATGTGTTGCTTTGATTCTGTGAACACACATATCATAAGAAAATTGAAGTAGACTGGGCATATCTGAAGCTAATTCTGATATGGTAAATTGAGAAAGGGAAAAGGAAATGAAATTTTTCATGGTTTAATTGGTTCCTCTCTTTATCCTCCTATGTTTTCCCAGACATCCTGGCCTTGGACTAGGCAGGCTTGGAGGAAAGTCTTACGATTTACATTTTCTTTCCCTAAAATTTCACGTTTTTCTTTCTATTATCCCACTGTTAACATATAATATCAACACATGTTAATGCCAAAGCAAGTTGTTGGTTGAGAATTTCTTTATAGTGGAGCGTGATCCACAGCTCCTCACCAGTAAGACCTTTTGATTGATTGACATGAACCCAGACCTGTGGATACTGGCTATTGCAACTCAAAATGAGATGGTTATGTCCCTTTTTCCATTGTTTGTAACTCCAAGACAGAAATTATATAATGAATCTTTTCTGAATTTTATTTTTCCTTTTCATTTGTTGAACCCTCTAAATGATCTTGCAGTCTTGAAAATGCTGCTGAAGATTCTGTTCTACCTATGCTAAGGTCACTCAGATTGGTTTTGGGGTTGTGTGCTTCCAGTAGATTGGATTCAGTTTTTTCCCCATCTGTTGGTGTGGATACCCAGGTTCCAGTTCCTTAACTTTTGCAGTGAGTTTTGGCGTTGTTATCTAGCTACAGTTATATTTTTGGTTTGAGTTATCGTGTTTGGTCATTTAGAGTTATTTTCCCTAATTTACACGAAAGTTTTTCTTAAGTCCTATTGTGTTGTTGAAGTAGAACTACTTTTGGCCTTTTTTTTCTCAACTGAAAAACACATTACCTGCTGTTATGCCTTCTGTTAGATCAAAACTGGAGAAACCCAAACTCTCATGAGCAATTTTTCTAGTATTAATATTATTTTATTTTGGTGATTGCTGAGTGTAAGCAATTGCAGTTAATGGTCAAATCGCAACAGATAGTAACGATCTTTGAGTTCTAGAAGGAATAAGAAAAGATGAAACTGAAATCTATTCTATCTAGAGACCTTTTTGTTTGCAAGCAGTTTATTGTTCATACTGATGGGCAGATTAAACTGGGGAGCTCTTAGCCTACTACCATACTTTGGGTTTGCCTGAGTGCACAGTCTCTCTCTCTCTCTCTCTCTCTGCGCGTGTGACTCTGTGTGTGTGTGTTGGAGAGAGGAAGGGAAAGAGGGTGGGAGGGAGGGGGGGGGGGGGGGTGGATCAAGCATCAATGAATATTCCTGATTTATTCATTCATTCACGTCCCTCTCTTATTGTGCAGATGATGTGGCAGTTGGTTCGTTCTTCATGGTTGTTGCATGTCAGCTGCAACAAGAGAAGGGTTGCAGCTATTTCTGCACTTTTATCATCTGTTCTGCATCCTTCTTTGTTCAACGATGAGAGCATGCATGTGACGGAGAGTGGATGCGGGCCTCTCAAATGGGTCTGCTCTCGGTCTCTCTCTCTCCCGCACGGTGTGCTTTTCTTGCTGCCGATTAATGGTTTGCTACTATCCTTTCATTTTACCAGTTTGTGGAAATGGTTCTTGAGGAAGGCACGAAAAGTCCGCGGACAATTCGTCTAGCAGCATTGCATTTAACAGGAGTTTGGCTTTCAAATCCTACAACCTTAAAGTATTACATGAAGGAACTGAAGCTTCTATCGCTCCATGGTTCTGGTTTGTTAATCTCTCATGAAGTCTAAGTCCTTTTTTTCTTGGGACGCATTCATGAATTATAAATCTGCTAAAAGTAGCCCTTTGTTTGTTTGTATGTGGGGCCAGATATCCTTTTTGACATATGGTTCGTTTTCTTTTTCCCCAGTCGCATTTGATGAGGATTTTGAATCTGAAATGACTGACAATAATGATGCCAAGCTTGAAGTGTCCTTGTTGGCAAAGAGTCCTGACGCTGAGTTGACTGAAGTAAGTTATACACTTTTTGGTGCGGATGAAGAGAGGAGTTAGACCCCTGTTTCTTCCATTTCATTCAAAAATCTAGCAAAGGGACAAGCCGATTTTTGGTCCTCTAACTTATAGTGTTTGTGTTTTTGGTCCTACAACCTCTCCTTTTGCAATCAAGTCCTTAATTTGCAGGATTTTTACAATAAAGTCCTTCCACTACGGATGCTGTTAATATGCTACAGTGGCTGGCTGGCTGCTAGCATGATAATTTTGTTGAAAGAAACTAGAATTTGATTGGCTAGGTGGCTGCTAACATGAAGATTTATCAAAAGAAATTACGTTTGACTTCAAAATCTGGTTATGCTTTAAGTGGTCGAATTGTATAAAATTGGCAATCCAAACTCCAGAAAGTATAATGGAATGGATGGTGAAGGCGTCATTCGTTTTCCTTGCCATGCCAGGTATGAACACTTATCTGGCAAATATGGTTGTCTTTTTAGGCTTTTATAAATACAGAATTGTATGCTCGTGTTTCTGTTGCTGTCCTCTTCTGCAAACTCGCTGACTTGGCCGAAAAGGTTGGATCTACTGAGGAGAATGCCGATTGTCATGCTGCTCTTGATGCTGGCAAATTATTTCTGCTAGAGCTCCTTGATGCAGTGGTATTAGTTACTTTTTAAGCCTCCTAAATTGTTGCTTTGCGTGTGTTATATTTTATCGGACAGCATGTGCCCGGATTGGTTCTCAATAAAGTTTGAACTGTAGCTTTTTCAACCATTTCATCCCCATCAGTTATTATTTCCATTGGCTGGTGGATTCATAATTTCACGATGACTGTTCAACTTGGCAATGCAATATCTCACACTTCATTTAAGCAATCCATTGTTCTTTTCCAATTCTGCTATTTACTGCCAGTAGGTTACAGGTCGTGGATCTTTAGTCATTTTACTTTGGTTCCGTTGGTAGAAAATGTCTAGCTCATGTAAGCTCTTTTAATAGTTTTTTTCTTTACCAAGATATGATACTTCTTATCTCTATCAAACAGTAATACCGGTGTTCCCTTTCTCTTTAAACTTGTCAGAGTAGCATGTACATCGAATACTCCTGGTACATGGTGTGCGTGTCTGCATGGGTGATGAGTGCACACACTAGTGGATGTGTGTACATGTGCGTCTAGATATAGATACCCGCAGGTCTATATATACAGTTCTCTACTATTATGCTCATGTGGTGTAGAAATTAGCTCTAGATTGATAAATTTAGGTTTAGATAGATTGAGACGTAGATATCACTACTGTGCACACTCTCTATAGAGATAGACAGTTTGTTGGATGGATAGATGGAAATACAAACACATATAAAATAAAACATGTACATGTACATGTGAGAATTCGGCTAGTACCTTGGTTAGGTGCTTATTAACGCAGAGATCACTTTCCAATCCCATAACAATTTAATTCTCAGATCAGTGTACTGTTCTTCCCATTCAGGATTTATGTGGTAGCTGCAACTATGGAATCATAGTAATCGTGGGAAATTCTCTTTGGTTTGTTCTCCACAAGCATTTGTAGACTTTGAACTTCATACCGTTCAAGAATACCTGCTTTGGGAAGGAGTATTAACTAAGTATAGCTTATGTATTATTGTGGTCTTTTGGTCCTGACTATCGACAGTAGTCTTTATTCCTCATGCAATTTAGACATTCTTTTACTTATATATTACTTTCCAAAATCTTGCATTCATTTTGCTGCTTTCTGTTATAGGTTAACGAGAAGGATCTTGCAAAGGAGCTGTATAAGAAGTACAGTGCGGTGTGCTTTGCTATCCCTTTCTCTTGTTTCAGAAAAAAACAATAGCTGTGGAAATCTGCAGATTTATGATTCTTAAGTTAATAGCCTTTTAAAATTTTGATTAGAAAATTTGACTTTTTCTACTGGATTACTATTGCTGCTTTCATTGATGAGATACTTATGTTGCAAGTCAGAAACATATTTAAAAGGTTTCCTTTATAATCTTGCTCAACTACCTTTTCATTATTGTCAAGAACTACTTTTGAATAGTTATTCTCCTTTTGCATCTAGTGGCGAATGAAAGACTTGCATACCGTGTGATCTAATGTGTTGATAATTGAATATTCGATGGGGCCAACATTTCATCCTTTTTTCTGCCTTGGATCATGTTGATTAATGAGGATATTTATTTTGTTTTTCCCCTTATTTTGACCCCTGGTTATTTTTTAGCAGATTCATAGGCGCAAAATACGTGCTTGGCAGATGATATGTGTCTTGACTAGATTTGTCAGTCAAGATATAGTGGGGCAAGTTACAGGAAGTTTACACATATGCCTATATGTAAGTTTATGACCATGTAGTGGTCATGTTTGAAAGTCTGATATGCATGTCTCATAGCATTTGGCCCATTTTGTTGACATAAAACCCTTTTTATCATTATTCCCATCCTATGTGTTGGTGCCAGAAAGTAGTGGCAAGCCAAATAGAAGCAACCCAAATCACTATACTCAATCTCTTCATTGGTTTGATTCAAGCATGTGCTTTAACAATACATTTTGTATGCTTATTCACCTGCTCAACTCATCCGCACAAGTTCGGTGTATTAGTTATATCAGTACTTGGGTACTAGTCGATGAATCACTTGACGACTACTGAACTATGGCACCCAAGTCTTCTTCCACAAAATGTATTGGTTAGGTGGTTTTTTCTTTAGTAAAGTGCACTTGCTTCTCTGTTTGAGTGCCAATTAAGCATGCGAAACAGCTTCATTTTCTTGTGTATGGATGGATACTTTCCTTTAAGTGTCCGCTTTGTTTTACTTTCGCACATAAGATAATATTTATTAAAAAGAATCTGTTTTAGTACATTAGTACCAAAATATTAATGAGTCCTCTTTGCTGAACTCTCTGCATATTATCTGTTGGCTAGAACATGAGTAGGTCGACCTGCCTGCCTAATACTTGAGCCAAATACTGCGGCTTGTCTCCTTATTCTTCAGCAGTCAATAACCCTTTAGAAACAGATTTCTTAACTTCCGGGAGGATAAATAAACAGCAACTAATGATCGGACAATTTTGGTGTCCGACTTGTTCAACCTGTCTCTGTCTGATATCAAGTCCATTTCCATCTGCATCTGTACTGTGTCTCTTACACTTATCCTTGTCGATGTTCCAGAGTTCAAGAGTGATCTATTCTTATTTCTTGCAGCGTAACAATCTACCTGCAGTTCGCCAGTACCTAGAAACATTTGCCATTAATGTTTACCTAAAGTTCCCATCCCTGGTGAGGACCTTTTACTGGTTTTAAATAAAATTTATCCATGAATTTCACATGTAAGGTGATATGTCTTTCTGAGTGAAAAACATTTTGTTTCATGATAGTGATATTGGATATTGTTTGCTATATACTTCAGCTCAGATGCTGAAAATTTTTCTTCTCAATTGAATGTCTTTAATAATATAATTTCACCAGGGGGGGTTGTTTGAATTTGAAGACGACCTTGACTTTATTGTTGAGAGAAATATTGTCTAATAACATGACCACCTTGTTATGCTATTTTGGTGTTGCTTGTTGGCCTCTTACTCTTTTTTGCTCCATGTCTTTCCATTAATTATCAAAAAGTAAACCAATGGCCATAGGATTACACATTTATATAGAAATTTCCCAAGACGTGGTACTGTGCTACTGGCTTTGTGTATACCAACTTGTGCATAAAATAAGTGATAAAGAAATTATGTGCTCTGTGAACGTTCAACTGCATTTCATTGAGAAATAAGAGATATGCATGTGTTGAAGATAAATATCTTGGAAAGTCATATGTGCATTTGATCCTCTAGTGGTTCTTTTCTTTCTGTGGGCTTGCTTTTAGGCCAAAGATAAAAAAAAACTCTATTGATAGTGGCATGGGAAGTCAATTAAATGAACCATTAGTTTGTGTTCTGGAGGCGCATTGGAGACTGGTTTGAGCTTTGATGTCAGAAGTTAAAGATTGATGTGGCTATTGATAAGTTGACTGGGAGTATTCCTGTAAATTGATCATTGAATCCTAGTACAAAGTCCAGTTTGCAACATTTTGTATCGCCACAACTTTTCTCTTGCATTTTAGTTTAGGAGCCTCCAGCGGCTACAATGCTCTTTGTTTTTACACACACTAGTCAGTTCTATTAACACAGAGGTATCCTTAAAATTGGTACTTGTACCTAATTACAGGTGAGGGAGCAATTGGTTCCTATTTTACGAGACCACAATGCGAGGCCTCAGGTAAATGATGTGATATGATGTTTTCTAGGGAAAATATGACGACATCAATTGACAAACACACTAGTTTCATTGTCACAGAAGCAACTCACTTATCTTTAACCTTTGGTGGCTTCATATTAAATAAAGTCAGCTGAAATAGTTTCTTTAGAACTTTCTTCTCTCAGCGTATCGCGGTTTTATTAAGTTTGTGTTCTAGTACTTTGTGTTGTATTTACTTATCTATATGTCTGAAAGTGATCCACCCTTCTTAGTAATGCTACATTTTGGTATTTCCTTTTGCTCCCCTCATTGTTTTTATAAAAATAACAAATAGCAATGCATGTTCTGTGGTACATCTTTCATCTAATAACATCCCTTTTATTTCAACCTCATAATCAGAAGAAATCACTGCCACTTGCAGTGAAAATTTTATTGAGATGGATATTTGGATAATATTACTAACATAAGGTTGAGGAAATTGCTTGTTGATATCCATAAAGCTAGCAAAGGTTGCAGATTACTTTTAAGAATATGCAGAAGTCGAGCACTTGATAGAAGATAAAGCTACAGTGGGGCAAAGCAAACGCTGATAGAGTTCTTTTGAGGAAATTAGCTTTTGTCCATAGAATTAGATTATTCAATCTCGGAGTGGAATATCAAATTAACTCCAAGCAACAAGGCTTTAGTACTTTGATACAACAATCAAGTGGCTTATTTGTCAGCACAAGGGAAACTACTGACATAAGCAGAGCATCCATTCACTATCTGGATCAGGCTTTCCTTTAGTGGAATCACTCGAATTTGACCAATGTGTCCCTCTTTCATATGCATATCATAGGATGCATCGGAGCTGTTATTTTCTTTATCAGTAAAAATCTTAATATGTAAAAATCTTTCATATGCATATCATAACCTCCTTTTTGTCTGTAACTATCAAATAGAACCATATCATCAACTAGAACCTCGACTTCTGAGGACAATTGTCCCATTACACAAAAATCTTTGCGGATATCGCCCCAAGGATAAAAAACGGGAAGAAGACGGGAGAAATACTAGGATGATCCCGTGTAGGCTTTTCATGAGGCAGGGGATGCATAGGGTGAAAGATAGCACTTGTTTGATTTCTTTTAGTAGTCAAAAGTAGGCTTTTGATACTTTCATTGCCATAACAGCATGAAATGATTCTTTTCTTTTTCCTGGAAAAGGCTTGGGTCTGTCTGCTTCACGGGAAATGAATGATTTGGAAAATATTTTCCTAAAATAGATTGTTTCTTTTGCTTAGAAAAATTAGTCAATGGAAAATGTTTTCATTATCAACAACAATCTATGCCTAAACATTTTCATCATCAATGAAAATGTTTTGCATTCATTCATTTCTGTAAACAATATAGGTGATATTTGTAGGAAAATGTTTTACAAAGCGGTGATTTTGTGCGAAACAAGTGCACTAAGTTTATGAACCTTTTTCTGTCAAAAAAAAATTTATGAACCTTTTTCACAGCTCTCCATATCAGATGGGATGTGTTTATGGGTACCAATCCTTGCTGCACATCTCTTTGGATATGAACAGGTCCAAGCATACATTAATCAATTAATGCCATCTCCTCTATTGCAGGCACTCTCTTCATATGTATTTATAGCAGCTAATATCCTTCTACACACATCTAATGATGTTCGATTTAGGCATTTGGAAGATTTACTTCCTCTTATAATTCCATTGTTGACCTCACATCATCACAGTTTACGCGGATTTACACAGGTGAAGCAGATAAAGTTTTCTTTTATGTTTACTTCTATTTACATAAAGTGCATGATTGACTTGTTGGAAATCTCACACAGTTGTTGGTGTATAAAGTTCTACAAAAGTTGTTTCCTCCTGCTGGTCATGGAGCCTCTGAGTACGTCCCTCTGGAGAAAAAATGCTTAGAAGATTTGCAAGAGTACCTGACTAACAATCATGATTGTGCACGGTATGACATTGCTTTGTGTTAGTGTATATTTTTTATTTTGAAAATTCAGCAATGAATTTCCTCTTGTGATGTTTCTGAAGTTGACACAAAAATCTGTCAGTATGAGTACATGGATTCCATGCTATGATGAACTCAGTCATATAATATGTTGAGAAGGATAATTTATTTTCAAATGTGTAATATATGTGACAAAAGCTCTCAAATGTAATATTGTATTATTCCTTCTTCAGTTTACGATCATCAATGGAAGGATATCTTGATGCCTATGATCCCAAAGTTTCAGCTACTCCTTCTGGAATTTTCGTCAATCGGGTTGAGGTAAGTCTCTCTTTCTTGAAATTCATCAATAGAAGCTTTCAGAGGGTTTCTGGCATAATTAATTGATTCAAATGTATGATAAATGAGTAAAACTTTGTGGCACGTGTTTAACTGTAAGCCATAAGTGATTTTACGAAAAGTTAAGGTTTATTGCTTTGTTTATTGATATAGTTATGATTGTTGCAGGAACTCGAATTTGAATGTGTTCCTACGTCCCTCATGGAGCAAGTGCTCGGTTTTTTAAATGTACGTGCCTATTTTAGCTTTTCTAAAAGGAAAATCAGGATACTGCTTTACCTGTGTCCCGTCCGGCAACTCTAGTCATGATATATATATATGCAGGACGTCCGGGGAGATCTGAGATGTTCCATGGCAAAAGATTTGGTTGCCATAAAAAACGAGAGCTTACGTATTGATGAAGATAGCAACCATCAGGAAGTTTCATCTAGCACCAACAATGAACTTTTTCTTGGCCAGCCACCTGGAGATGTTTTGACGAACTTCCAGAAAAAATTTACGCTTGCCAAACATGAGAAAGGAGACCCTTTAGTGAGCTCGTTCTTGGGCCTTGATGAGATGAACAAACTTCTTTCAGGTAAAGTCTCGATGTAAAGGGCTGATACTTAAACTCTTGTCATAATGCAACAGTATCAAGATGTTGGTAATATTTAAGATATTGCTCTTTGGCAAATTATCCTGCATTTGAACATGGAGTCCTAAAGTTTCTTGGTTCATTTGTACTTGAGAAGGGGTGTTAAAGTATCCCATTTTACTCACTGATGCAATTTTCTGTGTCTTATATTCATATTACTGCCCTCCATCATATAGGTTAAACTTTTGGCTCGAAATTTCTAACAACGTCGTCATGCTTAATATGCATCAAGTCTTCTAAAAGAGCAAAGGACTTCATATCTTTTGTTATTGTCCTATACTGTGTCTTTTTTGTGTCCCTGTTCCTTTGAACCTGAGTTTCCATTCTATAATCCCTCTTCTCAATGGACCATCCCAAAAAGAATGCGATGAAAAGTACCAATTGGAAAATTGTGGGACCTTCAGTTACTTCCACTTGAAAGTGACACTTATGATGTTACTTTTCTTCTAACCAGCATCATTATTATGTGAGTCTGTTTGTTGCCTTGCTGACAAAACATGTCAACTTTTGCTGTGGATTGTATGGTTCCATTTCGTCTATCGATTATTGGAACTTCAGTAACTTGTTCCGTATCCAGCAGAAATGGAGCAAGAGGATCACCTTGTCAATCATATGTTCCGCACACGCATTGAGACCATGGACAAAATCAGAGCTAGCAGACAAAATATCATCCTTGTAGCATCTTTGCTTGATCGCATACCAAATCTTGCTGGGTTGGCACGGACATGTGAGGTTAGTTATACATGCCGGTGATATAATATCTTCATTATATTGAATACAGAGCATTTCATATGTTGTGGTCATTTTGGAGAAGTTTTTTTTTGGTAAGGGTCATTTTGCAGAAGTTAATTTCTCCTTATTTGATAAATTTTTTTGTTCAGGTGTTTAAGGCTTCTGGATTGGCCATTGCAGATGCTAATATCATACGTGATAAGCAGTTCCAACTCATCAGGTTTTGACTGTAGTTTGCTACTATCTATATCACAATTCCGCGTGGTAGAATTTTAAGTCACGTTTGATTGTTTCTTAACGCCTTTTGATTATTAGACAAAAGTGAAATGGCACTAGCCGTCCTCCACTTTTGCCGAAAGTTCAAAACCATCCCTCTACTTTTTTGGTTTCAGAATGGTCTCTGTACTTTCTAGAATTTGCTACTGTTCGTCCTTGCACCTTTCCGGCGGCATATTTTGCTGATATGCATTAATGCTGTTAAAATTGCTAACATAGACTTTTTATAGGGAAAAAAAAGCTGACCTGGTTTTTATGGTTTTCTAATATTTCTGCATTTTGCAAAATTCTCCCTCTCTCACTCTCTCTAACCTTGCCCACAAAAATATTAAGGAACAGGCGCTGTGTCCTTGCTGACGCCAACAGCGCTGCTGCCATTGGCGTCACCTGCCACCACCGTGATGGAGTTGCCTGAGCACCATCACAGTGGTGGTGCCATATTTTGAGCTCTGCCCTTTGTTTTCTACGTCTTCCTCCAGCCTCAGATTTGACACCACCATTGCTGGTGGCCGCCTCGGCAATGAGATCGATTAGCTCTTTCTCTGTCACAGTGGTCTCAATCGACCACCACGATAGACGCGACCACCACCACGATAGACACGACCACCACCACGACACGTGACCACGATGGTGTTGGTCGTCTGAGTGGGCAGGACCCTAGTGGTCCATCGTGGCGGCGGGGTCCAGCAACTGTCTACTTTTTTTTACTCTTTTATTTTTGTAACACAAACTTTTTTTAATTTTCTTCTTGTTTTCATGACCACATCAGCAACAAAGGTACCGATACCAATAATAATGTTACATGTGTCCTCAGATTGCCACCTTAACTTTCTTGCTGCCAACTCAGCACTCTGACAGCCAAATTTAACCGAAGCACTACCGGTGACACATTTTAAAGAGCACTGGGTCCAATTTGGACAAAAACCTAGATAAACACTCACAATGCATTATGGAAAACCAGCATTCCTAGTTTACACTTGACCCATTAATAAGAGAGCATTTATGTTCACTAAATATAATCAAATCTGTCCCATTTTCTTTTCATTGTTGAGCTTTACACTGAGTATTAGCTCAATGTGCTTGTACATTGTCAGACCTCTAGGATCTCCAAGCTGTAGCATGTTTAACTGGTCCTTTAATAAGCGTAGTTTGCAATGTGGCTTTTGATCAGTGTTAATCTTCTTATTGTCCTCCACCCCTCACCTTTTAGTACGTGTTATGCTACTCAAATTGATAGAACTTTTCTGACCAAAAAAAATAAAATTTTTTGATAGAACTTTTGGCAGAAGAAAAAAAGCTCTGCACTGAATCAGAAATGGGTTCGTATTTTCCCCGAAAGATGCTTATAAATAATGCTATATATACTATGTGCTCCCCAACTTATCTAGTTCCGACTTAAGTCTTTTGTACATCACTAGTCCTAGTGCAGTGCTACCTTTGCCTTTATGTGCCCATAGAGCATAAGAGAAAGGGGTCATCATGCATAGGAAGCCTCAATAGTCATATCAAAATTGGAATGTCACTGTGCCATGAAGAGTTAAATGAACCTGTCCTTTTTCCATCCATGGAAGGTAGTCCTGAGATAAAAGTCCAAGAGACTTATGTGACCATGGTCTAAACTGTGATTTGGATTTTGGTGCTTGACACAGTTATATACAAGCTTGATGTACACGCTTTTGGAGCATCTGTAAAAATGTTTTCTGTAAATCCTTTTCACTATGTGATCATTGTCTTTTCTTTTCAGTGTCACTGCAGAGAAGTGGGTACCTACCATAGAAGTCCCTGTAAGAAGTTTGACAGGTTTCTTGGACAAGAAAAAGCGAGAAGGCTTCTCCATCTTGGGACTAGAACAAACGGCAAATAGTGTCCCTCTCGATCAGTATGCTTTCCCCACAAACACGGTAAGTTGAAACTGAGGGATTCACTTAAAATTTTCTAAGAAACTAAGAAGCTATACAAAGGAAGGAGAAAGCCATTGAATCTTTTTTATTAGAAGTCACGAAACTATATCTCTCTTTAAATCCTGTCACATTGCATACTGAAGAAACTTCTCAGGAAGGGAAAAAAAATAAGAAATGAAGGGAACAAAGATTTGATATTGTCACTTGTAGAAGATAGATGAAGTCTTTTTTCTCAGTGAAATGAAGATTTTTTTTTTCTTTTTTTTTTTACCTTTTGCACTGTTAAGCCAGTTTATGTTCTGTAAAGAGATTTTCAGTTTCGGAATGCTTATTTGATTATTTCCAGGTCCTTGTCCTTGGACGTGAAAAAGAGGGCATACCAGTGGATATTATTCATATTCTGGACGCTTGCATTGAAATTCCCCAGTTGGGAGTCGTTAGATCGCTTAATGTTCACGTCAGTGGTGCCATCGCCCTTTGGGAGTACACTAGACAGCAGAGATCTAAATAGCTCCAACGAATGTATGTGTGTGTGATGTCTCCCACAGTGCACGAAGGTTCTGGACTAGTGCCAGTTCTGGTTCAATGTAATGCATGGAGTTTTGCAAATTAGACAACCCAAATTCGTTGTCGAGATTTTGTTGTAATTCGATTTGATATCCCGCGTACTTTGGGTTAAAAGAGGAGAGTTGAGTCATGTACACCATTCCAGGAATATTGGCAATGTAAAGGATGGAAGAAATGGCCAAAAGGCCAACATTCTTTATGTAGTAACAATTGATTCAAGCCTGGTTGTTTCTTCTGCGTTTAAGAGAGTGATGGAGATTTCTAAAAGGACAAATTTTCTATTTCCTTCCCCTTCAAACATACTTTTGCATGCTCATACAGGGAGGGAGGGAGAATTTCACACGGATTGTTTTTGGTACGGCTTGTGTCTTTGCTTCAGATAGTTCCTTGTCAGGTATCTTATGTTTAACATTCCTATTCAAGTCTATAAGTTCTTTTGTGAGTATCAGTCTCCTGAGTGTTTCAGCATTCTACCTTGTCCCTTTTGGTTATCTTATTTCCCTCATTTTGCACTACGGAACTGCTCATCGTAACCCAAGTAATTCTCGCAACCAACCATAGTATCCCTATTGTTATGTTCCCCGGAAATTGCGTTGTGTAGGGTACCTTTGTGGTCATAAGACACAATCACGGAAATTGCGTTGTGTAGGGTACCTTTGTGGTCATAAGACAATCACGGGCTCGGACGTCTTTAATAGGCTTATACATGGTCGTTGGTTCTCTCGAATAATCCTCACTTCATTTCACAGGTCATCATTCTTCTGCTCCGATTCATAGTAGTGCTACCTGCCGTAGATGCTTGATGCCTTCTGCAGCAGACCAAACTTGTCGAATTGTAAATGAAGTCGATGATCAATAGATGCAAGACTGAGCAATCTATACAAGACAGTTTTTACCACGAGGAAAAGGATATGCTATTTGGTCATGGTGTTTGTGATTTAAAAACAGCTGTCAAAAAAAAAACTAGAAGTTGCAACTAAAGCTTGTCACACTTTCATCCCCTGAAAACTTTTATCAGTTCACAATGTTATACTGCAACATATTCAAACACGCAACAGAAGGTAAAAACATTCTACTGCAAAAATGCTGAGTGATCTTGAAACGCTCTCTTTTGGTAACAACCATGGATTTTTCACTAGCCATTCTTTGAACTGCCAGAGTTATCATCCTGCCATGACGCTTGCCATTGCTTGTCATAGAAGGTCGATTCCTCAATAAGCTTCTTTATGGTCTCGATGTCCTCATTCTTTCTTATTACCAGAACTCCTACTACAGCTACGAACAAGAGCGTCTTACAAAAGAAGTTTCCCATTTGGTCAACAAGACCGACTCCGGTCAAGCTATCCACCAAATAAGCCATAAAGAATCCTATCATTGCTGCCCGACCTGCACAAAGGATTAGCAATGAATGAATGAGCTTGTTTAGCATAAGCAGACGGAATCCATATAGTGCATTTCTTAAGAGATCAGGAACATGCCATTGAGTAGTTCAGCCTCAGGGAGATGGAACCTCTTCATCCAAGCCCACCATGGAATGATAGAGGTGTCGAAAACTACAGGGTCGTCATTATTGGATGATTCGGGGTTGTCTTCAAGCCATTTTCTCCTCCTAACCTCTGAAAGTATACACAACAACCATTCAGAAAATAACTATGAACAACTGGATTAAGTGATATATTCTACAAAGCTTGGTCAGATGGGCACCGAACATCACAGAGTCCTAGCGAATAGAAATGACAAGTACGATGCGTGAAACAGCTTCATCTCCATGGAGCACTGAAGTGCTAGGTCAAAATAACAAGTCTACTGTACTGGGGAATCATACGGAACAAAGCTTGTTTAATAGACAGGAAGCTCTAGCTTGCCTCCATGACCAGTCACCACAAAAAACAGTGCAGACGGTGGTCTCTTTTGGCCTCCATCTTAACCTGAGGGATTACAAAAGAGCTACTACATTAATTGCCGAGGAACAAAGTTTTGTGGTTTAAGGTATTTTTTGGAAGATAATCCTCGTGGATACCACAAGTGTGCGTCCTTGCCAGTAATCTTTGTTCATAATACTGAATAAAACACGCTGGCTAGTTTTTCATAATGAACTGCAGTTGGAACAAGTTTGTTCTCTCTTTGACATGAGTAATTGACTAGTTCCTCAACCCATATCTAAGTGCATCGGCAAATAAGAAAGTTTCTACAGTCTCAAAGGAAGATAAAGATGCTGAGCATTGTCCACGCTGTTACTCTATTAAAATAGGGGCTCTAGCAAGAAATATGATGTAGCAATGTTTCCATGGGCCACGTTAACAAGAGTATGATAAAAAAGCACCCATTAGAATGTGCAAAGTTCACATTATCTGCCACTAATCAGGGAAGAGTTAAAGCTCTCATGATTCAAAATGTCCTGGATTAGCAAATACGAAGCCTTCAACTTTAGCCTGCTTTGCTATTTCATAAACTTCAAGATAACATAAAAAACTTATTACACAGAAAGAGGTAACCGCCGTTAATTGACAGTCATAAATTTGAAGAACAAAGTCTAGCATCACTGAATTTCAAGACCACCATTTCCTACAGCTGCAACTTAGAATGGCAAAGCCATTTTTTCCCCTAAAATCTCAAGCTCATGAAATAGAATAATAAAGCAACATTCCAGTGCTGTAAACAAAACAGAAAAGAAGAAGAATCAGAATCAACAGCGACAAATTTCGGGGGCGGCATATAATTTGATTTATAATTCCTCTAAACAAACTTCATAGAGAGGCACCATGCATATCTGAGTTATCACTTACTTCTTGAGACTAAGCATTAACCTTAAAAACCAACCCACTTGCTCAATCACTAACTCAACTTAACCACATTTCACTCCCTCCAAGTAACACAAACCTTTTGAGCTAATTGAACTAGTGGGTCCACTCGCTCAAAATACTCCAGACACCAACTCGACAGACTCAGCATAATCATATGGAAAACTGAAGAGCAGACACGCTCAAACCAGATAAATCAAAGCAGATACAGCCACAAAAAAAAAAGGATCGATCAACTCACCAGCATCAATGACAGCATCCCAATCAGTCGCACCATCTTTCTGAAACTGCTTCAAGTCCCAAGTCCCACTAACCCATCTTGAATCCTTGAATTTGGTGATTACCACGGCTTCCTCGCCAGAAGCAGAGGACACAGACCCATTAGACCCAGCACCTTCCTTCTCTCTCTCCGGCTCCTTCACCTGCTCCACGGCCACCTTGGGCTCCTCCTCCACAGCCACAGCCGACGACGGGACAGCCCCAGACCCATTATCGGAGGAAGCATGAATGGTGATAAAGGTGGCTCTTTTGGGCCCGAGAAAGAGAGAGGGTTTGTGGGTGAGGCGGGGTTTGGAGAGGGAGCGAGGGGAGAGGGTCCTGAGGTTGGGCGCCGGGGGAGAGAACAAGGCCATGGAAATGGACATCTGGGTGTTGCTCTTCTTCCGGTGGCTGCTGTTTTCCTTATGGTTCTCGCGAATGACGAGAGAGGCAGAGCATGAGAAGGGGAAGAGTGAGAGAGCACACTGGTATGGGAAGTGTGCGATGAGTTTGTGAGCCGCGAGCCAATCCTCAGCCTCTCGTTGAACGATGCTCTTCCACTGTGGTTTTTGTAAGCTAGCTTGGAATGGAGCGGGCTCACGTGTAGGAGTGTACATAATCATTTACTCAAGAACTCAAGCAAGCTGATATTGTGGTCTCTTCTCGGTTTTGGTGAAATGTACATGTCACTTTTTTTTTTTAGTTTTGGCAAACTACATTGCTTGGTCATACTTGGCATTTGTTGCATATCAAATGTTATTATTGGACCGAGTCGTTTGAATAGGTCACGGCTCTTTCGTGTTTATCGATTTCGCGTGCTCTTTTCGGGTGATGAAATAAAGGGCTAATTACTACGGCAAAAGATAAGTAATTGATGTGTTGCTTTTGAGTGTCTTTTCGTTGTGGTAGAGTAATCTATCAATTATGCATTTTATTTAGGGTTAATACCACGAAAAACCTCAAAATGATATACCGGTGACAAATATACTCAAAACTAATTTTTTAACCACAAAAAATTCCAAACTGGTACACTTGCGACAAGTTTATCATCTATTAATTTCCGTTAAATTTGATTAATATAACGAAAAAACCACAAATCGATACGCCTATAACAAACGAAGGGTAAAACCCCAAATTGGTACACCCGTTAATTGTCACGTGTCATCTAGCTTAGCAATTTGACCGTAAAATTTAGCGAAAACTAACAGAGAGTCAACTGTCACATTTATACCAGTTTGACGTTTTTGGTGATCAGAAAATTAATTTGGGGTAAATTTATCACATGTGTACTAATTTGTAGCTTTTCATGATATTAACCCTTTTATCTAGCAATCAAGTTACTTTGCCTTAACATAGTTCAATCAGTGGGAAAAAATGAAGAATTGCATTAACAGGTTCTTTTCCAGAAATTTTAAAAAGCCTCTTGAAAAATCAATTTAACCCCCAAATGAGAAGAAAAGATAATTAATTGATTTCAAAGAATCCCACGAAGAAAATTGGTGGGCCTCGTTCTCCCTCGCTATCTCCTACTAAAAGGCCTTACCCGGCCCAAAACCCATCCGATTCGGGTCGAATCATGACCCGAATAGCGGACTTCGGGGCTCCGAATCGCCCATATCTTCTCCCTCTCTCTCTCTCTCTCTCTCTCTCTCTCGGGCGTTGTCACTTCGGAAGAAAAGCGCTCTGCAATGGAAGTAGCCACCGCATCTTCGAGCTTCGCGCTCCACCGGCGAATGGTAGCGCCGACGGCTTCCTCCACTTCGTTAAGAACCTGTAAGGCCTCGATTTCTCCCGCCAGAGTTTCTCTCTCCACCGGCTTCGTCCCCTCCTCCTCCGCCGCTGCTGGCGGCAGCGTCTCCGGCGAGTTCTCCGGCGTCAAAATCCGGCCCAAGTCCCTCTCTCCGGCTTCCGTTTCCAGGTCCAAAGGAAAACGGGGCATCGTCACCATGGTACTCCTCCAACACGCATTTGCGTCTTCGATTGGATGATTGTTTTTCAGATAGTGCCGCGAGATTCGTTTAGATGCTTATTTGACGTTTCTGCTCCGGCTCGATTGTGAAAGTTTAGGAGATAAAAGCTTTGTTTCTGTGCGTAGTTGTGAAATGTGAGTTCTGCTGATCTTTTAATGCGCTCCAGGAAGTTATTTAGTAAAGTGAAAGATGATATTTTTCTAGTTAATTTTGGTCAGAATGGCTTCTGCGGATTATAAAAATAGTTCCTTTAGTGATCTTATGGTTTAATATAGGTTGTGCAGATTAAAAATTGCATAATAACTTCTGTCATAGGAAATCGATCATCGCCGCATCTTGGGCTCTGAATGTGGGCTAGGGTTAGATTCAAGAACTCCAAGTTATTACTACATAGACGTTTTAGTTCTTCTCTTAAGAGTCACTGACTTGTGATAGTGAAATTTTCTCTATCTAATCTTTGGGTGGGCAATAAGATTGTACCATCTCAATGTAAGTTGCTTGCGTTATTCATTGCCTTTGAGGTTAAGAAAGTGTGCCCTGAGTTATCAGTGTACACAAGGTTATGTAACAATGTTCCTCCTGGTGCAAGATATTTTGTTTTTTGTCTTTCGAAGGGATGTTCTATTGGATTACAGATTTCATTTAAAGAGGCTGACCATTTTCCACATGTTTGATGTAATTTAAAATTTCAGTGTTTAACTCTATGTATCCCAATTAGTGTGATATGGGCTTGCTGATGGCTTGTTGGTGTTTAACTTTAGATGCTTGTCCTTTCATTCCTATCTCTTACTCCATGAAGGACATTTTAGTTGTTTATTCCTCATTTGTGTTCAGGTTATTCCTTTCTCCAGGGGAAGTGCGTGGGAGCAACCTCCTCCAGACTTGGCATCTTACCTGTACAAGAACCGGATAGTTTATTTGGGCATGTCTCTTGTTCCCTCTGTGACAGAGTTGATACTTGCAGAATTTCTTTATCTTCAATATGAAGATGCCGAAAAGCCTATCTACCTGTACATAAACTCCACTGGCACGACAAAGGTCAAATATACTTTATCTTGTTAAGTTTGTATGGGTTGTGTCTTCTCTCAAACAATTAGATGCTTGATGTACATAATATTTTAATCCTGAAATCCTCTCCTGGAGTTTCTAAAGGAGTTAACTTCAATAATTTATATGAAGCGGTAGCTCTTCATGTGGACAAGAAGGAAATATGGCTGCCATGCTTATACTTGCCGTGATTAATGTACTAGTATCAAAAAAAGGAGCTATGCATGACTTTTGCAACTGCTAGATTTCTCCCTTCTCAAGGAATCAATTTTTTTGTGGATTTCTTTCTATATACCCTGGTTATTAGAAGGTCCTTGACTCTTGTACCATCCCTTTTCATTTAGAATGAAAATATATATCTATACTTCTTTTCCTTTCTTTATAATAATTCTGCATCTAATGAAACTTATTGCCTTTTCCAGGGTGGTGAGAAGCTGGGTTATGAGACCGAGGCTTTTGCTATTTATGATGTCATGAGGTAAACATTTTTTTCAATTTTGGCTTCATTTCTTGAATTTCTAAGTTTCTGATATTGTTAACAAGGATAAGTTATTAGGCTTTTGCTAGTTTTCTTGATGTAAATTTATTCAACCACTGGCATTTATAAAAAATTTAGTGGTGCTGCTTTGGACTTTTCATTTATGTGGAAGCCTATCAGATTAAAAAACGCTTTTGTAGGTATAAATTATATTCATCATCTTAATTATTTGATGCAAAATAAATTTCTATAATCTTATGGATGTAGGCATTCGATGGGAATTGTTCCCTATATATGCAAATATCTTATTAGCTTAAGCTCGCAGCTCTCTATGTTCCACAATCTGCTCTCCAAATGTCATCGCTGTGTTATTCTTTCATGAGATAGTGGTTATCCATCGCAGGTATGTCAAGCCACCGATTTTTACTCTGTGTGTTGGTAATGCATGGGGAGAAGCTGCCTTACTTTTAGCAGCTGGTGCACAGGGGAACCGTTCTGCTTTGCCATCTTCGACAATCATGATGAAGCAGGTTTTTCCTGCACCTTTGAAGTTCCTAAGTTATTTATACCTTTTAATTCGTAGCCTTTTCAAAGTCTACACCCTGTCAGGGATTAGCTTAGGCAGCTTGCCTGAATTCTAATAATTCTTGTGTGTCTTCTGTCTGTGAATTGCTAGCCAATTGCAAGATTTCAAGGTCAGGCAACAGATATCGATCTTGCCAGGAAAGAAGTGAAGAATGTCAAGGCAGAGTTGGTAAGATAAATCACTGTGTTGGTTTGAGATATTTGTGGGAAATTTGTCTTCTATAGGCTTGAGATTACTATTCTGGTGGATGACATGATCTAACCAAGGCACTTGAATAAAAAATTGGAGTGAGACGAGCTCACATAAGCAAAGCAAATCAGGGCCATTTGCTCTTTGAAGCTTTCATGTCCATCAGTTTTAAGTTAATCAAAGCAAGAGGTCCTTTGGACTGGATTTACCCCCTCAACCTTAGGTGATGTCCTGCAAAGTCAAGACTACTACTATAAAGAAATTAAAGGAGTGCTTAAATTGATTGAACTGGCTTGCTGCTCAATGGTAGTTGATTACTGCTTGCTGATGAGCTCTGCCCTCTATGTGAGCCCACAACTAAAGCATATAGTTTACTCATCTTAAATAATAGCAGCCTATTTATTACCAGAAAGTGATGAACTTTTGCTTTATCTAGTGGATAAGTAGAGGTCATGTTACTTCTGTCTGAAGTTCTTCTACTTATAGAATATCGTAGACCACCTACTTCGTGCCACATTAAGTCCAAAGTTCAAGTTAGTTCCAAAGTTACTAAATAGAAAATGATCTGCAAAGCTCCAGAGAAAATCTTCCAGTGTTTGTTTAACAAATTGAAAACTTTACAGATCAAGAGAATATTGTTACTCATTTCTTTGTCATCCTGGCTCTTTAGGTTTGCCTCTTTGCTTCATCATGTTAACTGAAATGTGGTACTAGTAGAGTGTCGGTTCTTCGCAGGGTTATACAAGTGTGTTTAGTGTTGTTCTTGTTGGGTCATTTTATTGGAATGATGTTCTCAATGACTTCCAATTCCAATACAGATTGGAGAGCCTGTTTTAATTACTATCCGCAGGGTAGTACCGCTATCTTGTAGAAATTGGCAACTATGTACATATAAAGGAATGAACAAAGTGAATCAAGCAAACAGAAGAATTTAGTTTTTGAGTCTTGTGATGCATCTTCAAGACACTGAAGTGGTAACTACTTCCTATTAACAATTTGTGAAGGTTAAACTCTATGCGAAGCATATCGGGAAAACACCAGAGCAAATCGAAGCTGACATCCGACGACCTAAATATTTTAGTCCTAGTGAAGCGGTTGAGTATGGTATCATAGATAAGGTATGCCACTATGTCGTCTACTTGATTGTGCTTTCTTTCATGGTGTGCTTAGTATGGTTACCTGACAGGTGCTATACAATGAGAGGAGCAGTGAAGATCATGGAGTTGTATCTGACCTGAAAAAAGCACAGCTTATATGATAATGATGCTGGAGAATGAAATTGCTATTTATACAACGGATTCAGGTAAAGAAAGAGTAAAATATTCTCCATCATGTAAATTTTTCCATCAAAACTTTTATGTATACCCACTTTGTTTATTCAGCAGGGTGCACAACTAATTCGCTGTTAGAGAGTATGCTTGTTATAATAAGAATGGAAAGAAAATGTGCAATACAAAATTAAGACAGCAGCTGGCGAGAATTGGGAGTGAACAAAGCTTCAACTTTGGGATCATATGCTTCTATTGAACATTTTCAAGTATTCTTTTTCTGTTATCCAAATTTTGTTAATGGGTTGTTCCTCTTAGTTCAGTGTCAAGGAGGTTCTAGCAAGGGAGAAGGATATGCTAATCTTTTCATGGACAACCACCTTAGTGTTGCCCCATTTTCACTCTTTTGTTTTTGCAAAACTCTAGCTACTTGACATCTGGAAAGAGTGGTGGCACAACCTCTTGGTCCGACAGTGACATTGCTTCTCTCATCTGATTTTGCTGTCATGATTGTTCTTCCTGAAATTAGAGAGGCTGGGGAAAGGTCTTGCTGGTTAGTAGATTTTGCATCTAGGCTGATGGCGCATTATCAGTGCCCCCTGTTACATTTTGAAGTGCTGAGGACCCATCTAAGAGTGGTTTCTTTTGGGATATTATGATTGGCATAACGCATCCAATGTTTTTCGGTAGATATTTGCATTAGCAAGTAAATATAAATCGAAATGAAACAACTCAAAAGAATTGGATTTTTAGCTCAGAAGTCGCCTACAAAATCCGCTGAGCTTTTGTTGAGCTTATACACATGATCGGTTGAAAACATGCAGGTGACACTGTCAATTACGGTTCCAACGAGCAGTCCCGGTCAACATCAGAAAGCCTAGGTGTCAGCTAAGAAGTGGGAATGAGACTCCTAAAGCTCACGGTATTGGATTTGTTGCCGGAATGCCATTATACATTTAGTGTCACATCTGTAAGGTCTATCTCGTGTAGTGAAATAGGCAGCATCGTTGTTTTTAACATTTTGATTTATAACAGTTGAAACAATAAGTAGGAAGAGCTTGTTAATGTACTATTTGAATAATAATGTGGTTTTTTGTCAGTTGATGCTTCCCTTCCGTGTCTATAACCACGTTTCCAATTAGCCGATCCGAATTCACGGTCGCGTGTTGACTCAGTTCCAATGTAAAAAGTTAGCCTACATTTAGCATGACTTTTCACATGGTTTTGGCCTATCCTAAGCTATCAATTACTCAAATCTCAGTATGCTCCAAATTGGTTTTGTGAATCAATTTTATGCCTCCAAATAATAAACACAGCAAATCTGACGAAAATGAAAAGTGAAGCGGAATAGTAGTTCCAACTCTCTCTCAAGAACAATGTGGAAGGAGGGAGAACCATCTAATGTTATATATTCCTGAACGTATGAACTTGGAGCAGGACATGTCCATAGTACGGCATATCTCAGGTTCCATTAATGTCACTTTTTCTATGCCTTGCCTTCGAAAGTTCGTTTTCAGTGCTATATCATGCTTGAATTTATTATGGGAAGAAATGA
Organism: Syzygium oleosum; assembly: GCF_021117445.2. NCBI lineage: Eukaryota > Viridiplantae > Streptophyta > Magnoliopsida > Myrtales > Myrtaceae > Syzygium > Syzygium oleosum. Next base: position 999,065 of record NW_026607516.1, on the reverse strand, counting down.
TCAGTGCCCCCCTAATGGTGGTATTCTCTCTCTCACAAGTAGATTTAGCCGAGAGCATTGTATACCTAATTGCAGTGAGGTTGTGTTGACACCTATAATTAATTAGGTTGTCGACAACAAAAATAAATGGAAATAAACTCGTAAAGGACGTCAAGAGATGACGTAGTCCATAGAGAATTGCCCATGTAAGCAAACAGTTGGCAAGCATTGAAATATCCTGGCAGGAAATTTAAAAATTTGAAATTGGAAAACTGGAATCGTAGAGGAAGCAAGCGTCACTTGAGATCTCGTACCAAAAGCCATCGATGAAAGTTACCATATGGAACTCAAGTCACCGAAGCTGTCGACGAGAAAAGGAGGAAGAACAGGTGTCAAGATGTAAAGAGCTTGACGACAGTTATTGCCTCGGAAAGGATAGGTGTCAAGATGTAAAGAGCTCGATGCTGGTTATTACCTTAGGGAAGGCAAGTGTCAAGATGTAAAGAGCTCAAAGACGGTTATTAACTCGGGAAGGACAAGTGTCAAGATGTAAAGAGCTCGATGACGGTTATTACCTCGTGGAGGACAGGTGTTAAGATGAAAAGAACTCGACGACGGTTATTACCTTGGGAAGAACAGATGTCAAGACGGAAAGAGCACGACGACGGTTATTTTCTCGGGAAGGACAGGTGTCAAGATGGAAAGAGCTCGACGACGATTATTGTCTCGAAAAGGATAGGTGTCAAGACGGAAAGAGCTCAACAATGGTTATTGCCTCGGGAAGGACAGGTGTCACAACAAAAAGATAAGATCGGTGGCAATTAATGGACATATGTCATTAGATGAACGGTGAAGATGAGATCAACGGTGGTTATTGGACATGGTCTCAGAAGGTGGTTATCAGGCTCACATTATAAATAGTACCCGACAGCCAGAAAAAAGCCTCCCGCGAATAGACATCATTTTGATGACTTTTATCGACAAAAAAAAAAATCTTTATTTTCTAGTACCGCACCTTTAGTTTTCATAGCTATAGTTGTTTACTCTCTAAGCCAGTAGCCTTGTAATGTTGCATCGATGAAATTCGGATACCGCCAGTCAGCAACTGGACGGATTTGTCTGAATCGTTTATAAATATAAGTCGAATTTCGTTACTGTACGAAACTTGTGTTGTTGATCAAGACAATCAAACTGTTAGTTCACGCCTAGATATCTCCTATCCGGAAATGGTCAAAGAACCCAGTCTCCTCTAATTAACAATCGAAGAATGACTTTTGATAAATTATATTTCGTCGCGAGAACATTTCCGACGAAACAGGTTGCTACATGGGCCGCAAAGATCCGGAGTCACCCACCCCATTCTATACCTCAATCGTGTCTCCACATCATGCTCCTCTAAATTTTCTACCTTTTTCGTGCTTATTGCGTCACTACAGCATGTAAAATGCTGCTCAAAACAGGCAAAGCTCGTTAAAGTATTCAAAACCATTTTGGCATGAAATCCCCAATAATGTACTTAGTTGTAACCAACCACCGGGCAACTTCCATCTATCTCCATGTTCAATGAAGCTGGCTTCCCTCCTTTAAATTATGTTGAAAGTTCTCAGCTTTCTTTTCCTGCTACTGAGGAATTTACTGACCCACAGCGACGATACCTTCATGCTCCAAAAATTCCTTCTCCCACTGATGTTGATGAACGTGGAAGGCCAAAAAGAACGCCTGCTGCTGAGGCTGTTCTAAATTGGCAATCGGAAACTCTTCTGGCACAAAATTAGGCTTTCAAGACGCTTGACTCCAAAATTGTTGATGTGCAACAAGATATCCGAAGATACGATGAGTCCATAAAAAAGATGCTTGTGGATTTCCAGAAAAGACTTCATGCTCTGGAATCAGGCCAGCATCTTGGCTACCATTATCTTGAAAGTCCGAAAAATGATATAGAGAAACTCAAAAGGCAAATCAGTCTCCTTGAAGAAGGAAAATTTAAGCCTACTGATGTTTTCTCTATTTCAAGAATCGGATACTCTCTTCCACTATCGCAAAACTCCCCAGTTTTTGCTGCAGCTGCTCTTGCAGCCGAAACTTCTACCCAACGAGATAGAAGTGATATGACAGAGATGCGCAATCGCATTCGGGAAATGGAAAAGCTCCGAAAGGAAAGAATGAAAGAAAAAGCAAAACGTGTTGCTGAGTCCTCTGGAGAACCTGAAAAGAGTTCTGACCAGCAGATGATGATCGCAAATCCTTTGGAATCCTTTCTGAGGGATTTAAGCAAAGATCAACAACAAAATTCAAAAGCTGATTCAGACCAACATCTACCAGAGTGCACTTCTCAAGTAGCAAAGGTATCAAATTTGCTAAATTCAGATTCGAAATCTGACTCTTCATCCTCTTCCTCTTCGTCTACTTTTCCAATTCCTTCCATTGAATCTTTCCACGTACCACCTACTACTCCTCCAATTTTCATGGCTAATCCGCCAGAACAAGACATGGAACCAAATCCATCTGAACCAGAGGTTATTCAAATTAATAACCCCTCTCATATTTCTGTTTCCTCATCCAAATAGTTTTTCACTCTTGATGACACTCCTTATTCCAAATGGCCAGAAAATTGGATGAATTCCATGCTTGGTTGAACACCAGAGCTCTTGTTGTTGAACGCAAATATGATGTTCTTTTAGAGTTTGCTATAAGGTTTACTGGAAGCCTTAAACACTGGTGGCAATCCACTTCTGAAACAGATCAAATGACTTTTCTTCTTCTTCAAGACTTTTCCCAAGCCATTGGAATCATTTACCTATATTTCATAGGAAAACCTGCTGATCTTCTTGAACTCAAAAGAAGAGAATACTTTGAAAGAAAATGTTGTTCTCTCCAAAAAAGGCACCTAGATCGCCATTACAGAGAAATGCTTAAACACTTTTATGGCCTAGGAGTTGATCCGAATTTGAAACAAGTCTTCTTAGCTTCCATTCCTAAAGAACTCTCCCAACAAGTTGAGAGATATTTTCTCAACAAGCAAAGAAGACTTGTTGATATCCCCTTTGGAGAACTACAACAAGAAATTCATCTTTGTCTTGATGAACTTTGCCTTCGAAGACAGATGATGAAAAACTACATCAGAGACAATTGTGAACTTGATGGTGCTTGCTCCAAACAATATTTGAAGATCAAATGTTCAAAGAAAGATTGTGACGGTTCCTGCGGAGAATATTCAAAGAAAAACAAGCACTTCAAGAAGTATCGAGTGAAAAGATCTAAGCACTTCAGAAGAAGGAAGAAATGGCGATTCCTGCGGAAATGAAGAAACTTCACAGGATGCAAGAAACCCAATCGTTGCTTCATTTGCAACAAGAAAGGCCACTTTGCCAAAAATTGTCCTCAGACAAAAAAAGGTCAGAATCATCTCATTCATAATATTGAACTAGAGACAGGAATCTCTCTTGACAATGACGATATCGAATCCCTGTTCTCTGTCGATGAAAATCCCATTGACCAAACACTTTGCATCATTCCTTATTATCTCACCCCCAGTGAAACAGACTCTGATTCAGAACCTGAAGAACTTTTCCATCTATCATCACAGCTTGAAAATCTGGACCCTAGTATACATTCCAGTCAACTTCACTGTCCCCACTTCCCAGTCAAAATCTATCTCTCAAAGTTTGCCAAACCAATTTCAGTCATTGCCCTCATAGATACTGGTGCTAGTGCTTCAATCTTAGACACTAAAGTTCTTCCTGAAGAATACTAGACTTCCTGTGTTCGGTATTTCAACTTTGCTTCAGGAGACACTTTTTCTACAAATATTCGCACCACACCTGTGTCTATTCAGTTTTTCCCTCAGTGTTCCATTACCACCAGAATTCTTGGATCTAGTCTTCCCAATAAAGACTTGATTATTGGGTGGGATATCATGACTCAACTTCCGGACTTGAGAATTGTTCCTGGAAAAGGACTTAGGTATAAAGACCAATTCTCTGAATTTGTCAATATCCAAAGACTCTTTTCCATTCAAATGAGCCTGTTAGATCCAATCATGCAGAAAATGTTGGAATCATGCTCAGAAAATCATTTCGAATTCTCCCAGAAATTTTATCATCCTTTGTGGAAAAACCCAGAATTCTATGTTCGACTCCCCTTCAAGAAAAATGAGAATATAAATCCTACTAAGGCAAGTCACTCGGGAATGAATCCAGAGCATTTGGCTCTTGCTAAAAAAGAATGCTTAGAATTGTTACAACAAGGACTTATTGAAACTTCAAATTCTCAATGGGCTCGTGAAGCTTTCTATGTCAATAAATGTGCTGAGCAAAATAGAGGTAAGATGAGATTGGTTATCAACTACTAGCCTCTTAATCTTTTCCTCCAAGATGACAAATTCCCTTTGCCTTCTCGAAATTCCCTTTTTGCGGGAATCACTAAAGCCCATATTTATTCAAAGTTTGATCTTAAAGCCGGATTTTGGCAATTGGGCATTCATCCCGATGACATACCAAAAACGGGATTCTATATTCCCAACCAACACTTTCAATGGCGAGTTCTTCCATTTGGTCTCAAGGTTGCTCCTTCCTTATTTCAAAAGGCTATGTGTCGCATATTCCAGCCGATCTTATCCAGTGTAGCTGTCTATATTGACGACATATTGCTTTACAACCCAGACGAAGAATCTCACTGTCGACTTCTTGAGCAATTTGCAGAAATTGTGAAGAAATATGGCATCATGCTTTCTCAGAAAAAGATGAACATTGCCCAAACAGAAGTTGAATTCCTCGGCATGCACCTTAACAAAGGTACATATTATCCAGGACCGCATATCGCCAGGGAATTACTAAAATTTCCTGAAAAGAATTTTACAACCCAGCAAGTTCAACAATTTCTCGGGATAATCAATTATCTTAGAGATTTTGTCCTGAATATTGCAAGGTTGTTAATTCCTTTGCAACTGATGTTAAAAAAGCATCCAGTGCTATGGGGAAAGGCACAAACCAAAGCAGTTGCGGAACTCAAAGAAATTATGCAAGATCTTCCCCCTCTGCAAATTCCATCCACAGGGAAGAGGGTTTTGCAAACTGATGCCAGTGATGAATATTGGGCGGCCGTATTGTTCGAAGAACTTCATGGTAAGCGACATCTTTGCGCTTACAAAAGTGGCAAGTTTTCCCAAGCAGAAATGCATTATCATTCTACCTTAAAGGAAATTTTGGCAGTAAAGAATGGAATAAAAAAGTTCGAATTCCATCTTATTGGCCACCATTTTCTGGTAGAACTGTATATGGCTTCTTTTCTCAAAATGACCAAATTCAAGCAGAAGCAGATCCTTCATCCTCAGCTACTCAGATGGGCTGAATGGTTTTCGAAATACTCCTTCGAAACCAAACATATTGCAGGAAAGAAAAATGTGCTTGCAGATTTTCTCTCTAGACCAAAAGCATCGGCATAAATCAACATGTATATTCTCAGGCATTCCTTCCTGTTCCGGCCAGACAAGTACAAAATTGAACGATTCCGAGATTGGCCAAGCTTGGAATATCCTCAAGAAATAATTGAGCAAATTCAAAAAGATAAGCTCACTGAAAATCTTGACAACCTCATGTGGCAATGCCACACAGACCTTTTTCGCCACCATAGAGGATCTATTCTTGACTCTTCTGGATTACACTCGAGGTACCCTTTCATTCACCCATTACTTTGGAGAAAAAATGATTTTCCTGAAAAACTTAAATGGCTATTATGGTATCTAACCAATAAGTACGTAATAGCTATTGAGTTTCCCACCAGAAAATTTATTCTCCAATTAACCAACTTGCTTATGGCTGATTACATCGGGCTCAATGAACACGAGAAAAACCTTTTAACTGTGCTCAAATGATTTTACCCTCCTGTTTATTGGAAATGACTCTTTCTCGAAGAGGTGAAAAAAGTCTGAGATGATCCGGAAACACACATTGTTGTACTCCTCCACCGTCCTTGGACTTTTGTGCACAATAATGGTACCATTTCCGATACTCCTGCCGCAGTAGGTACTACTACCTACAAGCCCCAGTCACAACTCCAAGTTGCACGTGTCTATAAATCATTCCTCAGTCGCATTGGTTCTGTTGAATATAATTATAGGGAACTCCAAAGGATCCTATGCCAAGAAAATTGTATTATCCCAGAAGAAGCATGGGATTACTTCACACCCGTTTCATGCGATCACGAAGGATCTTTATCTGTAACAAGACAAGCACTCAGAGAATACGAACACGAACAGGCACAACCACAGCTCGGATTATCACAAGATCACGAAATGTCAGACATAGGAGATCCAGCACAGTCATCTCAAGAACCAGCACAATCCTCTCAGGATCCATGGGGTGGACCACTCTCTCAAGACCCCTATGACTATGGACCATTGTCCTTATCCGTTGGACTTAACTCTAGCTCTGCCTCTCACTACTCACAGCTAGGAAGCTAGGAAATTGGCCCCAGCCAGTTTTGCCTCAGCCAGTCTTACCTAAACAAAATCCATAGCCAAACCTTGGCATTAGAATGTGGAATGAACTCCTGTTACCACAAAACACTCATAATACAACTCTTCTAGACCTTTTGACACATGCATCCTCTTCCTCGAACCCAACGCCAGATAATTTCGAACACATTCTGACATGGAGATAGATAGCAGAATATGAATGTGCAAACAGTTCAGACAGCTCGGATTATGACTATAACTCTGGATGGAGATAAGCTTGTACTGTTTCACCTAACCGGTACTGTTTGTTCTAGCATATCATAGCCGGGTCCTGTTTCACCTATGAATAGGCTTTAAGTGTTCTACGAGTGTGTTTTAGGTGTGCCCAATAATGTACTTAGTTTTAGGTAAGTTTTGTCTTATGTGGACAGAAGTCCAATAATGTACCCTATTTAGGTGTGTTTTGTTTTATCTGGATCTTCGTCCAGCAATGTATTCCCCAACGCCTATATAAGGCCATGTAATCCTTCGGTTTGGAATAAGAGGGGAAAGTTGTGAAATTTCAGAGTTCTCACTTTCCATGCCTCTCTAAAAATCCTTTTCTTCAAAGCCTGGCATGATCCTCTAAGAAATGCAGCTCGGCCAGTTAGGCATAACATCATCCTGGTCACTCTGAGCGTTTCTATGCTCTGAGCTAAATCTCTGGGTAGTTTTGCAGCTAAAAGGTAGTTCCTGAAGGGCTTGAACAAGAGGTTCACCGTGCGGGATAGCATACCTGCTGTAAACTGACCTGGTTTTCCCTGGCTCTGAGCATAGATCCCTTCATTGGTATTTCAAAAACCATTCATATTGCAGGAAAGAAAAATGTGCTTGCGGATTTTCACTCCAGACCAAAAGCATCGGCAGAAATCAACATGTATATTCTCAGGCATTCCTTCCCGTTCCGGCCAGACAAGTACAAAATTGAACGATTCCGAGATTGGCCAAGCCTGGAATATCCTTAAGAAATAATTGAGCAAATTCAAAAAGATAAACTCACTGAAAATCTTGACAACCTCATGTGGCAATGCCACACAGACCTTTTTCGCCACCATAGAGGATCTATTCTTGACTCTTCTGGATTACACTCGAGGTACCCTTTTATTCACCCATTACTTTGGAGAAAAAATGATTTTCCTGAAAAACTTAAATGGCTATTATGGTATCTAACCAATAAGTACGTAATAGCTATTGAGTTTCCCACCAGAAAATTTATTCTCCAATTAACCAACTTGCTTATGGCTGATTACATCGGGCTCAATGAACACGAGAAAAACCTTTTAACTGTGCTCAAATGGTTTTACCCTCCTGTTTTTTGGAAACGACTCTTTCTCGAAGAGGTGAAAAAAGTCCGAGATGATCCGGAAACACACACTGTTGTACTCCTCCACCGTCCTTGGACTTTTGTGCACAACAATGGTACCATTTCCGATACTCCTGCCGCAGTAGGTACTACTACCTACAAGCCCCAGTCACAACTCCAAGTTGCACATATCTATAAATCGTTCCCCAGTCGCATTGGTTCTGTTGAATATAATTATAGGGAACTCCAAAGGATCCTATGCCAAAAAAATCGTATTATCCCAGAAGAAGCATGGGATTACTTCACACGCGTTTCATGGGATCACGAAGGATCTTCATCTGTAACAAGACAAGCACTCAGAGAATACGAACACGAACATGCACAACCACAGCTCGGATTATCACAAGATCATGAAATGTCAGACATAGGAGATCCAGCATAGTCATCTCAAGAACCAGCACAATCTTTCTTTGAACATTTGATCTTCAATTATTGTTTGGAGCAAGCACCATCAAGTTCACGATTGTCTCTGATGTAGTTTTTCATCATCTATCTTCGAAGGCAAAGTTCATCAAGACAAAGATGAATTTCTTGTTGCAGTTCTCCAAAGGGGATATCAACAAGTCTTCTTTGCTTGTTGAGAAAAGATCTCTCAACTTGTTGGGAGAGTTCTTTAGGAATGGAAGCTAAGAAGACTTGTTTCAAATTCGGATCAGCTCCTAGGCCATAAAAGAGTTTAAGCATTTCTCTGTAATGGCGATCTAGGTGCCTTTTTTTTGGAGAGAACAACATTTTCTTTCAAAGTATTCTCTTCTTTTGAGTTCAAGAAGATCAGCAGGTTTTCCTATGAAATATAGGTAAATGATTCCAATGGCTTGGGAAAAGTCTTGAAGAAGAAGAAAAGTCATTTGATCTGTTTCAGAAGTGGATTGCCACCAGTGTTTAAGGCTTCCAGTAAACCTTGTGGTAAACTCTAAAAGAACATCATATTTGCGTTCAACAACAAGAGCTCTGGTGTTCAACCAAGCATGGAATTCATCCAATTTTTCTGGCCATTTGGAATAAGGAGTGTCATCAAGAGTGAAAAACTGTTTGGATGAGGAAACAGAAATATGAGAGGGGTTATTAATTTGAATAACCTCTGGTTCAGATGGATTTGGTTCCATGTCTTGTTCTGGCGGATCAGCCATGAAAATTGGAGGAGTAGTAGGTGGTACGTGGAAAGATTCAATGGAAGGAATTGGAAAAGTAGACGAAGAGGAAGAGGATGAAGAGTCAGATTCCGAATCTGAATTTAGCAAATTTGATACCTTTGCTACTTGAGAAGTGCACTCTGGTAGATGTTGGTCTGAATCAGCTTTTGGATTTTGTTGTTGATCTTTGCTTAAATCCCTCAGAAAGGATTCCAAAGGATTTGAGATCATCATCTGTTGGTCAGAACTCTTTTCAGGTTCTCCAGAGGACTCAGCAACACGTTTTGCTTTTTCTTTCATTCTTTCCTTTCGGAGCTTTTCCATTTCCCGAATGCGATTGCGCATCTCTGTCATATCACTTATGTCTCGTTGGGTAGAAGTTTCGGCTGCAAGAGCAGCTGCAGCAAAAACTGGGGAGTTTTGCGGTGGTGGAAGAGAGTATCCGATTCTTGGAATAGAGAAAAAATCAGTAGGCTTAAATTTTCCTTCTTCAAGGAGACTGATTTGCCTTTTGAGTTTCTCTATATCATTTTTCGGACTTTCAAGATAATGGTAGCCAAGATGCTGGCCTGATTCCAGAGCATGAAGTCTTTTCTGGAAATCCACAAGCATCTTTTTGATGGACTCATCGTATCTTCGGATATCTTGTTGCATATCAACAATTTTGGAGTCAAGCGTCTTGAAAGCCTGATTTTGTGCCAGAAGAGTTTTCGATTGCCAATTTAGAACAGCCTCAGCAACAGGCGTTCTTTTTGGCCTTCCACGTTCATCAACATCAGTGGGAGAAGGAATTTTTGGAGTATGAAGGTATCGTTGCTGTGGGTTAGTAAATTCCTCAGTAGCAGGAAAAGAAAGCTGAGAACTTTCAACAGGATTTAAAGGAGGGAAGTCAGCTTCATTGAACATGGAGATAGATGGAAGTTGCCCGGTGGTTGGGTTTTCAGGAAAGACTGGGATTTCAAGTGGATAAGAGTTTTTCTTTACCCACTTATAGATGGGTTTGTAGAAAGGGGAAACAAAAGATTTTTTATATGGGGGTGAAACTGGAGGTGATGGTGGTGATGGTGGAGATGATGGAAATGATGGGGGTGATGGAGTTGATGGGGATGATGAAGGTGATGGTGAACCAAATGAAACCATAAACTGGTATCCGCTATTTTCTCCAAGGGTATCTATGGTTGGATCTTCATCCAAATATCTTTGGTAGAAGCTGTCCTTGGCCTTCCTAGCTTTTCGCTTAGGCCTGATAGCTGGATCTACTTCATCTGGGGAATTTGTACATGAAGAACACTGGCAAAAAGGATCCCAAAAACAATGACCATAAGGGTCTTTGTAGTGATGGACAGGATGTTCATCACTTTTGAAGTATTGAACCAACTTTTTTGGGTCTAGTTCCTCAGGAACTGGATTAGGAACATAGGGTTTTATCATAAAGATAGTAGGAAAGATAGAAGGAGTTTCTTCTTTCTCTTTGCGGAATTTGATGGTTACAGTACCATATCTTTGTCTGACAAATTCAGAGTCTAAAGACTGGAGATGTTGGCTAATTTGGTGGAGCTTTTCATAATTTGTTATCCAAAATTCAGGAAAAAGCTTGGCTAACTTTTCTTTTGGAATCTGCCGAGGAACATGGATGCAAGAGGCCTGATCATTTTGCATGGAGATGAAAGTGCATCTTCATTTCCATGTTGGAAATTCAGATCTAGGGCATGATTTTGAACTCTATACACCATTTGATAATGGAGAGTTGCGGCAATGGAATCGGCAGTTTGAGGTGCTCCAGTAAGCTGAAGTTGCACTTTCAAGAAAGAAAGTAGCTGGGGATCGAAAAGGGCAATATTAAAATTTGGATAAAGGGTTACAAAGACTGTTCCAGCATTTAAGGTGGTTTGGACAGTACCAATACAAGCATGCTGGTATTCTAGGAACCTAGTATCCAAAAGAGCCATTCTTGCTACAACAGGCAAACCTTTTCGCCCGTGGAAGGTAAGAGCAAGACGGACTGCTCCATAATGAATATGCGAATACCCTTGTTGGATCCACTGTTTGGGAAATTCAGGAGGAATTTGAAGAGTAACAAAGTACTCCTTTTCAGTGGCAGGAATTGGGTGTTGATCAAATTTGGAAGACTGGACGTATTCTTTGACCTCTTTCGGAGTATGACGGATGAGATGTCGTATAGACCTGATGGGGGAAAAAGATGAAGCAGGTTTGGCAAAGGCTGAGTATGGATTCATGAGAGGAAGTTGCGTTTCGGAAATCTTGGTTTCATCACTAAGAGAGACTTCATAGAGATAGTTTATCTTAGAAGCATGTGAAGTACGAAACTCGGTTAAAGATGAAGAAGAAGATGATGGAGTGAGAGAAGAAGTGAGAGCGATTGGAGTTGTATTTGGATCGGTCATGATGAAGAGAAATGATTCTTTGCAGCACTGGACAATCACCAACTAAGCGCATAGAACGAACCAAGCTAGACATAAAACCACGCTCTGATACCAATGAGGGGATCTATGCTCAGAGCCAGGGAAAACCAGGTCAGTTTACAGCAGGTATGCTATCCCGCACGGGCAAACCTCTTGTTCAAGCCCTTCAGGGACTGCCTTTTAGCTGCAAAACTACCCGGAGATTTAGCTCAGAGCATAGAGACGCTCAGAGTGACCAGGATGATGTTATGCCTAACTGGCCGAGCTGCATTTCTTAGAGGATCATGCCAGGCTTTGAAGAAAAGGATTTTTAGAGAGGCATGGAAAGTGAGATCGAAAGTGAGAGCTCTGAAATTTCACAACTTTCCCCTCTTATTCCAAACCGAAGGATTACATGGCCTTATATAGGCGTCAGGGAATACATTGCTGGATGAAGGTCTAGATAAAACAAAACACACCTAAACGGGGTACATTATTGGACTTCTGTCCACATAAGACAAAACTCACCTAAAACTAAGTACATTATTGGGCACACCTAAAATACACTTGTAGAACACTTAAAGCCTATTCATAGGTGAAACAAGACCCGGCTATGATATGCTAGAACAAACAGTGCCGGTTAGGTGAAACAGTACAAGCTTATCTCCATCCAGAGTTATAGTCATAATCCGAGCTGTCTGAACTGTTTGCACATTCATATTCTACTATCTGTCTCTGTGTCAGAATGTGTTCGAAATTATCTGGCGTTGGGTTCGAGGAAGAGGATGCATGTGTCGAAAGGTCTGGAAGAGTTGTATTCTCAGTGTTTTGTGGTAACAGGAGTTCATTCCACATTCTGATGCCAAGGTTTGGCTATAGATTTTGTTCAGGTAAGACTAGCTGAGGCAAAACTGGCTGGGGCCAATTTTCTAGCTGTGAGTAGTGAGAGGCAGAGCTAGAGTTAAGTCCAACGGATAAGGACAATGGTCCATAATCATAGGGGTCTTGAGAGAGTGGTCCACCCCATGGATCCTGAGAGGATTGTGCGGGTTCTTGAGATGATAGCTTCTAGACTTTTTAAGTGCGCTACAACCAAATGGTCACTTGGTGGTTATATCCACCTGTTGATGGTTCATAGCTTTGATTTGACTTCAGCAAATCAATTCAAGTTTAAGTAGCAGAAGGGTACTCGTAAATGGTATAAAGCTAACCAAGTGGGTTTTTACTGCTGTGAGTGCTTCTAGCTATTGGGTTTTGATTCAATTGAGATGTCTGGAGAATGTTTTGTAGTCGCACGGTGCTCAAGTCTCAGCATTGTTACTGTTTGTGATTTACTCGGCTGAATTTCTTGGATACTTCCAATAGCAATTCCGCCCCGATAAACATTGTTACCGCAAAGACGACTGTGAACTTACTGCTCAATATGTAATCGTATGAGATCAAAGAATTATGAAAGAATTCCCTGTTCTGATAATAGCTTCATACTCACACGGGAAGCAAATCATTGCATGACGAAGAGAAGTATTTCAAGCTAATGAAAAGAGATTAAAATCTTTCCTGAGATGCAGAGACAGCGAAATGCTTGTACCTTGCATAAGTTCAGGATTTCTTCATTTAACTAGAAGCTCAATTTTCTGCAAATGTGAGTGTGCAATGGCATGTGAGTCCTAGTACGCCAGAACTGATTGCAGGTGCAGTGAGACGATCAAATGCGAAAAGAGAAGCAAAAAAGTTATTAATATAATAAGCCTTGCAATTATAGTTAAGTAATGATGAGATATCTTAGTGAAAGGGTCCACGGAAGGTCCAAACGTCCTCATCCATAGTATTCTAATTCTACGACCTCAAGTCTTCATTGGGTTCTAGACTGTGCTCACAAGTGGAGGGAAAAATAGCGGGTAGTTCCTCAAGAACTTGACCCTCAAGATCTCAGCTATAAATATGGGATCTTGGCTTTGAACGTTGCTCATCCCAAAACCTTCTGGTGCATTTCTCTCTCTATCTAGTCTAGTCCTCTAGGTTTGAGTTTACTCGTCTTGTATTAGTATCTGCAATGAACTATAGTTGTCTTCTTTGTGTCCTGGTGCTCTTGCCAGCACTTTGTCACTGTCAAGATTCATTTACACCCTCAAGAGCTACTTTCTATGGCAGTCCTGACTGCTATGGGACTTCAAGTATGTGCACGCTCCGTCTCGTGTTAGAAACAAAGCATGCATCAGCCCCAGCACACCACATGAGCGCCGCACATAAATTAGGTTCCCACGTTAGTATGGAGCTACTAGAGCACTACTAGCTATAATAGTATCATGTCAGATAAGTACACAAATTAACATTTCTTTTCTTCTAAGAAACTTTTTAAACTATGTTTATGGTCATGTGGCATGCTCTGTTACATCATGAATAACTTTTTGAGGGTATCCGCTCTTTCCCTTAATACTCAGTAGAGCGCAAAAAGACACGAGAGGATCTGTGTAGTGGCATATCTCACTCGGTACTTGAAGGCTTGGTTGTTCACATGCACTCTTTGAATCGCTCCATTTCATCATGCACAAACCAAACACTCGAAACAGAACAATTTTTGCTCGAGAAGATCTAATGAGTGCAATGTTTATGGCAGCTGGAGCTTGTGGATTCGGCGAGTATGGAAGGACCGTGAATGATGGCTATGTGACTGGAGTTTCGAGGCTTTACAGAAATGGATCTGGCTGTGGTGCTTGCTATCAGGTTGAACTTCATATAGACTAGACATTAATAGATGATGACTCTTTTTGACTTTTTTATACAGTCAATTTTTTTTTGAAGTATAGGTGAGGTGCACGAAACCGCAGTGCACAGGCGACGGAGCAAACGTGGTGGTGACGGACTATGGAGAAGGAGACAGGACGGACTTCATCCTGAGACCTAGAGCTTATGCGAAGATGGCTCAACCGGACGATTACCAAACCAAGCAGCTGTTTGCCTACGGAGTGGTTGACGTCGAATTCAGAAGGGTTCCGTGCCGATACTCCGGCTACAACCTCATGTTCAAGGTCCATGAACGCAGCAGAAACCCATATTATTTAGCTATCATCATATTATACGTTGGCGGCACAAATGACATCACAGCTATGGAGTATTGCCAGGTATTCAGCCATCCATATTCCCATGAGTTTGCTTCAATTTTGTTTCAAGTAGAATCGAATTGAGCCAGAAGTCAACATAAACACGAACTAGAGACCATGAGTCGATAATGACTTTGCTTCTCGAGACTTCGATGCAGGAGGACTGCCAAAAGTGGAAGCCGATGCGCAGAGTGTACGGAGCAGTGTTCGACACGCAAACTCCGCCGAGTGGTTGCGTTAACCTGCGGTTCCAAGTGAGTGGGAGCCACGGAGCGACTTGGGTGCAACCAAAGAATCCCCTCCCTGGTGACTGGAAGGCTGGTGCTGCTTATGACTCCCAAATCCAGCTAGACTAGAAAAAGCTAAAACCAGTCCCTTTCTATTCTGTCGATTGGGAAGTGCTGCTTGCCTTTTTCATTACTGCTAGGTACGTATAGCTCAGATATGGCCAATGCTATTGGTGGCATTACTGTTGCTGAAATAAACAGGCTTAGCTAAGCTAGATAAGGCTTTCTGCCTGCCTTGACTAAATAAAGGAGGTCTCTGTAGCATTTCATCAGGGGGTTGTGGGATTGATGTCTTCTCTTTTTGTTAGCATGATTAGCTATATAATAAATGAGATTGGTGTCCCATTAGGAGGATAAAGGTACATTTCGCCGACTAAAGGTACATCCAGCACTGAGGTTCTTCAGAAGAACTTCACTATTGAATGACAACATTCCCACCAGAATATAATTGTCCTTACCTAATTACCAACTATAGGTACAGTCAAATTACAATAAATTCAAAGGGTTCATGACACAAATAATTCATGAATTTTAGTCTAATATAAAATATGGTCCATAAACTTTTAATTTATTCAATACAGTATCTGAAAAGTTCATGGACTACTAATGTCATTTTCCCTTCAAGGAAATTACGGCCCACAAAAAAAACTTACCAACCAAATAAGCAAAACATGCTACTTTCAAAGCAAATTACTTCAAATTTGGTAGATTGCTACTTTTGGAAAAATCATTTGCCTTGGAAGACATGTTACCAATTGTCATCTTCAAGAACATATGGGGAAAATTACCATTGCAATTGTTGATAATAAATACGACAATTTGGGATTAGTTACTAGGTCGTAGCTTTTTAGGGTTACAAAATCTTTGGCCAAATAATTATTTGTTAAAAAATAGGTATCCAGGTAGATTTTGACCCGTCAAGGTAAATTAATTACCCCATGAAACAGAACGTACTACTTTACAGGAAAATTATTTCGTAAGAGGTAAATTACTACTTTGAGAAAAATTAATTCCGCCATGACCCCGATCACTAGTGATGTTTAGAAGAACTTATGGAAAAATTATCATCTTTGAGGATAGTTCTGTTGACACCTAAATTTCGGCGCATCATTTAGTGGTTAATTGCATAGAAAATTAGGGATTAAATTTTAACCCCTGAACAAAAATATTACAAATCGCATAGCATAAAGTTTAGGTTTATATAGATTAACTGCATTTCACATCGGATCGACGGTGGTAAGCGAGCTTAAAATTCATCACGTAAATCGAGCTCGGGCACCGAACGAGACTCGGCTCACTCGGAAAGCATGGGCCGAAAATCACACGCAAAAGGGCTTAGTTGTCTTAATTTGAGCTTGAATTAGCCCATTATGCTTAATTAAAGAAAAGCCCAAATTAATTCAGCCCACTTAGAATTAAATTAAAGCCTAAACCTAAGCCCATTAGGACTATAAAGCCTGGCTAATTGACCTAGGTTTACATTATAAATATATGTTTATGTCTCATAATCAAAGGGGGGGACTCTCACAATTTCGGAAAGGAGGAAGCCACACAATTGACATTCACGGCCATAGAGAGACAGCCACCGTTGAGAGAGAAAAAGTGAGAAAAAGCTACAAGGAGGAGACCTCTCTTTCACGATCGTCCCTGATGAACGTGGCTGTGCTGCTCTGCCTCTTACCTTGCCGCTGCGCCTCCCAATTCCCAGCGAAGTGGACAAGCTTGGCCAAAATTCAGCAAGCATCCGAGTCATTACGGTTCTTTGCTCCCCGTTGCCGCTTCCGGTGCGATCGACGAAGCCACGTGATCTGCTTGCTCTCGGCCTAATCCACCCGATCTTGTTGCTGTCTTGCCGCGACGACTTGGTCCCGACGTCTTTACACGACCAGACTGTTTTTGCCATTGAGCTATCTTCCTCACGGTGGGCTGCAATAACACCAGTTTTTCTTTAGACGATTCCCTCGAGGTTTGTTGCGAACTTTCAGCTCGATACACACGGAGTGCCCCAACGCTAGCCGCTCCTCTGGTCGCCGTTCCGTGCCAGGCCAACCCCGACGCCGGCTGTTCCTCTGGTTGCGTTCCGTGCGAGGCCTGCCCCACCACAACGCCAACATCCTCCGAAGTTGCTGCCATCCTCGACGTTCGTCGCCCTCCTGTGGTGAGCTGCTGCTGTTCCGCGACTTCCGAAGACTGCTCGTCGCTGCTATCGTCTACCACCGCAAGCCGCCGCCACTCCCGACGTCGCGCCGCCGTTCCCGACGCACCACCGGTCACCATCCCGATCCGCAATCCCGATCCGCTGCAAATTCAAATTTGGAAAGAAATCTGCAAATCAGGTAATTATCTTATCCTGATTTGATTTGAATATTTTGTAGCCTAATTCGTGCTTATTGATATCTAACTTTGCATATTTGGATAATAAGCATTATTCCAATTAGAATTTTATTTCCTTTTTTTGAAATCTTGGATATCTATTACTTTTCAAATTTGGATAGAATTTAGAATTTTCAAAATCTTTTGAATATATCCAAGATATTTAAGATATCTAAATTTTTTTCAAGATGTGATCGATTAGGAAAATTTCCTAATCCGCAATCGCACATGTGAAAATAAATCTATCTATCAGGCTTTAGATAGAGTTATTCCCATAGCGGGTATTTCGAATTTTAGGATCGATCTGTCAGTCTTTAGATCGAAACTTAATTCGAAAGATTTAGCGGTTATATATATATTTACTTGATTTTAATTTCGAATTTTGATAAAAAAAATGCAAAAAATATTACTCTAGAGTAGGTTAATTTCTTTAGTTTAAAATTGCATGTTTAGATAATTGGCATTTTTAATTCCGAATTTCATTAAAGAAAAAAAATACAAAAAAATAATATGCCTGTCATTAGAAATAGGTCACATAGTCGCATGACATATAGTTTGCATGTTGGGTTGCATTAATCGCATGTCAATTTTTTGCACGCCATTACATATAGGTTAGCTTTCATTTAAATAAATAAAAAAATCAAAAAAGAAAATTTCTGCACCTTTGAACTCTAAGTCAGGATTTATCAAAATTGTCAAATTGAGTATTTTTCTTGAAATTGGTACCGAAAGGGCGTTAGGGAATCTAGCGTAACCAAGTCTCCGAATCTATAATTTCTGGTTCGCAGAAATAAAATAGTACTCCCGCTATTTTATTTAGGTTTCTAATCAACCTACCTTAAATGATTAGTGGCGACTCCTATTGAAAATATTTGCATGTTCACGATTGGACCTAAGTTGCGATTTGGTAGAGTTTGGGAGAACTCGAGCTAGGTTAGTTAATTTAATTGATCTAGTAATCCATTAACCTAAAATGAAAAACACGATTTTTTTTAGGTCACGACATCTTGGCGACTCCGCTGGGGATATTAACTTGAATTTTTTTTAAAAAAAAAAAATTTAAGGAGGACTTAGTCCAAAAAATTTTTATGGAAAAATCACTCGATTAGACAAAATTTGATTGAATTCTCATTCTTAGGTGTTAAATGGTTTTGCAGGATGGGAGTTATAATGGGAGTAGTGATTGGCTAACCCTTTGTTTTGCAGGCTTGGTGGAGTGGAATTATGATTTAATTTTTGTACTATTGAAGTGGTGTTTGCATATAATTGTTGTGCATGATTTACAGTATTTTCACTACACCACACACAACCTGTGACCGGACCTGGGTCACACCCATAGTTTTAAGATGGTATTTAGGTGGTTCTTTAACCTTGGCGGTAAGGCTTCGCTAAAGGTTATCCCATTTGGATCCCGAAAATTTTTCCAAAAAAATGGCTCAAGGGTCGTCCCCATGCACGTGAGGCTACAACGCATGGAGGTTGCCCTTGTCGACCGAACCAAGCCGAAGTGATTGGACCCGACTAGCATGACTATGGTATGCGAGGCTGCGACTAGTCATGATGATTGTACGCGAGGCTGCGACGTGTCGTTCCGTTCATCATTTCACTTTGCAAAAGCCATTAGGATAGATAGATTAAGATTTAAACTCACTATTCATGTGCATGTCTCTGTGATTGACATTTTTTCCCCAAGACGGTAATTTCTCGAGCTTTATCTTTGGTTTTCTGTATCTTATTTTGAGTCGGTCCATGGTTTAGGTTGAGTCTTTTGGCACATGGTCTATATAAGAATGGGTTGCCTCGATATCCGTTTCGTGCCTACTCCGAAGCTAGAGCTCAAGAAGTTATGGAGCCATTTGAAGCCAGATAGTTAGCAGTACGTTCTCAAGCGTATTGGATTCATGCTGCCAATCCTAGACATAGATGTTCAGAGCGGGATCATGCAAGCACTAGCTCATTTTTGGTGCCCCGAGACGACCACTTTTGTGTTGGGAGGTAAGTTTGAGCTCACACTGACTCTGGAAGAATACAGTATTGCCAATGGGAAATCGATTGAGTTGGATATAGTTGAACTACCCATTAAGGTAGATTCTGTGGTAGTGCTTGCTGAATTTTTGAATTTGACTAAAAAGGAAATTGAAAAAGTGCTAAAGGGTAATTGTCAAGCATGCCCATTATCTTTTCTTATTGAAGTTTCGAAAATAACTCCGTCCTCATGAGATCTAAAATTTTTATCTTAGTTTTTTTTGGACTCATCGTTTTTCCATTCCGTTAAAATGCTATTGATCCGGTGATAGCTAGGACGGTAAAACAAATATGTGGTGGAGTTAGTTTTATAAACACAATTCTGGCAGAAACTTTCATGTCTCTGACACGATTTAAGAAAGGAAAAGATAGAGCTTTTCGAGCCCCAATTGAGCTTTTACAAATCTGGCTTTTCTCACACCTTTCTCAATTTGGGGAAAATATGACTGTATTTGAAATGGACATGACTGATAACCCTATTTTAAGGTTCAAACAAATACAAGATCAAACTAAGAGCTTGCACTATACACAATGGGTCCATCTGTTCAAGGATCCAAGCTCTAAGATTTTCCTTTGGCAAGCTGTGTGATTTCGGGAGGTTGAGGCTCGATTATACCATGGCGATCAGAAGCCCGTACCTTTGATGTGCATTTATGGGGCAACCTGCTATCAGCCCCTTCGAGTTACACGTCAATTCCGAGTTCTGCAGGATGTCCCACCTCCACTCAGGCCCAATGAATTTCAAGTCCAGTTCGAGAAGGATGAGTCCTACAGAGTCGAGCTTAGGCGTCATTCTGAGGCTTGGCAGAATTGTTCCACTCAGAAGCTGATTTGGCTCGCGGATGAGCCCACCGGAAGGATGAGAAGTCACTTTGCCACAGCTCGGTATATTCAGCATCATACCATCCCTGCTGAGATACTCCCAAAGATCCTGGTCGTGACAGTACGGCATACCCTTCATATTCAAATCAAAATCAGCGAAGAAAAGGCGACGAAGGCCCAGGATAAGGCAGATGCTCTGGCTGAAGAGAATGCACGATTACGGCGCGCCTTGAAGGCCCATTCGTCTATAGATCACGTACTCTCTAAAAAGAGGAAGACTATCTGATTTCTAGTTTGGTTTAGGGAGTTTTTTTTTCTTTTTAGGATGGAATGTTAGCTTACATTTGTACTTCATGCTATTGATGTTTTTTGGTAATAAATGTTGCTGAACGATTTTTATAAGAATTCTTTTGAGACATTTTCCATTTTGAGCAATTCAATGAAAAACGTTGAGGTATAATTTGTAAATTTTGGAATCAGTCCAGGTTTTTATTGAATAAAGCAATTTGGAATTTCGGGATTTACTGGACGAATCGGTCGTTCGAAAGAATTTTCATCTTGACGGTCTAGAGGATGTCATGGACCGACTCGTTATTCTTACTTGTCATATTTATTCCACTGTTGCTTTTTGCAGGTAATTTGCCACGGCTCCCCCTCATCCTCATAATACTCGATCGGTGACAAAAAGAAGGATGGCCAATCAAGCCGAGATTGCAGCCATGATTGACGAAAAGCTGAAAGAACACATGAATACAATCAATGAGCAGATCACAGCTGCCATGTCCAAAATGATGAGTGATCTCATGGCCAAGCAGCAGCAGATCAATGTTGCCTCCAAATCGGAGATTCCACCTCCAACCCATCAAGGCCTCCGCCTTGACAAATCTCCTGCAGTAAACACTAATCCAACCCTTCAACTGGATGATGCCATTTTGATCGACACTAGTGCTTCTCCGTCGGTCCCTGTTCCTCATTCACCCCCCAACGATGAGAATGCCAAGTTGTTGGCCAAGCTCGACCAGAGGTTACGTGAAGTGGAGGGAACTCAAAGTGTTCCGCCTGTTGATTTGTCCATTTTTACCCGGGTCCAAGTGCCCGATAAGTTCAAGATGCCAGCCTTTTAGAAGTACGACGGCACCTCGAACCCAATTCAGCACATCGATATGTACCAGGGGCTCATGAATAGATATGTGTCTAATGGACCCCTAATGATCCAAACCTTCCAAGCAAGCTTGAAGGATGCTGCAATGAGGTGGTATACCAACCACCAGATCAACCGGAAAGGCTCGTGGGAAGAGGTGGCAAACCTTTTCGTCAAGCACTTCAAGTTCAATCTCGATGTCACTATTACAAGAGAAGACCTGGAGAGAGCTGAGCAGAAAAAGGGTGAGACTCTGAAGGAGTATGCTACTCGTTGGAGGAACATGGCAGGATAGATCATGCCTGAACCCTTAGAACGTGACTTAATGAAGTTGTTCGTGTCCACTCTACCGCAGCCGGTTCGTTCACGAATGTTAGTAACAGCCGCCCAATCTTTTGGCCAGCTGATAGCCATGGGTGAGGAGATTGAGATCGGGCTCAAGAAAGGATGGTACAGTGAGTCAGGTTCATCAAGCAAGAGATTTACTAGTAAGAAGGACAAAGAGCATGTCCCCGAAGTCAACATGACCTATGTGCAGAAGACGCCAGCTCAGGCCCCGAAGCTACAATTTAGCATCCAGCAGACGACCTCTTATGGACGGCAAGGCCAGCAAGACCCACGCCAACAGCGCAAATCTCGCCAGTTTACTCCACTTCCCGGGACGTTATCTCAGGTGCTGGCGGTGTTAAGGAAGAAGAACTTCCTGAATTCAGAGCCACAAAGATCTAACGCTGCCGGCTATGCAAAATATGATCCGTCGAAGAAATGCGATTACCATAGAGGTGAGGTTGGGCATTCGACAGATGATTGCCAAGTGCTTAAACATCGAGTGTAGGATCTACTCGAGACTGGAGCGTTTGCACTACAGCCAGCCAGTAAGCCCAATGTGCAGAACAATTCACTCCCTGATCATTCGAGCAGTACAAATGTTGTCCTTGGCCCGGGAGTCAAGTAGGTTCGAGGCTTCAGGGTCCTTCTCGAAGATATGTTCGATGCTTTAGTCCGAGCTGGTTATGTTTTGACCGGTGAGGTGGTGTCACTCGGTGACATAAAAAAGAAAGTGGATGAGTTGGTGAGAGAGGGGATGATTGGGACAGCAGATGAATTCGGGGTAGTGGCCGCTATATCCCAAGTCATCATTGATTGGAATGAAGAACTCGCAAGGATGACCGATGAACAAGTGAAGTTGGATCCTGACATGCCCGCTCTCGAGGACGCCTCTGACGATGACCTCGGGATCATTATACCCGACACTCCGGAAGTATTGATCCTGGCATCACCTCAGCCCTACGCTTATGAGAGTGACAAGATGGTCCTATGGTCGTACGACGTTGATATGATAACGAGGTCAGGGCGAACTTATCCTGATAAGCAACCGGCCAAGCCAGTGGCTGAGAAAGAAGCGAAGGAATTCCTAGCTGTGATTAAGGCTAGTGAATATAACGTGGTTGATCAGCTGAGAAAGTTACCTGCACAAGTCTTGTTGTTGGAACTTCTCCAAACATCAGATAAGCATCGGAGTGCTCTAATGAAGGTGTTGAGTGAGATTCATGTGCCCGAGACTATTGAAGAAGATAAGCTAGAAGGGTTTATCGGGACGATCCTCCTTAAAGATCAAGTAGCATTTTCTGATGAGGAAATCCCAGTTGAAGGACGTGGTCATAATAAGGCACTTCACATATCAGTGAAGTACAAGGAGACTCACATGGCTAGGGTGCTTGTTGATAACGGGTCGGCTCTGAATTTATGCCCGTTGGCTACTTTGAAAAGGCTGGGCATTCCTCCATCTACCATGCAAGCAGCCAAGACTTCTGTTCGAGCCTTTGATGGAGTAAAGAAGGATGTCATAGGCCAGATTAACTTAAAGCTGCAGATCGGACCTTCAGTGTTTGATATTCTTTTTCAAGTGCTGGATATCCTTTCTGCTTTCAATTTCTTGCTGGGACGGCCATGGATTCACAATGCAGGCGCAGTACCCTCCAGTTTGCATCAGAAGATCAAGTTTGTGGCTGAAGCAAAGTTGGTTACAATTTATGGAGAGGAAGATCACCGAATCTTCAATGCAACATCGATCCCATACATAGAACCCGATCATGTTGAGGAGGATAGCTATCATTCATTTGAGATAGTTCAAGTTGTTCAAGCTTCCTCTGATATGCCGTTGCCCGTTCCTGAAGTTTCTAAAGTAGCTCTCATGGTGGCTAAAGTCATGGTCGGTAATGGTTTTAAGCCAGGTTAGGGTCCTGGGAAGGAAGGCCAAGGCATTCATGCCCCGATCGAGACAAATGGATAATCCCACAAAGCTGGTTTGGGATATCATGGGCAAGGAAGCCGCGAACAAAGCAACGATTCTTGCAGAAGCCGAACAGGAGCAGGTCAAAGTCCCTTACCACCTTCCATCAACAACACCTTTCACTCGGCTGGAGTTGTGGGAGGATATGAACATTTAAATCTGAGCCCGACTGAGGATGATCTTGGGCTTATCTTTCCTGAGTCGCCACAAGCCCTAACTGACTCACTTAAGAAGCACGGTAAAGCGATTCTGGTCAGTTTGTCTGACGATTCTGAGGATGATCGGCCACCCTGTATTTTCAAGGAGCCGGAGTCGAGGGTGGATGACTTTGACTTTAATGATGGTATACCCTACCTCACCGGTTGGTTTGCTGAGACCTCCACTGGTGCAATCATTGAAGGACCACTTGAAGGGATGGGCGCTGGCCCTCAAATGTGGTGAAGTTCATTCGTCGAGACATCATTGCTCGATATGGTGTACCTGAGACCATAATTATTGACAATGGGTCGAATCTAAATAATAAATTGGTGGATGATTTGTTCAAGGAGTTCAAGATCAAGCATCTGAATTCCTCTCCATACCGTCCGCAGATGAACGGAGCGGTCGAAGCAGCCAACAAGAATATCAAGAAAATTTTGGCTAAAACAGCTGAGAACTATCATGATTGGCATGAGATTACCTTTTGCACTTATGGCATATCGAACTTCTATCCGGACATCTACAGGGGCAACTCCATATTCTCTTGTGTACGGTATGGAAGCAGTTCTACCTGTTGAGGTTGAAATTCCTTCATTACGTATTCTTTCACAGGTACAATTGTCAGAAGCAGATTGGATCCAGCAGAGATTGGACCAGTTGAACATGATTGATGAGATAAGGCTTAGAGCTCTATGTCATGGCCAGTGCTACCAACAACGAGTTGCTAAATCTTTCAACAAGAAAGTCAAGCCTCGACATTTTCAGGTAGGCGACCTTGTCCTGCGGAAATTATTGCCAATAGTTCCTCTTGCAGAAGGAAAATTCGCCCCAAATTACGGCGGCCCGTACATTGTGAAGAAAGTTCTTCCAGGAGGTGCTTTGATTTTGGCCGA
This sequence comes from Syzygium oleosum, assembly GCF_021117445.2. Taxonomy (NCBI): domain Eukaryota; kingdom Viridiplantae; phylum Streptophyta; class Magnoliopsida; order Myrtales; family Myrtaceae; genus Syzygium; species Syzygium oleosum. The sequence continues at coordinate 974,562 of NW_026607516.1, read as the reverse complement.
GATGGATGGTCGTGTTTTTTCCAGTCCAGTTAATTCCGATTCTGTGAAGAAGTATTACACTTGATTTGTACTCATTCTGACTTTGTTTCTATCAAGTATCAAGTTGAATTTCATGAATCAATTTATGTTACCAAGTTTTGTTTGAGGAAGGCTTTTGATTTGGCAATCTGTTTCTGTCCTAATGAAGTGATCATATTGCATGAGAGACTTCAAGACGACGAAAGGCAAGACATTTCCATACACGTTCTGAATAATAATCCCTAGTGCGAGTTGAGTGAAAATTCCGTGCTGACAAGGTAAATGATTATCTCACGAAAAGTATGACGACCGAAATGATGAGAGGCATTCATTTCCTCTATCTAAACACTACAGGTTATCATTTGTTTAACCCCTTTGAACGGAGTTTCATTTCTTACCCCTGTCGGGAACAACCCCATACTGGGACAATTTCTTAGAAAGTTCAAAATGGTTAGAATTCTCTTGCTTTCACTTGCATCAATCTTCAAGTATATTTACTGCATGCAAATTCAGTGTTAGCTTGAGTGCCTTAGATATGACGAAGAGCATTTCTTTCTATATCCCTACACATTATACCCTTTGCATACCCAATTTGAGCGGTGAATTCATTTCAACCCGATTGGTGATCATTCTGGTGATAAACAAATGAAATCATCTCAAAGCAAGTTCAAGGTGACTTGAGGCAAATGGGAGTTAGAAAGAAAATTCATCAGAAAGGACGCAAAAGGACTCCATTAAATCGAAGTTCTCTCTCTCTCTCGGAAAAATCTCTCGAAAAGAAATCTCTCTAAAAAAAAAAAGAGAGAGAAAGAAAAAGGAGAGAAAGAAAAGCTTCAGCAAGAACTGAGTCGACATACAAGATCAGTCTTCAAGGAAAAGACCGTTTGAAGGTTCATTTATGGAGCAATTGCTAGAGATAGGTCAATGGTACCAGTAGCATAATTGGATGATCACCAATCTCCATGTTCATAATACCCCCCATTGATGAAATAAGACATTCATTTCAAGCCTACCCGAACCTACGTTACAACCCTTACCGAAGTCTCTTCAGAAAAGGGCACTTGAGTTAACATAGAGTTTCAAATGCTTATAAATGTTGCTCGAAGAAGTGCGGGCAAGATTTTTCTATCTCATTTTTGCAGCATTCCTGACTTGTAAACCCGGAGCAACTGGTGATATCAATTCTTTCAATAGCCTCGACTCGAAGAGTCCCTTTTGCTAAGCCATTGACCAAACCCACGTTTTAGTCCTTATAAAGACCTCTCAGATTGGTCAAGTCATACTGATTTTGAGAATATCCGAACCCTTGTCAAGCACGATGAAGAGAGTTTGAGTGATTCTTATACTCGCATCAAAGGTCGGGTCAAAAGCCTTTCATTGAGAGTGAGTAGAAAGTCCTTTCTGATTAAAGGTCTCTCATTTAATGTGATCAAATTGTCAAAAGGACGAAATGGTTGTTCTTATTGATAAATTCCCTAGTAAAGCTTGGTAATGCAAGCAGATTCATGAATTATGTTTTCTCTGCCCCTGCGCATGTGTTGTTTTAGCCTTTTCTCAGGTAAAAACAGGTGCAATGCAATTGGCTTTGCCATTTTTATAACACAAGAAGAAATTAGGTACGTCTACTAATTATTCTTCATTGTTTCTCTTTTCCCAGAATGTGAGACATGATCTCTTTCATATGTTTGCCAAGTGGAACAGGTGACATATCATTTGGTGTTGCCAAGTGGAGTACGCGGCACACCCCATTTTATGTTCGCCCAGTAGGATAGGCGGCATAATATCTCATTTCGTGTTGCCAAGTGGAGTACGCGGCACACCCCATTTTATGTTCGCCCAGTAGGACAGGCAGCATAATATCTCATTTGATGTTGCCAAGTGGAGTACGCGGCACACCCCATTTTTTGTTCGCCCAGTAGGACAGGCAGCATAATATCTCATTTGGTGTTGCTGAGTGGAGTACGCGGCACACCCCATTTCATGTTTGCCCAGTAGTACAGGCACCATAATTTCTCATTTGGTGTTGCTAAGTGGAGTACGCGGCACACCCCATTTCATGTTCATCCAATGGAAGAGGTGACATGATCCTTTTCGTGATTGCCCAGTGGTATGGGCAACACATCCCATTCTTTCTTTATATCATGCGCTATTTCGCATCTGTAGGAAACTACAGGTAACAGATAGGTAATCTAGTACCTCGAGAACCTTACTTCCAGTGGACCAGAAGTTTGGAGATCGAGGGAAGTCAAAGCATTATAAAGCTTTCCCTCACTTGGACGCTTTTTGTGCGATCCGTATGTAAGGCTCTTTCATCGCTCTACACGAAGTGAGAAGCCTTAGCATACGTTCTTTATTGTTTGCATATCATGCATCATTGCATTAAAAAAAAATCATTCATCATTTTGCATAGTTTAAATTTAGGTCTCAGTCTTTGAGCGAAACCTCTGCGAGCCTCCACTCAAAGAGGGGCAGATGTTGACACCTAAATTTCGGCGCATCATTTAGTGGTTAATTGCATAGAAAATTAGGGATTAAATTTTAACCCCTTTACAAAAATATTACAAATCGCATAGCATAAAGTTTAGGTTTATATAGATTAACTGCATTTCGCATCGGATCGGCGGTGGTAAGCGAGCTTAAAATTCATCACGTAAATCGAGCTCGGGCACCGAACGAGACTCGGCTCACTCGGAAAGCATGGGCCGAAAATCACACGCAAAAGGGCTTAGTTGTCTTAATTTGAGCTTGAATTAGCCCATTATGCTTAATTAAAGAAAAGCCCAAATTAATTCACCCCACTTAGAATTAAATTAAAGCCTAAACCTAAGCCCATTAGGACTATAAAGCCCGGCTAATTGACCTAGGTTTACATTATAAATATATGTTTATGTCTCATAATCAAAGGGGGGGACTCTCACAATTTCGGAAAGGAGGAAGCCACACAATTGACATTCACGGCCATAGAGAGACAGCCACCGTTGAGAGAGAAAAAGTGAGAAAAAGCTACAAGGAGGAGACCTCTCTTTCACGATCGTCCCTGACGAACGTGGCTGTGCTGCTCTGCCTCTTACCTTGCCGCTGCGCCTCCCAATTCCCAGCAAAGTGGACAAGCTTGGCCAAAATTCAGCAAGCATCCGAGTCATTACAGTTCTCTGCTCCCTGTTGCCGCTTCCAGTGCTGATCGACGAAGCCATGTGACGTCGCTTCTCTCGGCCTAATCCACTTGATCTTTGCTTGTCTTGCCGCGACGACTTCGATATGACGTCTTTACACGACCAGACTGTTTTTGCCATTGAGCTATCTTCCTCACGGTGGGCTGCAATAACACCAGTTTTTCTTTAGACGATTCCCTCGAGGTTTGTTGCGAACTTTCAGCTCGATACACACGGAGTGCCCCGACGCTAGCCGCTCCTCTGGTCGCTGTTCCGTGCCAGGCCAACCCCGACGCCGGCTGTTCCTCTGGTTGCGTTCCGTGCGAGGCCTGCCCCACCACAACGCCAACATCCTCCGAAGTTGCTGCCATCCTCGACGTTCGTCACTCTCCTGTGGTGAGCTGCTGCTGTTCCGCGACTTCCGAAGACTGCTCGTCGCTGCTATCGTCTACCACCGCAAGCCGCCGCCACTCCCGACGTCGCGCCGCCGTTCCCGACGCACCACCGGTCACCATCCCGATCCGCAATCCCGATCCGCTGTAAATTCAAATTTGGAAAGAAATCTGCAAATCAGGTAATTATCTTATCCTGATTTGATTTGAATATTTGTTGCCTAATTCGTGCTTATTGATATCTAACCTTGCATATTTGGATAATAAGCATTATTCCAATTAGGATTTTATTTCCTTTTTTTGAAATCTTGGATATCTATTACTTTTCAAATTTGGATAGAATTTAGAATTTTCAAAATCTTTTGAATATATCCAAGATATTTAAGATATCTAAATTTTTTTCAAGATGTGATCGATTAGGAAAATTTCCTAATCCGCAACCGCACATATAGAAATAAATCTATCTATCAGGCTTTAGATAGAGTTATTCCCATAGCGGGTATTTCAAATTTTAGGATCGATCTGTCAGTCTTCAGATCGAAACTTAATTCGAAAGATTTAGCGGTTATATATATATTTACTTGATTTTAATTTCGAATTTTGATAAAAAATGCCAAAAATATTACTCTAGAATAGGTTAATTTCTTTAGTTTAAAATTGCATGTTTACATAATTGGCATTTTTAATTCCGAATTTCATTAAAGAAAAAAAATACAAAAAAATAATATGCCCGTCATTAGAAATAGGTCACGTCGTCGCATGACATATAGTTTGCATGTTAGGTTGCATTAATCGCATGTCAATTTTTTGCACGCCATTACATATAGGTTAGCTTTCATTTAAATAAATAAAAAAATCAAAAAAGAAAATTTCTGCACCTTTGAACTCTAAGTCAGGATTTATCAAAATTGTCAAATTGAGTATTTTTCTTGAAATTGGTACCGAAAGGGCGTTAGGGAATCTAGCGTAATCAAGTCCCCGAATCTATAATTTTTGGTTCGCAGAAATAAAATAGTACTCCCGCTATTTTATTTAGGTTTCTAATCAACCTACCTTAAATGATTAGTGGCGACTCCTATTGAAAATATTTGCATGTTCACGATTGGACCTAAGTTACGATTTAATAGAGTTTGGGAGAACTCGAGCTAGGTTAGTTAATTTAATTGATCTAGCAATCCATTAACCTAAAATCAAAAACACGATTTTTTTTAGGTCGCGACAAGTTCCGGCAATATGAAGTTAATTACCAAGTGTCATTCTCGTATCACAAAATCTTTAAATAAATTATTGCTGATAACAGTAAATTACTGGTTGTAATTGCAACTGATACTACAATGTATTCAGGTAAATAGTAGTCTTATAATGCAAAAAAGCATTTGAATAAACCGTCGGGAATTTCTGAAGATAAAAAGCAAAAGGAGAGAGATTCTCAGAGATACTCAATGAAGAATAACTCAGCAAACGACACCCAAAAGGAAGAGGTGTAGGTGGTCGAAAGCTTGGATAGAAATGATGACGAAAGGTACGAAAGTTATGACTTGAGAGGGATGAAAAGTAATGAACCAGCCGGCATAGAAGCATCCAAAATGGTCCGAATAGGGTGCCTTCTTCCCGAGACATCATTGACAGAGATATATGAGTTATTCCCCTATATAGAGTCGCTAAAATCAGTGGACCCAAAGTGAGTGTCTTACCCACGGCGAGATTGGCTGCAAGTAATGAGAAATCTTTGGAGACTTTCAGTGAATGAGCAAAAAAGACATATTTTGACAACTAGAAAAGGAGAAAGAGAGTGCATTCATCGGGGATTATTGGACTAGTATTGTGGAAAAATGTTTCGAGAAATCTGCTGTAAGCAAGGGTTTCTTTAGGAATAAAAGGTACTGATGGTGAGGCCATATCTTCTACAGGGGTCCCAATTGGGTGAAGGTTAGTTATGGCATATATGTCTAAAAGAGTAACAGACATTGGGCTCCAAGGAAAAAAGAAGCATTTGGTCAAAGGGGACCAAAAACTGATAGCAGCACCCAAAAGTTCTAACTTTAAGTCATATGACAACATGCTGACCTCCAAAGCCATGTCAATGCCAGCTCTCATCCAAGCAAGACAGGTAGGTAAATCATCCTTCAATCTCGCATACCATCGATGAATACCCATCTCGGGGGAAGGAAACCCTCGAAATTGCGGGGTCTCTAAAAACCAAATGTTCGCGATCGAGGACTTCTAAATAGGAAGTAGTTCTCTTGCTCTCCTTGGAAAACATGGGCGGAGTGAAGTCGGGATTCACTGATGACTGCGAAAACAAGGACCAGGAGAATAAGTTCATCGAGGATTCGTCAACCAACTGTAATGGGCAAAGATGATAGTTTGGGGAATCTTCATCTTCTTGCAGGTGATCAAACATTTCAATATACGATTCGGGAGAGTATTGGGTATCCATGAATACGAACTGAGTAAAAAGAGTTTGAGGGAAGACAAAGAAAACCTAGAATCGAAGGAGAAGGTGAAGAGCTAAAGTTTTGATTTTTATCGCCGAGATACGACGGTTCGAATGATCGAAGGAAAAGATAAAGAACTAGAGTTTTGACTTTTATCGCCGAGATACAACGGTTTAGATGATCTACCATCATGAAGATTTGCCAAGCCATAAATGATCGGGATGACGTGTCAGAGTAAAGTGAAACATTGCAGAGAGATCAAGCGAACGTAAATTACGAAGCGTCGAGATCAAGAATGCCTGAGCATGGTATATTTCTTTAAAAGAATTAAATAAGGGGGACATATGTTAACACCTATAATTAATTAGGTTATCGACAACAAAAATAAATGGAAATAAACTTGTAAAGGACGTCAAGGGATGACGTAGTCCATAGACGATTGCCCAGGTAAGCAAACAGCTGGCAAGCACTGGAATATCCCGAGGAGAAATTTCAGAATTTGAAATTGGAAAGCTGGAATCGTAGAGGAAGCAAGCGTCACTTGAGATCCCATACCAAAAGTTGTCGATAAAAATTACCATATGGAACACAAGTCACCGAAGCTGTCGACGAGAAAAGGAGGAAGAACAAATGTCAAGATGTAAAGAGCTGGATGACGGTTATTGCCTCGAGAAGGACAGGTGTTAAGATGTAAAGAGCTCGAGAACGGTTATTACCTCGGGGAAGACAGGTGTCAAAATGTAAAGAGCTCGATGACGGTTATTATCTCGGAAAAGACATGTGTCAAGATGTAAAGAGCTTGATGACGTTTATTACCTCAAGGTGGACAGGTGTCAAAATGTAAAGAGCTCGACGACGGTTATTATCTCGGAAAAGACATGTGTCAAGATGTAAAGAGCTCGATGACGTTTATTACCTCAAGGAGGACAGGTGTCAAGATGGAAAGAAGTCGACAATGGTTATTACCTCGGGAAGGACAGATGTCAAGACGGAAATAGCTCGACCACGGTTATTTCCTCGGGAAGGACAGGTGTCAAGACGGAAAGAGCTGGATGATGATTATTGTCTCGGAAAGGACAGGTGTCAAGACGGAAAGAGCTTGACGATGATTATTATCTCGGAAAGGACAGGTGTCAAGACGGAAAGAGCTCGATAACAGTTATTGCCTTGGAAAAGACAGGTGTCACAACGAAAAGATAATATCGGTGACAGTTGATGGATAGATGTCATTAGATGAATAGCGAAGATGAGATCAACGGCAGTTATTGGACATGGTCTTAGAATGCGGTTATCAAGCTCACATTATAAATAGTACCCGACATCCAGAAAAAAGCCTCGCGTGAATACACATCAAAATATTGTCTTTCAATTATCTTTATTTTCCAGTACTGCACCTTTAGTTTCAATAGCTGTAGTTGTTTACTTTCTAAGCCAATAGCTTTGTAATGTTGCATCGATGAAATTCGGATGTCACCAGTCAGCAACTGGACGGATTTGTCTGAATCGTTTATAAATATAAGTCGAATTTCGTTACTGTAAGAAACTTGTGTTATTGATCAAGACAATCAAACTTTTGTTCACGTCTGGATATCTCATGTCTAGAATTAGTCACAGAACCAGTCTCCTCTAATTAAAAATCGAAGAACGACTTTCAATGAATTATATTTCTTCGTGAGAACATTTTTGGCAAAGAGGTTGCCGCATGGGCGGCAAAGATCCGGAGTCACCTACCCCATTCTATACCTCAATCGTGTCTCCACATCATGCACCTCTAAATTTTCTACCTTTTTCGTGCTTATTGCGTCACTACAGCGTCTGAAATGCTGCTCAAAACAGGCAAAGCTCATTAAAGTGTTCAAAACCATTTTGTTTTATTGATCCGTCGTAACAATCATTCGAGTGCTTTTTAGCCTAATTTGTTGTTTGTTTTTTTTTCTGATTTTGACATGAGCAAAGGACTGAAGTTTCCTAGTTTTCTTGACTTTTTAAGTGCGCTACAACCAAACGGTCACTTGGTGGCTATATCCAGTTGTTGATAGTTCATAGCTTTGCTTTGACTTCAGCTAATCAATTCGGGTTTAAGTAGCAGAAGGGTACTCGTAAATGGTATAAAGCTAACCAAGTGGGTTTTTACTGTTGTGACTGCTTCTAGCTATTGGATTTTGATTCAATTGAGATATCTGGAAAAAGTTTTGTAGTCGCACGGTGCTCAAGGCTCAGCATTGTTACTGTTTGTGATTTACTCGGCTGAATTTATTGGATACTTCCAATAGCAATTCCGCTCCGATAAACATTGTTACCACAAAGACGACTGTGAACTTACTGCTCAATATGTAATCGTATGAGATCAAAGAATTATGAAAGAATTCCCTGTTCTGATAATAGCTTCGTACTCACAAGGGAAGCAAATCATTGCATGACGAAGAGAAGTATTTCGAGCTAATGAAAAGAGATTAAAATCTTTCCTGATATGAAGAGACAGCGAAATGCTTGTACTTCGCATAAGTTCAGGATTTCTTCATTTAACTAGAAGCTCAATTTTCTGCAAATGTGAAAGTGCAATGACATGTGAGTCATAGCACGCCAGAACTAATTGCAGGTGCAGTGAGACGGTCAAATGCGAAAAGAGCAGCAAAAAAGTTATTAATATAATAAGCCTTGCAATTATAGTTAAGTAATGATGAGATATCTTAGTGAAAGGGTCCACGGAAGGTCCAAACGTCCTCATCCATAGTATTCTAATTCTACGACCTCAAGTCTTCATTGGGTTCTATACTCTGCTCACAAGTGGAGGGAAAAATAGCGGGTAGTTCCTCAAGAACTTGACCCTCAAGATCTCAGCTATAAATATGGGATCTTGGCTTTGAACGTTGCTCATCCCAAAACCTTCTGGTGCATTTCTCTCTCTATCTAGTCTAGTCCTCTAGGTTTGAGTTTACTCGTCTTGTATTAGTATCTGCAATGAACTATAGTTGTCATCTTTGTGTCCTGGTGCTCTTGCCAGCACTTTGTCACTGTCAAGATTCATTTACACCCTCAAGAGCTACTTTCTATGGCAGTCCTGACTGCTATGGGACTTCAAGTATGTGCACGCTCTGTCTCGTGTTAGAAACAAAGCATGCATCAGCCACTGCACATCACATGAGCGCCGCACGTAAATTATGTTCCCACGTTAGTGTGGAGCTACTAGAGCACTACTAGCTATAATAGTATCATGTCATGAAAAGTACACAAATTAACATTTCTTTTCTTCTAAGAAACTTTTTAAACTATGTTTATGGTCATGTGGCATGCTCTGTTACATCATGAATAACTTTTTGTGGGTATGCGCTCTTTCCCTTAATACTCAGTAGAGCGCAAAAAGACACGAGAGGAACTGTGTAGTGGCATATCTCACTTGGTACTTGAAGGCTTGGTTGTTCACATGCACTCTTTGAATCGCTCCATTTCATCATGCACAAACCAAACACTCGAAACAGGACAAGTTTTGCTCGAGAAGATCTAATGAGTGCAATGTTTATGGCAGCTGGAGCTTGTGGGTTCGGCGAGTATGGAAGGACCGTGAATGATGGCTATGTGACTGGAGTTTCGAGGCTTTACAGAAATGGATCTGGCTGTGGTGCTTGCTATCAGGTTTAACTTCATATAGACTAGACATTAATAGATGAGGACTCTTTTTGACTTTTTTATTCAGTCAATTTTTTTGAAGTATAGGTGAGGTGCACGAAACCGCAGTGCACAGGCGACGGAGCAAACGTGGTGGTGACGGACTATGGAGAAGGAGACAGGACGGACTTCATCCTGAGCCCTAGAGCTTATGCGAAGATGGCTCAACCAGACGATTACCAAACCAAGCAGCTGTTTGCCTACGGAGTGGTTGACGTCGAATTCAGAAGGGTTCCGTGCCGATACTCCGGCTACAACCTCATGTTCAAGGTCCATGAACATAGCAGAAACCCATATTATTTAGCTATCATCATTTTATACGTCGGCGGCACAAATGACATCACAGCTATGGAGTATTGGCAGGTATTTAGCCGTCCATATTCCCATGAGTTGCTTCAATTTTGTTTCAAGTAGAATCGAATCGAGCCAGAAGTCAACATAAACACGAACTAGAGACCATGAGTCGATAATGACTTTGCTTCTCGAGACTTCGATGCAGGAGGACTGTCAAGAGTGGAAGTCGATGCGCAGAGTGTACGGAGCAGTGTTCGACACGCAAACTCCACCGAGTGGTTGCGTTAACCTGCGGTTCCAAGTGAGGGGGAGCCACGGAGCGACTTGGGTGCAACCAAAGAATCCCCTCCCTGGTGACTGGAAAGCTGGTGCTGCTTATGACTCCCAAATCCAGTTAGACTAGAAAAAGCTAAAACCAGTCCCTTTCTATTCTGTTGGTTGATTGGGAAGTGCTGCTTGCCTTTTTCACTATTGCTAGATAGGAATAGCTCAGATATGGCCAATGCTATTGGTGGCATTACTGTTGCTGAAATAAACAGGCTTAGCTAAGCTAGATAAGGCTTTCTGCCTGCCTTGACTAAATAAAGGAGGTCTCTGTACCATTTCATCAGGGGGTTGTGGGATTGTTGTCTTCTCTTTTTGTTAGCATGATTAGCTATATAATAAATGAGATTGGTGTCCCACTAGGAGGATAAAGGTACACTTCGCCTACTAAAAGGTACATCCAGTACTGAGGCTGTTCAGAAGAACTCCACTACTAAATGACAGCATTTCCACCCGAATATAATTGATCCTTACCTAATTACCAACTATAGGTACAGTCAAATTACAATAAATTTAAAGGGATAATGACACAAATAATTTATAAATTTTGGCCCAATATAAAATATGGTCCATAAACTTTTAATTTGTTCAATGCGGTATCTGAAAAGTTCATGGACTACTAATATCATTTTCCCTTCAAGGAAATTACGGCCCACAAAAAAAACTTACCAACCAAATAAGCAAAACATGCTACTTTCAAAGCAAATTACTTCAAATTTGGTAGATTGCTACTTTTGGAAAAATCATTTGCCTCGGAAGATGTGACATCCTAAAAATTGGTCCATTTGGGATTTATAAAATACTGAGTTTCATGAATGTACTCGTAGTTAGTTCTCACCCGGAACTGATCATTCCTAGGATACTAACCAGTAAGGAAAGGCTAATTAGGGATTTAAATTCGTATGACTAAAGAAAATTCGATCGTGAATTGATTTTCGACCATGAAATCGTCGAGGTGATATTTTGAGCCACTGTTGGCCGATCCAAGGATAGCTAGGGATCAGTTCGCCACTGTCATAGTAATGGATCGCGGGTGATTCCGGCGGACCACAAAATGACTTGAAGAATTATCCTGAACCTATACCGAACGATCGTACCCCTCGGATCTAGTAATTGATCCTCGCGATTTTAATGACAACCGAAGTCGTCACGAACCGAATGAACTTGCACGTGACTTGAATTATTGTCAATCACGGGTTGAATATGCGAATTTCCTCAACAAGCCGCCCGTTAGTTTGAGAAACGCTCGAGTTGCGTTTAATAAAATTTAATTATTTAATTTAGCCCAAATCGGACACCGGAAAAATTTGGAAGTCACAACGGGACGTTAGGACGATGTTGCGGTTGTAACGTGCAATTTTGGATGTGCCCGAATCCTTCAGAAAAATTCATTTTTGATGAGAAACGGAGAAAGTGACCATTTTACCCTTGAGAATTAATAAAGGGTTAGTTTTATGGGCAAAGGGCATTTTGGTCATTTTACCCTCAAATTTGGAAAAAACAATTTTGCCCTTGGACTTTTTGAGAAATTACAAGATTACCCTTGGATATTTTTGGGTGAGATTGGATCTGGGCCGTCGGTTTCAAGATAAGATCGAATCTGGGCCGTTAATTTCGTTTGTGAGGGAGGGGTAGGATTGTCATTTGCCATTTTGGTCAACTAGTCCAAGCCTTATCCTTTCTCTCTCTCCTCTCTCCTCCTCATTCGGCCATCACCACCGTGTAACCCCCCCTTCTCTTCCAATCTCTCTCTTTCTCTCGCCGGACCGCCGAACCGCCCGGACCGCCGGTCACCGCTGTCCGTATGCCCATCGGTCACCACCGCCACCACCCCACGCTATCCATCTCTCTCTCTTCCCCGTGTGGCCGTGGGTCTTGGCCGAGCAAGCCGCGCCACCGCCGTGCGCCGATCGTCGCCGCCGCACACCGCCAAGCCGCGCCGCCGTTCCCGATTGTTTTGCAACCGCTTTCGCTCTAGCCGCGTGAGTCTAGAGTCGGGTAAGTTTCGCCTAAACCCGACTTAGTATATTGGGTATCAACGGATAGTTTTGATTGGAAACCGGATTTATTTGGGTGCGGGATTGTGTAGATTAGGAGTAAAATCAATTGGCGGGCCTAGGATTGAATTCGGGAAAATTTCATTGGAAATTTTGAGGACAATAGTGGGTTGTGGATGACTGTTCAGTGGGTGGTGATGGGCCGATCGGGACGCAAATTGAATTTTTAGAACCGGCAATTAATTGTGAGAAAGTGCCGTGAAGGGCCGGAATTGATTTGATGCCGTTTGGTCGGAGAAAAATGGCAGATTGTGTGTTTAATGTGTGTTGGAACGGCGACTGAGTTGTGGTGATAAAATTTAGTGCATGGTTGTGTAATTACATGATTGTACTATGCTTGTCGGGTGCACGCTTGGGCCAGATTGATTTAATTATTAAAATTGGCCATGTCAAATGCTGAGTGAGCACTGTTTTGTGTGTGAATCGATGCGTGCACGGGCCACGTGTGATTGGCCAGTTGAGTGTGGTAAATGCATGTTGAGCATGTGCATGAGTAAGAAAGAAATGTGGTATGACATGTGATCGTAAAAATTGTGTCGTCCTGAGGATTGTACTTCAACGCGGGACGATGCCCGGTACTACAGGAAGACTACCAGCCTGAGGCGTGTACTTCAACGCGGGTTGCGCAGTAGGTGGTAGATGTTGAGCCTGAGGCGTGTACTTTAACGCGGGCAAGAAACATGGCCTGAGGCGTGTACGTTAACGCGGGCCCTGAAGTGTTGTGATAAGAGGTCGCAGTGTACCTGAGGCGTGTACTTCAACGCGGGTCACTGGCGAGAGATGGGAAAAGGATATGATGAGAATGAAATGAATGCATGTAATTAGAATCGTACCTGCATGTGATTGCACGTATATGATTGTGTTTGTGTAATTGTCTGGAGGTACGTTGTCACGCCCCGAACCCCTTCGAGCACGCGACACGCTTCTCTGGTCGAATGATGCGACATCCTAGGGTATCGCCGACCCAAATTAAACTTATCAGAGATTTATATCAACAGCGGAAACCACTAATACCCGGACGATAATAACTGGGGTAATCAGGGAGAATGCACATATTCCTTTCTCATTCAAACTTATATAATATCCACAATTACAAAACCACATATATACAAGCACACAACACCGCCACACTACATACCATCGATATCAAAAAGATCGATAACCTGGGTACCCTATCACCAAAATAGTACGCTTCAAAAGCCTATTTCACAACCCCTACACTTGCTCATACGCCCTCTACTTGGCGTCCTCTCCGAGTCTGATTCTTCGTCCTCTGAATCTAAATCCTCCTGAGTCTCCTGCTTGTCTGTCGGGTACTCTACCACGTTAATGTCGGTGTGCAACGGTATTTCAAAACGCTGCGGCGGCGGCGGAAGGTTCAAAGTTCAGACTGGGGTTCTGAAATATTTGGTTGAAACAACCATGAGATTACATGTCAATAAGTACACCCCTAAATCCCACCTAGGCTATCACGTACCTCCAGACAATACATACCTGACACAAACAACCGATCATACTAACAATCACACGCGAACCTACCTGAGATTGTTCATACACCTCCCTGCACGTCAGATAATAATACAGCCAACATGCCACAATGATGCATCATTCATGTCGCAACACCAAAGCATGTAATATGAATTCACATGCATCAATGCACCACAATCGCGCGTGCCTCGATTATAAGGCAAAACTCACTTGGGCACGTCCCATACCATGCCTAGCAGTTTTCACCCCATAATCGAGCACTACATCACACAATACAACCACACTCGCACACTAACTCACGCCATGCGTCAACTTTCGCAATCCTCACACATCAAACCAAGTCCAGCTCATTCCCAACTTTTCCACCACTACCGCGCTCGCGTAAAACGCATCAGGCCAATGGTCTTCTGACCTTGTCAGGCATCGTCACCCCGTTGGGCCGTGCATCGTCACCTCGTCAGGGACGACATCGTCCCGTGTAAACGAACACGCCTCAGGACGGAATCCTACACTCAACTTGCCTTCACTACCGCGCCCGCGTAAAACGCATCAGGCCAACGGTCTTCTGATCTCGTCAGGCATCGTCACCCCGTCGGGACGGGCATTGTCACCTCGTCAGGGACGGCATCGTCCCGTGTAAACGAACACGCCTCAGGACGGACTCACCCCGCGTAAACGAACATGCCTCAGGGTACCACTTTTCCGACCATTCCAATCATCTCATACCATTGTACCACACGTGCCACACGGTCACACATCACACACGGCCACACAATCCCACGCCACACATGCCTTACGCCAACACACATTACCATCACACAATCACGCCACACGGCCACACATACTTGGCACGCGGTCACACACAATTTCTCGCTCATAAAAATGAACATCCATAGAATCAGTGTAAATCTGGGCAGTTTACACAGTGACCGAAATCCCATCAAAATAAATAGTAAATGAACACCAAAAATTCTAAATTTTGTATATATCATAAAAAACATCTTGATAAACATTTTTTATGAAGAATACAAAATCCGGTTCAATCTGCAACCATGCCTTTTTGTCCTTCGAAATCAGACCAGAATCAGTTCGCTTTAACAGACTATTTTGTCCTCAAAATACATTTCTTTCAACACCCAAATTACCTTGAAAAGCTTTGAAATTTTTATATGTCATAGAAAAGAAAGTCACCAACAAATTTTGTGAAGGAAGTTTATTGAAAATAGATCTGGAAAATTTTATAAAAATTCGGTAAGACAAGAAGTTAGGGATGAACAGTGTTCCGAGCAGTTTTAATACGGTCCGAAAATGGGTTTTCGTGCGACCCAAATGGCCTCCAAAAATTCCAAATTTAAAATATGTTATAATTCAAGATGTTGGGAATAACTTTCATGAAGAAAACTTCCTCAAATTCGGCCCAAAAAATTCTCCACAAAATAGCAAACCGGACGGGTACAGTAACCGCGAATCCGAGAATCACACCAAACCTCACGGATTCAATCCCTAATTGATTTCTACCGAGTTCAACCTCCAAAACTCATTCCACCATGTCCAAACTAACATCCAACAGCCACATGAACATCATGAACACAACAAGGGATCAAGCTCTCCTCTAATCCATCTATAATCACTTCCATCAACCTCTAAACTACCCTAAACCGCATCTAACGAGTCCGTTAATACCCGATATCCTAAATAGAGTTTAGGGCGTGACTTACCCGAACTCTAGACTAACTCGGCTAGAGCGGGAAGGGGGAACAGTTGGCCGGTGGCTCACGGCGGCGGCGATCGGCGTACGGCGACGGCACGGCGGTGGCGGCTTGCTCCGGCGAGCGGCTCCGGCGGTGATCCTCACGGCCGAGCAAAGGGGGAAATGGTTCGGTGAGGGAGAGAGGAGAGCTCTCGGTGGGGAGGGGGCTGCCGTGAGGTGAGGGAGAGAATGAGGAGAGAGAGAGTGGTCTTGACTTAAATAATCAAATTTTGACCAAACTTTCCAAATTGCAATTTTACCCCTAAAACACTTGGTCCTCATTAATCCAAGCCAAAATATCCAAGGGCGTTTTGGTCCAATCTTTTGGGGTTGATAGTTATCCACAATTAATCCCCAAATTTAATTTTCAAAATCCCCAAAATTCGGAATACCCAATGTCATGCCCCGAACCTCGCGAGCGCGCAACATCCTGCAATGGTCATTATGATGCGACGTCCCAGGACGCGTCGCCGACCCAACATTTTATCTTTTGGTTACGCATGCGGAAGCTAAACAAAGATTCACCCAGACAATAACAGTAAACAAGGATAGATAGGAAAACGGTTTACAACATCGAAATCAAAACACCATTTTAACATTTACTTGATTAACCCCTGGGAACATTTTTACAAGCCCACTTCAGGCATTTCCAAAAAGTCTACAAAAAGATATCAGGCTGGGGTCAATCTACTTCACCAAAAGTCAGCTTCCAGGCACCTCGAACCGTACTGGGTGCACCAACATGCTAAGGGCCTGAAAAATGTTTAACAACCACAAATGAGATAAAAATCTCAATAAGTTAATGCCTAAGCCCCGTTTAGAAGGTCAACTCACCTCGGGGGTCCCTAACCAGGCAATACAGCATCAACAACAACATTATTAAACAACCACAGGCATCCTTACCTCGCCTTGGTACACTCGTTGATGAAATGAACATGTCACATACTCGAAGCATTTAAATAGATTTCCCATGCATCAATGCATCACAGGCGCGCGTGTCTCGATTATAAGACAGAATCCACTTGGGCACGTCCCATACCATGCCTAGCAGTTTCTATCACATAATCAGGCACTATGCATCACACGTATTCCAGTTATTACGCCCCCTCGGGGCCACTACTCATCAAGCGATCTGCAGCAAGATGGCAGTCTTCCGGCATAACCGGGCTCCGTCCCACCCCATCGGGCACGGCTACGTCAAATGATCTACAGTAAGACGGCATTCCAATACGGCAGCATCAAATGGTCTACAGTAAGATGGTATCCCGTAAGGAGCATCGAGTCCGGCCTCAGGCCGCGACAAGGCATCCGGAGTATCGGCAATCCAGATAATCTCCAGGCATCCGATAAATCAGGCATCGTCAAGCGATCTACAGCAAGACGGCTCCGACGTGTGACCACACGAGCACACAAGCATTCATGTCAATTCTTATCTTTTCATTTAGCCAATGCATACATGAATTGTGCTCACATTCATGCCACACAACAATAACAAGTGGTCACACATGCAAACGGTCAATTGACTTCGTGAACCTCATTTTAAAACATGAATTCAACATTGGATCACAGCCAAATAAACATTATTGAAAAGCTAGGTAATTGCGGTTACTGTCTCTATTAGGCCGGAAATCGAAAGCCAAAGATTTCAAGTAAAGACCGGCAGATTATGGAATTCTAGTAAAACTGGACAGATTTGCATGATTTGGGAAATCAACTTCAAAAGCATAGCAAATGGTCTCCAAAAATTATAAAATTCGAATATGTTATAAAAAAGACCTTCACAAATATTTTCCATGAAGAACACAATCCCGAAATCCTTATACAAAGATCACTTTTGATGGCTTGGAAACAACCCAGAACTGGTCCGCCGGAACAGGGGAACTGAACCAAAAGAAATACTCGTTTTACAAATCAAATCCTTTCAAAACACTTTGAAATTTTTACACGTTGTAGACATGGATTTTTTTTACAAATATTGTGAAGGAAGTATGGTCGAAATCGAACTGGAAATTTTTATAAAAATCCGAATAGGCACGAAGGTCACGGAATCCACAGTATAAAACAGTTCTGATTCGGTAAGAAATTGGACCTTCGTGTAACCCATTTGAGCTCAGAAAAATATGAAATTTAAGTATGTTATAGATCAAGATCTTGTGAACAACTTTTGTGAAGAACACTTTTCAAGATTCTAACCACAAAATGCTTTATAAAAATGGAAAACCAGGGACGTACAGTAAACTCAGTTCTGAAATCAAGATAAAAACTCCAAGAAACGCCTTCAACTTTGAGATCCACCACTTCTCAGCCATGAAAATACCACACCAAGAGTTCAAATCAACATCCAACATCTATTTCAACTTAGTCTAGCAATCAAGACTCGCCAACGCTCATTCTAGAAGTTCAAACACACTAAAACATTAACTAGCTAAACTACCCAATGCAAGTTAAACATCCTAAACAAGGGATTAGATGCTAACTTACTCGTCTAAAAACGACGACAACGCGAGGACGACGGCAACGACACGAGTTGTCCGTGGCGGCCTCGGCTTGACACGGCAAGCGGCAAACGGCGGTGAACGGCACACGGCGATCTACGGGGCTCAAGGATGGTGGCGTGAGGGTGCTGGTGGGTGAACGGTGGTGGTGGGGTGATTCGGCCGAGAGAGAGGGAGAGAGAGAGAATAAGAGAGAAGTGAGGAGAGAGAGAAAGAGGGTTTAAATTTAAATCAAGATCAATGGTTGAGATTTGTTCTTGATGCCCAAGCAAAGATCAAGGGCTAGGATCAAGCCTTGCTCTCCAAGTTCCATCCAACGGCCAAGATTTAATCTAACACAAATGTTTCTAGAAGGGTAATTTAGCAAATAATTTTCGATGGCCAATCTGTAAAAATTATGAGGCGACGTCCTATAGTTCGGGTGTGATATCCTTGAGCACTCGACACGTAAAATCGGATCATAATTCGTGGCTGAAATCGATCAATCGCAACTATAGTTTATCTCGAACTAACGGGCGGCTGCTAGAAATAAATTTTTCGATAGCCTTTCCCCTTTGGTTAGTATTCCCTAGGTGATCAGGCCAGAGCGAGAATTAACTAATAGAGCATCGATGAAATCACCATTTCATAAATCACCAAATTTGGTCGAATTTTCAGGATATCACACCCAAAAATAGGCCTAGGGGCAAAATCGTAATTTTCCGGTCCCGGGTCGAAATTCCATTTTTCGACGATACCAACCCCAAATGTGTATGGCCAACATAATATGACGTCGGAATTGCGAAAATAGTCGCACAGGCCCTCGAAAATCTACATCGAAGTCCAGGTCCAATTTCGTGACCAAAACTCGCTAAATTTTCAATTTCAGGGTCCCTCACTAACAGGCAGCTATTTAGGAGTTACGCGTATCGACTTAGGGTTATCCGATTCATGACGGTCCCGATCATTGAGAGGATGAGAAATTATCACTAGTCCCAGAGGTCGCGATCGTTCGGTTCAAGTTCAAGACTAGTTGGCCACGTGTACTTTCGATCGGGCAGAATCACCTGCGATCCGATTGTACATCGTTGGCCTTGGCCAAACCAAATCCATCACTTTTCCTAAGATCGGTCCACGTCGGCCCAAAATATTCCCTCATCATTTCTCGTGATCAGTGTCCGATTCACGATCGGGTCCCTGGTCCACGTACCGTTTTTCCCCAGTTAGCCATACCCCATTGGTTAGTATCCCGAGAGTGATCAGCTCTGGGCGAGACTTACTAAAATGAAATGCGAAATAATGTCAATTTTATTGATCCCGGAATTACGTCGAAATTCGGGTTGTTACATACGTGATAGCCTAGGTGGGGTTTAGGGGTATACTTACTGAGATGTAGTCTCATGGTTGTTTCAACCAATATTTTTTCAGAACCCCGACCTGAGCCATGAACCTTCCGCCACCGCCACCAGAGCGTTTTGGGTTGCCAGTGCACACCGAGAATGAGGTTGCAGAATTTCCTATGGGTGATGGAATGACCTAGATTAAGCATACCACGACGGTTTTCGTAGAAGTAGGATTACCTTTATGGGAGCCCCATGTTTATACTGCCTGGTTCTTCCGGGATGTAGATGGGGATGAGTTCGGGCCCGTTAGGGGTTTTGATGTTCCGTTTGACTTGGTTGGGGACTGGGACCCATCTGCCATACCCCCAATAGATGAAGAGTTGACCAGTACAGAGGTCAGTTTAGCTCAATCTAGTTTACACCAAGCGCCCGCAGCTCAAGAATCTTCAGGGGCTGAGCACGAACCTGAACCCGAAGCATCGCAGGCTGAAGGCGACTCGATGGACATAGATTTAGAACCAATCCCCAAGGAAGAATGTGACGCCCTGACCTCGGGGTTATAAACGTGACGTCCCGTTCATTATTATCTTTCTTTAAATACAAGCGGAAGCATATCTCGGGACAATCACATTTAAAAACAACAGCGGGATTAAGACAAACAGCATCACGAGCAAACCTTATATTTATAGGACACGCAAACATATTTTACAAGCCAACTTAGCCGATTTTAGCCATTTATACAACAAACGTTATGGCTTGGGTGTCCTAAGCCCACTACTTCGGGTTCACAGCTCCGAGCTTTCCCCGAACTCCAACATGGCTCAAACTCCCCCTGTCGCCGCTGTCCGTTCGACCATCCTATGAACCTGAGAGGGAAAAACGGGGGATGAGTCGGGGAGACTCAGCAAGTAAAAACACTAATGTCAAGCGAGGATAAATCGATCGCCGTTAACATGAGTCGGCCCTTACCGCACCGGCGTCGATGGCAAATCAATAGCAAAGTTCATGCCGACAAATACTAGAGAACTCCAAGCATGGCTATAACACGTGAACATCACTAGCCAAATTCCGGCTTCTATCTCGAGATATGAACGTCAAACACAAAACATAAACAAAGCCAAAGAGATAACCAATCAAGACCGAACACGGTCCAAGCAAACCACGTCACAACGCATCTCATCATCCTTTCCCGAGATTAGGGAATTCACTTACTCAATGATATCAAACAAGAACTAGAGAAAACGAGGTGTGTGAAGGACACGTGAGTCTCGGCGATTCTCGGGCGATTCTTAGTGGTTCTCGGGCTTGAACACAAACACACGGCCTTGGACGTGGCTTTCTCACTTGATCGAACAACAAGAAAAAGGATGAGTTGGTGAAGCTCTCTCTCTCTATCTCTCTCTCGGCTTCTCTTTCTCTCTCTATCTCTCTCTCCCCTTGGTCGAATGGCCTTCTTTCTATTTATAGAGAGGCAAAACTTGGGGCCAAAGTTTGGGGTATGAAGTCATGGCATATGTCATGTGTGGCTTAAGTCATGGCTTAGGTCATTTGGGGCATGAGGTCATTGCTTACCTCACATGGCCATTAAGAACATAAGCCAAAAGCCATGATGAAGGTGATAAGCTTGGACCAATAAATGTGACTTCCACAAGAAGATTTAACCCTTGACTTGGTTAATTTCGTTTTCCCCTGGGATGACCTCCAATCAAAGCATAAAATACTCATTTGAAAGCTTGGAACGTGTACTTTAAATCACCAGAAGACACCAAGTCCAAATTCCAACGTTCTCGTATAGAAAATGCCGAATCTTTGAAATCTGGCAAAACCGGACAGCTTTGCACTGTTCAGGAAATCGGACTTGAAAACATAGTAAATGGACTTTAAAAATTCTAAAATTTGAATATGTCATAAACAAGGCTTTAACAAACATTTTTTATCAAGAACACAAAATCTGAATCTCTCTGCAAACACCATTTTTAGTAGCTCAAAGACAGACTAAAAATAGTTCGCTGGAACAAAATTCTTGTTTCTCAAAGTAAGCTCTGTCCCGAATCCAAATCATCTTGTAAAATTCCCAAATTTATATATGTTATAGAAAAGGACGTTCTTAACAACTTTTGTGAAGGAAACGTTTCCAAAATCGGCACAGAAAATCTTGTAGAAAATAAATACGGTGTGAACATCACCGAAATACCCATTCTGGGCAGTTTCACTCGGTCCGAAAATCAGGACATCGTACCACTCATATCAACTCCAAAAATTCTGAAATTAAAGTATGTAAAACTTCAAGATGTTTGGAACAACTTTCAAGAAAAAAGTGTTTGGAAATTCGGACCACAAAAGTCTCCATAAAAATAACAAAATGAAGGGGTACAAAGGATTCAAAACTGGTTTTCCAAACAAGAGTAAAAATTTTGTTCCAATTGGAAAACCACCAAACTTAAACCATAGCCATTTCCCAGGAACTGAAATTGAGGATATTACAATTTACCTGCGACTTCCCAGTCCCAAAAAATCGGGATGTGACAAAGAACCAGAGGAAGTGGAGCCCGAGGTAGAACCTGACGAGCCTGAGGAGCCCGAGGAGCAACCGGAGTATGTACTCCCATATGAACAGTATATGGATCCTAATTACGTGCCGGAATACAACTTCTTTGAGGGGTTATGGGAGGAGGATCAGAATGAAGTTCCAGTCGAGTCGGGTGACATAAATCACCCGATCGTGATAGAGGCAGAGTCGGAGTCTTCGGAAGAATAGGCTGATTAGGGAGGCTCAGATTCGAATGATGAGGAGTCTGATTCAGAGTGGACGCTGAGTAAGGGGCGTAGGGACTAGCATAGGGGTTTGAAAATAGGTCTTTGGAGGAGTACCTTTTTGGGGATAGGATATCCAGGTCATCGGTCTTTTTTTGATATCGATGGTTGTAGTACGGTGTACTTATGTAAATTGGTGGATCGTAGTTTGGTGTGCTTGTATATGTGGTGGTTTTGTAAATTGTAAATATTGTATAAGTTTGTTAATGGAATCGAATATGTGGATATTCTCCCTGAGTGTTTCCCCAGTTTTAAATTGTCCGGGATTAATTGTGGTATCCACTGTGGATGTAAATCTCTGATGGTTATTTGAGGTCGGCGATATTCCTGGGATGTTGCATAAATCGACTAGTAGAGGGTGTCGTGCTCTCGATGGGATTCGGGGCGTGACATCCTCGTTTGAATTGGTATCAGAGCAAGGTCAGCTCGATCTAAAACTGGTTGAAGTTTGGAGTAATAAGGAACAGAGATTCTGGGGTAGTATTTAGGGAAACCCTAGTGAGTTGTAGGGCGGAACGAGCTACACGTGCCTCCAGTTTGTTTGCTGTGATTGTTTGAGTAAGTTAATTGTTGTGTGGTAATTGAAATGCAGGTGCGTCTGGACCTGAGGTAAGTGTTCAGACTCTTGTGATTGTGATCTTGTGATTGGTAATGAGGGATTGCTTGCTGAGTGTACTCTTGTTTTAAATTCACTGCCTAGAATCAGATTAATCTAGTTGGCCTAGATCGTTAATTCCTGAGTGGAATTGTAGCAGGTAGGAGAGTGGTAGAATTATGGCGATGAGCAATGAAGGAAGAGGCGTAGGAAGAGTCACAAGAAGGGGCGCAGGAAGAGGAACAAGGGGTAGAGGTCGTGCTAGAGCTAGAGCTGTAGAGGATCTTGGAATGGGTGTAGGAGCGATAGAAAATCTTGGGATTGATGCTGGAGCTGCAGTGGACCCTAGAGTGGAAGTTAGACCTGCTGAGGATCCTAGAATGGAAGCCGTTATGAGGACATTGGAGCAGATCGAAAATCTGTTAGGACAACAGACTTAGGAAAGAGCTGCTACGATTGCCCAAGCTGCCGAGGCCGCTGTGGCCGCTGCTGCTGTCAATAATAATGAGAACCAAGGGCAGGGGCAAGTAGTTGTAAATAGACCGATGCATCAGCTAGTAGAGCAGTTTATGAAGCTAAAACCGCCTAAGTTCGCTGGGAAAGGTGACCCTGAGGCTGCACCTCGATGGGTGGAGGAGCTCGAGAAAGCTTTTGAGGTGCTAGAGTGCAATGATAATGAGAAGGTAACTCTGGCGGTATATCAATTGCAGGACAATGCAAACGATTGGTGGAAAGCCACCAAGGATAGGGTTTTTCCGGAAGGTACAGCTCGGACTTGGGCTGCTTTTATGAGAAGTATTTTTCGGCCAGTGCTAGGGAAAGGAAGTTAGCCGAATTTATGAGACTCCGCCAAGGCCAGATGATAGTAGATCAGTATGAGGCGGAATTTGCGAGATTATCTAAGTTTGCACCAAGAATGGTGGAACATCCCGATGACAAGGCGCGAAGATTTCGGGACGGATTGAAGGCTGATATTCGTAGCCAGTTGTTACTGGTAAATCTGAGGACGTACGAGGAAATATATGATAGGGCCTAGATTTTAGAGCGGGATCAGGTGGATAGGGCCGCCGTTTCTGGGTCGAGATTTATCCAGGGTAGGGACAATCGTAATCCTAGGAAGAGGCCGATGTGGGATAATAGGAGTTTTACTCCTTCCGTTAGAAGAAATATTGGGAAGCTAGCTCGGAATCAGAATGGTCCTTGTAGGATATATGGAGGTAGGCACGGACATCGACCTTGTCCAACCCGGGGCGGAGCGTGTTTTGGGTGTGGAGGTTTTGGTCACCATATAAGGAATTGCCCCAATCCCAGACAGAATAGGCCGCCCGCATTACCGCCACCTCGTAATGGGAATCAGGCTGGACCGGCTCAGACAGCAAACCAGAATAGGCCTCAAGCACAAGGACGAGTGTATGCTATGGCCAGAAGAGAGGCTGAAAACGCACCAGGGGTTGTCATAGGTACGATTTCTCTGTGCAACCATGCTGCGTATGCTTTATTTGATCCTGGAGCGTCACATTCTTTCATATCGAAACAGTTTGTTGAGTTGATTGGAATAGAACCGCAATTGCTTGATGTTGTGTTATGCGTGATGACTCCCTTGAATGATAAGATGCTAGTTTCGTTGGGTTGTCCAAACTGTAAAATTGTGATTGGGGATAGGGAGGAAATGATTGATTTAGCGGTTCTAGATATGTACGATTTTGATGTGATAGTAGGTATGGATTGACTGTCTAAGCAGAGGGCAGTAATGGATTGCAATAGCAGGGTGATCCAATTTAATCCCGTTGGACATCCGGAATTTAAATTTGTGGGAAGTCGAGGAGGGCCCTCGATTCCATGGATTTCGTCGCTAGAAATGACGAAGTTGCTGAGTGAAGGTTGTCAAGGATTCCTAGCGGCAGTAGTTGATTCAACGGCTGAGGAGCCGAGGCATGAGGATATAACTGTGGTGTGCGAGTATCCCGATGTGTTCCCTCAGGAATTACCGGGACTACCACCAGCAAGGGAAGTAGAATTTGTAATCGAGTTGGCACCTGGAACCGAGCCAATCTCGAAAGCACCTTATAGGATGTCGTTATCGGAGTTAAAGGAATTAAAGGTGCAGATGCAAGAATTATTGGACAGGGGATTTATTCGTCCCAGTGCGTCTCCGTGGGGAGCGCCGGTGTTATTTGTGAGGAAGAAAGATGGATAATTGAGGTTGTGTATAGATTATAGGCAGCTGAATCAAGTGACGGTTAAAAACAAATATCCCTTGTCGAGGATCGATGATTTGTTTGATCAGTTACAAGGGGCTTCGGTGTTCTCTAAAATTGATTTGAGAACGGGGTATCATCAGTTGAGGATTAGAAAGGAGGATATACCGAAGACGGCATTTAGGACGAGATATGGACATTATGAATTTATGGTAATGCCGTTCGGATTGACGAACGCCCCTGCTGCTTTTATGGATCTGATGAATCGGGTGTTTAAGGAATTTTTAGACTAGTTCGTGATTGTGTTTATAGATGATATATTGGTGTACTCGAAAAGCCTAGAGGAGCACGAATTTCATTTGCATCAAGTGTTGCAGACTTTAAGGGAGAACGCGTTGTATGCTAAGTTTAGCAAGTGCGAATTTTGGCTCAGTCGAGTAGCATTCCTCGGTCATGTAATCTCTGGGGAAGGAATCTCAGTTGACCCATCGAAGATTGAGGCTGTGATGAAGTGGCCTAGACCGACGACGGTAACAGAGGTTCGGAGTTTTCTAGGTTTGGCTGGATACTACCGTCGGTTCGTAGAAGGATTTTCGGCAATAGAAATGCCGTTGACCCATTTACTGAAAAAGGAAACGAGATTTGTATGGTCAGATAAATGTGAGAAGAGTTTTCAGGAATTGAAGCATAGATTGACAACAGCACTGGTGTTGACGATTCCATCAAGACTCGGAGGGTATGAGATATATAGTGATGCATCGTTGAAAGGATTGGGATGTGTACTCATGCAACATAGACAGGTAGTGGCCTATGCGTCAAGACAGTTAAGGCCACATGAGTTGAATTATCCGACTCATGACTTAGAATTGGCTGCAATTGTGTTCGCCCTAAAGATTTGGCGACATTATTTATGCGGAGAGAAGTTTCAGATTTATACAGACCATCAGAGCCTCAAGTATTTGTTTTCTCAAAAGGAGTTAAACATGAGGCAGTGTCGGTGGATGGTGTGACGCCCCGACCTCGGGGTCATTAACGCGACGTCCCGTTCATTATTATCTTTCTTTAAACACAAGCGGAAGCATTTCTCGGGACAATCACAATCAATACACAGCGGAAATAAGACAAGTAGCATCATGAGCAAACCTTATGTTTCCAATGCATGCAAACATGTTTTAACAAGCCCTTCGGGCCATGGCAAATAACACATATTTCATAGCCGACTACAAATGGCAAAACTTGACTTGGGTTATCCTATACCCACTATGGCTTCTCGCTACTCGCTTCTTCACCTCCACCCCGGTCCCGTCCGCCTAGCCATCTCACATCCCACCGGTGGCTTTATCCCGGAGCCGACCCGCCCGCACCGCCAAAGCACCGTTGAACCTACGCACGGATGAGGCACCAAGTCCGTTAGGCCCTCATCGAATCGTCACAAGCATCGTGATTCGGCGATAGGAACGGTCTTCTCTGACATCTATCGCGGTGAGCACTTCGGCTCGCTTCTCCACGGGATTGCCAACGCGGGCTGGGGGAGATGCCGTCCGTAGTCCGTTCGACCATCCTATGGACCTGAGAGGGAAAAACGGGGGATGAGTCGGGGAGACTCAGCAAGTGAAAACACTAATATCAAGCGAGGATATATCGATCGCCGTTAACATAAGTTGGCCCTTACCGCACCCGTATCAATGGCAGATCAATAGCAAAGTTCAAACAAGAGAACATCACGCACGGCCACATCATGTACACTTTACCAACCAAGGCTCGGTTCTATCTCAAAACAACATCAACCAGGAAACATGATCAAACCAAGGAAATGAACCAACTACAACCGACCAAACGACCGAGAAACGGTCCAAGCAAACCACGTCACAACGCATCTCAACATCCTTTCCCGATATTAGGGAATTCACTTACACTTAACGAAACCAGAACTAGAGAGTAGAAAATGGATGGGAAAGACGACGGCCTCGGGATCTCGGTAACTCACGGTGTCGACCTCTTTCTTTTCTTTCCCTTGACTTTCTCTCTCTCGGTTTTCTCTTTCTCTTTTTCTCTCTTGGCCGAATGGCCTCTCTCTCTCTCTCTCTCTCCCTCACGGCTATTCTCTCTCTCTCTCTCTCTCCATGGCCGAATGGCCCTCTTCCTATTTATAGAGAGACAAACTTGGGGCCAAAGCTTGGATGAGGTAAGCGCACGTGTCATCGGTGAGGTGAGGTAAGCGCGCGTGTCATCCAAGCATTAATAGCCTCTCTCTCTCCTCAAGCTTGGCCGTGGGTCTCTCTCTCTCTTCCCCTCCTTGCCGTGGCTTCCTCTCTCTTTCTTGGTCAATACTTGATGGCCAAGACTTCATAATGGCTTCATAAAGGCTTGTGGAAAATAAGGCCAAGCATTAATGAGAGTAATGATGAAGATGATAAGGTTTGACTTAGTCAAACTTTCTAGGGTTTTCTCCAATCAAAGTATAAAATATCTCATTTGAAATCTCAGAACGTGTACTTTAAGTCACCAGAAGACACCAAATCCAAATTCCAACGTTCTCGTATAGAAAATGCCGAATCTTTGAAATCCGACAAAACCGGACAGCTTTGCACTGTTCACGAAATCGGACTTGAAAATATAGTAAATGGACTCCGAAAATTCTCAAATATGAATATGTTATAAACAAGACCTTAACAAACATTTTTCATCAAGAACACAAAATCTGAATCTCTCTGTAAACACCATTTTTAGTAGCTCAAAAACAGACTAAAAACAGTTCGCTGGAACAGCATTCTTGTTTCTCAAAGTAAGCTCTGTCCAGAATCCAAATCATCTCGGAAAATTCCCAAATTTATACACTTTATAGAAAAGGACTTTCTCAACAACTTTTGTGAAGGAAAATTTTCCAAAATCGGCCCAGAAAAGCTTGTAGAAAATAAAGACGGTGTAAACATCACCGAAATACCCATTCTGGGCAGTTTCACACGGTCCGAAAATGAGTCCATCGTACCACTCATATCAACTCCAAAAATTCTGAAATTAAATTATGTAAAACTTCAATATTTTTGTAACAACTTTCAAGAAGAAAGTATTCTGAAATTCGGATCACAAAAGTCTCCTAAAAAATAACAAAACGAAGGGATACAAAGGATCCGGTACTGGGTTTTCCAAAACAAGAGAAAATAATTTGTTCCGTTTGGAAAACCACCAAACTTAAACCATAGTCATTTCCCAGGAACTGAAATTGAGGATACTACAATTTACCTGCGGCTTCCCAGGCCCAAAATTGGGATGTGACAGATGGAGTTGTTGAAGGATTACGACTGTGAAATTCTATATCATCCCGGGAAGGCTAACCGGGTAGCCGATGCTTTGAGTCGGAAGTCGAGCATAGCTCATTTGATGGTCAAGGAGTGGATACTGTTGGAAAAAGTGCGAGACTCGGAGTTTAGATTTGAAGTAAGTCAAGTCTCGAGCTTGT
Organism: Syzygium oleosum; assembly: GCF_021117445.2. NCBI lineage: Eukaryota > Viridiplantae > Streptophyta > Magnoliopsida > Myrtales > Myrtaceae > Syzygium > Syzygium oleosum. The sequence continues at coordinate 946,099 of NW_026607516.1, read as the reverse complement.
TGGCTACGCTTAGGATTGAACCATAAATCCAGGCCAAAATTAAAATGTTGCAATCTTCGGATCAGGAAATTCAAAAGATTCTAGAGATGGAAGAAGCCAAGAGAAAGCCAGATTTTCGAGTATCTGAAGATGGGATATTGAAGTTTCGTGGACGATTATGTATGCCTGACAATGCGGAACTAAAGGAAGAAATTTTGTCAGAAGCACATCGTAGCAGTTATAGTATCCATCCAGGTAGTACTAAAATGTATTAGAATTTAAGGCAATACTATTGGTGGAATGGTATAAAGGCAAATATAGCTAAAGACGTGGCTAAGTGCCTAACGTGTCAACAAGTGAAAGCGCAACATTGTAAGCCCAGGGGATTGTTGCGACCCTTGGAAATACCAGAATGGAAATGGGAGCATATAACCATGGACTTTGTGTCGGGGTTGCCAAGGAGTCAAAGAGGCCATGACACTATTTGAGTGATTGTCGACAGACTAACCAAGTCGGCACAGTTTTTGGCAGTGCGAAAGGATTTCGCATTAGAGCGGTATGCTGAGTTGTACGTGCAGCAGATAGTCCGTCTACATGGGGTACCGGTGTCGATAACCTCAGATCGTGATCCTAGATTTACCGTCAATTTTTGGAAAAGTTTGCAGACGGCATTAGGATCCAAGTTACAGTTCAGTACGGCGTATCATCCTCAGACAGATGGCCAGTCTGAGAGGACGATTCAGACTCTAGAGGATATGCTCAGGGCATGTGTGCTGGATTTTCAGGGTAAGTGGGAAGAGCAACTGCCCTTAGTAGAGTTTGCTTATAATAATAGTTTCCAGCAGAGCATTGGAATGGCGCCTTTCGAAGCATTATATGGCCGTGCTTGTAGGACGCCCGTGTGCTGGGATGAAGTGGGAGAAAGGACTATAACCGGGCCAAAGCTAGTCGAGCAGTCAATTGAGGCGGTTAAGATTATTCGCGAAAGACTGAAGACAGGGCAGAGCCATTAAAAGAGTTATGTAGACAGGAGACGAAGGCCTTTGGAGTTTCAAGTAGGAGATCACGTGTTTCTTAAGGTATCACCCATGAGAGGATTATCCAGGTTCGGTAAGAAAGGGAAATTGAGTCCGCGGTACGTGGGAACTTTTGAGGTTCTAGAAAGGATCGGGGAATTAGCATATCGTCTTGCACTTCCGCCGAATTTATCGCAAGTACATAATGTGTTCCACGTATCGATGTTGAGGAAATATGAACTGGACCCGACGCATGTGCTGAATTATGAGGAAATAGAAGTAGATGACAAAGTGTCTTATGTCGAGAGACCGGTAAGAATTGAAGATCGCAAGGAACGAGTTTTGAGGAACAAGACAATCCCGATGGTCAAAGTTATTTGGGAGCACCACGGAACTGAAGGCGTAACTTGGGAAAGTGAAGAGATGATGCAACGTCAATACCCCCAATTGTTTGTGTAGTAGTAGGAATTGTAAATTCTGGGTAGTGGAGAGATTTGTAAATTTCGAGGACGAAATTTTTGTAAGGGGGGAAGAGTTGTGACATCCTAAAAATTGGTCCATTTGGGATTTATAAAATACTGAGTTTTATGAATGTACTCGTAGTTAGTTCTCGCCCGGAACTGATCATTCTTGGGATACTAACCAGTAGGGAAAGGCTAATTAGGGATTTAAATTCGTACGACTAAAGAAAATTCGATCGTGAATTGATTTTCGACCATGAAATCGTCGAGGTGATATTTTGAGCCACTGCTGGCCGATCCAAGGATAGCTAGGGATCAGTTCGCCACTGTCATAGTAATGGATCGCGGGTGATTCCGCCGGACCATAAAATGACTTGACGAATTATCCTGAACCTATACCGAACGATCGTACCCCTCGGATCTAGTAATTGATCCTCGCGATTTTAATGACAACCGAAGTCATCACGAACCGAATGAACTTGCACGTGACCTGAATTATTATCAGTCACGGGTCGGATATGCGAATTTCCCCAACAAGCCGCCCGTTAGTTTGAGAAACGCTCGAGTTGCGTTTAATAAAATTTAATTATTTAATTTAGCCCAAATCGGACACCGGAAAAATTTGGAAATCACAACGGGACGTTAGGATGACGTTGCGGTTGTAACGTGCAATTTTGGATGTGCCCGAATCCTTCAGAAAAATTCATTTTTGATGAGAAACGGAGAAAGTGACCATTTTACCCTTGAGAATTAATAAAGGGTTAGTTTTATGGGCAAAGGGCATTTTGGTCATTTTACCCTCAAATTTGGAAAAGACAATTTTGCCCTTGGACTTTTTGAGAAATTACAAGATTACCCTTGGATATTTTTGGGTGAGATTCGATCTGGGCCGTCGGTTTCAAGATAAAATCGAATCTGGGCCATTAATTTTGTTTGTGAGGGAGGGGTAGGATTGTCTTTTGCATTTTGATCAACTAGTCCAAGCCTTATCCTTTCTCTCTCTCCTCTCTCCTCCTCATTCGGCCATCACCACCGTGGAACCCCCCCTTCTCTTCCGATCTCTCTCTTTCTCTCGCCGGACCGCCGGTCACCGCCGTCCGTACGCCCACCGGTCACCACCGCCACCACCCCACGCTGTCCGTCTCTCTCTCTTCCCCGTGTGGCCGTGGGTCTCGGCCGAGCAAGCTACGCCACCGCCGTGCGCCAATCGTCGCCGCCGCACACCGCCAAGCCGCGCCGCCGTTCCGATTGTTTTGCCGCTGCTTTCGCTCTAGCCGCGTGAGTCTAGAGTCGGGTAAGTTTCGCCTAAACCCGACTTAGGATATTGGGTATCAACGGATAGTTTTGATTGGAAACCGGATTTATTTGGGTGCGGGATTGTGTAGATTAGGAGTAAAATCAATTGGCGGGCCTAGGATTGAATTCGGGAAAATTTCATTGGAAATTTTGAGGACAATAGTGGGCTGTGGATGACTGTTCAGTGGGCGGTGATGGGCCGATCGGGACGCAAATTGGATTTTTAGAACCGGCAATTAATTGTGAGAAAGTGCCGTGAAAGGCCGGAATTGATTTGACGCCGTTTGGTCGGAGAAAAATGACAGATTGTGTGTTTAATGTGTGTTGGAACGGCGACTGAGTTGTGGTGATAAATTTAGTGCATGGTTGTGTAATTACATGATTGTACTATGCTTGACGGGTGCACGCTTGGGCCAGATTGATTTAATTATTAAAATTGGCCATGTCAAATGCTGAGTGAGCATTGTTTTGTGTGTGAATCGATGCGTGCACGGGCCACGTGTGATTGGCCAGTTGAGTGTGGTAAATGCTTGTTGAGCATGTGCATGAGTAAGAAAGAAATGTGGTATGACATGTGATCGTAAAAATTGTGCCGTCCTGAGGCGTGTACTTCAACGCGGGTTGCGCAGTAGGTGGTAGATGTTGAGCCTGAGGCGTGTACTTTAACGCGGGCAAGAAACATGGCCTGAGGTGTGTACGTTAACGCGGGCCCTGAAGTGTTGTGATAAGAGGTCGCAGTGTACCTGAGGCGTGTACTTCAAAACGGGTCACTGGCGAGAGATGGGAAAAGGATATGATGAGAATGAAATGAATGCATGTAATTAGAATCGTACCTGCATGTGATTGCACGTATATGATTGTGTAATTGTCTGGAGGTACGTGATAGCCTAGGTGGGGTTTAGGGGTGTACTTACTGAGATGTAGTCTCATAGTTGTTTCAACCAATATTTTTTTAGAACCCTGACCTGAGCCATGAACCCTCCGCCACCAGAGCGTTTTGGGGTGCCAGTGCACACCGAGAATGAGGTTGTAGAATTTCCTATGGATGATGGAATGACCTGGATTAAGCATACCACGACGGTTTTCGTAGAAGTAGGATTACCTTTATGGGAACCCCATGTTTATACTGCTTGGTTCTTCCGGGATGTAGATGGGGATGAGTTCGGGCCCGTTAGGGGTTTTGATGTTCCGTTTAACTTGGTTGGGGACTGGGACCCGTCTGCCATACCCCCAATAGATGGAGAGTTGACCAGTACAGAGGTCAGTTTAGCTCAGTCTGGTTTACACCCAGCTCCCGCAGCTCAAGAATCTTCCGGGGCTGAGCACGAACCTGAACCCGAAGCATCGCAGGCTGAAGGCGACCCGATGGACATAGATTTGGAACCGATCCCCGAGGAAGAACCAGAGGAAGTGGAGCCCGAGGTAGAACCCGAGGACGAACCTGACGAGCCTGAGGAGCCCGAGGAGCAACCGGAGTATGTACTCCCGTATGAACAGTATATGGATCCTAATTACGTGCCGGAATACAACTTCTTTGAGGGATTATGGAAGGAGGATCAGAATGAAGTTCCAGCCGAGTCGGGTGACCTAAATCACCCAATCGTGATAGAGGCAGAGTCGGAGTCCTCGGAAGAACAGGCTGATCAGGGAGGCTCAGATTCGGATGATGAGGAGTCTGATTCAGAGTGGACGCCGAGTAAGGGGCGTAGGGACTAGCATAGGGGTTTGAAAATAGGTCTTTGGAGGAGTACCTTTTTGGGGATAGGATATCCAGGTCATTGGTCTTTTTTTGATATCGATGGTTGTAGTACGGTGTACTTATGTAAATTGGTGGATCGTAGTTTGGTGTGCTTGTATATGTGGTGGTTTTGTAAATTGTAAATATTGTATAAGTTTGTTAATGGAATCGAATATGTGGATATTCTCCCTGAGTGTTTCCCCAGTTTTAAATTGTCCGGGATTAATTGTGGTATCCGCTGTGGATGTAAATCTCTGATGGTTATTTGAGGTCGGTGATATTCCTGGGATGTCGCATAAATCGACCAGTAGAGAATGTCGTGCTCTCGATGGGATTCGGGGCGTGACAGAAGACATGTTACCAATTGTCATCTTCAAGAACTTATGGGGAAAATTACCATTGCAATTGTTGATAATAAATACGACAATTTGGGATTAGTTACTAGGTCGTAGATTTTTAGGGTTACAAAATCTTTGGCCAAATAATTGTTTGTTAAAAAATAGGTATCCGGGTAGATTTTGACCCATCAAGGTAAATTAATTACCCCATGAAACAAAACGTACTACTTTACAGGAAAATTATTTCATAAGAGGTGAATTAATACTTTGAGAAAAATTAATTCCGCCGTGACCCCGATCACTAGTGATGTTTAGAAGAACTTACGGAAAAATTATCATCTTTGAGGATAGTTCCGGCAATATGAAGTTAATTACTGAGTGTCATTCTCGTATCAAAAAATATTTAAAGAAATTAATTCTGATAACAGTAAATTACTGGTTGTAATTGCAACTGATACTACAATGTATTCAGGTAAATAGTAGTCTGATAATGCAAAAAAGCATTACTTTCAATAGTTGAGCAATACAAAATATCTTGAAATTGATTTACAAAATCAACATACTATTGTGCCATACATACATACATATATATATATATGTTTGTGGGTCGTATTTAATAGGAAGATCAAATAATTTATCATGTAATTTGTCACAATAAATACTCGAGTTGTTAGGTCAGGTCGGATCGGATGGGGTCGGGTTGGGTCAAACCCCCTAATTTGCACGATTTCCCGCGTAGAAGCTCCGGAGCTTCGCTTCATCCTCTTTGCTCGCTCTCTCTCTCTCTGTGTTCGTATTTTTCTCTAGAGTCATCAATGGAGTCGACGCAATTGCAGGAGAACCTTAGCCCCCTCTCGCGAAGTCAACGGCGGCATCTTCCCGTACGCATCTACTCGGATCAGCTTCATTCCATCTCTCTCTCTCCATCGAGTAATCTCCCTCGCTCTTGTTCTTCGATGATCGATGCTGAAGAATTTTCGAATCTCTCCTCCCCTTTTCTCATCCTCTCTCTCTCTCGGATTTGCAGAGCTCGTGGATTGCAATCCTCGTCTCCTCTCAGCCTGCTCATCGCTTGAAGCATCTCGAAGGCGCAGGTGTTTGGGCTCGAGTACGTAGCATTACCCTTTTTCTTATTCCCTAAATCGTGGGAGGATGGATTGCTTCCGTTGCCCTGACTGGTGTGGTGTCGAATCGAAGCGATCAAAACGCGATATGGAAGTTTCCTAATGTTTGCGAGGAAGTTGTCGTGGGTGGGGTAGTTCCTTTGTGTTTTGTCTAAGCATTCGTCCAAGTGTTCCTTCTTTTTTTTTGTGGGATGGCTGTCCTGTCCAGTCCAGTTTGGTTTAGTGGGGTTTATGCATATGCAGTAATTAATCTGTGTAGCCAAATCTACTGCGAAGAGCATCTTGACCGTCTTGATCTGAAAGTTAAAGGTTAGTGCGAGACGGCACCTGAGTCCTAATACTTAAAGAGTATGGGAGGTGCTGCTGTGATGTGAAGTATGGCTAGCGTAGAGAGTCATTCCCAAAAGACAATGGTTTACTATTCCTTCAGATGTTGTCCGCTTGATTCTGTCTGGACCTTTGTCCTTAACGGTAGTCATGGCTTTGTCTTGCTTTTTGGTGAATGTAACTTGTACTTTTTTGTTCATGATATGTGCCGTTAGATTCAATTTAAACTCCATTCCCTGCAACAACCACCTTGCGATTTGGTTTAACTGCTTTACCAGAAGCTAGTTCCTCTCGTTCTGCTTGACATAAAAACCTCTAGTTTGTGTCGGTCCTTTGTTAGAGCTTCCTCCTGGCTCGGTAGTTAATGTTGAAATCGTGATTTTTATCGTGATACAAAATGCAGTTAACATGTGTGAATTTGCTCCCATTTGGAATGTTGTTAGTGACACGAATGACAGAAGGATTTTGGGTAATTTTACTTTGGCTTTTAGACTCTACCTTGGGCATTAAAAGTGAGACGTGTATCTTTCTCCAAGTTGTGAGCGTGCAATTTTTATCATATATAAGCTTCCCAAGCGTCTATTATTTCGAATTGGGACTTTCAATGGGCATATCTCTTAAACTATCCATTAAGTGTTGTTGGTTCCATTGCACATGAAAAACACAAGGCTGGACATTAAAGAGGTGTTATATATCATTTACATTCACATTCACATTGTCACCTCTTTCACTTTATGTTTGGTGCATGCACTATCATTACATATTAATTTTTTTTGGTCGAACTATCAATATCATTACATATTAGACTGGCTACTTTTCCTGCGGATAGACTTAATGGAGCTTTGATTGCAGTTCTTTCAAGTCACTGTCATCACCGCACCAATAACTAGTTCAAAGCTCTTCAATTTTTTTACTTGGAGGCGATCTACTAAATTTGTCATCATATTTTGTTGAACGTCTTCATGTCATTGTCATATGAACTTTCCTTTGGAACTTGCAAGGCATACTGTAGTCCGTCGCTCTTAGGAAGCAGGTTGTTATGCTATGACATAATAAACCTCAAAATTTGATGGTACCTCTGGATATACTATTTATGAATTGATCAACTTTTAGCTGCATTTATAAGGCTTTTGCAGGTGAGGAGGTTTTCTTGCTGATGTGTAATATCAAACTGACTAAACTTTTTCGCTGACAGCGTGAGGGAGCATGACAGGGCTACCATACAGGAGGCCAGGACAAGCAGATAATTGGGTCGCTAAGGGGAATCTTCTCCTTGTTTTCACATTCTTATTATATTTCAAAAGGTGTACTTGGAATTGAACATAGGACTAGCCATACGACAAAGAACAAACAAATAATCAGAACTTGATCTTGCTAATTTATCAGATGCCATTGACCCTTTACAATGGAATGCCCATTAGATTGATTGATTCCATTGAAATAGCCTTCCTGCCCCTCTTGCTTATGTTACTTGGCTTAAATGCGCCTCCCCTTATCTGGTTCAACATGGCTTGAGTAGCATTCTCATAAGGACTTTCAAAGGCAAAAGAAAGCCACCAGGATGTCCATTCGGGTGTGCATCCGGGTTTAGTCTCAAATTCATCAACATTAGGGGTAAATTTGGCATGCATAAGTTTGGTAATTTCGGAGCAGCTTGTAAAAGGGGGCATGAGTTTATAAGAATATCTCTGTTTGGTTATATCGGAAAATTTAAGAGAATATGGAATTGGCATAGGAACAGCCTGAACCAAACCAAATTGTCTAGCACAGTGTTAGGGAGAATAAATTTCAAAGCCATGATATAACTTTCCCTTTTGAGATACCCTTAGAATAAGGCCCACGGGAGTAAGAATACACAACCAGAAATTAGCGAAATCAGAGCGAGCTGTTGAATCAAACAGGTAATTGATTTCATTTGTGTCATAAGCAGAAAATTCGATTTCATTTGAATAAACCGTCAGGAATTTTTGAAGATAAAAAGCAAAAGGAGAGAGATTCTAAGAGATACTCAATGAAGAATGACTTAGCAAACGACACCCAAAAGGAAGGGGTGCAGTTGGTCGAAAGCTTGGATAGAAATGATGACGAAAGGTACGAAAGTTATGACTGGAGAGGGATGGAAAGTAATGAACCAGCCAGCATTGAAGCATCCAAAATGGTCCAAATAGGGTGCCTTCTTCCCGAGACATCATTGACAGAGATGCATGAGTTATTCCCCTATATAGAGCCGCTAAAATCAGTGGACCCAAAGCGAGTGTCTTACCCATGGCGAGATTGGCTACAAGTAATAAGAAATCTTTGGAGACTTTCAGTGAATGAGCAAAAAAGACATATTTTGACAACTAGAAAAGGAGAAAGAGAGTGCATTCATCAGGGATTACTGGACCAGTATTATGGAAATATGTTTCGAGAAATCTGCTGTAAGCAAGGTTTTCTTCAGGAATAAGAGGTACTGATAGTGAGGCCATATCTTCTACAGGGGTCCCAATTGGGTGAAGGTTAGTCATGGCATATATGTCTAAAAGAGTAACAGACATTGGGCCCCAAGGAAAAAAAGAAGCATTTGGTCAAAGGGGACCGAAAACTGATTGCAGCACCCAAAAGCTCTAAGTTTAAGTCATATGACAACATGCTAACCTCCAAAGTCATGTCAATGCCAGCTCTCATCCAAGCAAGACAGGTAGGTAAATCATCCTTCAATCGTGCATACCAGCGATGTATACCCATCTCGGGGGAAGGAAACCCTCGAAATTGCGGGGTCTCTAAAAACCAAATGTCCGCGACCGAGGACTTCTAAATAGAAAGTAGTTCTCTTGCTCTCCTTGGAAAACATAGGCGGAGTGAAGCCGGGATTCGCTGATGTCTGCGAAAACAAGGACCAAGAATAAGTTGATCAAGAATTCGTCGACCAAGTGTAGTGGGCAAAGATGGTAGTTTGGGGAATCTTCATCTTCTTGCAAGCGATCAAACATTTCAATATACGATTCGGGAGAGTATTGGGTATCCATGAATACGAACTAAGTAAAAAGAGTTTGAGGGCAGACAAAGAAAACCTAGAATCGAAGGAGAAGGTGAAGAGCTAAAGTTTTGATTTTTATCGCGGAGATACGACGGTTCGAATGATCGAAGGAAAAGATAAAGAACTAAAGTTTTGATTTTTATCGCCGAGATATGACGGTTTAGATGATCTACCATCATGAAGATTTGCCAAGCCATAAATGATCGGGATGACGTGTTAGAGTAAAGTGAAACATTGCAGAGAGATCAAGCGAACGTAAATTACGCAGCGTCGAGATCAAGAATGCCTGAGCATGGTATATTTCTTTAAAAGAATTAAATAAAGGGGGCATATGTTAACACCTATAATTAATTAGGTTATCGACAACAAAAATAAATGGAAATAAACTTGTTAAGGACGTCAAGGGATGACGTAGTCCATAGAGGATTGCCCATGTAAGCAAACAGCTGGCAAGCACTGGAATATCCCGAGGGGAAATTTAAGAATTTGAAATTGGAAAGCTGGAATCGTAGAGGAAGCAACCGTCACTTGAGATCCCATACCAAAAGTTATTGATAAAAATTACCATATGGAACACAAGTCACCGAAGCTATCGACGAGAAAAGGAGGAAGAACATGTGTCAAGATGTAAAGAGCTGGATGACGGTTATTGCCTCGAGAAGGACAGGTGTCAAGATGTAAAGAGCTCGAGAACGGTTATTACCTCGGGGAAGACAGGAGTCAAAATGTAAAGAGCTCAGTGACGGTTATTACCTCGGAAAAGACATGTGTCAAGATGTAAAGAGCTCGATGACGGTTATTACCTCAAGGAGGACAGGTGTCAAGATGGAAAGAACTCGACGACGGTTATTACCTCGGGAAGGGCAGATGTCAAGACGGAAAGAGCTCGACCATGATTATTTCCTCGGGAAGGACAGGTGTCAAGACGGAAAGAGCTTGACGATGATTATTGTCTCGAAAAGGACATATGTCAAGACGGAAAGAGCTCAATAACGGTTATTGCCTTGGAAAAGACAAGTGTCACAACGAAAAGATAATATCGATGGCAGTTGATAGATAGATGTCATTAGATGAACAACGAAGATGAGATCAACGGCGGTTATTGGACATGGTTTCCAAATGCTGTTATCAAGCTCACATTATAAATAGTACCCGACAGCCAGAAAAAAGCCTCCCGTGAATACACATCAAAATATTGTCTTTCAATTATCTTTATTTTCCAGTACCGTACCTTTAGTTTCAGTAGCTGTAGTTGTTTACTTTCTAAGCCAATAGCTTTGTAATGTTGCATCGATGAAATTCGGATGTCACTAGTCAGCAATTGGACGAATTTGTCTGAATCGTTTATAAATATAAGTCGAATTTTGTTACTGTACGAAACTTGTGTTATTGATCAAGACAATCAAACTGTTAGTTCACGCCTAGATATCTCCTATCCGGAAATGGTCAAAGAACCTAGTCTCCTCTAATTAACAATCGAAGAACGACTTTCGATAAATTATATTTCGTCGCGGGAACATTACCAACGAAACAGGTTGCTACATGGGCGGCAAAGATCCGTAGTCACCCACCCCATTCTATACCTCAATCATGTCTCCACATCATGCTCCTCTAAATTTTCTACCTTTTTCGTGCTTATTGCGTCACTACAGCGTGTAAAATGCTGCTCAAAACAGGCAAAGCTCATTAAAGTATTCAAAACCATTTTGTTTTATTGATCCGTACTAACAATCATTCGAGTGCTTTTTAGCCTAATTTGTTGTTTGTTTTTTCTGATTTTGACACGAGCAAAGGACTGAAGTTTCCTAGTTTTCTAGACTTTTTAAGTGCGCTACAACCAAACGGTCACTTGGTGGCTATATCCACTTGTTGACAGTTCATAGCTTTGATTTGACTTCAGCAAATCAATTCAAGCTTAAGTAGCAGAAGGGTACTCGTAAATGGTATAAAGCTAACCAAGTGGGTTTTTACTGCTGTGAGTGCTTCTAGCTATTGGGTTTTGATTCAATTGAGATGTCTGGAGAATGTTTTGTAGTCGCACGGTGCTCAAGTCTCAGCATTGTTACTGTTTGTGATTTACTCGGCTGAATTTCTTGGATACTTCCAATAGCAATTCCGCCCCGATAAACATTGTTACCGCAAAGACAACTGTGAACTTACTGCTCAATATGTAATCATATGAGATCAAAGAATTATGAAAGAATGCCCTGTTCTGATAATAGCTTCATACTCACACGGGAAGCAAATCATTGCATGATGAAGAGAAGTATTTCGAGCTAATGAAAAGAAATTAAAATCTTTCCTGATATGAAGAGACAGCGAAATGCTTGTACTTCGCATAAGTTCAGGATTTCTTCATTTAACTAGAAGCTCAATTTTCTGCAAATGTGAAAGTGCAATGACATGTGAGTCATAGCACGCCAGAACTAATTGCAGGTGCAGTGAGACGGTCAAATGCGAAAAGAGAAGCAAAAAAGTTATTAATATAATAAGCCTTGCAATTATAGTTAAGTAATGATGAGATATCTTAGTGAAAGGGTCCACGGAAGGTCCACACGTCCTCATCCATAGTATTCTAATTCTACGACCTCAAGTCTTCATTGGGTTCTATACTCTGCTCACAAGTGGAGGGAAAAAATAGCGGGTAGTTCCTCAAGAACTTGACCCTCAAGATCTCAGCTATAAATATGGGATCTTGGCTTTGAACGTTGCTCATCCCAAAACCTTCTCGTGCATTTCTCTCTCTATCTAATCTAGTCTAGTCTTCTAGGTTTGAGTTTACTTGTATTAGCATCTGCAATGAACTATCGTTGTCTTCTTTGTGTCCTGGTGCTCTTGCCAGCACTTTGTCACTGTCAAGATTCATTTACACCCTCAAGAGCTACTTTCTACGGCAGTCCTGACTGCTATGGGGAAAATTGTCATCTTCAAGAACTTACGGGGAAAATTACCATTGCAATTGTTGATAATAATTACAACAATTTGGGATTAGTTACTAGGTCGTAGATTTTTAGGGTTACAAAATATTTGGCCAAATAATTGTTTGTTAAAAAATAGGTATCCAGGTAGATTTTGACCTGTCAAGGTAAATTAATTACCCCATGAAACAAAACGTACTACTTTACCGGAAAACTATTTCATAAGAGGTGAATTAATACTTTGAGAAAAATTAATTCCGCCGTGACCCCGATCACTAGTGATGTTTAGAAGAACTTACGGAAAAATTATCATCTTTGAGGATAGTTCTGGCAATATGAAGTTAATTACCGAGTGTCATTCTCGTATTACAAAATCTTTAAATAAATTATTGCTGATAACAGTAAATTACTGGTTGTAATTGCAACCGATACTACAATGTATTCAGGTAAATAGTAGTCTGATAATGCAAAAACGCATTACTTTCAATAGTTGAGCAATACAAAATATCTTGAAATTGATTTACAAAATCAACATACTATTGTGGCATACATATATATATATATATATATATATATATAGATATATATGTTTGTGGGTCGTATTTAATAGGAAGATCAAATAATTTATCATGTAATTTGTCACAATAAATACTTGAGTTGTTAGGTCAGGTCGGGTCGGGTTGGGTCAAACCCCCTAATTTGCACGATTTTCCCGCGTAGAAGCTCCGGAGCTTCGCTTCATCCTCTTTGCTCGCACTCTCTCTCTCTCTCTCTCTCTCTCTCTCTCTCTCTCTCTCTCTCTCTCTCTCTCTCTCTCTCTCTCTCTCTCTCTCTCTCTCTCTCTTCGTATTTTTCTCTAGAGTCATCAATGGAGTCGACGCAATTGCAGGAGAACCCTAGCCCCCTCTCGCGAAGTCAACGGCGGCATCTTCCCGTACGCATCTACTCGGATCAGCTTCATTCCATCTCTCTCTCTCTCCATCGAGTAATCTCCCTCGCTCTTGTTCTTCGATGATCGATGTTGAAGAATTTTCGAATCTGTCCTCCCCTTTTCTCATCCTCTCTCTCTCTCTCTCTCTCGGATTTGCAGAGCTCATGGATTGCGATCCTCGTCTCCTCTCAGCCTGCTCATCGCTTGAAGCATCTCGAAGGCACAACTGTTCGGGCTCGAGTACGTAGCGAGATTGGCTGCAAGTAATAAGAAATCTTTGGAGACTTTCGGTGAATGAGCAAAAACGACATATTTTGACAACTAGAAAAGGAGAAAGAGAGTGCATTCATCGGGGATTATTGGACCAGTATTGTGGAAATATGTTTCGATAAATCTGCTGTAAGCAAGGGTTTCTTTAGGAATAAGAGGTACTGATGGTGAGGCCATATCTTCTACAAATGAAGGTTAGTCATGGCATATATGTCTAAAAGAGTAACAGACATTGGGCCCCAAGGAAAAAAAGAAGCATTTGGTCAAATGGGACCGAAAACTGATAGTAGAACCCAAAAGCTCTAAGTTTAAGTCATATGACAACATGCTGACCTCCAAAGCCATGTCAATGCCAACTCTCATCCAAGCAAGACGGTTAGGTAAATCATCCTTCAATCTCGCATACCAGCGATGAATACCCGTCTCGGGGGAAGGAAACCCTCGAAATTGCAGGGTCTCTAAAAACCAAATGTCCGCAACCGAGGACTTCTAAATAGGAAGTAGTTCTCTTGCTCTCCTTGGAAAACATGGGCGGAGTGAAGCCGGGATTCACTGATGACTGCGAAAACAAGGACCAAGAATAAGTTGATCGAGGATTCGTCGACCAAATGTAATGGGCAAAGATGATAGTTTGGGGAATCTTCATCTTCTTGCAGGCGATCAAATATTTCAATATATGATTCGGGAGAGTATTGGGTATCCATGAATACGAACAGAGTAAAAAGAGTTTGAGGGCAGATAAAAAGAAAACCTAGAATCGAAGGAGAAGGTGAAGAGCTAAAGTTTTGATTTTTATCGCTGAGATACGACGGTTCTAATGATCGAAGGAAAAGATAAAGAACTAAAGTTTTGATTTTTATCGCCGAGATACGATGGTTTAGATGATCTACCATCATGAAGATTTGCTAAGCCATAAATGATCCGGATGACATGTCAGAGTAAAGTGAAACATTGCAAAGAGATCAAGTGAACATAAATTACGAAGCGTCGAGATCAAGAATGCTTGAGCATGGTATATTTCTTTTAAAAGAATTAAATAAAGAGGGCATATGTTAACACCTATAATTAATTAGGTTGTCGACAACAAAAATAAATGGAAATAAACTTGTAAAGGACGTCAAGGGATGACGTAGTCCATAGAGGATTGCCCATGTAAGCAAACAGCTGGCAAGCATTGGAATATCCCGAGGGGAAATTTAAGAATTTGAAATTGGAAAGCTGGAATCGTAGAGGAAGCAAGCGTCACTTGAGATCCCATACCAGAAGTTGTCGACGAAAATTACCATATGGAACACAAGTCACCGAAGCTGTCGACGAGAAAAGGAGGAAGAACAGGTGTCAAGATGTAAAGAACTCGACGACGGTTATTGCCTCAAGAAGGACAGGTGTCAAGATGTAAAGAGCTCGAGAACGGTTATTATCTTGGGGAAGACAGGTGTCAAGATGTAAAGAGCTCGATGACGGTTATTACCTCGGAAAAGACATGTGTCAAGATGTAAAGAGCTCGATGACGGTTATTACCTCGAGGAGGATAGGTGTCAAGATGGAAAGAACTCGACGACGGTTATTACCTCGGGAAGGATAGATGTCAAGACGGAAAGAGCTTGACCACGGTTATTTCCTCGGGAAGGACAGGTGTCAAGACGGATAGAGCTTGACGATGGTTATTGTCTCGGAAAGGACAGGTGTCAAGACGGAAAGAGCTTGATAAAAGTTATTGCCTCGGGAAAGACAGGTGTAACAACGAAAAGATAATATCGGTGGCAGTTGATGGATATATGTCATTAGATTAACGGCGAAGATAAGATCAACGGCGGTTATTGGACATGGTCTCAAAATGCGGTTATCAGGCTCACATTATAAATAATAGTACCCAATAGCCAGAAAAAAGCCTCCCATGAATACACATCAAAATATTGTCTTTCAATTATCTTTATTTTCCAGTACCGCACCTTTAGTTTCAATAGCTATAGTTATTTACTTTCTAAGCCAATAGCTTTGTAATGTTGCATCGATGAAATTCGAATGCTGTCAGTCAGCAACTGGACGGATTTGTCTGAATCGTTTATAAATATAAGTCGAATTTCGTTACTATACGAAACTTGTGGTATTGATCAAGACAATCAAACTGTTAGTTCACGCCTAGATATCTCCTATCCGGAAATGGTCAAAGAACCCAATCTCCTCTAATTAACAATCGAAGAACGACTTTCGATAAATTATATTTTGTCGCGGGAATATTTCCGACGAAACAGGTTGCTACATGGGCGGCAAAGATCTGGAGTCACCCACCCCTTTCTATACCTCAATCGTATCTCCACATCATGCTCCTATAAATTTTCTACCTTTTTCGTGCTTATTGCGTCACTACAGCGTGTAAAATGCTGCTCAAAACAGGCAAAGCTCGTTAAAGTATTCAAAACCATTTTGTTTTATTGACCCGTAATAACAATCATTCGAGTGCTTTTTAGCCTAATTTGTTGTTTGTTTTTTCTGATTTTGACACGAGCAAAGGACTGAAGTTTCCTAGTTTTCTAGACTTTTTAAGTGCGCTACAACCAAACGGTCACTTGGTGGCTATGTCCACTTGTTGATAGTTCATAGCTTTGATTTGACTTCAGCAAATCAATTCAAGTTTAAGTAGCAGAAGGGTACTCGTAAATGGTATAAAGCTAACCAAGTGGGTTTTTACTGTTGTGAGTGCTTCTAGCTATTGGGTTTTGATTCAATTGAGATGTCTGGAGAATGTTTTGTAGTCGCACGGTGCTCAAGTCTCAGCATTGTTACTGTTTGTGATTTACTCGGCTGAATTTCTTGGATACTTCCAATAGCAATTCCGCCCCGATAAACATTGTTACCGCAAAGACGACTGTGGACTTACTGCTCAATATGTAATTGGATGAGATCAAAGAATTATGAAAGAATGCCCTGTTCTGATAATAGCTTCATACTCACACGGGAAGTAAATCATTGCATGACGAAGAGAAGTATTTCGAGCTAATGAAAAGAGATTAAAATCTTTCCTGATATGAAGAGACAGCGAAATGCTCGTACTTCGCATAAGTTCAGGATTTCTTCATTTAACTAGAAGCTCAATTTTCTGCAAATGTGAGTGTGCAATGGCATGTGAGTCCTAGCACGCCAGAACTGATTGCAGGTGCAGTGAGACGATCAAATGCGAAAAGAGAAGCAAAAAAGTTATTAATATAATAAGCCTTGCAATTATAGTTAAGTAATGATGAGATATCTTAGTGAAAGGGTCCACGGAAGGTCCACACGTCCTCATCCATAGTATTCTAATTCTACGACCTCAAGTCTTCATTGGGTTCTATACTCTGCTCACAAGTGGAGGGAAAAAATAGCGGGTAGTTCCTCAAGAACTTGACCCTCAAGATCTCAGCTATAAATATGGGATCTTGGCTTTGAACGTTGCTCATCCCAAAACCTTCTCGTGCATTTCTCTCTCTATCTAATCTAGTCTAGTCTTCTAGGTTTGAGTTTACTTGTATTAGCATCTGCAATGAACTATCGTTGTCTTCTTTGTGTCCTGGTGCTCTTGCCAGCACTTTGTCACTGTCAAGATTCATTTACACCCTCAAGAGCTACTTTCTACGGCAGTCCTGACTGCTATGGGACTTCAAGTATGTGCACACTCCATCTCGTGTTAGAAACAAAGCTTGCGTCAGCCACTGCACACCACATGAGCGCCGCGCATAAATTATGTTCACACGTTAGTGCGGAGCTACTAGAGCACTACTAGCTATAATAGTATCATGTAATGAAAAGTACACAAATTAACATTTCTTTTCTTCTATGTAACTTTTTAAACAATGTTTATGGTCATGTGGCATGCTCTGTTACATCATGAATAACTTTTCGATGGTATGCGCTCTTTCCCTTGATACTCAGTAGAGGGCAAAATGACACGAGAAGATCTGTGTAGTAGCATATCTCACTCGGTACTTGAAGGCTTGGTTGTTCACATGCACTCTTTGAATCGCTCCATTTCATCATGCACAAACCAAACACTCGAAACAGAACAATTTTTGCTAGAGAAGATCTAATGAGTGCAATGTTTATGGCAGCTGGAGCTTGTGGGTTCGGCGAGTATGGAAGGACCGTGAATGATGGCTATGTGACTGGAGTTTCGAGGCTTTACAGAAATGGATCTGGCTGTGGTGCTTGCTATCAGGTTTAACTTCATATAGACTAGACATTAATAGATGAGGACCCTTTTTGACTTTTTTATTCAGTCAATTTTTTTGAAGTATAGGTGAGGTGCACGAAACCGCAGTGCACAGGCGACGGAGCAAACGTGGTGGTGACGGACTATGGAGAAGGAGACAGGACGGACTTCATCCTGAGCCCTAGAGCTTATGCGAAGATGGCTCAACCGGACGATTACCAAACCAAGCAGCTGTTTGCCTACGGAGTGGTTGACGTCGAATTCAGAAGGGTTCCGTGCCGATACTCCGGCTACAACCTCATGTTCAAGGTCCAAGAACGCAGCAGAAACCCATATTATTTAGCTATCATCATTTTATACGTCGGCGGCACAAATGACATCACAGCTATGGAGTATTGGCAGGTATTCAGCCATCCATATTCCCATGAGTTGCTTCAATTTTGTTTCAAGTAGAATCGAATCGAGCCAGAAGTCAACATAAACACGAACTAGAGACCATGAGTCGATAATGACTTTGCTTCTCGAGACTTCGATGCAGGAGGACTGTCAAGAGTGGAAGCCGATGCGCAGAGTGTACGGAGCAGTGTTCGACACGCAAACTCCGCCGAGTGGTTTCGTTAACCTGCGGTTCCAAGTGAGTGGGAGCCACGGAGCGACTTGGGTGCAACCAAAGAATCCCCTCCCTGGTGACTGGAAAGCTGGTGCTGCTTATGACTCCCAAATCCAGCTAGACTAGAAAAAGCTAAAACCAGTCCCTTTCTATTCTGTTGGTTGATTGGGAAGTGCTGCTTGCCTTTTTCACTATTACTAGATAGGAATAGCTCAGATATGGCCAATGCTATTGGTGGCATTACTGTTGCTGAAATAAGCAGGCTTAGCTAAGCTAGATAAGGCTTTCTGCCTGCCTTGACTAATCTCTTTTTGTTGGCATGATTAGCTATATAATAAATGAGATTGGTGTCCCACTGGGAGGATAAAGGTACACTTCGCCTACTAAAAGGTGCATCCAGTACTGAGGCTGTTCAGAAGAACTCCACTACTAAATGACAGCATTCCCACCCGAATATAATTTGTCCTTACCTAATTACCAACTATAGGTACAGTCAAATTACAATAAATTCAAAGGGATAATGACACAAATAATTGATAAATTTTGGTCCAATATAAATTATGGTCCATAAACTTTTTATTTGTTCAATGCGGTATCTGAAAAGTTCATGGATCACTTATGTTGTTTTCCCTTCGAGAAAATTACGGCCCACAAAAAAAACTTACCAACCAAATAAGCAAAACATGCTACTTTCAAAGCAAATTACTTCAAATTTGGTGGATTACTACTTTTGGAAAAATCATTTGCCTCAGAAGACATGTTACCAATTGTCATCTTCAAGAACTTACAGGGAAAATTACCATTGCAATTGCTGATAATAATTACAACAATTTGGGATTAGTTACTAGGTCGTAGCTTTTTAGGGTTACAAAATCTATGGCCAAATAGCTGTTTGTTAAAAAATAGGTATCGTGAAATTATTGGAAATCTGGGTAGATTTTGACCCGTCAAGGTAAATTAATTACCCCATGAAACAAAATGCACTACTTTACAGGCAAATTACTTCATGAGAGGTGAATTACTACTTTGAGAAAAATTAATTCCGCCACAGGCCTGATCACTAGTGATGTTTAGAAGAACTTACGGCAAAATTATCATCTTTGAGGATAGTTCCGGCAATATTAAGTTAATTACCGAGTGTCATTCTCATATCACAAAATCTTTAAACAAATTATTGCCGATAACAGTAAATTACTGATTATAGTTGCAACTGATATTACAATGTATTCAGGTAAATAGTAGTCGGATAATGCAAAAAAGCATTACTTCCAATAGTTGAGCAATACAAAATATCATGAAATTGATTTACGAAATCGACATACTAAATGTTATGGCATACATACATATGTATATTTGTCGGTTGTGTTTAATAGGAAGATCAAATAATTTATCATGTAATTTTTCACAATAAATACTCGAGTTGTTAGGTCGGGTCGGGTCAAACTCCCTAATTTGCACGATTTTCCCGCGTAGAAGCTCCGGAGCTTCGCTTCAACCTCTTCGCTCGCTCTCTCTCTCTCTCTCTGTTCGTATTTTTCTCTAGAGTCATCAATGGAGTCGACGCAATTGCAGGAGAACCCTAGCCCCCTCTCGCGAAGTCAACAGCGGCATCTTCCCGTACGCATCTACTCGGATCAGCTTCATTCCATCTCTCTCTCTCTCCATCGAGTATTCTCCCTTGCTCTTGTTCTTCGATGATCGATGCTGAAGAATTTTCGAATCTCTCCTCCCCTTTTCTAATCCTCTCTCTCTCTCTCTCGGATTTGCAGAGCTCATTGATTGCGATCCTCGTCTCCTCTCAGCCTGCTCATCGCTTGAAGCATCTCGAAGGCGCAGCTGTTCAGGCTCTAGTACGTAGCATTACCCTTTTTCTTATTCCCTAAATCGTGGGTGGATGGATTGCTTCCGTTGCCCTGACTGGTGTGGTGTCGAATCGAAGCGATCAAAATGCGATATGGAAATTTCCTAATGTTTGCGAGGAAGTTGTCGTGGGTGGGGTAGTTCCTTTGTGTTTTGTCTAATCATTCGTCCAAGTGTTCCTTCTTTTTTTTGTGGGATGGCTGTCCTGTCCAGTCCAGTTTGGTTTAGTGGGGTTTATGCATATGCAGTAATTAATCTGTGTAGCCAAATCTACTGCGAAGAGCATCTTGACCGTCTTGATCTGACAGTTAAAGGTTATTGCGAGACAGGACTTGAGTCCTAATACTTAAAGAGTATGGGAGATGCTGCTGTGAAGTGAAGTATGGCTAGTGTAGAGAGTCATTCCCAAAAGACAATGGTTTACTATTCCTTCAGATGTTGTCCGCTTGATTCTGTCTGGACCTTTGTCCTTAACGGTAGTCATGGCTTTGTCTTGCTTGGTGAATGTAACTTGTACTTTTTTGTTCATGATATGTGCCGTTAGATTCAATTTAAACTCCATTCCCTGCAACAACCACCTTGTGATTTGGTTTAACTGCTTTACCAGAAGTTCCTCTCGTTCTGCTTGACATAAAACCTCTAGTTTGTGTCGGTCCTTTGTTAGAGCTTCCTCCTGGCTCGGTAGTTACTGTTGAAATCGTGATACAAAATACAGTTAACATGTGTGAATTTGATCCCATTTGGAATGTTGTTAGTGACACGAATGATAGAAGGATTTTGGGTAATTTTACTTTGGCTTTTAGACTCTACCTTGGGCATTAAAAGTGAGACGTGTATCTTTTTCCAAGTTGTGAGCGTGCAATTTTTATCATATATAAGCTTCCCAAGCGTCTATTATTTCGAATTGGGACTTTCAATGGGCATATCTCTTAAACGATCGATTAAGTGTTGTTGGTTCCATTGCACATGAAAAACACAAGGCTGGACATTAAAGAGGTGTTATATATCATTTACATTTACATTCACATTGTCACCTCTTTCACTTTATGTTTGGTGCATGCACTATCATTACATATTAATTTTTTTTGATCGAACTATCAATATCATTACATATTAGACTGGCTACTTTTCCTGCGGATAGACTTAATGGAGCTTTGATTGCAGTTCTTTCAAGTCACTGTCATCACCACAACAATAACTAGTTCAAAGCTCTTCAATTTTTTTACTTGGAGGCGATCTACTAAATTTGTCATCATATTTTGTTGAACGTCTTCATGTCATTGTCATATGAACTTTCCTTTGGAACTTGCAAGGCATACTGTAGTCCGTCGCTCTTAGGAAGCAGGTTGTTATGCTATGACATAATAAGCCTCAAAATTTTATGGTACCTCTGGATATGCTATTTATGAATTGATCAACTTTTAGCTGCATTTATAAGGCTTTTGCAGGTGAGGAGGTTTTCTTGCTGATGTGTAATATCAAACTGACTAAACTTTTTCACGGACAGCGTGAGGGAGCATGACAGGGCTACCATACAGGAGGCCAGGACTAGCAGATAATAGGGTCGCTAATGGGAATCTTCTCCTTGTTTTCACATTCTTATTATATTTCAAAAGGTATACTTGGAATTGAACATACACTACAAAAAAATCGGGATTTTCCAACGAAAATTTGCGACGAAAAAATTTTCGTTGGAAATTTCCGACGACATTTGCAACGAAAAATAAAATCGTCGGAAATTAGCGACGAAACACTTTTCGTCGCAAATTTCCGACGATTTTTCCGACGAAAAATTTTTTGTCGCAAATTTCCGACAAAATTTTCCTACGAAAGATTTTTCGTCGCTAATTTCCTACGAATTTTCGACAAAATATTTTTCGTCGCAAATTTCTGACGAATTTTACAATAGAAATTTATTTGTGGCAAATTTGCGACGAACTTTGCAACGAAAAATTATTCGTGGCAAATTTGCGACACGGAAAATAATTTTTTTGATATCCGTCCCCACCCCCAATTTCTCTCTGTCGACTAAATCCTCTTATCCCCTCGCTGTTCTCTCTCCGTCTCTCTCTTTCATTTCTCTCGATTTACCTATCTATGCACGCGCAAATCAATCTTGGTAAAGCTTTTCCGCCGGTAAGTGTCGTGGCTAATTTCGTGACTAATTGGCGACCAAAACGGTTCGTCGCAACATTATTCATCGCTGGATTTGTATTTGTTGGTGTTATTGAAATTTTTTTTTTCCCTTCCTTACTGGTTTGGCCGGTCGCCGGAGACATCGCCGGCCATGGGGCGAGGTCCAGTGGCCTGGCCATGGCCGCCGGTCGACCTCGCCGACGCCCAGGTGGGCTAGCCTCGCATGGGCCTCGCCATGGCCGGCGAGCTCGAGATCTGGGCGAGCTCGAGTTCGCCGGCGAAGCTCGTCGGCCATGGCAAGCTCGGCCCTGGCCGGCGGCGAGGCTAGCCCTCGCCGGCACTGGCGAGGCCCGAGCTCGCCGGCACTGGCGAGGTCCGAGCTCGAGCTCGCCGGCGGCTTGGCTGGCCCTCGCGGCACCGGGCGAGGGCCGAGCTCGCCCGGCCATGGCGAGCTCGGCCCTCGCTAGTGCCGGCGAGGCGAGCTTGCCGGGCACAAGTTCTGGGCAAGCTCGAGCTCGCCCGCGGCTTGGCTGGCCCTCGCCGGCACTCGCGAGGGCCGAGCTCGCCATGGCCGGCGAGTTCGAGCTCGCCCAGAACTTGCCCAGGCGAGCTCGCCGGTCGCCAGACCGGCGACCGGCTAAGAAGAAAGGAAAAAATAAGGAAAAGAAAACGAAAGAGAAAAAAATAAACGATAATTAAAAAATGAATCTTAAGTAATTTGTTTTTATTTTAGTTACGTGTTCATTTGAAGGTCTCGCAATACAAGTGAACGTTGCAATTCTCATCAAATAGACCACTTTCTACTACAAAGGTTTCAGTCGCGAGGGCCGAGCTCGCCATGGCCGGCGAGTTCGAGCTCGCCCAAAACTTGCCCAGGCGAGCTCGCCGGTCGCCAGACCGGCGACCGGCTAAGAAGAAAGGAAAAAATAAGGAAAAGAAAAGGAAAGAGACAAAAATAAACGATAATTAAAAAATGAATCTTAAGTAATTTGTTTTTATTTTAGTTACGTGTTCATTTGAAGGTCTCGCAATCCAAGTGAACGTTGCAATTCTCATCAAATAGACCACTTTCTACTACAAAGGTTTCAGTCAAATACTTGGTAAGTCTTCTTGACATGGTAATTTTTTCATTTTTTTCAAGTTGAAAGTAATTGTTTCGTAAAAAACAAAATTGTAATTGTTAGAATTTTATGGTTTTAATTGACAATATTAAACAATAGATATGATATTTTTAATATTGTACGAGAATTTTTTTATTTTTATACAAACACAATGCAAAGAGACAGGGGTTGGATGTATAATAAGAACTTACCTGGACGTCGAGGATTGACCGATAAGTTTCGAATCGGGTTGGAACTATTTTTGGACTTTGCTAGTAATAAATATGAGTTCATGGATGGAAATAAGTTAAGGTGTCCATGTAGAGAGTGCAGTAATGGAAAATTTCAAGACATTGACAAAGTTAGAGAACATCTTTGTAGATTTGGGTTTACTCCGAACTATTATAATCGGACTTGCCATGGTGAACCATTTATATCTGATGACGGATATCGAAGAAGCGACCAATTTTTAGTTAGGGAAGAATGTAGCTATTATGACCAATTGAACCCATATCAGGGGATAGTGTTTGATGAAGCCGGTCATAATTTTGTTTCAGAATCGAATCATGCAAGTACTAGTTTTACTCCTACACTTGAACAAGTGGGAACTAGTCATGCATCACAATTAGAAGAGATAGGAGTTACAGGTTTTGATTAGAATGTGTGTGATGGAACTTTTCAATCTAATCAGTTCTGGAAAGTGTTGAAAACAGCAGATGAACCTTTATGGGCAGGTTGTGACAACCACACGAAGGTATCAGTGACAGCAAGACTGTTAAATATTAAGGCAAAGCATAATGTGTCTGTGGATTGCTTCAACTCTTTTGTTGAAGTAATGCGGAAAACAATGCCCCGTGATAACATCATGCCAAGTGACTTTTACGATATGAAAAAGCTAGTGGATAACTTAGGTCTTCCAGTTGTAAGGATTGATGTATGTAGTAGGGGTTGTATGTTATATTGGAGAGACGATGAAAATGCAGAATCATGCAAATTCTGTAGCCAACCTAGGTACAAGATTAACAGGAGGTAGGGTCGTAATCAGAAGCGTAGACCATACAAGCAAATGTTTTATTTGCCCTTAATCCCCAGGTTGCAAAGGCTTTATGCATCTCAAGCCACTGCTGAACACATGACTTGGCATCCAAATCATGAAACAGAAGAGGATCTAATGTGTCATCCTTCAGATGCAGAGGCATGGAAACATTTTGATAGAACATACCCCGAGTTTGCGATAGAGCCTCGAAACATCAAGTTAGGTCTGTATGCTAATGGATTTGCCCAATTTGGGAAATCAGGAAAAAGTTATTCATGTTGGCCAGTTATCTTAACTCCGTATAATCTTCCACCCGGTATGTGCATGAAGACACCTTATATGTTTTTGACATTGATCGTGACTGGCCCGCAAAATCCGAAAAAGTTGATAGATGTTTATATGCAACCATTGATTGAAGAGTTACAACGGCTATGGAATGAAGATGTCCCTACGTATGACGTTTCTACCGATCAAACATTTGTAATAAAGGCTGCTCTTCTTTGGACGATAAATGATTTTCCAGCTTATGGAATGTTATCTGGATGGAGTACAGCTGGGATCTTAGGATGTTCGATATGTATGGAGTGATCGAAGGCATTCAGATTAAAACATGGTAAGAAGCCCAGCTATTTTGATTGTCACAAGCAATTTTTGCCGCTAAATCATACATTCAGAAGGAATAAAAAAGAGTTCATCAAGAATAGGATCGAAAGAACACATCCACCATTGAGGTTGACCGGTCATCAAATTTGGGAGCGAGTGCAAGAGTTTCCAACTGTTGTTGAAAACCCTCACGGCACAACTATTGGGTACGGAAGTACACATAAGTGGACTAAATGCAGTATATTTTGGGATTTACCATATTGGAAGGCCCATCTTATTCATCATAATCTTGACGTCATGCACATAGAGAAGAACGTTTTCGACAATGTCATAAATACTGTGATGGATGTTATTGGAAAAACAAAAGACAACTTGAACGCAAGAAAAAATATGAGGGATATTTGCGATCGGCCATCACTAGATGCGGATGCAAGCAGCAGGGGACCAAAACCAAAAGCAGTTTATACATTGGACAAGGAGCAGAGACGGGTCGTTTGTCAATGGTTGAAATCGGTGCGATTTCCTGATGGATATGCTTCTAATCTCGGGAGATGCGTTGATTTGAATGAATGCAAGTTGACAGGTCTGAAGAGTCATGATTGTCACATATTTATGGAAAGACTAATTCCAATAGCCTTCAAGGAACTTCTACCAAACTTTGTTTGGGGCGCCATTACAGAGTTAAGTAATTTCCTGCATGATATTTGCTCAACAGCGTTGAAGGCATCACACATGGAGAAACTAGAGAGAGATATTCTAATTATTCTTTGCAACTTAGAAAGGATATTTCCTCTATCGTTCTTTGATTCAATGGAGCATCTCTTAGTTCACTTGCCTTACGAGGCCAAAGTTGCAGGTCCTGTCCAATTTCGATGGATGTATCCATTTGAGAGGTAAATTTTTTTTTAAATAAATTTGAAATTACTTCATTATCTATTATGTTCCGATAAACTTTATTCTATTGCAACTAGGTTCTTATATCATTTGAAGAAAAAAGTGAAGAATAATGCATGTGTTGAAGCTTCAATTTGTAATGCATATATTATGGAAGAAGTGACAACATTTGCATCATACTATTTTGAGCCGCACGTGCAGTGCAAGAGGCGGAGAGCAGGAAGAAATGATGAGGGCCCCCATTGATCCCAATTGCAAATCATTCTCTATTTTCAATTATTTGGGTCGACCAAGCGGCGCATGTAAGTTTCGTCACTTAATAGGTGAAGAAAAGAAGGCAGCCCATACATATATTTTACTGAACTGTCCAGAAGTTGAGCCATACTTCAAGTAAGTGTACATTTGTAAGTATATGTATTGTGTGTCAAACATTTGCTAATATATAAATGATATTTGTTAATAGGATTTTCCAAAATTCAATGTTTGGACTACCACCGAATGAGTTTGATCGTTTGTGCGAGGAACAATTTGCAACATGGTTCGAAACATATGTAAGTTGTATATGGACGAAATCCAAGTTATTCGAATTTTGTATACATCATATATTAAAATATATATTATTGTGTGTCCTTAGGTTCACAGTAATGAAGATTATGTTGGAGAGCAAGGATTGCTATATCATCTGTCGTGGGGTCCAAAGTCAAGAGTACGAACTTGGCCAGCATATTTCATAAACGGGTATAATTTTCACACTCGAAAATATGGAATGGGAAAAGCCACAATGAATAGTGGTGTGTGTGTTCAGTCATCCAATGGTGGCAGTTCGAAAGATGATTTTTATAGCTTGTTGGATGAAATTGTAGAGATAGAGTACCATGGACCATTAATGCGGGTTGTGTTATTTAAGTGCATGTGATTCGACCCCGTCAAAGGAATGAATGTACATACGAAATTTAATTTGGTTGAAATAAATCACAAGAAAAGATATATGAAATATGAACCATTTGTCTTGGCACAACAAGCAATTCAAGTATATTATGCATCATATCCTAGTTTGAAACGTGACAAAGTCGATTGGTGGGCTGTATGTAAAACCAAAGCACGAAAAAAAATCGAGGAACACTGGAAGGACACAGCATATCAACAAGAGGAAGTTCGTCACATGATTGAAACTGATGAATATAACATTCCAACTTTACGAGATCCATGTGGAGCGATGATCGATGTGGATCCAACTGAAATTCGCGAATCAAATTTTGAAGTGGGTATAGAATTTGATTTTGAGACAGAGGATGAAAATGATGCTCATGAAGAAGATGAAGATCAAGACGGAGATGAAGACGAAGACGAAGATGAAGATGAAGATGAAGATTATGATTTTTGAGACTTTTTATTAATTATGTGTAATTATTATTATTATTGGGACATGTGTTTTTTGTTGTTGTCACAATTTTTATTATTGTTGTTGTCGTAATTATTATTGTTGTTGTTGTCGTTGTTATTATTATTAGAATCCGTGGCTAATTAGCCTCAGATTTAACCACGGAATTGAAATAGTCGGGAAAAAGCCACGCGACTATATTTCCGGCGTCCTCTTTTAAATTCGTGGGAAATTTCCCATGAATTTTGCCACGAATTTAAAGTTTCCGGGAAATTATTGCACTATCTACTATTTTCGTGGGAAAATTCGTGGGAAATTTCCCACAAATTTTGCCACGAAATTCAAACACCCGATATGATGTTTGTTTTTTTAATTTCGTGGGAAAATTCGTGGGAAATTTCCCACGAATTTTGCCACGAAATTCAAACACCCGATATGATGTTTGTTTTTTTAATTTCGTGGGAAAATTCGTGGGAAATTTCCCACGAATTTTCCAACGAAATTAAAACACCCGTTATGTGTTGCGCCTTTTTTTAAAATTCGTGCCAAAATTCGTCGGAAATATCCGACGAATTTTGCCACAAAATTTTAATATGCCGTGTGTGGGAGTCTTTTTTAAATTCGTGGCAAAATTCGTTGGAAATTTCTAACAAATTTTGCCACGAATTTGAAATTTCCAACGAATTATTACACTAAGTATTATTTTCCCACGAAATTTTAATATGCCGTATGTGGGAGTCATTTTTAAATTCGTGGCAAAATTCGTTGGAAATTTCCAACGAATTTTGCCACGAATTTAGAGTTTCTGCGCAATTATTACACTATGTACTATTTTCGTGACAAAATTCGTCGGAAATTTCCGATGAATTTTGTCACGAAAATAGTACATAGTGTAATAAATTTCCGACGAATTTTGCAACGAAATTTTAATATGCCGTGTGGGAGTCTTTTTTTCAATTCGTGGCAAAATTCGTTGGAAATTTCCAACGAATTTTGCCACGAATTTAAAATTTTCAGGCAATTATTGCATTATGTACTAATTTCGTTGGAAAATTCGTGGGAAATTTCCCACGAATTTTCCAACGAAAATAAAAAATGCCGAATGTGGGAGTCATTTTAAAATTCGTGGCAAAATTTTTTGGAAATTTCCAATGAATTTTGCCACGAATTTGAAATTTCCGGGCAATTATTACACTATGTATTATTTTCGTTGGAAAATTCGTGGGAAATTTCCCACGAATTTTCCAACGAAATTTTAATATGCTGTATGTGTGAGTCATTTTTAAATTCGTGGCAAAATTCGTTGGAAATCTCCAACGAATTTTGCCACGAATTTAGAGTTTCCGTGCAATTATTACACTATGTACTATTTTCGTGGCAAAATTCGTCGGAAATTTCCGACGAATTTTGCAATGAAATTTTAATATGCAGTGTGGGAGTCTTTTTTTCAATTCGTGGCAAAATTCGTTGGAAATTTCCAACGAATTTTGCCACGAATTTTAAATTTCCGGGCAATTATTGCACTATATATTATTTTCGTTGGAAAATTCGTGGGAAATTTCCCATGAATTTTCCAACGAAATTTTAATATGTCGTATGTGGGACTCTTTTTTAAATTCGTGGCAAAATTCGTTGGAAATTTCCAACGAATTTTGCCACGAATTTAAAATTTCCGGACAAATAGTGCACTATGTATTATTTTCATTGGAAAATTCGTGGGAAATTTAATATGCCGTATGTGTGAGTCATTTTTAAATTCGTGGCAAAATTCATTGGAAATTTCCAACGAATTTTGCCACGAATTTTAAATTTCTGGGCAATTATTGCACTATGTATTATTTTCGTTGGAAAATTCGTGGGAAATTTCCCACGAATTTTCCAACGAAAATAAAAAGCCGTATGTGGGAGTCGTTTTAAAATTCGTGGCAAAATTCGTTGGAAATTTCCAATGAATTTTGCCACGAATTTGAAATTTCCGAGCAATTATTGCACTATGTATTATTTTCGTTAGAAATTTCCCACGAATTTTCCAACGAAATTTTAGTATGTCGTATGTGGGACTCTTTTTTAAATTCGTGGCAAAATTCGTTGGAAATTTCCAACGAATTTTGCCACGAATTTAAAATTTTCGGACAAATAGTGCACTATGTATTATTTTCGTTGGAAAATTCGTGGGAAATTTACCACGAATTTTCCAAGGAAAATAAAAAATGCCTTATGTGGGACTCTTTTTTAAATTCGTGGCAAAATTCGTTGGAAATTTCCAACGAATTTTGCCACGAATTTGCAAAATTTCGGGCCAATTATTACACTATGTACTATTTTAGTTGGAAAATTCGTGGGAAATTTCCCACGAATTTTCCAACGAATTTCAAATTTGCCGGTACAGGCGGCTTTTCTCACGAATAGAAACTTATCATAATATCCTTCAACCGTCCACCTCGCGTCTACCGATTAATTTTACGAATAGAAACTTATCATAATATCCTTCAACCGTCCACCTCGCGTCTACCGATTAATTTTGGCCCAACCAAATGTCTTTCTCGCCGTCCTCGTCCTCCTCGTCGTCGCCGCCCTCGCCGTCCACCTCGCCGTCACCGCCCTCGCCCGGCGCGGTAAGTACTCGAGCTCCATTCCTTGAATAAATATGCTGTTGTGGCCAAGATTCCGAGGGGGTCGCGGCCGCGATTCCGGGGAGGGCGGGGGGTTTCGCGGCGGCGATTCTGGGGAGTGGGGGTCGAGGCGGCGATTCTAGGGAGGGGGGCGTCGCAGCCGCGATTCCGCCGGGGGGGTGGGGTCGCGGCCGCGATTCCCGGCGGGCGGGGGGGGGTCGCGATTCCGGCCGAGAGGGGGGGCGACGGGGTGGGGGGGTCGTTGCCGCGATTCCCGCCGGGGGGGTGGGGGGGTCGCGGCCGCGATTCCTGCCCGGGGGGGGGGGGTCGCCGCCACGATTCCGGCGGGGGGGGTGGTTTTGATATTTGTTGTAATTCGTTTTACACATTTAATATGCTTCCTTATATTTTTAGTGGAATCTGATGTGGTCAAAATTTCACTGGGTTCTTCCGACGAGAGCCAGAGATTGCTATTTATCAGATTTGTTTCATTTTCTTAAGTTTATTTATTGCTCTCTGAAACAAAATGGTAAGCAGCCCTAATACATGTTCATATTTTTGAATATATTTGTCTAACCTTTTTACTTGTCAGTATAAACGCGGAGGTCACATGCGCGGTGCGGTTTCACAAAGAAGGCCAGCCCCTTCCGCTTCCTCGGTCTCGTCCCCGACCCTCTCCTCTTCCCCTCCCCTTTCATCCAACCCTCAACCACCACATGTTCATGGACAACACGTACACATTGGCCCATCCTCCGACCCTCAACGGCATATTAAGGGAGAACTTGGGGACATGCGAACTGAATTTACTTCAGTTCCATCTCCTTCAGTTCCACATTCTTGTTTAGTGCAACACTCGAATGATGAAGAAGATAGCCGATTCATTATATGCCCATGTGGAGATTCGGAAGTACTTCATTTTTTTACGTATATGTAAATTATGGGTGTAAACAAAATTGTCCATGTTGCGAATTTTCCGTATGCTTCATTGTCTTATTGTCTATATTGTTATAACATGTTTTCAGATTCACGGATTCTACGTATGTTGTGAGGGAACTTAATAAAATAGTCAATAACTGTTGGATCGGGTAGTTTACTACTTTCAGTAGCGCTCCTAAAGAAGTAAAGACTTTGTGGTGGAATGAGCTCAAGGTTAGTGTTGTCCTTCTATTTTCTCACATACTAAGGTCGGTGTAGCATACTGATGGTCAATAATGAATTTTGTCACGAATTGTCTGGTGCATTATAATGGATATGTCACCTGTAACCCTCATAATAACTTTCAGATGCTTTTCTATTGATTGTAGCGTAAGTTCACGTGGGATGAAATGGAAGAGGATGAGGTCAAAAGAATTTTTAAGAAGAAAGTCGGTGATCACATGCGATATGTGATAAATAGAGCGAAGAAAACAAAACAAAAGCCGGATTTCATTACAGCTGACAATTGGACGGAAATTACGAGAACTTGGGAAAATGAGAAGCATAAGCAAAGGTGTGAACAGAACAAGAAGAATCGAGCTTCTAGTTCTAGTGACGGGTCTGCGTCTGCCACATATACTGGGGGCTCTATCAGCATCGGCGAGCATAAAAGAAGAATGGTAATTATGTTTAAACTTGTCAGTTCATTTAATTCAATGATTACTCATTTAATTTTAATTTTTGTAGGCAGATGAATTGGGGACGGAACCCACATTTACAGCTACATTTGAACGCACATTTCAGAAAAAGGATAAGACATGGACTGGCGATCGAGCAAAATCTATTAAGGTATGCAAGGTTATAGTTTGTACTTTATGGAAAATAGAATGAAAATCATGAATGTTTTTAAAATTTATGGTAATATATATGAATTTATATTATTTCCATATATATTGTTAATATAGAAAAAATATGATGAACTTTTAATGAGCACTGCTAGTGGTGATGGTGGTGGTGATGGTGGTGGTGGTGGTGATGGTGTTGCTGTGTTTGAGCCATCGGTTGACAGTATGGCATTATGGTTAGAGGCAGCGGGTGGGATGAAAAGAGGAAAAATATTTGGGATGGGATCCTTGTCAAGGATGTACAAAACGAAGGCTGCTGCGTCTTCATCCTCCAATGCGGCTGTTTCAAGGAGGACACGACATGAGGAAGAAATGACCCAAGAATTGAACCAACTGAAACAGTTGCTTGTACAGAAGGACGAAGAAATGAAGCATTTACTTGGACAGAAGGACAAAGAAATGAGAGTGATGCAACAACAAATGCAACTTATCATGCGACACCTCGACATCGATCGCAATGAGGTTCCTCCTGTACCTCCTATTAATGTAATAGGTGGTGGGCATAATGATGAGCCACACAATGATGCGGCGATTGGTGGTGATGATGATGATGATACTGATGATTTTATTGTCAATCCTTCCTAGTTCATTCTCTTCGGGGCCGACCAGTCAGTTCAAGGACAAGCTTCAGGTGACGTCCTCGTCTCTTAGCTTTAGGAGTTAGAATTGTTACGTTGCTGCTGGTTTCATATGTTTTCTAATGGATGTGAAAGTTGACTTATATTCAAATGTAAGAACATTGGTCCTTGAACGTTTTTTTAAAAATCCTCCTACTTATTTTTTTATAGGTAGTTCCACGTCCATGCATAAATGCTTTTTTTTATATTATGGACAAATTCGATATCTTTATTTATGTATCCATATTTCATCAAATGTCGATAAAGGTGACTGTTCCTCATGTCCTGCCAAGTACCAAAGCTGCCAACGTTTTATGATTGTCTCGCGTCCTTTCAATGTTTTGCATGTATTACATGATGTTCATTAGTGCTTAGCTACCTATATGTACTATGAGATTGAATATCGAATACCATCATGTGAGATTTTGCAACTTATACATTGTAGAAATTAATATTGTTGCTAATTAGATTTAAAATCGAAATTGTCCTTAAACAAAATTCGTTGCAAACTTAGCGACGAATTTTGTCACATATAGATTTTGTCGTAATTTAGCGACCCCACGAATAGATTTTGTCGCAATTGAAATTTTTGGTCGGAAAAATTAGCGATTTTCCACGATTTTTGTAACGAATAATTAGCGACAAATTTTGCAACGAAATTTCCCACAAATTTGTTTTCGTCGCAATTTACCAACGAAAATTGAAATTTTTTTGCGGCAAAATTCGTGATTTTCCACGATATTTGCAATGAATATTTTGCGCCAAATTTCCAACGAATTTTGCAAGTAATTTAGTCACGAATTTTGCAACGAATAATTAGCAACGAATTAATTTTCGTCGCAAATTACCAACGAAAATTCAAATTTTCGTCGCAAAATTTTGCGAAAAAATACCAGGTTTTTCAAATTCGTTGGAAAATTCGTGGGAAATTTCCCACAAATTTTCCAACGAAATTCAAATTTTCGGCTTTTTTAATATTCGTTGGAAAATATCCGAAAATTTGAATTTCGTTGGAAAATTCGTGGGAAATTTCCCACGAATTTTCCAACGACCCTTTTTTCATTGGAAATTACCAACAAAAAATTTCCGACGCAGAATTAGCGACGAATTTTTTTTCGTCGAAAATTCGTTTGCCACGAATTTTACCACGAAAAATTACCGACGAATTTTGCCACGATTTTTGCAACGAATAATTAGCGACGAATTTTCCAACGAACTTTCCAACAAACTTTACGATGATTACCAACGAAAATTTAAATTTTTCGTCGCAAAAATTTGCGATGACGAATTACCAACGAATTTTTGTTTGTCGCAAAATTCGTTGGAAATTCGTTTTCCAACGAATTTTGCAAAATTTTTCGTTGGAAAATTCATCGCAAAACGGCAGTTTTTTTGTAGTGATAGGACTAGCCATACGACAAAGAACAAACAAATAATCAGAACTTGATCTTGCTAATTTATCAGATGCCAATGACCCTTTACAATGGAATGCCCATTAGATTGATTGATTCCATTGAAATAGCCTTCGTGCCCCTCTTGCTTCTGTTACTTGGCTTAAATGTGCCTCCCCTTATCCGGTTCAACATGGCTTGAGTAGCATTCTCATAAGGACTTTCAAAGGCAAAAGAAAGCCACCAGGATGTCCATTCGAGTGTGCATCCGGGTTTGGTCTCAAATTCATCAACATTAGGGGTAAATTTGGCATGCATAAGTTTGGTAATTTTGGAGCAGCTTGTAAAAGGGGGCATGAGTTTATAAAAATATCTCTGTTTGGTTATATCGGGAAATTCAAGAGAATGTGGAATTGGCATAGGAACAGCCTAAACCAAACCAAATTGTCTAGCACAGTATTAGGGAGAATAAATTTCAAAGCCATGATAGAACTTTCCCTTTTGAGATAGCCTTAGAAGAAGGTCCACAGGAGTAAGAATGCACAACTAGAAATTAGCGAAATCAGAGCGAGCTGTTGAATCAAACAGGTAATTGATTTCATTTGCGTCATAAGCAAAAAATTCGATTTCATTTGAATAAACCGTCAGGAATTTATGAAGATAAAAAGCAAAAGGAGAGAGATTCTCAGAGATACTCAATGAAGAATAACTCAGCAAACAACACCCAAAAGGAAGGGGTGCAGGTGGTCGAAAGCTTGGATAGAAATGATGACGGAAGGTACGAAAGTTATGACTGGAGAGGGATGGAAAGTAATGAACCAGCCAGCATTGAAGCATCCAAAATGGTCCGAATAGGGTGCCTTCTTCCCGAGACATCATTGACAGAGATGCATGAGTTATTCCCCTATATAGAGCCGCTAAAATCAGTGGACCCAAAGCGAGTGTCTTGCCACGGCGAGATTGGCTGCAAGTAATAAGAAATCTTTGGAGATTTTCAGTGAATGAGCAAAAAAGACATATTCTGACAACTAGAAAAGGAGAAAGAGAGTGCATTCATCAGGGATTACTGGACCAGTATTGTGGAAATATGTTTCGAGAAATCTGCTGTAAGCAAGGGTTTCTTCAGGAATAAGAGGTACTGATGGTGAGGCCATATCTTCTACAGGGGTCTCAATTGGGTGAAGGTTAGTCATGGAATATATATCTAAAAGAGTAACAGACATTGGGCCCCAAGGAAAAAAAGAAGCATTTGGTCAAAGGGGACCAAAAACTAATAGCAGCACCCAAAAGTTCTAAGTTTAAGTCATATGACAATATGCTGACCTCCAAAGCCATGTCAATGCCAGCTCTCATCCAAGCAAGATAGGTAGGTAAATCATCCTTCAATCGCGCATACCAGCGATGAATACCCGTCTCGGGGGAAGGAAACCCTCGAAATTGCAGGGTCTCTAAAAACCAAATGTCCTTGGAAAACATGGGCGGAGTGAAGCCGAGATTCGCTAATGTCTGCGAAAACAAGGATCAAGAATAAGTTGATCCAGAATTCGTCGACCAAGTGTAATGGGCAAAGATGGTAGTTTGGGGAATCTTCATCTTCTTGCATGCGATCAAACATTTCAATATACGATTCGGGAGAGTATCGGGTATCCATGAATACGAACTGAGTAAAAAGAGTTTGAGGGAAGACAAAGAAAACCTAGAATCGAAGGAGAAGGTGAAGAGCTAAAGTTTTGATTTTTATCGCCGAGATACGACGGTTCTAATGATCGAAGGAAAAGATAAAGAACTAAAGTTTTGATTTTTGTCGCCGAGATACGACGGTTTAGATGATCTACCATCATGAAGATTTGCCAAGCCATAAATGATCGGGATGACGTGTCAGAGTAAAGTGAAACATTGCAGAGAGACCAAGCGTACGTAAATTACGAAGCATGGTATATTTCTTTAAAAGAATTAAATAATGGGGCATATGTTAACACCTATAATTAATTAGGTTATCAACAACAAAAATAAATGGAAATAGACTTGTAAAGGACGTCGAGGGATGACGTAGTCCA
Organism: Syzygium oleosum; assembly: GCF_021117445.2. NCBI lineage: Eukaryota > Viridiplantae > Streptophyta > Magnoliopsida > Myrtales > Myrtaceae > Syzygium > Syzygium oleosum. Next base: position 910,379 of record NW_026607516.1, on the reverse strand, counting down.
TAGAGGAGTGCCCATGTAAGCAAACAGCTGGCAAACACTGGAATATCCCGAGGGGAAATTTAAGAATTTGAAATTGGAAAGCTGGAATCGTAGAGGAAGCAAGCGTCACTTGAGATCCCATACCAAAAGTTATCGATAAAAATTACCATATGGAACACAAGTCACCGAAGCTGTCGACGAGAAAAGGAGGAAGAACAGGTGTCAAGATGTAAAGAGCTGGACGACGGTTATTGCCTCGAGAAGGATAGGTGTCAAGATGTAAAGAGCTCGAGAACGGTTATTACCTCGGGGAAGACAAGTGTCAAGATGTAAAGAGCTCGATGACAGTTATTACCACGGAAAAGTCATGTGTCAAGATGTAAAGAGGTCAATGACGGTTATTACCTCGACGAGGACAGTTGTCAAGATGGAAAGAACTCGACGACGGTTATTACCTCGGGAAGGACAGATGTTAAGACGGAAAGAGCTCGACCATGGTTATTTCCTCGGGAAGGACAGGTGTCAAGACGGAAAGAGCTTGACGATGGTTATTGTTTCGGAAAGGACAGGTGTCAAGATGGAAAGAGCTCGATAACAGTTATTGCCTCGGGAAAGACAGGTGTCACAATGAAAAGATAATATCGGTGGCAGTTGATGGATAGATGTCATTAGATGAACGGCGAAGATGAGATCAACGGCGGTTATTGGACATGATCTCAGAATGCGGTTATCAGGCTCACATTATAAATAGTACCCGCTAGACAGAAAAAAGCCTCTCGTGAATACAGATAAAAATATTGTCTTTCAATTATCTTTATTTTCCGGTACCGCACCTGTAGATTCAATAGTTGTAGTTGTTTACTTTCTAAGCCAATAGCTTTGTAATGTTGCATCGATGAAATTCGGATGCCGCCAGTCTGCAACTGGACGGATTTGTCTGAATCGTTTATAAATATAAGTCGAATTTCGTTACTGTACGAAACTTGTGTTATCGATCAAGACAATCCAACTTTTTGTTCACGTATGGATATCTCCTGGCTGGAATTAGTCACAGAACTAGTCTTCTCTAATTAAAAATCGAAGAACGACTTTCAATGAATATATTTCATCGCGAGAACATTTCTGGCAAAGAGGTTGCCACATGGGTGGCAAAGATCCGGAGTCACCTACCCCATTCTATACCTCAATCGTGTCTCCACATCATGCTCCTCTAAATTTTCTACCTTTTTCGTGCTTATTGCGTCACTACAGCGTTTGAAATGCTACTCAAAACAGGCAAAGCTCATTAAAGTGTTCAAAACCATTTTGTTTTATTGATCCGTAGTAACAATCAATCGAGTGCTTTTTAGCCTAATTTGTTTGTTTTTTTTTTCCGATTTTGACATGAGCAAAGGACCGAAGTTTCCTAGTTTTCTAGACTTTTTAAGTGCGCTACAACCAAACGGTCACTTGGTGGCTATATCCAGTTGTTGATAGTTCATAGCTTTGCTTTGACTTCAGCAAATCAATTCAGGTTTAAGTAGCAGAAGGGTACTCGTAAATGGTATAAAGCTAACCAAGTGGGTTTTTACTGTTGTGAGTGCTTCTAGCTATTGGGTTTTGATTCAATTGAGATATCTCGAAAAAGTTTTGTAGTTGCACGGTGCTCAAGCCTCAGCATTGTTACTGTTTGTGATTTACTCGGCTGAATTTATTGGATACTTCCAATAGCAATTCCGCCCCGATAAACATTGTTACCACAAAGACGACTGTGGACTTACTGCTCAATATGTAATCGTATGAGATCAAAGAATTATGAAAGAATGCCCTGTTCTGATAATAGCTTCATACTCACACGGGAAGCAAATCATTGCATGACGAAGAGAAGTATTTCGAGCTAATGAAAAGAGATTAAAATCTTTCCTGAGATGAAGAGACAGCGAAATGCTTGTACTTCGCATAAGTTCAGGATTTCTTCATTTAACTAGAAGCTCAATTTTCTGCAAATGTGAATGTGCAATGGCATGTGAGTCCTAGCACGCCAGAACTGATTGCAGGTGCAGTGAGACGATCAAATGCGAAAAGAGAAGCAAAAAAGTTATTAATATAATAAGCCTTGCAATTATTGTAAAGTAATGATGAGATATCTTAGTGAAAGGGTCCACGGAAGGTCCACACGTCCTCATCCAAAGTATTCTAATTCTACGACCTCAAGTCTTCATTGGGTTCTATACTCTGCTCACAAGTGGAGGGAAAAATAGTGGGTAGTTCCTCAAGAACTTGACCCTCAAGATCTCAGCTATAAATATGGGATCTTGGCTTTGAACGTTGCTCATCCCAAAACCTTCTTGTGCATTTCTCTCTTTGTCTAGTCTAGTCCTCTAGGTTTGAGTTTATGTTCGTAAAATTCTGCACGTGTCAACGAACGTGTTGAACAAGTAATACAATGACGAGAAGAGTATCGTCCCACAGAGATTGATGATAATAAACCAATTAAATATTAAAAATAGACTAATTCTAAAATTTATCTAACAGATCAAAATATAATTGAGAACAAATAAAAATTGACAATTCTTAAAAACGAAATTTTATGAACTAAAGGCAGATAATCAATCAGGTAAAATATGTTAGAGTATCCGATTTCACCATAACCACTAGATATGAATTTCGGATCATTATGCATACCAGAACAATATCAAACATGTGATAGCGGAATTTCCTAGTCTATTTACTATCCTATCTCTAGGTATAGCAAACCTACTCAGTTTATCAATTCACTATATTTCTATATGAATTTAAATAAACATAGGCGCATTAAAATCTGTGAATATTCCCGATTTACAATGAATCTTTTGGACCACCTTATCACCGAAAGCTACACAAATAACATGGTATATTTCTATCCACATTTAATTCATGGTTATATATTATAAGGAGCAATTGCATATTATCACTTCTCAGTCTCAAACATGCACATCAGATCATTCAAGTGGTGGCCAGTCACCTAAACGCATTAAGCACAATAATATATAACTCACATGAATGAAATTACTTGCAAAGCATAAAAAGCATGAAATTCATATCATCATGGTTAGACTACATCGTAGCTCTAACAAAGAAAATTAGAACACAATAGAAGAAGAAACGAAAATAGAAATTAAACCAAACATCTTGAATCAAAGAACAAGAATTCTGTCACTACTTTTGTCTTCTCTTCAAAATACTTGAAAAACTCTCGGAACACTGAAAACGAAAACGATCTAAAAGAAAAACTCCATGTTCCTCCAAGTTATCCTATTTATATGATAACATCCAAGACTCCTCTCACAAGGCAATTACTTCTTTTTCGCATAAAATTAGGGAATAAATCGCAGAATTCCCAATGTGATATCCACATTCTAACTCTTCTCTGGGTCGCATATTCCTTTCCTTCTTTTTGCCATATTTTCCTTATTTTCTCCATATCTCAATATTCTGCATAAACAAGGAAAAATTAAGAAAATAAAAGGAAATCCAAATATATTCTAACAAATATTGCATTATTTATTGCCTAGAGTAGATAAAATAACTCTATTTTTATAGAGTTATCAGTTCACTTGTATTAGCATCTGCAAAGAACTATCGTTGTCTTCTTTGTGTCCTGGTGCTCTTGCCAGCACTTTGTCACTGTCAAGATTCATTTACACTCTCAAGAGCTACTTTCTATGGCAGTCCTGACTGCTATGGGACTTCAAGTATGTGCACGCTCCGTCTCGTGTTAGAAACAAAGCTTGCGTCAGCCACTGCACACCACATGAGCGCCGCACGTAAATTATGTTCACACGTTAGTGTGGAGCTACTAGAGCACTATTAGCAATAATAGTATCATGTCATGAAAAGTACACAAATTGACATTTCTTTTCTTCTAAGTAACTTTTTAAACAATGTTTATGGTCATGTGGCATGCTCTGTTGTCACGCCCCGTACCCCACGAAGCGTGAGCATCCCACCTTCGGTCGATAAATTGCGACGTCCCAGGAAGCGTCGCCGACCCACGCCCATACAGAGATCAAGCACAAGTGGAAGTATAAATTAAACAAACCCAGACAATTACAATGAGCCAAGGATAGCCATCCAATAAACAACGATCAACGCAGAAAATATATACATACTTATATTACTATTTTAAAACTCTTTTTACAGTGTTCACGACAACCAAAAAGGAAACACCAACAGCTGGGAATAACCCAAACAGCCACTTCTCCGTTCTGCTCCGTCCCCATCGGGGTGCATGCTCGACGACTGCTAGATAAAATGCGGTATTCCAAAAAGAGGTGGTGACCTCGGCATCCTACTGCTGGGGGTCTGAAAATGTTTCGGTTTACACAACCGTGAGACGAATCTCAGTGAGTTCAACCCCTAAACCTAGGCTAGGCTAGCATGCAATCTCCTGACCGGAAACAAACATTTAAAATCATAACACAACCATAATCATACAATTCTCGACCCGAGTTAGACAGTTCAATATGTAATAATCACGGGACATACGTGGCACACATTATCACACGTACGCCAATCACATGCTCATACACCGAGTCTCACACACTCGCATGCTAATCAATGCATGTTTATGCATGCAAATGTCATCGACATGTCATGCACATTTCTTTGGCCCACTAGCCCACACTGGCACACTTGCCCAATTAATTATTATTACGACTCGAGTCATCAATTTTTCACGGCCCGATGCGTCTAGCCTGCTTCAAAGTGCATGAGGCGCAGCAACCGATCTGGCCCAGTGCCTCTAGCCTGCTTCAAAGTGCATGAGGCGCAACACTGATCTCCTTGCGAACCAGAGCCTGCTTCAAAGTGCATGAGGATGGTCGCCTTCCGGACGTACCGGGCATCGTCCTGCTTCAAAGTGCATGAGGACGGTATCGACCCGAAGGTCCGTAGGTGATCACACAACTCATTATTATCTGAACCCAGCGTATAACGCTTCAGAGTATTTTAGGTGATCACATGCTCGTGACAGACACGCATTCTCGCACAATTTCATCACATGCCTCACTCTTGGCATACGCAATGCGTGTCCATGTTATGCAATGCAATGCACCACGAGCACCAACATAATTCAGACACCCAATGTCACAACACGTGCTTAATTGGCCCAATTAATACCGTGTGGCCTAACGTGCGATTCACAAATCAGCAATTCATTGTAAACCAAACAATGGCCAATCGCACTCCACAAAATCAGCCACACAACATATGACATAGCAGTACGAAATCAACCACAATTAAGCACAATTGACGTACAATCAGTCAACCCGGGCATACCCGGCAATTTCGCCAACGAGCTCCTAAATTGGTCATTAAACCCCATTATCCTCCCCAATAGTTCTCATTAATCCACTAAATTTTCCCGATAATAAATTCTACTAATCGGTCCTCAACCCAGTCTCAAATACACACTGCTATTATCTAAGCCAGTCCAAAATGCACCGATAATACCTAAACCAGTCCAGAAAAAATGCACTATCAGTCCTAATCCGGGTTTAGGAATTTTACTCACCTAATCCAAAGTCACGACGTCGGGGAACGGCGGCCGATCACTGGTGAATAGTGAAACCGGCGGCGGAATTCCCGACGGACAGCGGCACGGGGGTGTACAGGCGGTGAACAGTACCCCCCCCCCCCCCGGTACGGACGGACACCGTACGGACGGGTCGGGGACGGTGGCCTGGCGAGGTGCCGGTGGATGCTCGCGCGTCCGTACGGTCCGGGCGTGAACAGTGATCCGCACGGGGGCCGTGAATAGTACCCGTAAGGACACTGTGCGGACGGTGCTGGGCGGCGACGTATGGACGTGCTGGATGGCCGGGCGTCGACGGAACGGCGATCGGAGCTCCGGCGAAGCTCCGACGGTACTGTTTGTAAAACAGAAAAATGAGAAAAGAGGGAAAAAGGAGAGAAAGAGGGCTGTTTCTGGACTATAACCGGGGCTGTGGTGGCTGAACAGGTGAGAGGGAGGTCCAAGGGTGCTGTGGCGACGGCTGGTGGGCGGCCAGCAGCTCCGGCTGGTACTGTTCCGGCGTGAACAGTACCAGAAAATGCAGAAACTTGCCCACGGTAGAGAAAAAAAACGCTGAAGAAGAAGAGGAAGAGGGGAATTGGTCTCGGCAGATCAGGAACACACGAATGAGAGAGAGGAAATTCTGGTCAAATGAGTCAAATATAACTTAATGGAATCCAAGTGTCAAAATCTTGGCCAATGGACAATTTTGCCCTTGATCCAAGGGCTAAGATTTGATCTAATCCATTAATACAAGGGTGAAATGGTCATTTGTCCTTAAACATGGTTGACCAGACCTGAGTTAAGCCTAACTAATCTTGGTTAACCCCCAAAAATTAACTAAATTTCGGAATTAGTGAAAAATGGCCTAGGGGCATTTTCGTAATTTTCCGATCCCGAACCGAAATTCCAATTTTCACACATACGTGTTCCATATGTGCGTGGCCAACATAATATGGCGTCGGAATCGCGAAATTCATCGCGCAAGCCCTCAAAAATCTACGTCAAAGTTTCGGGAATAAAATAATATTATTTTTCCAATTTTTGTCGAAATTCCAATTTTTGGCCAAAACGACTCCTGGTAAGCGTGGCCACCAAAAAATGGTGTCGGTCTCGAAAAATAACCTCATTTGGCCTCGAAAAGCGACGCTGGCGTCCCGAGGGGCAAAATCGTAATTTTTCACCCCCGGACCGAAATTCCAATTTTCATTCGTACTAACTCCAAATGTGTGTGGCCAGCGTGATATGACGTTAGATTCCCAAAAATAGTCTCTAAAGCCTTCGAAAATCGACCTCGAAATCCGAGCCCAATTCCGTGAACAAAACTCGCTAAACTTTCAATTTCAGGGTCTCTCACTAACGGGCGGCTGTTTAGGGTTTACGCGTATCGACCTAGAGTTATCCGAGTCATGACGGTCCCGATCACTCAGAGAATGAGAGGAATTATCATTAGTTCCAGAGATCACGATCGTTCGGTTCAAGCTCGGGCCCGGTTGGCCACGTGCACTCTCGGACTTGCGGACTCACCCGCGATCCGTTTGTACATCGTTGGCCTTGGCCAGACCAAACCCGTCACTTTTCCTAAGATCGGCCCACGTTGGCCCAAAATATTCCCTCATCGTTTCTCAAGATCGGTACTCGGTTCGTGATCGGGCCCTTGGTCCACGTACCATTTTCCTAGTTAGCCATACCCCATTGGTTAGTATCCCTAGAGTGATCAGCTCTGGGCGAGACTTACTAAAATGAAATGCGAAATAGCATCAACTTTATTGATTCCAGAATTACATCGAAATTCAGGCTGTTACATCTGTTACATCATGAATAACTTTTTGTGGGTATGCGCTCTTTCCCTTGATACTCAGTAGAGCGCAAAATGACATGAGAAGATTTGTGTAGTGGCATATCTTACTCCGTACTTGAAGGCTTGGTTGTTCACATGCACTCTTTGAATCGCTCCATTTCATCATGCACAAACCAAACACTCGAAACAGAACAATTTTTGCTAGAGAAGATCTAATGAGTGCAATGTTTATGGCAGCTGGAGCTTGTGGTTCGGCGAGTATGGAAGGACCGTGAATGATGGCTATGTGACTGGAGCTTCGAGGCTTTACAGCAATGGATCTGGCTGTGGTGCTTGCCATCAGGTTGAACTTCATATAGACTAGACATTAATATATGACGACTCTTTTTGAATTTTTTATTCAGTCAATTTTTTTGAAGTAGAGGTGAGGTGCACGAAACCGCAGTGCACAGGCGACGGAGCAAACGTGGTGGTGATGGACTATGGAGAAGGAGACAGGACGGACTTCATCCTGAGCCCTAGAGCTTATGCGAAGATGGCTCAACCGGACGATTACCAAACCAAGCAGCTGTTTGCCTACGGAGTGGTTGACGTCGAATTCAGAAGGGTTCCATGCCGATACTCTGGCTACAACCTCATGTTCAAGGTCCATGAACGCAGCAGAAACCCATATTATTTAGCTATCATCATTTTATACGTCAGCGGCACAAATGACATCACAGCTATGGAGTATTGGCAGGTATTCAGCCATCCATATTCCCATGAGTTGCTTCAATTTTGTTTCAAGTAGAATCGAATCGATCCAGAAGTCAACATAAACACGAACTAGAGACCATGAGTCGATAATGACTTTGCTTCTCGAGACTTCGATGCAGGAGGACTGTCAAGAGTGGAAGCCGATGCGCAGAGTGTACGGAGCAGTGTTCGACACGCAAACTCCACCGAGTGGTTGCGTTAACCTGCGGTTCCAAGTGAGCGGGAGCCACAGAGCGACTTGGGCGCAGCCAAAGAATCCCCTCCCTGGTGACTGGAAAGCTGGTGCTGCTTATGACTCCCAAATCCAGCTAGACTAGAAAAAGCTAAAACCAGTCCCTTTCTATTCTGTTGGTTGATTGGGAAGTGCTGCTTGCCTTTTTCACTATTGCTAGATAGGAATAGCTCAGATATGGCCAATGCTATTGGTGGCATTACTGTTGCTGAAATAAACAGGCTTAGCTAAGCTAGATAAAGCTTTCTGCCTGCCTTGACTAAATAAAGGAGGTCTCTGTACCATTTCATCAGGGGGTTGTGGGATTGTTGTCTTCTGTTTTTGTTAGCATGATTAGCTATATAATAAAGGGTTAATACCACGAAAAACCCCAAACTGATACACTTGTGACAGATTTACCCCAAACTATTTTTTTGACCACTAAAAACCCCAAACTGGTACACCTGTGACAATTTTACCCCGAACTATTTTTTTGACCACCAAAAACCCCAAACTGGTACACCTGTGACAATTTTACCCCGAACTATTTTTTTGACCACCAAAAACCCCAAACTGGTACACCTGTGACAATTTTACCCCGAACTAATTTTTTAATATAATTTTTTTTATTTTTCGAATTTTTTTAGTTATTCTTTTCTTTTCTTTTTCCTTTCCTTTTCTTTTTTTCTTTCCTTCATCTTCATTGGACCAACAATGGATTGTTATACTGTAATTGATACCACAATAACGTGACACGTAACATAAATGCTACATTTTGACCCAAAAAAAAAAAACATAAACGCTAAATGAAAGACTTTCTTTTATATGCATGAATTTTCATGCCAACCACTTTTTTCTACATTTAAATGTCTCGCGAAAAAGGCATTATATTGTTGTCGTGTCTTTCTTATTTTTGGGTGCAAGTGGATAGGCAAACTGATGGGGTCCAACGTAGGCTTGTTACCTAAGCTTGGAGTACAGCTAATCAACAATTTATATACGTCTTGCTTGCCAATTTAATTTAACAGATTAATTTACAAAATTAGTATATTTTATATATAAGATGAGAGATATTATATGTGCATGACGATTCATAAATCAATATGATCACTTGAAATATATAATAAATAAAACGTGAGACATTTAAATGTAGAAAAAAGTGGTTGTCATGAAAATTCATGCATATAAAAGAAAGTCTTTCATTTAGCGTTTATGTTTTTTTTTTGGGTCAAAATGTAGCATTTATGTTACGTGTCACGTTATTGTGGTATCAATTACAATATAACAATCCATTGTTGGTCCAATGAAGATGAAGGAAAAAAAAAAAGAAAAGGAAAGGAAAAAGAAAAGAAAAGAAAAACTAAAAAAATTCGAAAAATAAAAAAAATAATATTAAAAAATTAGTTCGGGGTAAAATTGTCACAGGTGTACCAGTTTGGGATTTTTGGTGGTCAAAAAAATAGTTCGAAGTAAAATTGTCACAGGTGTACCAGTTTGGGGTTTTTGATGGTCAAAAAAATAGTTCGGGGTAAAATTGTCACAGATGTACCAGTTTTGGGTTTTTTATGGTCAAAAAAATAGTTTGGGGTAAATCTGTCATAAGTGTACCAGTTTAGGGTTTTTCGTGGTATTAACCCTATAATAAATGAGATTGGCGTCCCACTGGGAGGATAAAGGTACACTTCGCCTACTAAAAAGTACATCCAGTACTGAGGCTGTTCAGAAGAACTCCACTACTAAATGACAGCATTCCCACCCGAATATAATTTGTCCATACCTAATTACCAACTATAAGTACAGTCAAATTACAATAAATTCAAAGGGATATGACACAAATAATTGATGAATTTTGGTCCAATATAAAATATGGTCCATAAACTTTTAATTTGTTCAATATGGTATATGAAAAGTTCATGGATCACTTATGTCGTTTTCCCTTCAAGGAAATTACGGCCCACAAAAAAAACTTACCAACCAAATAAGCAAAACATGCTACTTTCAAAACAAATTACTTCAAATTTGGTGGATTACTACTTTTGGAAAAATCATTTGCCTCAGAAGACATGTTACCAATTGTCATCTTCAAGAACTTATGGGGAAAATTACCATTGCAATTGTTGATAATAAATACGACAATTTGGGATTAGTTACTAGGTCGTAGCTTTTTAGGGTTACAAAATCTTTGGCCAAATAATTGTTTGTTAAAAAATAGGTATCCGGGTAGATTTTGACCCATCAAGGTAAATTAATTACCCCATGAAACAAAACGTACTACTTTACAGGAAAATTATTTCATAAGAGGTAAATTACTACTTTGAGAAAAATTAATTCCGCCATGACCCTGATCACTAGTGATGTTTAGAAGAACTTACGGAAAAATTATCATCTTTGAGGATAGTTCCGGCAATATGAAGTTAATTACCGAGTGTCATTCTCGTATCACAAAATCTTTAAATAAATTATTGCATATAACAGTAAATTGCTGGTTGTAATTGCAACTGATACTATAATGTATTCAGGTAAATAGTAGTTTGATAATGCAAAAAAGCATTACTTTCAATAGTTGAGCAATACAAAATATCTTGAAATTGATTTACAAAATCAACATACTGTTGTGGCATACATATATATATATATATATATATATATATGTATGTTTGTGGGTTGTATTTAATGGGAAGATCAAATAATTTATCATGTAATTTGTCACAATAAATACTCGAGTTGTTAGGTCGGGTCGGGTCGGGTTGGGTCAAACCCCCTAATTTGCACGATTTTCCCGCGTACTTCATCCTCTTTGCTCGCACTCTCTCTCTCTCTCTCTGTTCGTATTTTTCTCTAGAGTCATCAATGGAGTCGACGCAATTGCAGGAGAACCCTAGCCCCCTCTCGCGAAGTCAACTGCGGCATCTTCCCGTACGCATCTACTCGGATCAGCTTCATTCCATCTCTCTCTCTCCATCGAGTAATCTCCCTCGCTCTTGTTCTTCGATGATCGATGCTGAAGAATTTTCGAATCTCTCCTCCCCTGTTCTCATCCTCTCTCTCTCTCGGATTTGCAGAGCTCATGGATTGCGATCCTCGTCTCCTCTCAGCCTGCTCATCGCTTGAAGCATCTCGAAGGCACAGCTGTTTGGGCTCGAGTACGTAGCATTACCCTTTTTCTTATTCCCTAAATCGTGGGAGGATGGATTGCTTCCGTTGCCCTGACTGGTGTGGTGTCGAATCGAAGCGATCAAAACGCGATATGGAAGTTTCCTAATGTTTGCGAGGAAGTTGTCGTGGGTGGGGTAGTTCCTTTGTGTTTTGTCTAAGCATTCGTCCAAGTGTTCCTTCTTTTTTTTTTGTGGGATGGCTGTCCTGTCCAGTCCAGTTTGGTTTAGTGGGGTTTATGCATATGCAGTGATTAATCTGTGTAGCCAAATCTACTGCGAAGAGCATCTAGACCGTCTTGATCTGAAAGTTAAAGGTTATTGCGAGACGGGACTTGAGTCCTAATACCTAAAGAGTATGAGAGGTGCTGCTGTGAAGTGAAGTATGGCTAGCGTAGAGAGTCATTCCCAAAAGACAATGGTTTACTATTCCTTCAGATATTGTCCGCCTGATTCTTTCTGGACCTTTGTCCTTAACGGTAGTCATGGCTTTGTCTTGCTTGCTTTTAGGCGAATGTAACTTGTACTTTTTGGTTCATGATATGTGCCGTTAGATTCAATTTAAACTCCATTCCCTGCAACAACCACCTTGTGATTTGGTTTAACTGCTTTACCAGAAGTTCCTCTCGTTCTGCTTGACATAAAAACCTCTAGTTTGTGTCGGTCCTTTGTTAGAGCTTCCTCCTGGCTCAGTAGTTAATGTTGAAATCGTGATTTTTATCGTGATACAAAATGCAGTTAACTTGTGTGAATTTGCTCCCATTTGGAATGTTGTTAGTGACACGAATGACAGAAGGATTTTGGGTAATTTTACTTTGGCTTTTAGACTCTACCTTGGGCATTAAAGAGAGACGTGTATCTTTTTCCAAGTTGTGAGCGTGCAATTTTTATCATATATAAGCTTCCCAAGCGTCTATTATTTCGAACTTGGACATTCAATAGGCATATCTCTTAAAATATCCATTGAGTGTTGTTGGTTCCATTGCACATGAAAAACACAAGGCTGGACATTAAAGAGGTGTTATATATCATTTACATTCACATTGTCACCTCTTTCACTTTATGTTTGGTGCATACACTATCATTACATATTATTTTTTTTTTGGTCGAACTATCAATATCATTACATATTAGACTGGTTACTTTTCCTGCGGATAGACTTAATGGAGCTTTGATTGCAGTTCTTTCAAGTCACTGTCATCACCGCAACAATAACTACTTCAAAGCTCTTCAATTTTTTTACTTGGAGGCGATCTACTAAATTTGTCATCATATTTTGTTGAACGTCTTCATGTCATTGCCATATGAACTTTCCTTTGGAACTTGCTAGGCATACTGTAGTCCCTCGCTCTTAGGAAGCAGGTTGTTATGCTATGACATAATAAGCCTCAAAATTTTATGGTACCTCTGGATATGCTATTTATGAATTGATCAACTTTTAGCTGCATTTATAAGGCTTTTGCAGGTGAGGAGGTTTTCTTGCTAATGTGTAATATCAAACTGACTAAACTTTTTCACGGACAGCGTGAGGGAGCATGACAGGGCTACCATACAGGAGGCCAGGACTAGCAGATAATAGGGTCGCTAAGGGGAATCTTCTCCTTGTTTTCACGTTCTTATTATATTTCAAAAGGTATACTTGGAATTGAACATAGGACTTGCCATACGACAAAGAACAAACAAATAATCAGAACTTGATCTTGTTAATTTATCAGATGCCAATGACCCTTTACAATGGAATGCCTATTAGATTGACTGATTCCAATGAAATAGCCTTCCTGCCCCTCTTGCTTCTGTTACTTGGCTTAAATGCGCCTCCCCTTATCCGGTTCAACATTGCTTGAGTAGCATCCTCATAAGGACTTTGAAAAGCAAAAGAAAGCCACCAGGATGTCCATTCGGGTGTGCATCCGGTTTTGGTCTCAAATACATCAACATTAAGGGTAAATTTGGCATGCATAAGTTTGGTAATTTCGGAGCAGCTTGTAAAAGGGGGCATGAGTTTATAAAAATATCTCTATTTGGTTATGTCGGGAAATTCAAGAGAATATGGAATTGGCATAGGAACAGCCTAAACCAAACCAAATTGTCTAGCACAGTATTAAGGAGAATAAATTTCAAAGCCATGATAGAACTTTCCCTTTTGAGATAGCCTTAGAAGAAGGTCCACAGGAGTAAGAATACACAACTATAAATTAGCGAAATCAAAGCGAGCTGTTGAATCAAATAGATAATTGAATTCATTTGCGTCATAAGCAAAAAATTCGATTTCATTTGAATAAACTGTCAAGAATTTCTGAAGATAAAAAGCAAAAAGAGAGAGATTCTCAGAGATACTCAATGAAGAATAACTCAGCAAACGACACCCAAAAGGAAGGGGTGCAGGTGGTTGAAAGCTTGGATAGAAATGAAGAAGGTACGAAAGGTATGACTGGAGAGGGATGGAAAGTAATGAACCAGCGAGCATTGAAGCATCCAAAATGGTCCGAATAGGGTCCCTTCTTCTCGAGACATCATTGACAGAAATGTTTGAGTTATTCCCCTATATAGAGTCGCTAAAATCAGTGGACCCAAAGCAAGTGTCTTACCCACGGCGAGATTGGCTGCAAGTAATAAGAAATCTTTGGAGACTTTCAGTGAAGGAGCAAAAAAGACATATTTTGACAACTAGAAAAGGAGAAAGAGAGTGCATTCATTGGGGATTATTGGACCAGTATTGTGGAAATATTTTTCGATAAATCTGTTGTAAGCAAGGGTTTCTTCAGGAATAAGAGGTAGTGATGGTGACGCCATATCTTCTACAGGGGTCCCAATTGGATGAAGGTTAGTCATGGCATATATGTCTAAAAGAGTAACAGACATTGGGCTCCAAGGAAAAAAGAAGCATTTGGTCAAAGGGGACCAAAAACTGATAGCAGCACCCAAAAGCTCTAAGTTTAAGTCATATAACAACATGCTGACCTCCAAAGCCATGTCAATGCTAGCTCTCATCCAAGCAAGACGGGTAGGTAAATCATCCTTCAATCTCGCATACCAGCGATGAATACCCGTCTCGGGGGAAGGAGACCCTCGAAATTGCGGGGTCTCTAAAAACCAAATGTTCGCGACCGAGGACTTCTAAATAGGAAGTAGTTCTCTTGCTCTCCTTGGAAAACATGGGCGGAGTGAAGTCGGGATTCGCTAATGACTGCGAAAACAAGGACCAAGAGAATAAGTTGATCGAGGATTCGTCGACCAAATGTAATGGGCAAAGATGATAGTTTGGGGAATCTTCATCTTCTTGCAGGCCATCAAACATTTCAATATATGATTCGGGAGAGTATTGGGTATCCATGAATACGAACCGAGTAAAAAGAGTTTGAGGGAAGACAAAGAAAACCTAGAATTGAAGGAGAAGGTGAAGAGCTAAAGTTTTGATTTTTATCGCCGAGATACGACGGTTCGGATGATCAAAGAAAAAGATAAAGAACTAAAGTTTTGATTTTTATCGCTGAGATACGACGGTTTAGATGATCTACCATCATGAAGATTTGCCAAGCCATAAATGATCGGGATGACGTGTCAGAGTAAAGTGAAACATTGCAGAGAGATCAAGCGAACGTAAATTACGAAGTGTCGAGATCAAGAATGCCTAAGCATGGTATATTTCTTTAAAAGAATTAAATAAAGGGGGCATATGTTAACACCTATAATTAATTAGGTTATCGACAACAAAAATAAATGGAAATAAACTTGTAAAGGACGTCAAGGGATGACGTAGTCCATAGAGGATTGCCCATGTAAGCAAACAGCTGGCAAGCACTGGAATATCCCGAGGGGAAATTTAAGAATTTGAAATTGGAAAGCTGGAATCATAGAAGAAGCAAGCGTCACTTGAGATCCCATACCAAAAGTTGTCAATAAAAATTACCATATGGAACACAAGTCACCGAAGCTGTCGACGAGAAAAGGAGGAAGAACATGTGTCAAGATGTAAAGAGCTGGATGACGATTATTGCCTCAAGAAGGACAGGTGTCAAGATGTAAAGAGCTCGAGAACGGTTATTACCTCGGGGAAGACAGGTGTCAAAATGTTAAGAGCTCAGTGACGGTTATTACCTCGGAAAAGACATGTGTCAAGATGTAAAGAGCTTGATGACGGTTATTACCTCAAGGAGGACAGGTGTCAAGATGGAAAGAACTCGACGACGGTTATTACCTCGGGAAGGATAGATGTCAAGATGGAAAGAGCTCGACCACTGTTATTTCCTCGGGATGGACAGGTGTCAAGACGGAAAGAGCTTGACGATGATTATTGTATCGAAAAGGACAGGTGTCAAGACGGAAAGAGCTCGATAACGGTTATTGCCTTGGAAAAGACAGGTGTCACAACGAAAAGATAATATCGATAGCAATTGATGGATAGATGTCATTAGGTGAACAGCGAAGATGAGATCAACGGCGGTTATTGGACATGGTCTCAGAATGCGGTTATCAAGCTCACATTATAAATAGTACCCGACAGCTAGAAAAAAGCCTCTCGTGAATACACATCAAAATATTGTCTTTCAATTATCTTTGTTTTCCAGTACCGCACCTTTAGTTTCAATAGATGTAGTTGTTTACTTTCTAAGCCAATAGCTTTGTAATGTTGCATCAATGAAATTCGGATGTCGCCAGTCAGCAATTGGATGGATTTGTCTGTATCGTTTATAAATAGAAGTCGAATTTCGTTACTGTATGAAACTTGTGTTATTGATCAAGACAATCAAACTTTTTATTCACGTCAGGATATCTCATGTTCGGAATTAGTCACAGAACCAGTCTCGTCTAATTAAAAATCGAAGAACGACTTTCAATGAATTATATTTCATCGCGAAAACATTTCTGGCAAAGAGGTTGCCACATGGGCGGCAAAGATCCGGAGTCACCTACCCCACTCTATACCTCAATCGTGTCTCCACATCATGCTCCTCTAAATTTTCTACCGTTTTCGTGCTTATTGCGTCACTACAGCGTGTAAAATGATGTCAAAACAGGCAAAGCTCATTAAAGTGTTCAAAACCATTTTGTTCTATTGATCCGTCGTAACAATCATTCGAGTGCTTTTTAGCCTAATTTGTTGTTTGTTTTTTTCTGATTTTGACATGAGCAAAGGACTGAAGTTTCCTAGTTTTCTAGACTTTTTAAGTGCGCTACAACCAAACGGTCACTTGGTGGCTATATCCAGTTGTTGATAGTTCATAGCTTTGCTTTGACTTCAGCAAATCAATTCAGGTTTAAGTAGCAGAAGGGTACTCGTAAATGGTATAAAGCTAACCAAGTGGGTTTTTACTGTTGTGAGTGCTTCTAGCTATTGGGTTTTGATTCAATTGAGATATCTGGAAAAAGTTTTGTAGTCGCACGGTGCTCAAGTCTCAGCATTGTTACTGTTTGTGATTTACTCGGCTGAATTTATACTTCCAATAGCAATTCCGCCCCGATAAACATTGTTACCACAAAGACGACTGTGAACTTAATACTCAATATGTAATCGTATGAGATCAAAGAATTATGAAAGAATGCCCTGTTCTGATAATAGCTTCATACTCACACGGGAAGCAAATCATTGCATGACGAAGAGAAGTATTTCGAGCTAATGAAAAGAGATTAAAATCTTTCCTGATATGAAGAGACAGCGAAATGCTTGTACTTCGCATAAGTTCAGGATTTCTTCATTTAACTAGAAGCTCAATTTTCTGCAAATGTGAAAGTGCAATGACATGTGAGTCATAGCACGCCAGAACTAATTGCAGGTGCAGTGAGACGGTCAAATGCGAAAAGAGAAGCAAAAAAGTTATTAATATAATAAGCCTTGCAATTATAGTTAAGTAATGATGAGATATCTTAGTGAAAGGGTCCACGGAAGGTCCACACGTCCTCATCCATAGGATTCTAATTCTACGACGTCAAGTCTTCATTGGGTTCTATACTCTGCTCACAAGTGGATGGAAAAAATGGCGGGTAGTTCCTCAAGAACTTGACCCTCAAGATCTCAGCTATAAATATGGGATCTTGGCTTTGAACGTTGCTCATCCCAAACCTTCTCGTGCATTTCTCTCTCTATCTAGTCTAGTCCTCTAGGTTTGAGTTTACTGGTCTTGTATTAGTATCTGCAATGAACTATAGTTGTCTTCTTTGTGTCCTGGTGCTCTTGCCAGCACTTTGTAACTGTCAAGATTCATTTACACCCTCAAGAGCTACTTTCTATGGCAGTCCTGACTGCTATGGGACTTCAAGTATGTGCACGCTCCGTCTCGTGTTAGAAACAAAGCATGCATCAGCCACTGCACACCACATGAGCGCCGCACATAAATTAAGTTCCCACGTTAGTGTGGAGCTACTAGAGCACTACTAGCTATAATAGTATCATGTCATGATAAGTACACAAATTAACATTTCTTTTCTTCTAAGAAACTTTTTAAACTATGTTTATGGTCATGTGGCATGCTCTGTTACATCATGAATAACTTTTCGAGGGTATGCGCTCTTTCCCTTGATACTCAGTAGAGCGCAAAAAGACACGAGAGGATGTGTGTAGTGGCATATCTCACTCCGTACTTGAAGGCTTGGTTGTTCACATGCACTCTTTGAATCGCTCCATTTCATCATGCACAAACCAAACACTCGAAACAGAACAAGTTTTGCTAGAGAAGATCTAATGAGTGCAATGTTTATGGCAGCTGGAGCTTGTGGGTTCGGCGAGTATGGAAGGACCGTGAATGATGGCTATGTGACTGGAGCTTCGAGGCTTTACAGAAATGGATCTGGCTGTGGTGCTTGCTATCAGGTTGAACTTCATATAGACTAGACATTAATAGATGACGACTCTTTTTGACTTTTTTATTCAGTCAATTTTTTTGAAGTATAGGTGAGGTGCACGAAACCGCAGTTCACAGGCGACGGAGCAAACGTGGTGGTGACGGACTATGGAGAAGGAGACAGGACGGACTTCATCCTGAGCCCTAGAGCTTATACAAAGATGGCTCAACCGGACGATTACCAAACCAAGCAGCTGTTTGCCTACGGAGTGGTTGACGTCGAATTCAGAAGGGTTCCGTGCCGATACTCCGGCTACAACCTCATGTTCAAGGTCCATGAACGCAGCAGAAACCCATATTATTTAGCTATCATCATATTATACGTCGGCGGCACAAATGACATCACAGCTATGGAGTATTGGCAGGTATTCAGCCGTCCATATTCCCATGAGTTGCTTCAATTTTGTTTCAAGTAGAATTGAATTGAGCCAGAAGTCAACATAAACACGAACTAGAGACCATGAGTCGATAATGACTTTGCTTCTCGAGACTTCGATGCAGGAGGACTGTCAAGAGTGGAAGCCGATGCGCAGAGTGTACGGAGCAGTGTTCGACACGCAAACTCCACCGAGTGGTTGCGTTAACCTGCGGTTCCAAGTGAGTGGGAGCCACGGAGCGACTTGGGCGCAACCAAAGAATCCCCTCCCTGGTGACTGGAAAGCTGGTGCTGCTTATGACTCCCAAATCCAGCTAGACTAGAAAAAGCTAAAACCAGTCCCTTTCTATTCTGTTGGTTGATTGGGAAGTGCTGCTTGCCTTTTTCACTATTGCTAGATAGGAATAGCTCAGATATGGCCAATGCTATTGGTGGCATTACTGTTGCTGAAATAAACAGGCTTAGCTAAGCTAGATAAGGCTTTCTGCCTGCCTTGACTAAATAAAGGAGGTCTCTGTACCATTTCATCAGGGGGTTGTGGGATTGTTGTCTTCTCTTTTTGTTAGCATGATTAGCTATATAATAAATGAGATTGGTGTCCCGCTAGGAGGATAAAGGTACACTTCGCCTACTAAAAGGTACATCCAGTACTGAGGCTGTTCAGAAGAACTCCACTACTAAATGACAGCATTCCCACCCGAATTTAATTTGTCCTTACCTAATTACCAACTATAGGTACAGTCAAATTACAATAAATTTAAAGGGATAATGACACAAATAATTTATGAATTTTGACCTAATATAAAATATGGTCCATAAACTTTTTATTTGTTCAATACGGTATCTGAAAAGTTCATAGATCACTTATGTCGTTTTCCCTTCAAGAAAATTACGGCCCACAAAAAAAAACTTACCAACCAAATAAGCAAAACATGCTACTTTCAAAGCAAATTACTTCAAATTTGGTGGATTACTACTTTTGGAAAAATCATTTGCCTCATAAGACATGTTACGAATTGTCATCTTCAAGAACTTACGGGGAAAATTACCATTGCAATTGTTGATAATAATTACAACAATTTGGGATTAGTTACTAGGTCGTAGCTTTTTAGGGTTACAAAATGTCACGCCCCGAATCCCATTGAGCACTTGACACCCTCCACTGGTCGATTAATGCGACATCCCAGGGTATCGCCGACCTCGATTATAATTATCAGAGGTTTAATTCAACAGCGGAAACCACAAATTACCTAGACAATTTAAAACTGGGGAAAATCAGAGAGAATATACATATATTCATTTCACATCATCAAACTTATACACTATTCACAATTCACATCCGCCATATACATATGCACACCATACTACAACTACCGATATCAAAAAGGACCGATGACCTGGGTACCCTATCACCAATCATAGTACCCTTCAAAAGCCTATTCCACCACCCCTACACTAACCCCTAAGCCCTCTACTTAGCACTCACTCCGAGTCTAATTCTTCGTCCTCTGAATCTGAATCCTTCTGCTCGTCTGTCGGGTACTCTACCACGTTATCGTCGGTGTGCAACGGTACTGCAAAACGCTGCGGCGGCGGCGGAAGGCTCATTGCTCAAGCCGGGGTTCTGAAATGTTTGGTTGAAACAACCGTTAGACTACATCTCAGTAAGTACACCCCTAAACCCCACCTAGGCTATCACGTACCTCCAGACAATCACCAAACACAATCACACACGCCAAATCATCACATAGAAGGCACATCAATTGATCTTACCTGGGCCTATCATGCGTGCTACCTACACGTTAGTCACAATCACATCATAAACAATCACATGCATTGTACAAATCTCATTTCATGCATTCGTTCCGTTCTCATCATGTCTGTTCCACATCACTCGACAGTGACCCGCGTTACAGTACACGCCTCAGGTTCACTGTGACCAACTTATCACAACACTCCAGGACCTGCGTTAACGTACACACCTCAGGCCATGTCTCTTACCCGCGTTACAGTACACGTCTCAGGCTCAACATCTACCACCTACTGCGCAACCCGCGTTAAAGTACACGCCTCAGGCTGGCAGTCTTCCGGTAATACCGGGCATCGTCTCTCGTTGAAGTACACGCCTTAGGACGACACAATTTCCACAATCGCACGTGCCACACCAAATTCACTCTCTTGTTCATGCACATGCTCAACAATCACTTGCCACACACAATTGGCCAATCACACGTGGCTCGTGCACGCATCACTCACATGCATTTTTCATGCTCAATAAGCATTTGACATGGCCAATTTAACAATTAATTTGATCTGGCCCAAGCGTGCACACAACAAGCATTTTTTAATCAATCAGTTGCACAATCACGCACCCAATTTCACTACCACCATTCAGTCATAGTTCAAACACACATTTAACACAGAAATTGCCATTTTTCTCTAACCAAACTGCGGCAAATCAATTCCGGCCCTTCACGACATTTTCTCACAATTAATCGCCGAATCCAAATACCCAATTTACGCGCCGAACGGCACATCACAGCACGCCTATCAGCCCATCACAGCCCACATACACGTGCACAACTTCACATTCCCTCACTCAACTCAAGCCACAATGAACATCACGTTCCAGTCAACCTACCTTGCGCCAAACCGACATCAATTATCCTCAAATCAAGCCAAATACTCGTCAGTATGAGTCCTAATTTTCCAGCCTTCAATCCGGCACAAACTCAGCCTCGAAACATTACAATTTCCACCTCAAAACTACGGCGAATCGATTCCGGCCCTTCACGACATTTTCTCCCAATTACTAGCCGGTTCTAAATATCCAATTTGCGTACCGAACCGAGCATCACAGCACTTACACCAGGCATCCACAGCCCGCTTTTGACCTCAAAATTTCCATCAAAATCTCCCGATTTCATTTCCAATGCTCGCCAATCAATTCCACTCCCAAAATCCTACAGATCCACACCTAATTAAACCCGAATCCATCCTAAATTGTCCGTCGATACCCGACGTCCTAAATAGGGTTTAGGGCGTGACTTACCAAGTTCTAGACTAACGTGGCTAGAACGGAAAGCGGCGGCGAACGGCGGGGACGGCGGCGAGCGGCGGCGCGGCTTGGCGGCGGCGGCGGCGAGCGGCGGCGGCCTTCCTTGGCCGTGGCTCTCGGCCACTCGAGCAGGAGGGAGAGAGGGAGAGGAACGGCGGCGTGGGGGTGGCGGTGGCGCGGTACGGCGACGGCAAAGTGGCGCGGTACGGCGGGCGGTGAGCGGCAGCGCCGGCGTACGGGCAAGGGGGCGATCGGCGATGGAGGAGGAGGAGAGAGGGGTGGCCGAGAGGTTGAGGGAGAGAGAGTGAGGAGAGAGAGAATGGGTTTAGACTTAAATAGTAAAATTTGACCCAAAATGGCAAATGACCATCTTGCCCTTGTCTCATAAACCAAATCGACGGTCCAGATTCGATCTTATCTTGAAACCGACGGCCGAGATCGAATCTTCCCAAAAATATCCAAGGGCAATTTAGGAATTTCATAAAATTCCAAGGGCAAAATTGTCCATTCCAAAAAGTTAGGGCAAAATGACCAAAATGCCCCTCCTCCATAAAACATGCCCTTTACAAATTCTTAGGGGTAAAATGGTCACTTTCCTCATTTCTCATCGAAATCGAATTTTTCTAAAGGAATTGGGACAATACAAATTTGCACGTTCCCTCTGTAACGTCGTCCTAACGTCCCGTTGTGACTTCCAAATTTTTCCAATGTACAATTTGGGCTCAATTAAATAATCAAATTTTATTAAACGCAACTCAAGCGTTTCTCAAACTAACGGGCGGCTTGTTGGGGAAATTCGCATATTCGACCCGTGACTGACAATAATTCGAGTCACGTGCAAGTTCATTCGGTTCGTGACGACTTCGATTGTCATTAAAATCGTGAGGATCAATTACTAGATCCGAGGGGCACGATCGTTGGTATAGGTTCAAGATCATTCGTCAAGTCATTTCGCGGTCCGGCGGAATCACCCGCGATCCACCACTATAACAGTGGCGAACTGACCCCTGGCTATCCTTAGATCAGCCAACAGTGGCTCAAAATATCACCTCGACGATTTCATGGTCGAAAATCAATTCACGATCGAATTTTCTCTCGGTCGTGCGAATTTAAATCATGTAATTTGTCACAATAAGTACTCGAATTGTTAGGTCGGGTCAGGTGGGGTTGGGTCAAACCCCCTAATTTGCACGATTTTCCCGCGTAGAAGCTCCGGAGCTTCGCTTCAACCTCTTCGCTCGCACTCTCTCTCTCTCTCTCTGTTCGTATTTTTCTCTAGAGTCATCAATGGAGTCGACGCAATTGCAGGAGAACCCTAGCCCCCTCTCGCGAAGTCAACGGCGGCATCTTCCCGTACGCATCTACTCGGATCAGCTTCATTCCATCTCTCTCTCTCTCCATCGAGTAATCTCCCTCGCTCTTGTTCTTCGATGATCGATGCTGAAGAATTTTCGAATCTCTCCTCCCCTGTTCTCATCCTCTCTCTCTCTCGGATTTGCAGAGCTCATGGATTGCGATCCTCGTCTCCTCTCAGCCTGCTCATCGCTTGAAGCATCTCGAAGGCGCAGCTGTTTGGGCTCGAGTACGTAGCATTACCCTTTTTCTTATTCCCTAAATCGTGGGAGGATGGATTGCTTCCGTTGCCCTGACTGGTGTGGTGTCGAATCGAAGCGATCAAAACGCGATATGGAAGTTTCCTAATGTTTGCGAGGAAGTTGTCGTGGGTGGGGTAGTTCCTTTGTGTTTTGTCTAAGCATTCGTCCAAGTGTTCCTTCTTTTTTTTTGTGGGATGGCTGTCCTGTCCAGTCCAGTTTGGTTTAGTGGGGTTTATGCATATGCAGTGATTAATCTGTGTAGCCAAATCTACTGCGAAGAGCATCTTGATCTGAAAGTAAAAGGTTATTGCGAGACGGGACTTGAGTCCTAATACTTAAGAGTATGGGAGATGCTGCTGTGAAGTGAAGTATGGCTAGCGTAGAGAGTCATTCCCAAAAGACAATGGTTTACTATTCCTTCAGATGTTGTCCGCCTGATTCTGTCTGGACCTTTATCCTTAACGGTATTCATGGCTTTGTCTTACTTGCTTTTAGGCGAATGTAGCTTGTACTTTTTTGTTCATGATATGTGCCGATAGATTCAATTTAAACTCCATTCCCTGCAACAACCACCTTGTGATTTGGTTTAACTGCTTTACCAGAAGTTCCTCTCGTTCTGCTTGACATAAAACCTCTAGTTTGTGTCGGTCCTTTGTTAGAGCTTCCTCCTGGCTCGGTAGTTAATGTTGAAATCGTGATTTTTATCGTGATACAAAATACAGTTAACATGTGTGAATTTGATCCCATTTGGAATGTTGTTAGTGACACGAATGACAGAAGGATTTTGGGTAATTTTACTTTGGCTTTTAGACTCTACCTTGGGCATTAAAAGTGAGACGTGTATCTTTCTCCAAGTTGTGAGCGTGCAATTTTTATCATATATAAGCTTCCCAAGCGTCTATTATTTCGAATTGGGACTTTCAATGGGCATATCTCTTAAACTATCCATTAAGTGTTGTTGGTTTCATTGCACATGAAAAACAGAAGGCTGGACATTAAAGAGGTGTTATATATCATTTACATTCACATTCACATTGTCACCTCTTTCACTTTATGTTTGGTGCATGCACTATCATTACATATTAAATTTTTTTGGTCGAACTATCAATATCATTACAAATAAGACTGGCTACTTTTCCTGCGGATAGACTTAATGGAGCTTTGATTGCAGTTCTTTCAAGTCACTGTCATCACCGCAACAATAACTAGTTCAAAGCTCTTCAATTTTTTTACTTGGAGGCGATCTACTAAATTTGTCATCATATTTTATTGAAGGTCTTCATGTCATTGTCATATGAACTTTCCTTTCTAACTTGCAAGGCATACTGTAGTCCGTCGCTCTTAGGAAGCAGGTTGTTATGCTATGACATAATAAGCCTCAAAATTTTATGGTACCTCTGGATATACTATTTATGAATTGATCAACCTTTAGCTGCATTTATAAGGCTTTTGCAGGTGAGGAGGTTTTCTTGCTGATGTGTAATATCAAACTGACTAAACTTTTTCACGGACAGCGTGAGGGAGCATGACAGGGCTACCATACAGGAGGCCAGGACTAGCAGATAATAGGGTCGCTAAGGGGAATCTTCTCCTTGTTTTCACGTTCTTATTATATTTCAAAAGGTATACTTGGAATTGAACATAGGACTAACCATACGACAAAGAACAAACAAATAATCAGAACTTGATCTTGCTAATTTATCAGATGCCAATGACCCTTTACAATGGAATGCCCATTAGATTGATTGATTCCATTGAAATAGCCTTCCTGCCCCTCTTGCTTCTGTTACTTGGCTTAAATGTGCCTCCCCTTATCCGGTTCAACATGGCTTGAGTAGCATTCTCATAAGGACTTTCAAAGGCAAAAGAAAGCCACCAGGATGTCCATTCGAGTGTGCATCCGGTTTTGGTCTCAAATACATCAACATTAAGGGTAAATTTGGCATGCATAAGTTTGGTAATTTCGGAGCAGCTTGTAAAAGGGGGCATGAGTTTATAAAAATATCTCTGTTTGGTTATATTGGGAAATTCAAGAGAATATGGAATTGGCATAGGAACAGCCTGAACCAAACCAAATTGTTTAGCACAGTATTAGGGAGAATAAATTTCAAAGCCATGACAGAACTTTCCCTTTTGAGATAGCCTTAGAAGAAGGTCCACAGGAGTAAGAATGCACAACTAGAAATTAGCGAAATCAGAGCGAGCTGTTGAATCAAACAAGCAATTGAATTCATTTGCGTCATAAGCAAAAAATTCGATTTCATTTGAATAAACCGTCGGGAATTTCTGAAGATAAAAAGCAAACGGAGAGAAATTCTCAGAGATACTCAATGAAGAATAACTCAGCAAACGACACCCAAAAAGAAGGGGTGCAGGTGGTCGAAAGCTTGGATAGAAATGATGACGGAAGGTACGAAAGTTATGACTGGAGAGGGATGGAAAGTAATGAACCAGCCAGCATTAAAGCAGCCAAAATGGTCCGAATAGGGTCCCTTCTTCCCGAGACATCATTGACAGAAATGTTTGAGTTATTCCCCTATATAGAGTCGCTAAAATTAGTGAACCCAAAGCGAGTGTTTTACCCACGGCAAGATTGGCTGCAAGTAATAAGAAATCTTTGGAGACTTTCAGTGAAGGAGCAAAAAAGACATATTTTGACAACTAGAAAAGGAGAAAGAGAGTGCATTCATCGGGGATTACTGGACCAATATTGTGGAAATATGTTTCGGGAAATCTGCTGTAAGCAAGGGTTTCTTCAGGAATAAGAGGTACTGATGGTGAGGCCATATCTTCTACAAGGGTCTCAATTGGGTGAAGGTTAGTCATGGCATATATGTCTAAAAGAGTAACAGACATTGGGCCCCAAGGAAAAAAAGAAGCATTTGGTCAAAGGGGACCAAAAACTGATAGTAGCACCCAAAAGCTCTAAGTTTAAGTCATAGGACAGCATACTGACCTCCAAAGCCATATCAATGCCAGCTCTCATCCAAGCAAAACGGGTAGGTAAATCATCCTTCAATCCCGCATACTAGCGATGAATACCCGTCTCGGGGGAAGGAAACCCTCGAAATTGCGAGGTCTCTAAAAACCAAATGTCCGCGACCGAGGACTTCTAAATAGGAAGTAGTTCTCTTGCTCTCCTTGGAAAACATGGGCGGAGTGAAGCCGGGATTCGCTAATGACTGCGAAAACAAGGACCAAGAATAAGTTGATCGAGGATTCATCGACCAAATGTAATGGACAAAGATGATAGTTTGGGGAATCTTCATCTTCTTGCAGGCGATCAAACATTTCAATATACGATTCGGGAGAGTATTGGGTATCCATGAATACGAACTGAGTAAAAAGAGTTTGAGGGAAGACAAAGAAAACCTAGAATCGAAGGAGAAGGTGAAGACCTAAAGTTTTGATTTTTATCGCCGAGATACGACGGTTTAGATGATCTACCATCATGAAGATTTGCTAAGCCATAAATGATCGGGATGACGTGTCAGAGTTAAGTGAAATATTGCAAAGAGATCAAGCGAACGTAAATTACGAAGCGTCGAGATCAAGAATGCCTGAGCATGGTATATTTCTTTAAAAGAATTAAATAAAGGGGGCATATGTTAACACCTATATTAAATTAGGTTGTCGACAACAAAAATAAATGGAAATAAACTTGTAAAGGACGGGATGACGTAGTCCATAGAGGATTGCCCATGTAAGCAAACAGCTGGCAAGCACTGGAATGTCCCGAGGGGAAATTTAAGAATTTGAAATTGGAAAGCTGGAATCGTAGAGGAAGCAAGCGTCACTTGAGATCCCATACTAGAAGTTGTCAACGAAAATTACCATATGGAACACAAGTCACCGAAGCTGTCGACGAGAAAAGGAGGAAGAACAGGTGTCAAGATGTAAAGAACTCGACGACGGTTATTGCCTCAAGAAGGACAGGTGTCAAGATATAAAGAGCTCGAGAACGGTTATTATCTCGAGGAAGACAGGTGTCAAAATGTAAAGAGCTCGGTGACGGTTATTACCTCGGAAAAGACATGTGTCAAGATGTAAAGAGCTCGATGACAGTTATTACCTCGAGGAGGACAGGTGTTCTAGATGGAAAGAACTCGAAGACGGTTATTACCTCGGGAAGGACAGATGTCAAGACGGAAAGAGCTTGACCACGGTTATTTCCTCGGGAAGGACAGGTGTCAAGACGGAAAGAGCTTGACGATGGTTATTGTCTCGGAAAGGACAGGTGTCAAGACGGAAAGAGCTCGATAACAGTTATTGTCTCGGGAAAGACAGGTGTCACAACGAAAAGACAATATCGGTGGCAGTTGATGGATATATGTCATTAGATGAACGGCGAAGATAAGATCAACGGCGGTTATTGGACATGGTCTTAGAATGCGGTTATCAAGCTCACATTATAAATAGTACCCAACAGACAGAAAAAAAGCCTCCCATGAATACACATCAAAATATTGTCTTTCAATTATCTTTATTTTCGAGTACCGCACCTTTAGTTTCAATAGTTGTAGTTATTTACTTTCTAAGCCAATAGCTTTGTAATGTTGCATCGATGAAATTCGGATGCCGCCAGTCAGCAACTGGACGGATTTGTCTGAATCGTTTATAAATATAAGTCGAATTTCGTTACTGTACGAAACTTGTGTTGTTGATCAAGACAATCAAACTGTTAGTTCACGCCTAGATATCTCCTATCCGGAAATGGTCAAAGAACCCAATCTCCTCTAATTAACAATCGAAGAACGACTTTCGATAAATTATATTTCGTCGCGGGAACATTTCCGACGAAACAGGTTGCTACATGGGCAAAGATCCGGAGTCACCCACCCCATTCTATACCTCAATCGTGTCTCCACATCATGCTCCTCTAAATTTTCTACCTTTTTCGTGCTTATTGCGTCACTACAGCGTGTAAAATGCTGCTCAAAACAGGCAAAGCTCGTTCAAGTATTCAAAACCATTTTGTTTTATTGATCCGTAATAACAATCATTCGAGTGCTTTTTAGCCTAATTTGTTGTTTGTTTTTTCTGATTTTGACACGAGCAAAGGACTGAAGTTTCCTAGTTTTCTAGACTTTTTAAGTGCGCTACAACCAAACGGGTTCTTGGTGGCTATATCCACTTGTTGATAGTTCATAGCTTTGATTTGACTTCAGCAAATCAATTCAAGTTTAAGTAGCAGAACGGTACTCGTAAATGGTATAAAGCTAACCAAGTGGGTTTTTACTGCTGTGAGTGCTTCTAGCTATTGAGTTTTGATTCAATTGAGATGTCTGGAGAATGTTTTGTAGTCGCACGGTGCTCAAGTCTCATCATTGTTACTGTTTGTGATTTACTCGGCTGAATTTCTTGGATACTTCCAATAGCAATTCCGCCCCGATAAACATTGTTACCATAAAGACGACTGTGGACTTACTGCTCAATATGTAATCGTATGAGATCAAAGAATTATGAAAGAATGCCCTGTTCTGATAATAGCTTCATACTCACACGGGAAGCAAATCATTGCATGACGAAGAGAAGTATTTCGAGCTAATGAAAAGAGATTAAAATCTTTCCTGAGATGCAGAGACAGCGAAATGCTTGTACTTCGCATAAGTTCTGGATTTCTTCGTTTAACTAGAAGCTCAATTTTCTGCAAATGTGAGTGTGCAATGGCATGTGAGTCCTAGCACGCCAGAACTGATTGCAGGTGCAGTGAGACGATCAAATGCGAAAAGAGAAGCAAAAAAGTTATTAATATAATAAGCCTTTCAATTATAGTTAAGTAACGATGAGATATCTTAGTGAAAGGGTCCACGGAAGGTCCACACGTCCTCATCCATAGTATTCTAATTCTACAACCTCAAGTCTTCATTGGGTTCTATACTCTGCTCACAAGTGGAGGGAAAAATAGCGGGTAGTTCCTCAAGAACTTGACCCTCAAGATCTCAGCTATAAATATGGGATCTTGGCTTTGAACGTTGCTCATCCCAAAACCTTCTCGTGCATTTCTCTCTATCGAGTCTAGTCCTCTAGGTTTGAGTTTACTTGTATTAGCATCTGCAATGAACTATCGTTGTCTTCTTTGTGTCCTGGTGCTCTTGCCAGCACTTTGTAACTGTCAAGATTCATTTACACCCTCAAGAGCTACTTTCTACGGCAGTCCTGACTGCTATGGGACTTCAAGTATGTGCACGCTCCGTCTCTTGTGTTAGAAACAAAGCTTGCGTCAGCCACTACACACCACATGAGCGCCGCACGTAAATTATGTTCATACATTAGTGCGGAGCTACTAGAGCACTACTAGCATAATAGTATCATGTAATGAAAAGTACACAAATTAACATTTCTTTTCTTCTAAGTAACTTTTTAAACAATGTTTATGGTCATGTGGCATGCTCTGTTACATCATGAATAACTTTTCGAGGGTATGCGCTCTTTCCCTTGATACTCAGTAGAGCGCAAAATGACACGAGAAGATCTGTGTAGTAGCATATCTCACTCCATACTTGAAGGCTTGGTTGTTCACATGCACTCTTTGAATCGCTCCATTTCATCATGCACAAACCAAACACTCGAAACAGAACAATTTTTGCTAGAGAAGATCTAATGAGTGCAATGTTTATGGCAGCTGGAGCTTGTGGGTTCGGCGAGTATGGAAGGACCGTGAATGATGGCTATGGTAGCGAATGATAACCATTCTGTTCCGGAATGAGTTCCTGAACCAGAAATAGATTTTTCTATTTCTGGTTCCTGGATGAGTTTCTGAGAAAAAAAACCCGTTTGATAATGACAAAAAATTTCTATTTCTAGAACAGAAACCCGTTTGATAACAGCACAAAATTTCTATTTCCTGAAATAAAAACCCGTTTGATAAACAACAGAAAATTCTATTTCCAGGAACAAAAATCCATTTTTTTAGAAATGGAATAAAAATAATAAAAAAATCCGAAAAATTCATAAAAATCTTTAAAAAAATTCAGAAAATCCCAAAAAATTGAAAAATTCCAGAAAAAATCATCAAAATGTCGAGAAAATAAAAAAAAATTAGATTTCGGGAAAATAGGAAATTTGTTGAATTTTTTCAAAAAAAATCAAGAAATCAAAAATTTCAAAACTTCACAGAATTGCTTAGAATACCTGTGGCCACCCACTTTTAGTGAAATTTAAATTTTTTTAGGTGCCCAAAAAAACTAAAAAAAGCAAAAATTTCAAAACTTCACAGAATAGTTTAGAATACATGTGGCCACCCACTTTGAGTGAAATTTAAATTTTTTAAGATGCCCAAAAAAATTCAAAAACTCAAAAATTTCAAAACTTTACAGAATAGCTTAGAATACCTGTGGCCACCCACTTTGAATGAAATTTTAATTTTTTGAGGTGAAAAAAAAGCAAAAAATCAAAAATTTCAAAACTTCACAGAATGACTTAGAATACATGTGGCCATCCACTTTGAGTAAAATTTAAATTTTTTTAGGTGAAAAAAAATATAAAAAATCAAAAATTTCAAAACTTCACATAATGATTTACAAAACCTCTAGCCACCCACTTTGAGTAAAATTTAATTATTTTTAGATGCCCAAATGGTATTTTTTATTTTTTATTTTATTTTTTTTGGTTCCTAAAGAAAATTAAATTTCACTCAAAGTGGATGGCCATATGTATTCTAAGCCACTCTGTGAAGTTTTGAAAATTTTTCTTTTTTGCTTATTTTTATTTTTTTTCAACACCTAAAAAAATTAAATTTCACTCAAAGTGGGTGGCCACAGGTATTCTAAGCAATTATGTGAAGTTTTTTATTTTTTATTTTTTTATTTTTTTCGGCACCTAAAAAAATTTAAATTTCGCTTAAAGTGGATGGCCACAGGTATTTTAAGCCATTTTGTGAAGTTTTGAAATTTTTTCTTTTTTTCTTATTTTTTTCGGAATCTAAAAAAATAAAATTTCGCTCAAAGTGGGTGGCCACAGGTATTTTAAGCTATTCTGTGAAGTTTTTTATTTTTTATTTTTTTTTATTTTTTTTGGCACCTAAAAAAATTTAAATTTCACTCAAAGTGGGTGGCCACGGGTATTTTAAGCTATTCTGTGAAGTTTTGAAATTTTTTATTTTTTTTATTTTTTTTGGCACCTAAAAAAATTTAAATTTCACTCAAAGTGGATGGCCACAAGTATTCTAAGCCATTCTGTGAAGTTTTGAAATTTTTGATTTTTTGCTTTTTTTTATTTTTTTCGGCACCTAAAAAAATAAAATTTCGCTCAAATTGGGTGGCCACAGGTATTCTAAGATATTCTGTGAAGTTTTTAAATTTTAGGATTTTTTATTTTTTTTTGGCAACTAAAAAATTAAATTTTGCTCAAAGTGGGTGGCCATAGGTTTTCTAAGCCATTTTGTGAAATTTTTTATTTTTTATTTTTATTTATTTTTTTCGGTACCTAAAAAAATTTAAATTTCACTGAAAGTGGGTAGCCACAGATCTAAACCATTATGTTAAGTTTTGAAATTTTTGATTTTTTACTTTTTTTTCTCACCTCAAAGATCGTGACTTCCATATGAATATGTGTCGAAGAAAATGAATTCCTCAGAAATGGTTCTCACTTTTGTTCCAGAAATGAAAAACCAACTTTTTTTTGGTTCTCATTTCTGGTTTCAAATCAGTTTTGGAAGCAAACTTGTCCCGGAAATAGAAAAATGAAATTGCGTTACCAAACGGGTTTCTGGTCCAAAACTGATTCTGAGAACAAAAAACTAGTTCTGGACAGAACCAGAATGGTTTTCATGCAGCACCTATGTGACTGGAGTTTCGAGGCTTTACAGAAATGGATCTGGCTGTGGTGCTTGCTATCAGGTTTAACTTCATATAGACTAGACATTAATAGATGACGACTCTTTTTGACTTTTTTATTCAGTCAATTTTTTTTGAAGTATAGGTGAGGTGCACGAAACCGCAGTGCACAGGCGACGGAGCAAACGTGGTGGTGACGGACTATGGAGAAGGAGACAGGACGGACTTCATCCTGAGCCCTAGAGCTTATGCGAAGATGGCTCAACCGGACGCTTACCAAACCAAGCAGCTGTTTGCCTACGGAGTGGTTGACGTCGAAGTCAGAAGGGTTCCGTGCCGATACTCCGGCTACAACCTCATGTTCAAGGTCCATGAACGCAGCAGAAACCCATATTATTTAGCTATCATCATTTTATACGTCGGCGGCACAAATGACATCACAGCTATGGAGTATTGGCAGGTATTCAGCCATCCATATTCCCATGAGTTGCTTCAATTTTGTTTCAAGTAGAATCGAATCGAGCCAGAAGTCAACATAAACACGAACTAGAGACCATGAGTCGATAATGACTTTGCTTCTCGAGACTTCGATGCAGAAGGACTGTCAAGAGTGGAAGCCGATGCGCAGAGTGTACGGAGCAGTGTTCGACACGCAAACTCCACCGAGTGGTTGCGTTAACCTGCGGTTCCAAGTGAGTGGGAGCCACGGAGCGACTTGGGTGCAACCAAAGAATCCCCTCCCTGGTGACTGGAAAGCTGGTGCTGCTTATGACTCCCAAATCCAGCTAGACTAGAAAAAGCTAAAACCAGTCCCTTTCTGTTCTGTTGGTTGATTGGGAAGTGCTGCTTGCCTTTTTCACTATTGCTAGATAGGAATAGCTCAGATATGGCCAATGCTATTGGTGGCATTACTGTTGCTGAAATAAACAGGCTTAGCTAAGCTAGATAAGGCTTTCTGCCTGCCTTGACTAATCTCTTTTTGTTGGCATGATTAGCTATATAATAAATGAGATTGGTGTCCCACTAGGAGGATAAAGGTACACTTCGCCTACTAAAAGGTGCATCCAGTACTGAGGCTGTTCAGAAGAACTCCACTACTAAATGACAGCATCCCCAGCCGAATATAATTTGTCCTTACCTAATTACCAACTATAGGTACAGTCAAATTACAATAAATTCAAAGGGATAATGACACAAATAATTGATGAATTTTGGCCTAATATAAAATATGGTCCATAAACTTTTTATTTGTTCAATGCGGTATCTGAAAAGTTCATGGATCACTTATGTCATTTTCCCTTCAAGAAAATTACGGCCCACAAAAAAAACTTACCAACCAAATAAGCAAAACATGCTACTTTCAAAGCAAATTACTTCAAATTTGGTGGATTACTACTTTTGGAAAAATCATTTGCCTCAGAAGACATGTTACCAATTGTCATCTTCAAGAACTTACGGGGAAAATTACCATTGCAATTGTTGATAATAATTACAACAATTTGGGATTAGTTACTAGGTCGTAGCTTTTTAGGGTTACAAAATCTATGGCCAAATAGCTGTTCGTTAAAAAATAGGTATCGTGAAATTATTGGAAATCTGGGTAGATTTTGACCCGTCAAGGTAAATTAATTACCCCATGAAACAAAACGCACTACTTTACAGGCAAATTACTTCATGAGACGTGAATTACTACTTTGAGAAAAATTAATTCCGCCATGACCCCGATCACTAGTGATGTTTAGAAGAACTTACGGCAAAATTATCATCTTTGAGGATAGTTCCGGCAATATGAAGTTAATTACCGAGTGTCATTCTCATATCACAAAATCTTTAAACAAATTATTGCCGATAACAGTAAATTACTGATTATAGTTGCAACTGATATTACAATGTATTCAGTTAAATAGTAGTCTGATAATGCAAAAAAGCATTACTTTCAATAGTTGAGCAATACAAAATATCATGAAATTGATTTACAAAATCGACATACTAAATGTTATGGCATACATACAGATGTAGATTAAATGTTATGGCATACATACATATGTAGATTTGTGGGTCGTGTTTAATAGGAAGATCAAATAATTTATCATGTAATTTTTCACAATAAATACTCGAGTTGTTAGGTGGGGTCGGGTCAAGCCCCCTAATTTGCACGATTTTCCCGCGTAGAAGCTCCGGAGCTTCGCTTCATCCTCTTTGCTCGCTCTCTCTCTCTCTCTCTCTCTCTCTCTGTTCGTATTTTTCTCTAGAGTCATCAATGGAGTCGACGCAATTGCAGGAGAACCCTAGCCCCCTCTCGCGAAGTCAACGGCGGCATCTTCCCGTACGCATCTACTCGGATCAGCTTCATTCCATCTCTCTCTCTCCATCGAGTAATCTCCCTCGCTCTTGTTCTTCGATGATCGATGCTGAAGAATTTTCGAATCTCTCCTCCCCTGTTCTCATCCTCTCTCTCTCTCGGATTTGCAGAGCTCGCG
The DNA here is from genome assembly GCF_021117445.2 of Syzygium oleosum. Lineage (NCBI taxonomy): Eukaryota > Viridiplantae > Streptophyta > Magnoliopsida > Myrtales > Myrtaceae > Syzygium > Syzygium oleosum. The sequence goes on along the minus strand of NW_026607516.1, from coordinate 875,822 downwards.
GATTGCGATCCTCGTCTCCTCTCAGCCTGCTCATCGCTTGAAGCATCTCGAAGGCGCAGCTGTTCGGGCTCGAGTACGTAGTAGCATTACCCTTTTTCTTATTCCCTAAATCGTGGGAGGATGGATTGCTTCCGTTGCCCTGACTGGTGTGGTGTCGAATCGAAGCGATCAAAACGCGATATGGAAGTTTCCTAATGTTTGCGAGGAAGTTGTCGTGGGTGGGGTAGTTCCTTTGTGTTTTGTCTAAGCATTCGTCCAAGTGTTCCTTCTTTTTTTTTGTGGGATGGCTGTCCTGTCCAGTCCAGTTTGGTTTAGTGGGGTTTATGCATATGCAGTAATTAATCTGTGTAGCCAAGTCTACTGCGAAGAGCATCTTGACCGTCTTGATCTGAAAGTAAAAGGTTATTGGGAGACGGGACTTGAGTCCTAATACTTAAGAGTATGAGAGGTGCTGCTGTGAAGTGAAGTATGGCTAGCGTAGAGAGTCATTCCCAAAAGACAATGGTTTACTATTCCTTCAGATGTTGTCCGCCTGATTCTGTCTGGACCTTTGTCCTTAACGGTAGTCATGGCTTTGTCTTGCTTGCTTTTAGGCGAATGTAACTTGTACTTTTTGGTTCATGATATGTGCCGTTAGATTCAATTTAAACTCCATTCCCTGCAACAACCACCTTGTGATTTGGTTTAACTGCTTTACCAGAAGTTCCTCTCATTCTGCTTGACATAAAAACCTCTAGTTTGTGTCGGTCCTTTGTTAGAGCTTCCTCCTGGCTCAGTAGTTAATGTTGAAATCGTGATTTTTATCGTGATACAAAATGCAGTTAACATGTGTGAATTTGCTCCCATTTGGAATGTTGTTAGTGACACGAATGACAGAAGGATTTTGGGTAATTTTACTTTGGCTTTTAGACTCTACCTTGGGCATTAAAAGTGAGACGTGTATCTTTTTCCAAGTTGTGAGCGTGCAATTTTTATCATATATAAGCTTCCCAAGCGTCTATTATTTCGAACTTGGACATTCAATGGGCATATCTCTTAAAATATCCATTAAGTGTTGTTGGTTCCATTGCACATGAAAAACACAAGGCTGGACATTAAAGAGGTGTTATGTATCATTTACATTCACATTGTCACCTCTTTCACTTTATGTTTGGCGCATGCACTATCATTACATATTAATTTTTTTTGGTCGAACTATCAATATCATTACATATTAGATTGGTTACTTCTCCTGCGGATAGACTTAATGGAGCTTTGATTGCAGTTCTTTCATGTCACTGTCATCACCGCAACAATAACTAGTTCAAAGCTCTTCAATTTTTTTACTTGGAGGCGATCTACTAAATTTGTCATCATATTTTGTTGAAGGTCTTCATGTCATTGTCATATGAACTTTCCTTTGGAACTTGCAAGGCATACTGTAGTCCGACGCTCTTAGGAAGCAGGTTGTGATGCTATGACATAATAAGCCTCAAAATTTTATGGTACCTTTAGATATGCTATTTATGAATTGATCAACTTTTAGCTGCATTTATAAGGCTTTTGCAGGTGAGGAGGTTTTCTTGCCGATGTGTAATATCAAACCGACTAAACTTTTTCGCGGACAGTATGAGGGAGCATGACAGGGCTACCATACAGGAGGCCAGGACTAGCAGATAATAGGGTCGCTAAGGGGAATCTTCTCCTTGTTTTCACATTGTTATTATATTTCAAAAGGTATACTTGGAATTGAACTTAGGACTAGCCATACGACAAAGAACAAACAAATAATCAGAACTTGATCCTGCTAATTTGTCAGATGTCAATGACCCTTTACAATGGAGCACCGTGGGAATATTTTTGAGTTACGTTAATTGTAAAAGGAAAAGGAATTTCCCGTCACATTGAAATTAGAAGTGTAAAAGGCTTGTCTGCGGATTCCTGACATTGGAATGCTGAAAGAGCCATTTATAATCTTCTCTCAGCTAGTAAACTGACGGGTGTTAGTTTGTTTGTATCATCAGGTTTTCATTTCATTGTAAAAGCAGGGCAATCCTATCTATTTTCTGCAATTTCTAAATCATGTTGTGCTGCAAGAAATTACTACTAAAATGATCTTTCATTCTTTTTCAGCCTGGTCTTGTAACTACTCTTAGCACCAAAACAATCGTGTTTGGTGAAACAAATCTGAAGTCTTACTTGAATTGTGTTTCCCTATCTCTGTTTTCGTTGTTCTGCACCATGGTGTTAGACTGCAAGTTGCGGTCATAAGATGAAAATTCGAACTTCTGTTTTACATAAGATAGCACAAGCTACTCACACAATCTCTCTACATCAGAGAAAGAATTAGATTTTACTTTAACAACAAACGGCACTTTTTAAGGTGTGCCAACTGAGACAGTAATTCCAATGTTTCCTTGCTGGATTTGCTATCGCTGTTGTAATCTTTCTTGACTATTTTAGCTCTATCTGTCAATACGACACTCTCCGGTCCCTTATCACAGATTTGACATAGTTCTAGTGCTTCTTGATGCAAAATATCCCGAATGGGATACAATTGTTTCTTGTCACATTCTTAGTGAGGTGAGTCATCAAATTAACTAATTCATTCTTTTTTCAGCGTAATTGACCTGACAGAAATTTTTTGTGTAATTAATAAATAGGGAGAGCCAACTAAAGTCGGTTGTGATGAAGATCTAGCAAATTCTTTTGGATTGGTCGTAGATCTTCACATAATCTCAAAATTTTGGCTAACAATATGGAGATTTGTTTCAATACAACTTCAGAACCTGGCCAACATTCTTGTTCAGGTAGTTTAAGTAGCCCAGTGTAATTTCTGGGTCACTGAGAAATATTTGAGCTAACTCAGGACAGTGGCGGAGAGCAATATCTGCTTTCAAATGGGTTTCTTTAGCATTCTTCTCTTACCATTCCAATTGGGTCTTAGCATAGCCCATTCAATTTTCTCAGTAAATGGTTCAAGGTTAGTTCAAAGTAGAAGAACATCAGCAACATCCTTTCAGGAACTATAGGTTGAAGCATGATGTTTGCCTATTTGAGCTGTAGAAAGGCTAATACTAATGACAAAGCTTGAAATTGGACGCATTCCTATATGAGCTTCGTAGGCATCTTTTTCATACTGGGGCTAGTACCAGTCTTTCAAGTTGGTCTGGGTGAGCTGACTGAGTTCTGGCTTCTGGGTCTATTTTGATTTTCTGTAAACCATGATTCGTATTGTCATAGATATAACTCACATCTGAGGTCCTGCCAAGGCTTCTAAAATTCGAAATGCCTTGTTCCACTTCTTAACTTAGACATTCTGGTCACTATTATTCCAGGATTGGGGCACCAGAAATTACCGGGGCAAGTAGCTAGTCTTTCAAGTTGCTCTAGGTGAGCTGACTGAGTTCTGGCATCTGGGTCTATTTAGATTATTGGTAAACCATTATTCGTATTGTCATAGATATAACTTACATCTAAGGTCCTGGAGAGGCTTCTAAAATTCGAGAAGATTATGTTTTATACATCAGCCATCTATAATGTGCATTGTGAAATCAGCTACAACCTGACTACTGATCTTCGATTCTCCAATAATTCTATTAAATTATGTAGTTTTTACATGTAATTTGTTCTCATCAGCACAACTTTTCCTTGGAAAAACATTGACGCACTGGATCTGTGCATTTCATATAGGTACATTCTCTTTGTAGAGGATGTCTTAGAATGGTCCTTACTAAGGAGGCTGAAAAAGTTCATCAAGCTATTGTCAACCTCAGTGAACATCTGCTACTCAGAATGCAGTAAGATAAACTCCCTCTCTTAATTTTTTTCTTTTATCTCTTGTACTTGTCTAGGTCTACCTTTTCTTTTGTTTGTTGATTTATTGTGCATTTCATAACAACACAGCAAGGACATCTGTGCGCATGATGGAAAGTTTGATTTGCCTAGCTGAAGGTATAATACCATCAATGTTTGGCCATGTTCTTAGAGTATATTCTATTTTGTGCCACTGAAAATTGTTTCAATGCTGATTGTAGGACACGCAAGACTAATGTTCAGAAACGAAGTTACCTATCTTGATGCTATCGCAGCCATTTTGTGCTTTGAATCCTCCATCTACATCAGCCATTGTGGGCAGCCTTTTAAATGCTCTTTATGCCAATTTTAGAGAAAATCCTGATCACGAAATCCTTGTAAGTTCCTAGTCCAATTTTCAGTCATCCATGCACAAACTCAATTGTTGTACTAATTTTTATGCATATGTTGGCTCGCTTTACCTAGAAGCAAGTGTCCATGTTTTGTGTCATCCTACTGAAGGTACTGGATACAGAATAAAAGCAGGATTGGACACTGGAAAGTTGCCAAAGTATATAGACTTATTCATTTAACTCTTCTGGAAGAAACAGGCTTAATTAATTTCTTTTAACAGTCATATTGCGACGTCTTGACTCCACATACATCAGATTGCAGGCAAGAAACTTTGATACTTATAATTTAAGTACAGTCTAAGACTCTTCTGACTTCAACAGCTTGGAAGTAACATGAAGATTAGAAGACTCAAAGAGCAGAATGTTTACGGCCTGTCCTATGTACCAGATTCTTGGTATCTGTATCTGCCATTCATTTACAAGTTTGGGATAGAGCTACAGAATTGCTTTTGATAAGAAGAGTTCCTATACAAATTTCTGCCTCTTTCATCTTCCCAACACACAGGAGAAGGTAATTCAAAGCATTATAATGCCAATATGGAATGTTAATGATTGTTTGTCATTGTCTTCTTCTTCTTCAACTTTTTAGGGTTCATAAGAATATACTGAACTTATGATTCCTAGTTGTCCAACGTGAGGAAAACATGTCAGGAAAGTAAATGGCTTTTATAGATTAGTGACTCTACAGAACTTTTGTTACCAATAAAAAGAACTAACCAGCAGTAAGATCAAGAAAGTTAAGAGCTTTTATAGATTTGATGAGTTTGTCCTCTAAGTTGGGTAATTCCGTATGCATAGTTGTGCATGACCTTTCAAGACAATGATAATTGTTTGCCAGCTGTATTTGGTGATTCAAGAGTCAAGTCACTTATGCTATCCACTTTTAGTTGGAGATGATTTGAATATACAAGTTTCAGTAGAAGGATTCCCATAGAACCATGGTGAAGTTTTTGCTTATATATTTGAATTATTTTGTCAAATGTTGGTTCTGTTCTGAAACTTGTTTTTGCGGCAACATGGATGTAATAATTAATCGACATCAGTGTTCTTAGAAGTTCCAGTTATTTTCTCGCATTTTGGGTCATCACTGATTTTTGGTATCTGGCTAAATATTGGAGCACTTAAAGACCAGAACATGGATAGCCACAGCAACAGTATTTGAATGACAAGCTGGGCGGGACATTACTGATGAGAATGGTAAAACCTCTTTGACAGAACGGCTAGTCCGTGGCCAACCTCTCATCAGTTTACTTCCACATATCGCCCAATGGAGCCAATCCACATTTTCCTTGGAACGAGCAGGAAAAGAGAATTACTGGAGTGTCTTTGAATAGTGCTCAGAAAGCTTTTGCGTGACATGCACAGGATGGTGAGCACGTGAAAATAGGACTCTCCACTGATCGCTATTCTCTTCTTTTTGTCATTCCTATTGTGTACACAACAGGACTCTGGAGACCCAACTTGCGAAGATGTCAATTGATAAGATTATGGACGTTTAACTGCTTATTAAGGTTTGTGCTAGTATAACTGCTGCAAGTTTTGTTAGAATGCTGTCGGGTAAGAAGAGGGTTGCCTGAAGCAGGTAAGGTGCTGCTGTATCATATTGAGAATGAAAACGCCATGACTGGGTAGAGAACTATTTTAATGAGAATCGTCGAGTGTATTTCTTGGTCTTTAACGTGCCTGTGGGCCCCGTAACAATTCCTCTCTTGCTTCTGGGAAGAAAGTCTGAAAATGATGAAATGGATTAGGTAAACATATCCCAAAACTGAATAACGCAACGGGATCTTTACGGCCCAATATTGGGCCTTTATGGCCCAACCACAAGCCTGATTGTCGACGAAAGGGCCCACTTGAACGATTACCAATCCATGAGATAAAGCGTTAGGCCTAAATGGGGTGGATGCATGAAAACGGGCATGATTATGGGCCCTTAAGGCGCCATGTAATGGTCCTAAACTGGGTCCAGTACTTGGGCCTTCAAGAGCCCCTCTAGTGGGCCCAATAATGGGCCAGACTGAGCTTAGTCTGCCCATTGAAGGCCCAATAATGAGCTGAATGGTCAAAGCCCATTTTGTCACGGGCCCAGTACTCATAAAATGGGCCTACCCCGGCCAGATAATATGCCTTCGATAAGGCCCAACTCATTGGACCAATGGGCCTGTCGTTGGCCTATTGATGAGAATAATCAACCTGCTCGAAGCCTGTGGGGGCCTGGCCCAATAGTCATACAATGGACCTACCTGAATCCTATTGGACTAGGCCAGTTAAAGTAATTGGGCCTGATTGTGGACCTTTGAGTCCCAATGTGCGATGGGCTTGACTTGGCCTAAAGCCCAACACATGGCCCATTTTAAGCCACAATGTTTAGATGAAGAGCCTGCACCAAGGCCCATTGGGCCCTCGGAAAACCATTGTCCTGCTTCAAGGCCCATTGGGCTCGGCCCAATAAATTTACAATGGGCCCAGCCCATAAAGTAATTGGCCTATTATGGGCCCTTTTTAGGCCCAATGTTTAAAGGGCCTGCGTTAAGGCCCATGGGGTCTGCCCCATTAAAATAATGGCCATTGTTATGGGCCCATAAGGCCCAGTACAAATGACCTAATTTGGGCCGGACTACTGATCTTTTGGAGCCCAATTTAGGCCCAATGTTCACTTAACCTTATAAAGCCCTAACCATTTCAGACCCAATATTGGACCTAATCTGGGCCCGATAGGATCTCAGTTAGGACCCAATATGTAGCTAGTGGTATGTGACCCAACTGCGAGCCCCTGATGCGGGTCTTCAAGGCCCAACAGATTGAGCCCCGCCATAGGCCCTTGTTTGAGCATGGCCAGGGCCCCCTTGAGCCTTACTCGAGTCAACTTCTGGGATATCGAGAAATCCAATGAAAAAGTGATTCAATTCAAACTTGGCCTAGACATATCTCAGTCAATAAGATCAAATTACGAGTATGGCCCAAGAAAGAGTCGAATATTAAGAAATCCAATAAAAAGTTAACCAGTTCATACTTCTAATCTGAAAATCCAGTCGCAAGCTCAATCAAAATCTGCAGAATTGGTCATGTCATTGCCTGCAACTGTAACCATTTTTCTTTGGTAAGAAATAGGCCATTGCCATATTCAGCTGGTGAAGAGAGATGAAAAGTAACTTGATAAGTGGCTTGATGATCCAGCCACCATTCGCAGTTCCTAGTGTTACACAGGCAGCTCTCATAATCATCAATCAGAAGCGGCTCCCAACCAATCACCCAATCTCTAACAAGAATAAACTATAATCCTTTACAAGGAAGAATCCAACACATATAGAAGTAGCTTCCCCAACCCACCAATTATCACCGCCTTCTATACCTTCCAACGAAAAAGAACGGGTATGGAATGCAGGTTAGATATAAGTAGAACTGTAGACACAAGACCGGCTAGGATGAATATACAACAGACAGCTTCACCTATCTGACACCAACACTGGCTAATTCACCAAATGCTGCACGCTTTCACTCTTCTCCCTCTGCAGGCTCCCACTGTTCTGCACTGCTTGGGGTCATGTGATTCACAGCTCCCCTTGTTAACCATCTGTGTGGGAAAAAGTAAAAGAAAAGCTAAAAAATCTACTGGGAAATGTAATGTATGATAATTTAATCCTAGCATGAGATAGCTCTTAGCTTTTGCTTGCACTCTCCACAACATTTTTGTTTAAGTGAAGCATATGAGAGCTTCCCTCACGTGGAGAGGTAGAAAGAACATCAAAGGGTCTACATCACCTTAAAATTATCTAACTTCAGGACCAGTCTCATATGATGATCCTGGGCCTTTGGACCATGAACCATACTCTAGAGCTCGTTCAACTCCGTCAAACTTATGAATATGGCCAATCCACAAAAATTCATACTCGCAATTTTTCTCAACTTCTGTGTCATTATCATCACCTCTTTTCTGCACTCTGAATGCTCATAAACCGGTTCTTTTGCACCTCCAGCACAGTATTGCCTTTTCCATTATACTAACTGACTGGACGACCATTTTAATGCCCCCTGACATGAGCCTATAGACAATAAAAAAAAATTAATCAATAACAGGTAATTGATGGTAATCAATAAGCTTCACTTTACTTGAGGAAGTATCATTAATGCAAGTAATTCTGGATAACAGAAGTGTTTCCGTGTAGTCAACAAGACGTGAGAAAACTATAGGCAGCTGAGTCATGTTATGGTTCTACAAAACCTAACTCTATGCATACAAATCAATTCAGTGCTGCAGCAGTTGTAAAAGAAAAGTCTTTTCCTTCTCTGCGAACTATTTTTTCTACATGAGCGGTAAATCAGTCATCCACTTGATGCTAATCCCTGCTCTTTGGTTTATGGAAAAACTAGAAGAAAACATTCACAATGAATTATGGGGGCATTTTCATGAAGAAAACTTAATAGTTGATACATTAGATTATGAAAAAGCATAAATCAGAAAAGGTAGCAACTGGAAATTGTGTTGCAGTTGAAGGTACAGAATCACCTGAACTTTCACAATTTGGTTGCATATCTTCAAAAGTTCCTTTCTTCCGTCCCACTCACATTACTTTTTCTGAAATTTGTCCGCTGCAGAATGCAAATTATCTACATAGTGACTCAAGCTTTGGACCTTGTCAAAAGAGCCAAAGTTTACTAAATTTGCCAAAACTTGGGATGCATTGTTGTTTCCCTTTGTTAATTGTCCCCGCCGAAATGAACGAGCTCAAAAGGCAGCTTGAATCAGAGCCGCTTCTCACTGCAGCAAGAGAACCTTTCATGCAAAGTTCCTCGTCCTTCGCTGCAGTGGAAACAATTGGGGTTAACTCTCGCTGCCTTCTCCGCAACAAAGGGTGGTCAACACCCTATCCATCACTTTCTCATCGACAGTCAGTTAAGAAAGACAACAGGTGCTTCAGCCACATATGCAACAATTCCCTAATGCCCTCTACTTGAAGCCGAATGAGTGCTGTTTGACCACCAGGACATGCTGGGGCCTTGGATCATCAACAGCTCGTGAAGCTGCTCCAAGCCCAACAAGTGCAATCAGTCTCCTCCCTGTTGAAGGACAAATTATTAGAGAAATAGATTTCAATCTGGAGAGAGAAAACTGAAGGCATCACCATCAATTCATCCAGCAATTATCCTATTTGTAATTTGAATCATCAAGATTACTAAAAAGCTTGTCTTTCCAGTGAATTCTGTAGGCTTGAGGCCTTTACGACAAAGCATGTTCCTCATAGTCAGCCATGTATATTCAAGCTGAAGAACAAACAGAGTATCACCAGTGTTGTTGAACAGGAGCATGAGTTGTGAAAAGCAGAGACTGTAAAGTGCATCTGGTTCTGGAGTAAATATCGCATAAAAAGAGATCGCATGATTCGCCATACACCGATAACTGTCACCATTCAGTGAGTGATGACCAGAACAAGTCCCATGATGTGGCCAGCTTCAGGGAAAAAATATAAAAAGGTTTAACATGTGCTGGTCTATCTTCCATAATTTGATGCCCAATGCAGAGCTGTTCTTCCGCTTGCATCACAAAAGTTGGGATCAACACCTGCAGCTATTTTAGGGCCCCTTGCACATTCACAACTGAAGGCGGCGGCCAAACATATAACTCCTTGACCTCGTGTATCCAAAATATTTGGCCTTCTGCATGCTTCATGAAGTTTGCAAACCAGCCACCATGGGAGCTTGTCTTTAGCAAGTATTGAAGTGCTGCACCTCAAGCATATGGGTAATCAAACATTGTGGATTTAGAAGCCTCTTTAACTCTTCCAATATCAAAGGCAACAGTTGTATTCATTTGAACTTGTGACATTCTTCAACTTGCACTTATCACATCAACCAATAAAGGAATCTAGCAGGAGCGCAACTGGATCTATATATAACAATTATGGCAGATGTGATTAAAGACCTACTTCATATTGTGGTCCAATATTAGAAGCCATAGATGGCTGTTTATGACACTCATTCTCTCACCTCACTGCATGCTAGTCTATTGCTGCAAGAAACAAAAAATGGCACACTTGCGGGAGCGCAAGCAGGAGCCGCACGTCGCATTGATGTATTAATTAAAGTTTCAGCAGAAACCTCAATTTCACCAAACATGCAACCCCAATTGTTTTCTGAAAAAAGTATCTTGCTACCCATTGGAGAAAGACCACCTCCAACAAAGAAAACCAAAAAAAAGGACATATGCAGTTAGCTGTAAAGCCAGGTTCCATACGCTACCTCTTTCACTTCTCTACGGTGAACAAGATCAATGTGCTAATGCTACCTGAAGATAAGGAAAAGAGCAAGCAGCGAAATGTAGTGTAGACTCAATGATAACTCATATCTACATAATGTGGTGCTAACATCTTGAAAAATAACAAACTTCTCATGTCAGATGTGAAGAATTCCAGATCTTTTCCACTTTTCACCAATTGGGGCCGGGTGGGGTTAAGTTGACTGAGAAGATGATCATACAAGCTAATCATAATCATAACAACAACATCTACGTAAAAGCACTTCTAGAACTACAGTGTTTTATGTTTCGAATTAGCCTTTCTTTAAACTTCAATAATATAAAAGTAAGGATGCCAAGAAGGAAGCTTAATCTAACAGACTTTTAAATGGAATAAGTATATATGCATTGAATTTTTCATGCTAATCCTGTTGGCTGCACTTTTTTGCAATGACAAGCCACTACTAGCTCCATAGTTAAGCATAAAAAAATTCTGATGAGAAGAACTAATTTAACAAAAGCTTTGTACCAAGATGATGAATGCACACATTATTTATATCGATGGCAACACAATACCACATACACGTATCACAATTTTCGTGGAAATCTAATCAATGAACTTTCATGAGAAGGAAAAATATAAATTTACACAAATAGCTACTGAACTTTCATGACATATCACAAATAGCTACTGAGTGCAGCCTAAAGATGACTTTCATGAGAAGGACAAAAATAAATTTAACCAAAGCACTGTCGCAACATGATAGCTTATAGTCATCGAAAGTTGTGAAACAGTGGGCCAGCAAGACCGACAGCTAGACAAGATAATCTTCCAACATGAATGGAGTGTAAATATGTTCGAATGCAAGGTGATTATTGTAAGTTTGAAGACAAAAAAACTTGGACGCGTCATATATAAAAATCTGCATGGAACACTTTGCTAGGCTATCGAATGATCTTTCCCAGTGAAAAATAATGACTGCAAACTGTGAGTATTTCTAAAACTCCCGCAAGTTCCAATACATAGAACATATTCATCCAGAGGAAGAACAGCACCTCACCTATCAAGCATCCAGTGGCTTCTGCGTTGAGAGTTCTCATTGTCCTGCCCATCGGCATAAAGCAGTGCAAAACATCCACACTACCTGCCTGCAAGATCATTTAAAATCTCATAGTGTAAATAGTGGGAAAGCTCAAAGACTGATAGAGTAGGACAAATTAAGCTAAACAAAAAGGTTGACATGTAAAGTTACTACATAAGCTAGAGATAAGCTAACAAGTTAAAAATCAGCATAATCGAGAGCGATCTAACTATTATGCCAGAAAACTGGCCTAAGGAAAGGATTCTCGCGGTGCCTGGCAATTCAATCCAGACAGATCATAAACATCAAAATTATTCTGCAATCACGCCTCTGTCAATCCTTAAACTGCAGACCATATATTATACCTAATATTGCAATACATATAATAATGGCATACAAGAAGAGTACTGATAATTAGAAAAGAGATTGAAATTCATGAGTCAACTTAAATCAGCATAAGAAAAAAAAATACATCATCAGAACACTTGTGACATTTGAAACACTATTCATCAGTTACTAAAATGAATCCTGTCATGAGAACTGATATGCAAATGCGAGTCATTTATGGTAACAGCCAAATTGTCTATGACTTAGCTAATACCTCCACTAGTAAGATGGCCACAGTTTAACAATCCAAGATTCGAAGGTTAAAGTATTATTTAAGAATAGGACCCTGACATTATCCCACAAGACTACTCCAAAATCACTCAAATTGATAGTGTTGTGATGCCTAGAACAAGAGCTTACAAATCCCTTGGGCAAAGCTAACTACATGCGCTTGCAACAACAATTTTCTATTTTACTACTTTATTTAGTTGTGATAGTATATAGGGATGTAAACTGTGGGACCATAATGTGGTGGACTGACAAGACAAAATTTCAATACTAATCAATCAGCTGCATACAGCATTGACCCAATGGGTTATCGCAATGCCTATGACTGTCCCATTAAAGACAGTGTCTGCACAAAATCTTATCTTTAATTCTTCATGTGCTTCTTCGACTGTCTTTCCATCTCTTTTCTTCCTCCAGCAATGAGCATCTTTCTGAATATATCAGGGTGCTCTACAATCATACAAGAACAATGAACTAGCTGAAGAAAGAAGGAACATGTAGTCACAGCAGTGGTCCAACTCAAAGGAGGAAAATTATAACCAAAAGTCGTGTTGAACCCCACAAGTAGCAGGTTCCCCTGGAAGAGTAATTATTAAGTGTGTGTATGCGCGCGCGTGTGCTTTTTGTTGCCAGAATTGTAAAGTGTGTTTCCACGACTTGTTTTCAGCTTTTCACTTTAACTTTTTCTGTTTGTGCTAAATTTTAGTTAATACTAGAAACCTCAAATCTTCAAAAAGGCTGACATCCAAACTCATTTAAAATCATTTAGATTTTCTTCATTTAAAGACTATTTTGTTTTGGTGGGAACCCAAGTTAATCCAAATAGCTCCTAAAAACCATGCAGTTACTGATTGAATTGGTGACACTGCTTGATTCATGCAAGGGAAAGACCAAGCAGCGCAAGCAAAATCAGATGATAGAAACTGCTAGAAGATATAATTCATCAGAAGCTGCATCTCACGCATCAAAATTATCAATTGTTATACTAACTTACGACCAGCATTCTATCTGGACCATTCTGATAGATCCTATTGGGTTCAACTTGATTCAAGACAACCAATACGACAATGACGCTTAGCCGAAAAAGTAAAAATGGAAAGAAGGTGATAAAAGCTCCATTGGGACTTCAATTCAATCTGATGCTAGTGAACCCTGAACAAAGATTTCACGTGATATGTTACCATAAACTACACAAGACTACAGAAAACGATCAAGTCAACTCAATTGTTTATTGGAACTGAAAGCAATAAGAGAGAAGAACCATCAATTGCTTATTTGTTAACACTAAGCGGAACAGCAAAAGAGCTACTATAAGGAGCCCCTTATCAAAGCTAATCAAACAATTAGCAAAATCAAAATGAGAAGTCATAGCAACCTGGAGGCCTGGAGGGTGGCTCTGGTGTCAAACTAGACTTTTGGTTGTTCCAAAGTATTTCGCAAGTTTCTCTCGGACGAGGCCGACTGTGCCTGCGCTTCTTGCAGCATCTGCTGTAGGTCTGCCACAGTTCAAGAATACCAAAATTAAAAAATCTAATAAAGCAAAGTGGAAAGACTACATATCATCAGAGGGCAAGCGGTGCGCACTTCCTCAATGTGTTCTAATAAAACCCAATCACAAATAAAAGAGATTTGGCCCAACGAATTGGAGGCTGTTCGATGTATTTCAGTCTCGGTCCCCTGGTTACCAAGAACAAATCCACACGCGCAAAGCCACTCAAATGCCTTTGTCCCTCACGGTCGCCTCGTAATGGGACTAACTGACTTCATGACAGAACAACACGCACAAGGACAAGCAACCACAAAGGTAAAGACTACATAGCCACCATTCCATCTATGTCGAGCATATCATCGAAGAAGAACGTAAGATCTCCATACTCGAGTTACTAAATTCGTCAATCAGAACTACCTGAAACCTATCCATTAACACACAAAACCAAAACAAAACAAAACAAAAAACCAGAAATGACGAACGAACAGCCACAAGAACTAACCCAAACGTCGAGCGGGCAGACATCTCCGACACTCGGCAATGCGCCAATCAATGCCCGCACGGGAAACCCTAGGTCTCATCGCGAGGGGGATCGCGGTTGCAGAGTTTGCATTCAGAATCCGCGAACCGAAATGCGCATCAACGACGAGGGGCTGCGACTCGCGATCGGCTCGAGAAATCGACGATCTCGATGATGAGATGAAGGATGAAGGACGCGTTCGAGTTCGACCGACCGCGACGAGAATCGGAAACATCGTAGGGCGAAAGAGAGATCGAGAGTGTGCATGAGAGAGAGAGAGAGAGAGAGAGAGAGAAAGGGGCGCATTCACGAGCGCGAAACGTGATTTACAACATTTAGGATGAATTTTGCATTTACAAAAATTTACGAGAAGTAAAAAGGTAGTTTTATAAAATCAAACACACAATTTATGAATCCAAAAGGTAATTTACGAACTTTGTTTTTTTAGTTATGATATGACACGGAATGACACTGCGATTAGATTATTCGATTCGATTTACTAACATAGGGAAAACTATAGTGATAAAAAATTAGCAATCACTCATTTTGCTATTGATAGTGAAAATGACTGACCCATGCAGCCAAAAGAGGTACTTTCGACATAAATTACTTCCTCTTAGGTTATGTCACTACTAGGCAGTAGGAAAGAAATTGCGCATCGCCTGGAACCGTACCAAACCGGCTCAGAACCAACAGTTCGCGAGGGGACCGATCCAATTCCCAATTCCAATTTACTAGAACCGGTGAGTACATGTCCGGTTCTTAGTTCCAAATGTGGAACCGCACACCCGCTCACCCAATCCAAACCGATAATATATATAATTTTTAAGAAAATTTCCAACCAAAAAAAGAGAACAATTTAAGAAAGATGAAAACCCTAAAATCCCTAATATGAATCTCAACGCCCATCAACTGAGTGCTCGTCTCGCCTCATTCTCACTTTGTCTGAGTCATCTCTCTATCTCTCACTTATGGTCTCAACTCTCAAGCTCAACTCTCAAGCTCAACACCCATCAACTCACAACGTCAACTCTCAACACCCATTAACTCATGGCTGCACCTTCGGCCGCCTCTCTCTCTTACTCTCGGTCACCTCCATTTACGTGAAGTTTGGTGGAACCAGTTCTATGGACCCACCGGTCCAGTTCCCGAATGGATCCATGAAATCAACGGGCGATTCCCAATTCCAATTTTTCGGAACCGTTCCTTTATGGGCCATTCCAAGTTCCATGGTGGGAACCACCCACCCGGACCATGTTCACCCCCAATAGTAGAATTGAGTATGGTTTTAGAGTAAAAGTTAGAACCAGAGAAGTGGGAACATGTCTGATTCTAAGTTCAAAGATATGCAGGATAGGTTCCAAATTCCAAAAATTGAGGAACTGTTTCGACGAGTAGGTTTTAGGTTCTAGGTAAGTGGACCTTGAAACAAATTTTGTATTTTTCTTGGTCTATGTCTTCTCGCGATCCTGCAGTATTCTATGGCATCTGATGATAAGTGTATAATATAAAATCACTAGTCTGAACTTCCATTTTATGACTTGAGACTTTTACTTTGTTAATATTTCTTATTTTTGTGTGTCTAAATATGCCAATAGATTGTAACAGAAAGTGCTAGTCATAAAAAGTAATGATTCACTACAATTGTTTAATTAATAATACAAGTGGAACTTAGATAGACCCTGAAACCGACCCTAGAACCTGTAATAGAGTAGGTTTCTAGGGTCGATTCCAAGTTCCATGATATGCAAAGTAGGTTTTAGGCTCCAAAAAATAAGAAACATGTTCTAATGAGTAGGGGTGAGCATGGTCCGAGTGGGCAGTTCCCAGCGGACGGTTCTCAACATGGAACCGGGAACCGTCCACTAAGGAGTGGTTCCAAGAAATTGGAACCAGAAACTACCCGTTGGTTCCATGGAACTAGTCCCACCAAGTTTCACGCAAATAAAGGTGACCGCGAGTGAAAGAGGGAGGCAATGAAAGGCTGGAGGTGCGGCCATAAGTCGATGAGAGTTGAGAGTCGAGCTTTAAATTAAGGATTTTATGGTTTTTATTTTTCTAAAAATGTTTTCTTTTTTTTTTGTTGAATTTTTTCTTAAAAATTATACATATATATTACCAATTCGGTTCGGTCCGGGTGGGCGGTTCCACACTTAGAACCGGAAACTAAACTGGTACTCACCAGTTCTAGTTAATTAGAACAGAAAACCGGACCGGTCCTCATCGGAACCGCCGGTTTCAAGCAAATCCGGTCCGGTTCCGGGCGATCAGGGTGGTTCTCGATTTCTTTGCACACCCCTACCAACGGGTAGGTTTTAAGTTCTAGGTGAAATCTATATGGAACCTGGAACCGCTTACCCCTACTAGGTAGAATAAATTTTGGATATAATATGGTAAAACATCTCAAATTTCATAAGTGATTTGGTAACTATTCTCGACAATTGTAATTTCCTAATAAGTCTTTGTAAATGGTAGCTAGTGACCTCCTTTTACAAATAGAAACTCCTTAAGGGTGCGAATGATAATCATTATAATTCTGAGAATAATTTTTGACCAAAAATAGATTTTTCTATTCCCAGAACGAGTTTCTGAGTAGAGAAACGCATTTGATAACGACATAAAATTTCGTGGAATCTCTGACATATTATAATCCCTTGCCATTTTATTGGCAATACTTTTCCTAGGATTGTTCATCTCAATGACAATCCTATAGTTGAACAATTCTATTGTGGTTTGGTTTGAACACCCTTTGGGGTTGTGGTTTTGAGGAGGCACTCTTGTCCGTCAACCCTTTTAATGGCCCGTCGTTCTTGATTGCTAAATCAGCTTGTTCTTGTATCTCTTCTTCTTCTTCTACTTCTTCATCTTCCTTGTCAGTGAAAGTAGGTTGAGCGAGGATGTTGTTGAGCAACTAAGTCTCTCTTAGGGCATTGGTGAGTGGCAAATGACTCTCAGGAGTGTCCTCCTTTAGCTCCCACATGAACTCAGTTGGGAATGACTTGTAATTGTACTGCAATTGTACTGCTAAGCTTTGACGCATCAGAACGTTAATTACTAATACATGCTCTTTTAATCTTTCCTTTTAATCACACAAACGGAAGCCAATTCATAACCGTACATACCCGACTTGCCAAGACAAGGCGCAAGTATCATAACATATCACTTTCATTTCATATTTATAAAAAGGTTCATTACATTCTTATTATTCACATGTTTCTTTCATATACCAAAAGAGTATTAACAAGCGCCTGGGAGGGGCCAAAAAGTGCCAATACTCCTCTACCCAACTGCCTCGTCTCACTAAAAGAATAGGAATTATGTAAACCGAATGGGAATCCACAAATCGACCCGCCTATCTACTCTTCCTCGTCTCTATCATCCTCAAACCGAAGGGATCCAAGTAGTTCGCCGTTACAGTTAATGTACCATTCCACAAACCGAATGGGAATTCACTCCGAATGCCTTACATCTACCCAAACCGTAGCTTTGTACCGCATGAATGTCATAGTAGACTCAAGGATGATCACGTCCTCGAGAGAGCCCTCGAAATAAATGGGCACTCCTTAAAATGCAATCAATGGAACGTCCATGCTAATTATCTGAAAAACAGAGGAATGAGCAGAAGCCCAACAAGCGAAATAACTAAGTTCTACACTACAAGATCCGCCCACCACACGGTCATGAGGTTCGTCCAAGATAATGCAAATATTGTACTCAATACTAACACTATTGAGACAACTACAAGAACAACTAAGGACTCACAATCATTGATTGAACACATGTGGACCGAATTGGACAATACAAGACCATCAATGCAAGAACCAAAGAATGCATCACGAACACAAAAGCACACAAGCGCACATGAACTCACACGCCTTGTTTCTTATACTTTCATGTGATCTTTTCCTCACCCGACTCGCGGATTTACACCGGTTCGCCGTCCAGTCAACGCGGGTTACTTCTGGTTTGCTGTCCGGGCCGCCATGGTCGCTGTCCCTGGGCATCTCACTCCGAGGCATCTTGGTTCGCTGTCTGAGACATCTAAGGTTCACTGTCCTTGGGCATCCCAACTCCCCCGGGACATTATTGGTTCATTGTTCAATGGTTATCTCTTAACATCATTTCTTTTCACACAATTCATGTATTTTATCTTGCATTACATCACACGAACAACTCAATTTAGCATGTAATCACCAAATCGTAAGTTAGAAAATTAGTGTCACCACACGATATCACATATTTCAGCTTGCAATTACCAATTTCAGCACACCTATCACATCATACTAAATGGACACCACACGGTTCACTCCAATCCAGCGTGCAATCGTGGACTTGGGGGCTAGAAATCTAGCACCGTCTTACGGCAACAACATTTCTAGACTCAATTAACAAGCCGAGCACTAAAAGTTCACCAACACAACGCAGTTTCCACAATTTCTAGGACAACCCGAGAGCCATAAGACCATCCCTCGCCTATGTCTAGCTCCGATGAGCTGAGAAACATCAAAATTGACTTAATTACACATGCAAGGACAACTTTTAACATAAATTCAACAAACCGAGAAACTAGAAGGCAACCATGCCTAGACTACACTCACTCACCAAGAATCAAGAAGATCATTATATCATTGAACTTAGCAATTTCACTTACTTGTTGGCTTGATTGGAATAATCGCACCTCAATCTACTTGAGTGCTTGATTCTTGAGAGCTTTTGGGTGAAGAGTATTGAGAGAAAAATGGATTGCAAAGTGAGATATAGGGTTCGGCCAGAGGGAGAGGGAGAGAAAATTAGTGCTCAAGTCTTCCTAAAAGCTTTCGGGCTCAATATTGCATGTTAATCGCCAATTGTGATAACCTCAACGACACTTGTCATTTGGTGGGGGTAACTACAGCGCAAGTGCCATAACTTTTGTACGGAGGACACTTAAGTGTCATAACTTTTTTTTGGCTCACTTGAGTGCCATAACTTTCAAAAAAATGATCACTTAAGTGCCACTTACAAGCTGGTCGTGAGGGCCTGAAACCGCGGCTTTTCCGGCCGAACGGTGACCTTCCCGACGAGGCGAGCACCACCAGCTTGAAGAGGGAGTGTCGGTGAATCATTCCATGGCCTCCGTTCGTCTCGAAATTTCCGTTTTAGCCTCCGTTGACGAAGGTAAAAATGCTTCATAATCACACTTGTCAGAGGGGTTGGTCGTGAGGGCCCGAAACCGCGGCTTTTCCGGCCGAACGGTGACTTTCCCGGCGAGGCGAGCACCACCAGCTTGAAGAGGGGGTGTCGGTGAATCATTCCATGGCCTCCGTTCGTCTCGAAATTTCCGTTATAGCCTTCGTTGACGAAGGTAAAAATGCTTCGTAGTCACACAATTTATTTGAATGATCAGATTGCTGGATGTGAAACCTTATCTGCAGGGCGGTCTACGAAGACAAATAAATAATACGAATAGTACTTGGGAGGTGGAAGCGGGGAATCGGACTCTGTGCCCCCGATTGACTCGTATTAGTCTTAAGGTTGGCCACGCTTAAAGATTGGTGCCTCCCCACTGGCTAATAGTGATGACAGAAACAGTCAAGCTTGCTAGCAATACCGCTTAGGCCTCATCTCCTTCTGAAGCATATCCACTTCGTGGGATTCCCGATGTAGTGGGATAAATTGTGTGAATACGAAGCATTTTTACCTTCGTCAACGAAAGCTATAACGGAAATTTCGAGACGAACGGAGGCCATGGAATGATTCACCGACACCCCCTCTTCAAGCTGGTGGTGCTCGCCTCGCCGGGAAAGTCACCGTTCGGCCGGAAAAGCCGCGGTTTCGGGCCCTCACGACCAACTCATAAGTGGCACTTAAGTGATCATTTTTTTGAAAGTTATGGCACTCAAGTGAGCAAAAAAAAAGTTATGGCACTCAAGTGTCCTCCGTACAAAAATTATGGCACTTGCGCTGTACTTATCCCTCATTTGGTGTCAAAGCCTTCAACACTCATCTTGCCTATTTAGAAAATTGCTTCTTGCATGTGAGAGTCGAGGTGTCAAGTTTAGTGGACATATGTCTATTTACATGCAAAATTGCATTCAAATTTTCGAAATTAGAAAAAATTGAAATACCAAACATGGCTCTAAATTTTCGGTCATGGTGAGGATTAGGTGTATGGTTCCACAAATCACATAAGTGAACATTTCATTAACGTCGCATAGCTAGAATTAACATGTAGAGTGTATCTCTCGATTTACTAAAGCCATGAAATCATTGGCGACAATACCGAATGACAAGTTTAATTCTTATGATCACTAGACGGAAGATTGAAAGATTGTCGGATCTCAATATGTGACCTAGTATTATCATTTAGTAACTAGTGTCACCCGCCTCCAACTGTGTTTGTTCCAATGTTAATTCACAAGCTCATTTCGCGTTGCTCATACCCCGAGCATAAACGATTCCATTCTAACTCCGTACTCAATAATATTGAGCTTTATAGCCTAATTATTATTATCGGATAAGCAAAACTTAGGATGTCACATCAACCTCCATGTCCAGCTTCTTTATCCACCCGACCTCAATGAAAAACCTCGTGAAATCCCTACTAGCCTTGTCCCACAGCCTTTTTCTGAATGATGTATCCAAAGTGGTCGTTGTTGTGGCAACACCATAGGTCGTTGATCTCCTTGAGGTCGGCTGTAGCGATAAATTGGACCTCAGAGAAAAAGACATAGCCGCGCTTGATGGCAACATTGCTAGCCAGGGCGATGAGAAGGCGGCAAGTCTCCTCGTCAGCTTGCCAGAAGTTCTTGGCGGCGAAGTGGTGCTCAAGGAGGACAAAGGAGGTGGAGGTGGAGGTGGCAGTGTTGGTGGTGGTGGTGGTGGTGGTGGTGGTGGGGGAGAGAGAAAAGGTGGTGGTGGTGGAGGTGGAAAGTGAGTGGGAGGGGAGAGTTTTTATTTTTGATTATGTTCTAAAAATAGAGAAGCAAAACTGTTTCAAACTTATTTCTGGGCTAAAATTTCGTCCCAGAAAAAAAAATGAATTGTATTCCTAAAAACAGAAAAATAGAAAAACATAATGGATATCATATACGCCCTTAATTTCTCATTGCTAGGCCCAAATAAGCAACATACAAGGATGCAAAATGGTTTTTCAAGAAAATGCAAACTGATTTTGTAAAACCAACCCCAATAAAAATCTTGTATCTCTGCAATGTGTGGACAAGCAACATAAATAATGGAAATAGAATTTAAGAGGAGAATTTGCAACCTTGATGCATAGAGGTTCAACAATTTGTGCCTACGTCCTTTTGTCCTTTTTTCCTATTATAGCAGCTCAAGTAGGCTAACCTCTACTAAGCCAAGCCAAGCATACAAACATTGTCTCGTTACAAGTGTAGAAACTCCTATTCAGTTGGAGTTATGATAGAAAAGTCTCATATCAGATAATTGTTATGGTGTAGAATAGTTAATATACGTAGAAAACTCCTATTAACTCATAACTCATTATCTTGAGATTTTGAGTAAAGGTGAATCTAACTAAATATGTTGATCGACTTGAACTTACACTCTCTTTGTGATGTCCCTAGCTGAAAGTAATTGATTTCTACTAAGTACTCCCAATACATGAAGAAAATATTCAATGGTTGCAAATCGCCACATCAATTGCTGACGTGGTGTGCGTTTTTTACTTATGTCATACAATAAATTGACAGGTCTTCATTGATTTAGGATAAAAAAATATATTTTAACTTGTTTCTTCTTTCTCCTCAACCCACTATTCTTTCCAGTCTAGCCGTCCTCCATGGCTGTATGCGCCCGTTCAAGAGGCTTGTTGGCCGTCTCTTCAATCTGGCTGTCCATGGCCGCCGATGCCAGCACCAGAGCCAAAGAAGGCATCATCGCTCACGGCCATGGCTCTGGATCTGACCGAACTTCCAGATCGAGCTACCCCTTCCGGCGTTGCTCGACGCCGACGACGACCATGGACAAGCGGCGTCATGCCAAACGCTTTTGGCCATGGATGGCCAAATCTGGAGATTTGGAGAGCAACGCCAGCAAAGGTGACGACGGCCATGAATAAGAGACACAATGCCAGACTAGGAGGTTGGAGAAAAATAGAAAAAGATAGAGTCGAAGCCAGAGGGGTGGCTCGGGCCGACCGCAAGCAACACCAAAAGGGGTCCTCCATCATTTATGGCTGCAAGCTTTGCTTGTCCATGGCTCGTGAGCCACCTCATTAGCAGGTCTAGCGACCGCAAATTGTCCATGGTTGCGAGTTTTGACGACGAACTCTAAATCTCGTCCATGGACGAACAATGACAATAACGGAAGCTTCTTTGCTTTGTTGGAGTTGTAGACCTCCCCTCGTTGTTGCCACCAGCAGAGTCGCCAGCTGCTCCTCAGTATCAAGGCCAAGCCACCTTGCGAGAGACGAATTGGTTTTTTTATTTTTGTTATTCCAACTTAGCGTACACATCATTTTATTATAGAACGTGTAAAAAACGCATGCCATGACGTGGCGCTTCGTAACCACCGAATATTTTCTCCAACAAATGATATAAAACCGATGATTGATTAGTGGGCTTGGACTCATCAAGGAATCCCATGGATCTTTGCGGTTGCTAGGACGCGATTTGCCATTAGGATTTGGTCTGGGAGACCATGGGCGAAGTGTGTGTTTGCACTGATTAGTGATGATTGGAGATTAGGATTGAAGATTGTTGAGAAGCACGTATGAGTTGTGTTAGAAAAATCCCACATCAGATAATTGATGTAGCGTAGAGTAGTTAATATATTCACGTTAGCTCAAATCAATAGTTAAGATGAGCCAAACTGAATATGTTGACAAACTCAAACTTATGCTCTCCCTTTAGTGAACATATCAGGCTAATAATGCACATGTGAGTTGTGTTAAAAAATCCCCACATCAAATAATTGTTATGATAGAGTAGTTAAGGTGCATTTGGAAACCACTTTTCCAAGGGGCTTTAAGGAGATGCAATTGCATTTCCAAAGGCAGACAGGTCTAGAGATAATTTGGATTTTGAACATTTGCGAAATGCTAATATATTTTTTTCCTTCCAATTTTCCTATCGCTAATCTATCATAATTTCGGAAATGTTCTCAACTCGCGTGATGTCGCCGGCAAGGCCAAATTTGGCGCCAATAAGACCGAATCTAGTTGACAACAAGCCAGATATAGCGCCAACAGTCTTGCCTTAGGGCACCCAACCTAAGGCAACCTAGTG
Organism: Syzygium oleosum; assembly: GCF_021117445.2. Lineage (NCBI taxonomy): Eukaryota > Viridiplantae > Streptophyta > Magnoliopsida > Myrtales > Myrtaceae > Syzygium > Syzygium oleosum. The sequence goes on along the minus strand of NW_026607516.1, from coordinate 852,467 downwards.
ACCTCAAGTGAGGACCGCCGGTACCATACTTGGCTCGCACAGGCCACGGAGCCCTTCACCAATTTTGAGTTTTTTTATTAAAAAAATAGAGAAAATCCTTTACAATGTGTGATTCTAAAACCATTTAAACCAAAATTGTTTCCCAATGCACTTTTAAATTATAATATACCAAAACTACTTACATTTCAAAAAACCTCTTTAACCTAAAGTCTTTTACATTTTCCCAAAGAATTTCCCCAAAAGCCGAACCAAACGTACCCTTAATATATCATAGTTGGTCCATAACTCATTAGCTTATACTTTTATGAGAAGGTTGTCCAACTGAATATATTAACGGACTCAAACATAGGCTCTCTCTTGATGAGATCCCCAGATGAAAATATTGAGCTTCTGTATGCTCGTAACACCTCCTGCCACGTAAAGCCAGACTCCTACAACAATCCCCTATGGATCTAGTCACTATTGAAACCCTCTGATAGCTATTCTCACACCCCGTGTGCACAACATAATAAAACACACTCCCACGCTATAAATCACATCTCTATAGTGTTTTCAAAGAGTTTGGCATGCACTTTATTTCTTTACCTAAACAAATATCTTCTCTCTAGTTTCTCTTGCTAGCTCTTAGAAAAACATACTCAAATGGGTGTTACAAGCTTATAACAAAAAACAGACTCAAAGACTTCAAAAATATAGCTTCATTTCTCTTGTTTTTGCCCAGTCAACTGTGCCACATCTGTTCGAGTTTAGTCCCTTTTATAGGCCTCCAAATTTGAACGTTGCAATTTAAAAATAGCTTGATTAATACAGTTGTGTTATTTTATTCAGAGACTTTTTTAAAAATTTGATAGGTATACTAAGAAAACTGTGTAGCGACTACGACCGAAAACAAAGTATGCTGAAAAATTCAGAATTCAGTTCCTGTCATATAATTTCACCCCAAATACAACTCTTGTAGGACGGAATCTACAGAAAAGCTAAATCAACTAACGGCTCTGATTATGCACATTTTCTTGTCATGTTCAATTGCGGTGATACCAACTATCCTCTGTGCTTGATTAACAAACAACAGCAGTGAAGCAAGAAGCTTGTGCAATTTCTAATGTCATGTCAGGTGCATACATATCAGTAGTAACATATTATAAGAGCCTGCGTGAGCCTGAGCTCGGTAGGGAACTTACCTGAGAATGCACAATTTCCTTCTCTTCTTTTTGGCCAACAGCACAGGTTCCTTCTCAAAAACCCAAAAACATACTTCAGTCATTTCTCTTAATACATCCTTCCCGTGCACTCCGAAGAACCACAGTAGCAATCTTTTTTCTTAATATTGCCACTAGAGTCATGAACCTGACCTATCGTATAATTGTAATGGTACGTCAACTCCTGCAAAGGAGGAATATTTTCGGCAGCAAAGAACATTATGTGAGGAACTCGCTTGTCCTCATGATCATAGAGGACATTTTGGGCATACAGATTGGGAGAACAGCTGTGGTTAATGAACCTCCCGACGTTCCCATACTTGGCTGCATCTATGGTAAAACCAACGTCCTCCACAACTTCGCAAGAATCCATGTGCACATCAGGCATGAGGGCTGAGAGCCCGTCCCAGAGATTACTGTCGTTGTAGTTAGTGCCAATGTCAAATAAGTACTCATCATTTCCTGTCCGTTCTTCTGCTTCCTTGTCTTCAAGGAGCTCTCCTATATACTCGCATATAAAACTTCCAGAGGGAATAGAATTAAGGGATCTCACACCCCAACCCCTTAATTCAGTCTTGAAAATTTCTAGCTGAAACTTGAGACCCCGCTGGGTGACCCTATTGTGGCAAGAGGAAGGGCACTTGCACCGAGGTCCACACTCATAAACCAGGGGCTTTGCTTCAACAATAGCTCCATTATAATTGTACGGAATTTCTCCTCCATTCTTGACAGTACAAATGCACTTTTCCATATCTGAGCATCCCCTAGGACACTCACAACCTTTAGAGGGCATAGGCCGGAGCCAGCCAGGATATATCATGCGAGTAATGTAAGTAAATGGCAGGGGCTTTTCGTTATCAATGGTGTTGACAACACATATTGGAACAGACTCTTTCCCTTGTGAAATATCACGCACACAGAGACCCTCCCGTGCTTCAAACTTTTTCGACTTCTTTACCACTTTCCAAGCGAGCTCGGGCTGACCAGGAATCCGGTTCAGACGGAACTTAAAGACCAGCTTGCCATGTGGGCCCGTTTCCTGCCAACATTCTTCCACCAAATACAGCCCATCATACGTATAGGTAATAACCGTTCTATATTTTGCTTCGGCAGAATCAGATGACCTTGTTTCTTTCAATCCTCGGATCACCCTCACAGGATTCCTTTCAGTTATGCTGTTACTCAGAGCAAGGTTACCTTTTTCTAGTTTCTGATCTTCGGGCTCCTTGTCCTTGCCAATCACATTTCCTCCCGAGCCAGTGTATATCACAAAATCTGAGTTATCCAGATCATCACAATATGCACCTGATGACACAATACTCGTTGCCAGGACCTTTCCACCTTGGTTGACATAATCGATACCGCTCTGAATCTGGCGATGAAGGCCAATGATGTTCAGCTCCACTCTATACTGAAACTCATCCCCAACTTCAACACCAGGTACAGGACCTATGATTTGTTTTCCGGTGTTAACAAATCTTTTCTTATCCTTCAAGATTTTTGCTGCTTGATAATCAACCCTTTTATGTTTGTTTTCACCTTTGGTCTTGGCTTCTTCTTCCTGCAAGAGCTTCCTGCAGACAGCTTGGAACAGGCGCAGTGTCTCCCTGACTTTCTTTCGAGTAACATCATCATTGTGTTTACTTTCTGAAGCACCATGACCAAAAGGAGGTGGGTTCACAGCAAACGTTCTGGGATGCAAAGACAACTGAAGATCTTTACGGTGCTCGTCAGTGTCCACAACATCCTGATCTTCCCAAACCACCAGTTTGCTAGTGCTTTCATGAGCAGACTCTTCTTTAAAAGGTTGTCTCTTCTGTGCAGTCTTTCGCACAGAGGTTTTTGCTTCTATAAGCTTTACCTTTGGAGTTGATTTTGATTTCTCAGGGCCCACAGGATCTTTTTGCTTAGGTGTTAATTTTGATTTCTCAGGGCCTACTGGATCTTTTTTCTTCCCTATCCCTGCAGTCATATTATTAGGAAAAGACATTTTGCTTCCCTCTTTGCTCTGCTGCCAAGGACAAAATGGTGCAGCCATCAGACCTTGCACTAAAACCCTTTCAGATGACACTTCCGATGAACCAGCATTGTCTTCCGATGTCTGATTTCCTGATACATCTGCATGCTTTCTCTTGAGACTTTCCCCCTTTTTGTTTCTCCCAAAGATCCCGATGTCCTGGATCCTTTTATCAATAAATGCCCCAGACGGACAGACAAAAAGATCTTGATTACTTCCACGTGGGGATCCACCCCAGCCATCATTGGCATCTTCTGGTTGTATGTTCATCTCCGAAATTGTTCCCAACTTATCTCGCTCTCTCTTGCCTCCAACACCATTCTCTTCATGTTCAGCCTGAACTTCAGCTTTAGTTGCTTCAGTTACCTCATTTAAAGTTTTGCACTCCTGAGAATCCTGACCTTGTAAACTTTCTTTAATTAAATTTGTGACGGTCACTTCCGTCTGCCTTAGAATTTTCTCATCCTTCAAATGACTTTCCTCACTGACCTTTATTTCCTTCAAAGGAGCGACCACATTCAAGCACGCGTCGTTATCACGAAGAGGAGCATGCCTTCCACAATGAGGTGGGAAGTCTCTAATTGCCGAAACCCTTCTCCTTGGAGGATAGCTTCTAGCTTTAGGTTTCTCGAGACCCTTGCCGGTGGAACCAGTAGTTAACGAAGCATGCCCAGGACAGACATTAGCATAACTTGATTCAGTTGTCTCTTTATTTTGTGGAGCAGCAGCAACGCCACCATCTCTCTCGAACAATTCAGATTCTGAAGCTTTTCTAGGTTCTACAATTCCTGTTCGCTCTAAAGGCCCCAGAGACATTCCTGTCGCTTGCTTCTCATTCACTGAGTTTAGACCCTCAACCACATCAGACACCTGCCCCAACTTTTTCAAATTAGATTCTACAACATTAGTTTGTGTGAGGATAGCTGTAGAATCTCCGACTCTAGAATCAACATGACCTCCCCATGATGCATCAACAGCCTCAGCTGCAGTCCCCTTATTCTGAGAGCTGGCAATGTAAACTGAATTCTTTGCTGGTTCCACAGTGATTCTTTGAGCAAATCGTCCACATCCTGAAGGAAAATCACGAATAGCAGAAACCGTCCTTCGCTTGTACTTAGGTGCGCCATTATGAGAATAGCAATCGCCATTGGCCATCGCTGGTAGTCCAGATCTCCACACAGAACTACTGTCATGAACAGAAGTTACAGCTCTTGATGGCTCGTGATGCAGCATATTATTTAGGACAGCCATTGAATTCTGAATAACAAAGCAGTGAAACACTCAAAATTGCATAAAAGACTAGACAACCACCAACAAGAGTACCAGTGAACCATCCATTTGCCCAAGACAGTATGGCACAAAGCTAGAACGGATCTATATTATCCCCGTTAGACAAATCACATTACACAGGAAGACCAAAAAATCATCCGAAATCATCAACCACGATCATCAAAATGTTTAGAAGACTCACTATGCACAATACAACAAAACCTCTATGGGCTTCACGAGCACTACACAAACGGCAGATGACCATCCAGCTCATAAAAAACATTGCCGAACTTACGAAAAATTTCCAAGTACTCCTAAAACACATGCTCCATATCCACCAAAGCGGAAAGTTATGAAATTTTTTAATTTCACCCAAGAATGACAACACACAGGTCGATGGACATGGGCGTACGGGAAGGTCATGCTCCGGGAGCACCTCAAAACACCCATGCACTCGAGTGCACATGCTTGTGCATAATAGACACTGCTCAGAACCTCGAACCACGCAAACTGCCATGAATAGACAATCACACGCAGAAACCATATTCTAAACGAACGACAATCGCATGGCCACCCACAGAGCATCAACACGGACCAACCTCATTTTCGTCACTCACCACAAACTCACCGAGCCGGCCGAGCCAAATCCTAACCCCAATTTTCCCGCATCGTTCACGCCCGACCCGCCGATGCTCCGGCAACTACCAATCCGCTTCCAATTCGGTTCCGACGCGCTCGAAACAGCAGAAATCCGAGCCGAGCCACATCGGTTCGCCCCCTCTGTGCCCCCCCATCCACAATCAAAAACGAGAAGAGAAAACTCCAGTCAAGATTACTCTCGCGAACAAACGACGCATCAAAGAAGGGAACTGAAGTAAGCCGAAGATGCAATACACGTACATCGGAGGAAGAAGAGGACCATCGGCGCGAGGAATATCAAACCGAGAAGCCGCGACGGAGAAACGATGAGACCGGAAAACGCAGGCCGCGTCCCGACGGGGAGCATCCGACGGCGGCGGAGCCGGACAGGCTCGCCGGGCAGCGACGGCGACGAAGAGCGAAAACGGAGCGGTCGGCTTTCTTACAGAGAAAAAGTGAAAACAGAACAGACGATGGTGTGTGTTGTGTGCGAAACTTGGAAAAAGAAAATCAGTAAAGTGATGCAGATTGCAGAATGATTTCTTTTGCCGTGAAATTTTTTTTATTTCTTTTTTTTTTTTTGCCTTTTTCTTTTTTCTAAGCCTAAGAAATGAAATCAAAATAGTGCTACTAATTTAATTTATTTAAGGGAAAAAACCACCAAAAACCCCAAACTTTGCCATCTGTGACACATTTACCCCGAACTTTTTTTTGTGACACCAAAAACCCCGAACTTTCTTTTTGTGACACATTTACCCCAATGTATTTAGTCCATGGGCATTTTCGTCTTTTCTACTTTTTTTTTTTTTTTTTTTTTTTTTTTCCTTTCCGGCGAGGGGACCTCGCCGCGTCCTCGCCGGATCCGGCGAGGGGGCCTCGCCGGCGTCGAGCGAGGGCGGCCCTCGCCGATCCGGCGAGGGCCCCTCGCCGGCGTCGGCGAGGTTCGCCTCGCTCGGGCGAGCGAGGCGGCCCTCGCCCGACTCGGCGAGGTCGACCCTCGCCGGCGTCGGCGAGGGTCGACCTCGCTCGAGCCTGGGCGAGGGCCGCCCTCGCTCGCCCGGCGAGGCGGACCTCGCCGGCGTCGGCGAGGTTCGGCCTCGCTCGAGCCTGGGCGAGGGCCGCCTCGCCGCCTTGCGAGGGCGGACCTCGCGGCGCGGCGAGGTTCGGCCTCGCTCGGGCAAGCGAGGGCGTCCCTCGCCCGACTCAGCGAGGTCGACCTCGCCCGACGCCGGCGAGGGTCGACCTCGCCTCGACGCCGGCGAGGGCCGCCTCTCGCTGGGCGAGCGAGGGCCGCCTCGCCCGATCTCGGCGAGGTCGACCCTCGCCGGCGTCGGCGAGGGTCGACCTCGCCTCGAGTCGGGCGAGGGCGACCCTCGCCGGCCGGGCGAGGGCGCCCTCGCCGGCTGCCGGGCGAGGAGTCCGTCCTCGCCCGAGCTCGCCCGACTCAGCGAGGTCGACCCTCGCCGGCTGCCGGGCGAGGGTCGACTCGCTGAGTCGGGCGAGGGACGCCCTCGCCGGATCTGGCGAGGGCCCCCCTCGCCGGATCCGGCGACGCCGACGCCGGCGAGGCCCCCCCTCGCCGGAAAGGAAAAAAAAAAGAAAAAGCAGAAAAGACGAAAATGCCCATGGACTAAATATATTGGGGTAAATGTGTCACAAAAAGTAAAGTTCGGGGTTTTTGGTGTCACAAAAAAAGTTCGGGGTAAATATGTCACAGATGGCAAAATTTGGGGTTTTTGGTGATTTTTTCCCTTTATTTAACGATATATATCGAAAAGTGAGATGTGTCTTCCCTTTCAAGCCGTTTCAATTACCCCTACATTAAAGTATAAAAGGGTAAATTTTTAAAGCAGAAACATAAATTCACACATCTCTTACAAACTTACTTTTTCTTCCTCTTCCTTAAGTACCGACCCATATTCTTTTCATACACGCGTATGTCACGGGACGCGAAAGCCCCAGCCAGCCTTCCTTCAATAGTTGTTCTCAAGAACAGTACGGCCAATTATATCTTCGTATCGAATCGTATCACACCCAGCTTAGCTCGGTTCATATAGTTCCTAAAGCGGCATAAGCTCCCGATTAGTTTGTACACGAAAGGTCAATCCCGCCTTCAGAGCTCGTATATTTGTTCTAACTTAGAAATCCTATTACAAATCACCCTTACGCCACTCCCACAAATCAGCTGTATCATCCTTTCCGTACACTCACTCTTTACTTCGATGACACCAAGCTTCACTCACAAAAGCACGAGAGTACAAGAAAATCACGATCCGTGACACATCAACGTGTCTATTCGTATTTTCTCAGTATTAAATTCATGATCCTAAAATTCGATGTTTGTTCCTGTTGCGCTTTTTTTTATATATTATATGATTTGGTCACTCGTTCTTATATGCGTTGAAATCGAGCCATAAGTCTGCCATGTAAGTATACTTCCAAAAGATTTTTCTTTCGAGAATACTTATGATTTTTAACTATCATGTGGTTTATGATGTTATGATTCAGTTCAGTCGTGAGCAAGATTCGTTGTCTTGGTTATAAGCAAATGAGGGTCAATCATGGGAAAGAAGAAGTTTAGAGATCAAAATCTCCGCTTTTGTTTCTTAAGAGGTCAAAATGCAAAAAGAATAATAATAAAAAGGATAAATCTTATGAATCCTGTCGATAATTTTTTCTCTTTTTTTTTACTCTTTTCTTATTTTTGGGCGTGCTTGTTCAATCCTTAGCTGTGGTGGGTTTTCATTTTCTTGAGAAAGTGGAAAAGATTAGATAAAAATTCAAGTGGAAAATTCACAACACAAGAATGGTAAAACAGCGAGAGAATCATGCGACTTCTAAAGCAATTTGAGAGGGTCACGGACGAAATGTGGATCGCGTGTGCACGCACTGGAAGGCTTTCCAGAGCTTGGACTGGAACCTCCCTAGGCCAACACCAAGTTAGTTCTCCAAGACATAAAAGTTTTTTTTCTGGATCAGTGCATTGAAAGTCCTACAACTTATAATGAATATGCGATTGAGGTTGCGTTTGGGAACGCTCTGGGGGAAAGTCTTTGGGAAAATGTAAAGGACTTTAGGTTGAAGGGGTTTTTCAAAATGCAAATTGTGTTTGGTAAATTGTAACTTAAAAGTCCTTTGCAAAGTAACTTTGGGTAAAATAGCGTTTGGAAAAATTATACTTGCAAAGCTCTTTTTTTATTTTTTATTAAAAATGTTGAAACCCTTCTCCGGCTCCGTCGAAGGGCAGCTGGCCGCCGGCGACCCAGATCTGGCGCCGGCGGCGGTCGTCTGAGGCGAAAGGACCTCCGGCAGCCCTCGGCGACCACCGACGAGGGCCGCCTGGGGTCGAGCGACCCCCGACGAGGGTCGCCAAACCCAGGCGAGGGCCACCGGCGACCCAGATCTGACGCCTCGCGGCCCTCGCCCGAGGCCGACCTCCCTCAGGCAGTCGGGGGTCGCTCGACCCCAGGCGGCCCTCGTCGGTGGTCGCCGATGGCTGCCGGAGGTCCTTTCGCCTCAAACGACCGCCGCCGGCGCCAGATCTGGGTCGCCGGCGGGCCTTGAGGGTCGTCAAGGTCATGCGACGGCCGGCGTCCCTCGCCTGGGTCGCGTGACCCCTCGCGGCGGTCGTGCGAGCCCAGGCGATGGCCGGTGGGTTGCGCGACCACGCTGGCCCCCCTCCGGCCGGTCGCCGTCGCCTCACAACCACGCTGCCGAGGTCTCAGCGAAGAAGATGATGAACAGTACAGACGAGGCCAAAATCGGAAAATCAAAAAAAAGATGAGGGTAGTTTCGGAAGAAATTTTTTTCACTTACTCTTGGGAGTTGTATGTCGAGAAAGCTGAAAGCCCAAGGCAGCCTAGGACGTGCCTTGGGCTTTCAGCCTTCCGAAGGCTTTCTTTTCCTCAAGGTGAGTTGCAAAACATTTACCAAACACCCAATATTTGGCTGATGGAGCTTTGGACCCCTAAAGGCCCTTGGGAAAGCTATTCCCAAACGCAGCCTGAGTCTGAAAACTTTCAAAAAATGTAATCAAATCTTAAAATTTGTCACAAAAGTGCAATTAATTCCCGAAACTTTCAAAAAGTGCAATCAAGTCCTAAAATTTGTCAAGTTGATACAATCAAGTCCTAAAACTCATTAGTATTTTTCGTTTGTTAAGTTGGACGAAGTTCATGAAATGACTTGATTGCACCAATTTGATAAATTTTAGGATTTGATTGCACTTTTTGAAAGTTTCAGGACTCAACAACACTTTCGTGATAAATTTTAGGATGTTCAATACACTTATCTCAAGTTTTTTCCATCGGTTTTCCCGCATTTTACACGCGACATCGTGGAGAACCAAAATAGCAACTTTCATTCTCAGTGTTTCCATCAGAATCACGAACCTGATCGGGTCGTGTTGATGTTATGGCACGAGATTGTCAAACTCCTGCAGAGGTGGAATGTTTTCAGCGGCAAAGAACACTAACTGAGGCACTCTCTTGGCCCCGGGATAGTAAAGGAGGGATTCGTCATGAACGTTGGGAGAGCAGCTGCAGGTGAAGAATCGCGTCGCACGCCCGTAGAATTCTCCATGTACGTCAAATTCACATTCCCCATTCATATATCACATGCATAATTCTGTGACCAGGCCTTTCATCTGCTTCCTTGTATTATAGGTAAACCCCATCCATGTTCTTGCATTGGCAGTCATATGCTGTTCTTTCTCTCATCTCCCAGAACACCCTCACAGATTTCTTTGCAGATATGCTGTTCTTCAGAGCAAGGTTACCTTGCTTGAGCTTCTGATCTTCTGCCTCCTTGTGCATCCAATTGACTCCTTGGCCAGTGTAGATCAGAAAATCCAAGTCATCTAGATCATCGTCGTGTTCTCCACATGACACAATACTAGTCGAAAGGATGATCTTTCCCCCCTTCATCAACGTAATCAGTACTGACCTGCATTTGGCGATGAAGGCCAATAGTTGCCAGCTCCACTCTGTAAATTGAACTCACCCTCCCCTTCAACTCCCAGTACAGGACCCAGTATATGTTCGCAGTGTTGATAAATATGCCTCATAAAAATTTTGGTGCTTGAAGATCAAGGCCTTTCTGTTCTATGGACTTTAGCTTCTCTTTCATGCAAGAGCTTCCCATACCAACTATGGAAAGTGCGCGATATCTCCTTCACTTGGCTTCTCCTACTTCTAGCATCAATAGCAGCACCCGAGGAGTCAAACTTTAAAGCTTCTGCAGGTTCAACTCTTCCCATCACTATCCGAAGCCCGCAGAGATGTCATTGCTGCTTCGTCCTCACTCACCCAAGTGTAAACTGTCAACTGCATTAGCCCATCTCCCCCTTTTCCCGACTGGGATTCTAAAGCATTTATTTGTGGAACAATTGCTGTGCAAGGTGATGTTGTTCAAATACGTGTGTTTGTATGTGCAAAATAAAGTAAAGTTGTTTGACAAACCTGAAATGAGTGATCCGAGTTTGACGATTGATCCGAGCCCAACGAATTCACGTTGTGTCCTTAAGACAATTTGTCCCCTCTACCGGTACCCAAAGGTTGTTGAACAATTGCCTCCCAGGATAGAACGGATCGCCTTTCCTATGAAGCGGTACTCCTTCAAAGGAAACCTTCGAACGCAACTTTGCAGAACAATCGCACAAAAAATGACAATGATGAAGAATGAGTGTGCAGCAGAATGCCATGAAAAAATGAATATGCGGAGAGACTACACCGAAATGTTCAATTCGGTTCAGTCTTAATATTCATGAAGAGTCACAAGACTTCGTTTGGTCATGTGCGAAAATAAAGAGATTCACGAGCGGTTCCCGTTCGGATAATGAACAGTAGCGAAGGCTCTCTTGAACCGGTTTTTGTTCGGAATGTAAACGTGTCTGTTCGAAAAAATAAAAAAAAATTGATAGAGAATGGACTCGAAACCGAACCGAGCCGGCCGGATGGCGGCGGTGCGCGCGGGGACCGACCTAGCTTGACGTAGGTCTTCTCTCTTCCACAAAAGTGGGGTACCCCTTGGGGCCCAAACCCATTTAAGAGGCTCCTCAAAATAAACCATCTCCCATCACCTCTTATATCCTATGTGGGACACTTTCATCCACACACTTCTCATTCAATTCTATGGGATTTGGGTGCCAAAATCCCAACAGGTGAGACATTAGACGCCTTGAGAGGTTGAGGCTCAGTTCCAACTTCAGAACTTCCCATGAACATGTAAACAGTCTTGGCTGCATCCTCCTCGTTCTGAATGCCGTCGATATTACTTGCATCAACTGCTGGTTCCAAAAAAATTTGTGGAGCAAAAGGCCCACATCCTGGCGGACAATCACAAACGGCGGAAACTTTCCGCCACTCAAACTCAGTTGTACCGACATCCCCGTCGCCATTTCCCACTGCTAATGATCCTGTTTTCCTTTCTGGAATATCCCCATCAACTGATGCAACAGTTCTCGGTTAACTAGTTCCAGCTTTCGCATTCAACCTAAAATTCAGTGTGACGTTCAAAACTAGGCAACAAAGAAGAAAGAAAGAGACTCTTAAGAGGAAAAGCGACTGAACAACCATGTGACTGGTAAGAAGAATGAAAACAGACGACGACAGAAAAACCCAAAATGAAGTCTGAAGTCAGAACTTTCTTGAGTGGAGCAAAACAAAGAATTCGCAATGAAATTCAATGGAAAGTACCGACACATCGAACCAAACAAAGAAGACAGTGGAGCAGTGGAAAGAAGATTGAACGAGGAGGAGAACGAAAATGCATATCGGACAGTGGCCGGAAAGGAAGCGATTGCCGTCTTGTTGAGAGGAACCATCGAGTCGAAAGCAAGGGATGTCATGGTGATGGCGTCCGCTGATCGGAGACGGAGAGTGAAGGCTTCGAAAGTTAATGCATGAGACAAAGAGAGAGCGTTTTTGCAGTTTGAAGCTTCGCGGCAAAATGAAATCGGTTGGAAGTTAGTTGGAGGAAGCCTAAGCTATCACTTATCAGTAGTGCATCATGTGTTGAGTATACGCATCTCAATTCATTTTGTATTTGAACTTCAAAAAAAATTGCTAGTTTTCAATTGATTTAATTTTTCCACATGTCATTGTCACGAAGTCGTCACCGTCAATGCACGATAAATCGAAGATGATCCAAAACACCAGGGCAATATGGGAATTGTATATCGTTCTAGAGTGTACTTTGTAATTAATGCGAATAATTGATAGATGAGAAGATAGAACCCCCACCTTTAAATTAAGAAGAGACCTAAAATTGTAATTAAGGGAATTTTATTATTTATTAGTAGATTAGATCCAAAAAATTTTCTCTTTTCTAAATGTTGAAATATATCATCATTTCCTATTCCTATACGAATTAAGAATTTTTTGATCATCTTTCTATGAGATTTGCTCTACTTTTCTTCTCCCGACACATTTGGCATGATGCTAGAAGTCATCAGTACGAGCCTAATTATCCCTAAAACCAATGCGCATTTTTCTATTTTGACTTACTCACCGCCGTGATCGAATGAGAATGGATAAGAGGCTCGTGGGATTGATGTGAGGGGGTAGGGATGGCTATATTTCTCGGAGCGAACTCTAGGCGAATATGAAGCGCATTTCATATAGGCCCAAGTCGTATATCCAATTGCTTCAATTTGAATTATCCGGAGGATTTCCTTCCAAATTAGTATTATTTCATAAGTAATTAAAAGTTCAAACCTTTTCTCTAACAGAAGAAAAGCTATCGCTACATGCATAAATTAATTTGGCAAAAAAGAAAAGCTACCATGTTTAACATGCATGAATATAGAACACGAAATCAAGAGCATTAGGGTGCGCATGGAATGCATTCGAATAAAAATTCTTCCTAATGCATTCTGAGCCGATTTTGCATTCCTAATAAAAATGCGTTTGTTAAAAATACTTGATTCCGAATGCATTTTTGATTCAATGAGTTTTGGCAAGAAAAGTTATAAGCTACTTTTTGTGTAGCTTCTTGATTCCGAATGCATTTTCCCTATTTTCTCACAAATTTTTTTTCGTAAAATGCATAAAAATTGAAAAATTCTAGAAAAATTCATAAAAATTTCCAGAAAATAAAAAGAGTCGATTTCGGGAAAATATGAAATTTGGTGAATTTTTTTAAAAATAAAAAATAAATAAAAAATTTCAAAACTTCACAGAATAGCTTAAAACACATGCCCACCCACTTTGAGTGAAATTTAAATTTTTGATAAAAAAATCAAAAATTTCAAAACTTCACAAAATGGCTTAAAATACATGCGTACCACCTACTTTGAGTGAAATTTAAATTTTTAAGGTGCACAAAAAAAAGAAAAATAAAAAAAAATAAAAATTCAAAACTTTACAAAATGGCTTAAAATATATGTGTGCCACTCACTTGAAATGAAATTTAAATTTTTTGAGGTGCCCAAAAAATAAAAAAAATAAAAATTTCAAAACTTCACGAATGGCTTGAATATCTGAGTAACCCATTTTGAGTAAAATTTAAATTTTTGAGGTCTTAAAAAAATTCAAAACTTCACAAAATGGCTTAGAATACCGCGCCACCTACTTTGAGTGAAATTTAAATTTTTTAGGTGCCCAAAAATATTTAAAAATCAAAAATTTCAAAACTTTACGAATGGCTTATAATACATGCCACACCCACTTTGAGTAAAATTTAAATTTTTTAGGTGCAAAAAAATCAACAAATCAAAACAGATTGCCCAAATCAATTTCTAGAGTAGAATTAGTCATATTTTACCAAATGCATTTCTCCTCCGTAAATCAATTTATTAGTAGAATTCCAAATCAATTTCTGGCAAATTTGATTTAAAACAGAATAACTTTCGCACCCTTATTACATTTGAAAATTGTAGCCCAAGCACCTTAGAAAGCGATTTACTGGTAATCGAGCATTAGCAAAATGTCATTATTGACTAAACTCTCATCCAATTCAAGGAAAACGGTCCAAACTATTCTAGCACCGATAATTTAGATAAATAAAAAACTCCGGGGTAAATCCTTTTGAAAATATAATTTCTGGGCCCTGTTTATTACAATCAACAAAAGGTATTTTTTTTTTCTCAATACTCCGATATTTGGCATGTTTCAAAAAGATAAGTTAATGCAAACTTTCTTTGATTTTCTATATAGGTAATGTCTTTTAACTATAATATTTTTATTTCCATTTTTGCATTTTGTCCTAAAAAGAAAAACGCCAAAAACCATTATTTTAATATCTGACCTAAAAACAGGAAAAAGGAAAGAGCGGGAACTTCGTCTGCACGGTTCAGTGCAACTTCCATCGACGCAGAAACCCTAGAAATCCAAATCCCCCATGCATCGTCGCTCGAATCCTCTGCTATTCTTCAATTCGTAGCGAAATCGAATCGAATCGGTCCCTCTAGCCATGCAAATCGATCCATTCGCGTCGATCGTCGAGCACTGTCTCGTCCCGCCCCCACAAGAACGGCTCCTGCGGAGCTGCCGCTTCGCCGGCGAGCCGGAACCGCCGGCGGCGGTCGTCGCCGGCGGCGGCGGCGGCGGCGATGGGGGGGTGGGGCCCCGGGAGGCCGGTGAGCCCGCGGTCGATCCCACGGGGGTTTTCATGGTCTCGCTGTCGGAGAGCGCGCGAAACGACGGGAGTAACCCTCAGGAGGACGTCTACCACACGCCGCCCGAGCATTCCGCGAGCGAAGGCGACGCGGCGGCTGTCGATTGGGGTTGCCCGGACGGCGGGAGGGCCGTCGATCTGGGGAGGGACACGGATGTGGGTTTCTCGGTGGAGCTGGAAATGACGCAGAGAGTTGATACTGAGTCTCACCTTGGCGTTTTGAACGGAGAAGCAGAAAAGACGGGAACACCTGCTTTCGGTGAGAGTTTGTGGGAGTCTCCGGCGAAGAGAATGAGATATTCAGGGAGTCCTGAAGTGGTGAAAGTTAAAACTAAAGAGATTTTGGGGGTATCATCAGCTTCGAGGGATCGCTCAATTGCTAATCCTGCCGAAAGTTTGAGAATTTTGGAGATAAAGTTGCGTTTGGAGGCTCCGGATGCTCCTTTAGGAGTAGTGACGGAGAAAATCAGGGAGAGCTTGGTGAAATCTGTGGAAAATTTGAAGAACTACGGGTTTAATTTACAGAGAGATGCTGAAATTTGCGAAGGGAGTTCGCGGAAAAGGAAGTTGAATTTGGGTGTCAAGTGTCTTAATGACGCAAGGATCATGGATTTGGAGGTTGAAGAAAGAGATGGCGGGTTGTTGTCCAGAGAGCACATGGTGAAGGATGATTCAGCAGTTAATGAAGTTGATAGAGGTACTGAGGGCACTGTGATCAATAAAGAAGTTCCTCCAATGGATAATGGACGAAGAATTGCTTGTGAAGAATCGGGACAGAAGATCGTGGAAAGACACAGCGGTTTATTTTCCAGAGAACACACACCGAAGGATAATTCAGCAATAAATGATGTCGATAGAGTTACTGAGGGCACAGTGCTTGGGAGCGAAGTTCCCCCAACTGATAATGGACAACGAGTTGCTTGCGACCAATTGGGTCAGAAGAGCATAGAAAGTTTATTGTCTGGACTGGACATGGTCAAGGGTAATTTAGCAGTTAATAAAGTCAGTAGAGGTACTGAGGGCTCAGTGATTGGTAGAGATGTTCCTGCAACTGTTAGTGGACAAAGAATTGCTTGCGAAGAAACGGGTCAGAAGAGCATAGAAAGAGACGGCGGTTTACCATCCGGAGAGGACACGGTCAAGGATAATTCTGCAGTTAACGAAGTTGCTAAAGGTTCCGAGGGCACAGTGATCGGTAGAGAATTTCCTGCAACTGATAGTGGACAAAGAGTTGCTTGCAAAGAATCGGGTGGGAAGAGCGTAGAGGACATTGAAAGTTTTAGATATACAGGTAAGACTTCTCATTTGCGTGACAAGGGCAAGAAAATTGCAGAAAATGAAAGAAACAGAATGAGGAATGGGGAAATGCATGGAACTGAAGTTTGCAACAACTGTGAAGGGCAGATATCTAGAAACACAAGTGCGGACGTCGAAAGTTTTCAGGGTGTTGGTGTAGATAATAATGCTGCTGGTTCTTCTCAGGATGCTCGAGGAGT
The DNA here is from genome assembly GCF_021117445.2 of Syzygium oleosum. Lineage (NCBI taxonomy): Eukaryota > Viridiplantae > Streptophyta > Magnoliopsida > Myrtales > Myrtaceae > Syzygium > Syzygium oleosum. The sequence goes on along the minus strand of NW_026607516.1, from coordinate 836,232 downwards.
GAGGAAATTGCCATCATCGATTCAGGGACAATCGAAAGAAAAGGATGCGGAGTTGCAACCACAGCTGCCTGCTTGTTTCCCTTCAACAGAGAAGGATGTGAATTTTTTGGATCTTTTGAATATGATCGTGGGAACTCATGGAGATCCTAGCCTTGAAAATATAAATATTGTGGATATTGTGAAGAGTTGTGGCGTTACTTTTCCCATACCACGGTGGTCACAAGAAGGGGAGAATAGAACAGAAGAAAAAGATCGAGGATGAATAGTTTGGATGGTAGTTTTGGGATTTTTGCACTGCTGTTCCATGGTGATTCGACTGTTTAGAGGACATTGGCTGTGGTCCGATGCAGTAGATTTGATCCAATGACTTTCTTTCGGCAAATAATTGATTTGAGGTCGAAGCTACTGTTTTGGGAACTAAATTGAACCTTCTGAACCTGGAAAGATGAAGATACAGATTGCTAGACCTGGGAATTTGATGCGAGTTAATCCGGTAGAATAGATGCTGCTCACAGGAACAACTTCTCTACAAGAGGACTGCCAGATTATGTATAGACAGCTTCTGTATGTATGGGTTTTTCTGTTTTCGCAAAAGAATGCAGAATGTATAGCGGCTTTGTCAATACAGAAAGTTCAGACTATTGAGATTATTGTGCTTTGAGCTTGACTTCGATACTCGTTGCCTCCTTTAAGGTGCTTTAAGCAACGGAATTAGTGTACTAGATACATTGCTGACATTTCATGTGCCCAACCTTGACATGCCCATCATAGAGAACTTGACCCTTAAGACTTAAGAGCATTGACAATTTCATCACCCATGAACCTGCAATCAGAAGGTGTTCAAGATCATGACAACCTCTGTAGCTGGTATTTGTTCCATCATAACGGTTGAGACATTGGCTTGTACTTTTTATTAATCATGGAAACATACTTTATAAAACTGAAAACCTCGCTTAGTTTCCATAGATATGTTGCTATAACACCACAGAAGTGTCCTCGTGGCAAATTTCTCGCTTGCTAAAAGAACAGTGATGAGATAACTCTAAAAAAAAGGGAGATGAAGGACCCTGGTGTTGATTTTGCAGTCAGCTATCCAAGAACCTGTAAACTCCCAACTTCTGAAAAGAAACCCGCGACTAAAGCCAATGATCATTCTGCTGCTTGGTTTTCTTCAATTAGCATGATGGTTAAGGCTAATAACTGAAAGATTGTGCAACAAAGTAACTGAGGTATAAAAGATATCCAGGAATTATCAGTCATCACCATTTGCATCCTGAGGTATACGCTGCCACCTATCATCTTTCCTATACAAAAGTGCACCTCTGTTCATCCCCTCAATATACCAAGTTAAAAGGAGATGGTGACGAAAAACAACCTTAAAACCTCATGAAAGATTTATCCTTTTGTTCAACAAGCATGACCAAAGAAGCCACTCTAGCCAAAAGGGTATCTATGTAAGGCCCTAATGCTTCAATGACGCCACATCATCAGGGATAAACAAGCTGTGGGTACAGTGAGCTACTGCTAGTGCTCGCCTGCTGGGAGACAAAGCTCATGGCCGGATGGAGGAGCTCTGCTTGCGGGAATGAGCTGTTCGATGGCACATCGAGCAGCAGATCCTGCTCAGAGTTATCATCAGCAACATGTAAAGAATCTAGCAAAAGAGCACCACCATCAGGAGGCACTGCGAATAGGCTTCTTGGACTGAAGCAAGATCCATCACTCTCTACGGTTTCCTTGTTTTTGGAGCTTCCTCCCACAATTAATCTTCTGGGGCTCTTCATTTTTGCATTTACTTCTGAAATACAGAAAATCTTGTGAGAATGCCAAACATCATATATCAATTTAGTAATTCAAGAAGCAGTGCTGATCAGTTTTCTCTGAGGTACAACAGGATAGTCACCTATAAGATCACAAGTTCTCATGGTTGATACATGTCTACGATTGGGCAAATACTTACAGAAATTGATACACAAGGATTAATTAATGGGGCATGATTCACATTCTACTGCCAAAGCTACTTCTGGATAAACTTTATGTCCTTGGGCTTCTGTTAGCTTATCATTCTACTGCCATTTGACAGTAATTTTTCCATTAGCTTCAGTTGAGTCCCTCTTCTTGCAGCACAACAATACTTCGGAAAACTAAAGCTTTCCAGTTCTGTGACAGAATTTGGAAGAACTAGGAAATTCCCTCTATCTAATTAAGCACACAAGTGCCAGAAGATGAGGAAAACCTGTATACTTCTGTTTCTGAATGTCATGTATTCCCTTTCCTTTGATTAAATTAGTAGATACAGTCTCATGACCTCCTTGAGAGCCAGGGTTTCCAGAACCACTCTTGAGTTTCTGCAGCAAGATCATAGTTAGCATGCTATTATTATGCACAATTTCCACATTTATGAGCAACAAAACGTAAGTTTCATCATACCTTGACTTGGTGGTAATGTTCAACCCATTTGTGCTTCATCGAGTTGGACAGCACGAGCCTCCTTAGAGTCCTGTAGTCTTCATCTTTTGCCACAGACAATGAGTTATCAAATAACCCTTCAGCCAGCAGATGCTGAAAAGAAGATAAGTTCTCAAGGAATGCAGCACCATCAAACATGCTTCTGAGGCTGCACGTGCAAGCAAAGACATGTTAATAAGAGCACCTGCATGAAAGAATGAAAGCCAGAAGCGATCACCTGTCACAAAAATTGTTGTGTCCTTGACTGCCCTTTAGCAATCACAATTCGACACATTCCATTGTTTGTGTTTCTTTTTCTTATGTTTTTGGCCAGATATCTTTGTGATACCTTAGCACAACAAAAAATTTACGGGAAACTGAGTGAGAAGAATGCTAACCTATCTGGAAAGTTTGCTCTATCAACCTGAGGCAGATATCTCAATAGCTGTTGTTGCTCTTCATAAGTCAAATGTCTGACAAACTGATCAAAGTTTAACACATCCTACACCAATCATAAGAAGACAGGATGAGCATATAATGAATGTGAATTTCTTCAAATAGAGTCAACCAATCTGCACAAAGGACCAAGATTAGGTTCATCATCTGTTCACCACCAAGCCAAAATGGATATGTAGCAACCTAAAGTTTAGGCCATCCGCTATCTATTCAGTAATATCCCGTGGTAGTTCTTCACAATGAGGATCTCATTACAAACCTGTGGAACATACGCGAGGTACTGCATCTATGATCCAAAGACGCGTAGTAACTTACGTAATGGGTTGGATATAATAGTCTGATGGATACAAGAAAGAGCTACAAAACTGTGCAAAAATTTCCATGGTGCTTCTATGAGAAAGCAGTATCATATCACTTACTCTAAGCTCGATAGAAAGTAGTGGAGAACTTCGAGTTCCTAACATGCGCAGCTTTTCATGCTGGGACTTGTCCCTGCAATGCAACAATAAACAAAATGTTAAGAATGGATCTTCACTTATTTTGTCCCCCTTCTAGACCATCTTTCACCTAACAGACAATTTTCTGGTACGGAGCATGCATTATTACATTACTTGTATGAAAGAAGCAGTACACAAAATTTAATGACTCCTACACTCCTTTATTTATTCCTAGAGAGATCAACTGCTCCTTGTGCCCGAAGGCTTTAAAATTTCTAAAAGTGAGTTTAACAAAGGATGCCAACAAAATCATCATTTGATCCTCCACTTTTATGATTGAAAATGAATTAAGTTACCTCTTGAGCTGCCCTTGTTCCTTCCCTTGCCCAAAAGGACTCTCTAAAGTCTGTGCTTTTGAACTTGGAAGATTTACACACTTGTTGTTATGTACAGGAATGGTCAGAGGATGAGAATGTACATCATTTACTTTCAACTGCTTGTTATCAACTGAAAGAGAGCTAGCTTCAGATTCTTCTTCTCGAGCTATTGAACTCGGATGTCTGATGAGGACCGATCCATGTCCAATCTCAACAGAAACCATTGGAGTTTCACTCTCTAAAAGCAAATCCTCTTCAGAAGATCCAGATAAACACGAAGACTGTTGTTCATGTAATATAGTGTATAGATCTCTGGTGAGCTTCTCAACTGCGGATGGCTTTGGACGATTCACACACGTCCTCTTCTTGGAAGGCACCAGCGAATCCCACACAACTGATTGAGCTGGACCTATTAAATTGAGTGGCACATATGATTAGTATCACTCAGCTAACTGAAGAGAGGTGTCAATCTTCATTCTCAATACTGCCCATTATTTGCATTACACAGAATAAAGACATCTATTCTATCTGTCAATCCTTTCACCGAGAATAAAAAGGACCTCGGTCCAATTGAATTTGAATTGCAACAAATTGAGCACAAGAGAAGGAGAAGACTAGCTTTCATTCGAAAGTTCAACCTGTCAAATCACTGGCATCTGCACTGCCAAACTGTGCACAGCTTTCAGAGTTTGAAAGAGCCGATCCAGAACTAGACCAGTTACTAGTATCATCATCTGCAAACTTATGGAAACTCTGGCTATATTCATGTGAATTTCCTCCTACAGTCATATTTTCGCTATCATACTTTCGCTTAAGCACCTTCACTTCCTTCTTTTTGTTCACGGACACGCTCTTTGTTCTGGCAACTCTGTGGTCTTCATAGTTTTCGGAATCGGCTCGAGAATGGAGAGGGGTATAATTGGCCAGTGTCCCTTTTGTCCTCCATCGAGAACCACAAGCATTACACAGTACTGGCTTCTCCGGAGGTCCATTTCGCCAAAGAGGTGTGCCTATTGCGACATTTAGATATCATGAGAACTCCAAAACAGTATATGTCCCCACAAAGAACAAGCGAATGCACAGTGCTAGTGTACTTGGAGGATTGTTGTTCGAGGACTGGAAATGCTTCTGTGTATACAAGATGATGAGAAGTGCCCAACAATTCAAATCGAACGAAATGAGACTTTTCATGTCAGTAATCATTAGCAAAGTGTTCAAGTGGAAAGTCGAAAGGGCAATAGTATCTGTCTATTCTACAATCATAATTCTGATGTCCACTCCAGATTACTTAAAAAGCACAATAACATTTAACATATACTAGGCAAAGCAAGAGTTGTCATTCAATGTGGCATGCAGTACCCTAAAACGTGATAAATGCTCTTATAGTGTGATTAAACACACAGGCAAGCAGAAGAGCGTGCAGAAATGGCCCTCATAGAGCATTATAGAGATTAATAATAGTGGATAGAACAAAAGAGCGACTCGAGATGCCTCCAACTTGAGCTCCATGGACTTTTCCGGGCAAATTGTCATAGCTCAAGAAAACCATAAATTAGCTGAATGAAACAAATATGTTCCCAGTATTCTGAAAGGGTGAATCTGCATTGACCCTACAAGCTTGTTGCTCAATGGGAGCTATGACAACTGAACCCACCGAGGTATCAAGAGAGAAGATTTGTACAAACTCCAGGAATAGGCTGTTTGAGAGGCACTTAATAGTATGATACAGGACGGATACATTGTGATGGTATCCCGAGTAGAGATTAACAAGGAATCAGTATTACATTGTCAGATAACTTCCAATAATATGGAGATCACCTCATTTGCTTGTCACAAATTCCAACCAATTAAATCAGGACACTATAATTATATCTTGATGGGGCTAAGAGTGAGGTTAGTGGCCACTTGCACAAGTTGAACAGGACGGAGCAAATGGCCCTTGGGCAAGACATCTTGGATTAAGTCATGGAGAGAATGAGTTAATCCGGAAGGCCCAGATCAAACATCAATAGAGAGTCCAAAGTGATTTTAGCAGAAAATTCTGTTTGAAGGTAAACTCATTAGGATTCAACTTTATTTCAGTTAATTAATAAGTGTACTGAGACTTCTGCAGATCCTCAACAACTTTGGGTTGGGTATTGCATCACTAATTGATCACACAATCTGCAACTGCTCATACCATTCAAGAGACCCGAATAAAATCATGGAAGTTTCAACAGATACACGGATTTAGATTAAGGAAATGGCATAGTCAAACTCAAATTAATGTAATCATCAAAATTTAACAACAACATCTGTTTCTTTTCCTCATTTGCCCAAATCATATCCAAACAGAACCGCACAAGCAACACCAAATATCAATCTGATAATGTCTGAACAAGGGTATGCTCTTTTTTTTCCCTTAACTATTTAGCTGATGTATCCATACAAACATACTTTTTGCATATGCAGAATCAAGACAAGAGCAACCCACTTTTTGTTTTCCCCCAAAGATATAATTAAGACACTAAAAATTGGAGAAACAAGAACTCACTTGTAACTCCACAGTGATAGCAAGGCCCCTGCTTAACCATCTCTCTCTCTATCTTAATCTCAACGAAAATCGAAAAATTCAAAGAAAACTCAAAAAAAAAACAGTAGCGAGACCAATTTATTGACAGAAAAATCGCAAAAAAAAAACTGATTAACCCTCCTCAGCCCCTTGTAACGCATATACAGCTCGAGCAATTCGGGGGGGGGTTGGTCAAAGCAAGAACATCCAAGCAGAAGAGAAAGAATTTGCAGAGGAGTGGAGAAGCCCAGAGAGAGAGAGAGAGAGAGAGAGAGAGAGGGTCCTGAAAGTTCCTTATGTATATTGGGTGTGGGGGGGTGCAGAAATTATAATCAAAACCCAAAGAAAAGCACCCAGGAGAGGAAGAAAAATAATGAGGAGGAAAGTCAAGGACGAGTGAAGGAGATTGAGATGTGCGTATAGAGAGCTGGGAATCCCCCGTATATAATTCAATGGTGAAGGAATCTAATTAATGGGTGTGGAAAAGGGGGGGTGAAATAGGAAGAAGAAAGAGAGAGAGAGAGTGGGGCGTTTCTCTATGTGTACATGGCCAATGGCCATCACCCTCTCCTTCCTTTCCCAATTCTTTTAAACATATATAATATATATAATATTAATACCACCATCATTTTGCTCTAAACTAATTTTTTAATCATTAAAAATCTCAAACCGGTAGGCCTACGATGAATTTATCCCAAATTAATTTTTTTTACTACCAAAAATCCTAAATCGGTATATTTGTGACAAATTTACCCTCCGTTGAATTGGATTGATATCACGAAAAACCACAAACCAATACACCTGTGACAAACGGAGGGTAAATCTCAAACTAGTACACCGCGTGTCGTTCAACTCAGAAATTTGACGGTAAAATTTAACGGAAACTGACAGAGGGTAAAATTGTCGTACGTGTACCGATTTGGAGTTTTTGGTGATTAAAAAAATTATTTTGGAGTAAATTCAATTTAGAGTTTTTCGTGGTATTAACCATGTTTTTTTCTCGAGCTTCTTTTGCCTTTTTCGTTTTCTTGATTTCTAGTGGGAAAATGACACAAACAATCCCTGAATTTTGACTCGATATGCAATTTGGTCCCTGAACTTTTAATTAGTTCAATGTAGTACTTGAACTTTGACCCAATGTTCAATGTGGTCCCTAAAATTTCAATTTGTTCAATGTGGTCTCTGAACTTTTGGTATATGTTTAATATAGTTCATGGATTATATTGTACATTTTCATATAGTTCATGGACTATATTGAACATGTACCAAAAGTTCAGGGATGATATTGAACAAATTAAAAGTTTAGGGACCACATTGAATATTGGGTCAAAGTTGAGGGACTATATTGAACAAATTAAAAGTTCAGGGACCAAATTGCACATTGAACCAAAATTCATAGATTGTTTGTGTCATTATCCCATTTGTAATTTGAGTTAAGATAGGGGAAAGAAAACCCCAAAAAGTTTGAGCGGATGGGATTTAATTAACTTGCCCACCGAATCCATTTGAATGTAAACCCGACGGACCGATACTAGATAAGTGCGATCGAATCGTGCACGGGGGTAATCCGATATGGCTTTTATCGGGTACCGACTACAATCAGATTGCGAACATTACTCTTTCGTTACATTTTCACGCCTGTCGTAGGGACGTGACTTGCGGTAATCACAGACGATGGATGCGGTGAAATTCAGTGGCGGAGCAACGGGAAAGTAAAAAAACAAAGAAAAGTGCCATGTGTTAGTTGGCTCTTTCGTGTCTCTAAATCTCTCTTTTAAGGAAAAGTGAGCGACTTTCTAATTCGTATGACACCACGCAATCTCGACATATATCGAATCAGATCGCTCGATCAAATTGACTAAGGTAATAAAAAATAACAATTGGGCATGGTTTAATTTTTGCCTTTTTTTCTAGTGTCGTTTTTTTTTCATTGGTCGTGCTCTCTCATCAAATCCGTGAACCTTAGCGCCTAAGCATACTAACAGGTCAAAGGGTAATTCGGTAAAGAAAAAATATTCGAAAGAAAAGAATGTAGATTTGGACTATTATTTATTATTTACTTTTCTTCTTCTTCTTGCTGTGGATTATTCTGAACACGTTTTGCAGAAAAATTTGTTAATCTAAAAGAAAATGTTTACAGAAAGAGGAACTCTTATTTTGTCCCGGGATATTACCAACAAAAACCACGAACTGGTACACCTGTGATAAATTTTACCCAAAACTAATTTTTTGATCACCAAAAACCCCATACCGGTACATTTGTGACGAATTTACCCTCCGTTAGTTTCCGTTAAATGAGATTGATACCACGAAAAATTACAAATAGGTACACTTATGACAAACGGAGGGTAATACTTGAAACTTGTACACCCGTCAATTGTCACGTGTCATCAAACTTAGCAATTTGATTGTAAAATTTAAGAGAAAGAAGAATGTCATATTCAAATTGTGTTGATTTCGTTTTCATGGATTTTTCTAGTAACCTTTATTATGCGATAATGTATTATATGAATATATTAAAATGTATAAATTTTCGGTATATTTCTTTATTGGTACAAGACGGGAACGAGCAACCAATCCTAGCAACCTCTTTAGACGTTAGCGTCTCACGGCTCATTACTGAATGTTCCGTTTGAATCATAGTTTATTTGAATCACCCGCAACCCAAAAGGTTGAAAATTGTCAAGTCCGTCGCTGTAAGTAAGATGTCACGAAATCCATCAAAATAAGACATATCGTAATGTGAATCGAACCAATGATCTCACGAAAACCGGGCAATCCCTTGATCGCTCCACCAAACTATCTCGGTGGTGTTTAGACCTCCTCCCATACGACTTTCTCAACAATGGCATACCAAAAGAATATTATTATAAGGGCAAGAAGAGGGACACAGGACAAGCAAGACCCGTTATACATAGTGGGGGTATCTCGTGGATTTGACCAATACACGCCACGTGGCACGTCGACGGCTTCCCACCTCGTGAGAAAAATAAATTTTGGTCCAACCCTCATCTTCTTGTAAAGGGACTTTTACTTGGGCCCATAATTTGGTATCTCGTTTTGATAATATGAAATTATACGAGTTTCCAACACCTCGATAAGGCTGGGATATGCCTCCTTCAACGATATTTGCACCATATCTTTTTTTTTTCCTTTTTTTTTTCGTGGGGGCATCAGTATTTTCACAATATTAAAAAGTCGAAATTTTCGCGACGGTCATGAAACCATAATGATGACATCTATAAAAGAGCAGCTACGCTAGTCCCTTTCCCGGCTTTTCGATTGAAAGGGATAATTGCACAAAATGTCCCTAAATGTTGGCTCGATGTATAATATGGTCCTTGAACTTTAGTTTGGTCGGATGTGCAATGAGATCCCGGAACTTTTAATTTGTGTATCCTTGAAACTTATGATAAACGTTCAATCTAATATTTGGATTATCATATCCCTATTATCGATCCAGTTACAAGATTATCTAATCCATGGACTAGATTGAACACGTACTAAAAGTTCATAGACCACATAAAATAAATTAAAAATTCGGGGACGACATTGCACATTAAACTAAAATTCAGGATCCACATTGAACGAATTAAAAGTCAAAAGACCACATTGCACATCGAGCCAAAATTCAAGGACCATTTGCATCGTTTTCCCAAGACGAAAAGATGGTTCTGTCCAAAGTAAGTAAGAGCCTATTGTTCCCCCCAACTCATATCTAAACGAAATTCGAACAAATTAAAAACTTGGGAATCACATTGCATATAGACCCAAAATTCGGGGACCGTTCCGTTTTCTCTCCAAGTTATGCAAGAACCTATCGTTGACCCCCCCAATTCACATCTCAATCGAAATTGATAAAGTTAAGCATTTTGGAAGGTGAGGATGTAATTGGCTTTTTCTTGGGGTTCGATGCCGTGCACCAAAGGTTGGCAAGTTTGACCAAACTGGGTCGTGGGCGTGGCCAGTGGACATGCCTCCTCTCTCTCTCCTCACCCTCAGCGCGTCATTCTCCAGCGTCGTCATGTACAGCACGAATCACATAATGTCGAGATCTACTAAAAGTAAAGCTATTGGCGGGGAAAAGTTCCCACCCCATTGAAGACCCAGTCACAAAAAAAACAAAAGAAATACATATTATTAGTAAAAAAATAAATGATTCAAACACTATTTTCTGAAAATGATCGCTTGTATCACATAAAATAATTAACCAATTCACTTTCGATGCTAATTTATGTTTAAACACTTCTGTCGATGACGAAAATACTGTTCTTTCTTTGAATTTTGGGAGCGATGCAAGCAATCGTTTTAAGGAAAACATGGTGCATTGATTTCGCGGAAACTGAATGATATGGAAATTATTTTTCCCTCAAAATAATGATTAAGATCATTTGAAATAATTAGTCAATAAAAAATATTTTCATTATAGATAATTTATCTCTTTAAATTCTTGCCGATGATGAAAATATTTTTAGTTCGTTTATTTTTGTAAACGATAGGAACTATCATTTTTAGGAAAACGTTTTTCAAATCTTGTATTTTCCACGAAATAAACGCATCCAGATTGTTCTATTTCTCTAGATTAAATTGCTTATTAAAATAACATAAACATCAATTGGGCATGACCGAAAATTGGTACGGCGTTAACTCATGAAAGTTCTTGGCATTGGGATGTCGAAATAATGTTCAACCGAGAGGATTGCAGGCGAAGTTGAACTTTACAATTGTCCTTTTTGAATGAAATAAAGAAGAGTGTATAAGTCAAGTCCATACTTTTACGGACATATCCTCGCAGTAAGTTCGTGAAATATGAAAATCAATCACCAAAAAAATGTCATCCCAATCTCATTGCTCGGCTTTCGACTAAAAAAAAAATCTCATTGCTCGACCATACTAAGCCTCTCATTTTTCTATATTTAGAGCAAATATATTCACGTGAAAATGATACAAATTGAGAGTACAACGGGTTAAAAAACACGTAATTCATGTCGCGATTGCTAATTTAGCAGAGAGACTCGTATTCCATCCTAATATACGGAATTTCCCACAAATCATTTAACCTATGATTTGAAACAAAAAATGGTCTGGCTGGCTACTGACCGGCCAGGTTAGGCCGGGAAAAGAGGTATTCCTGCTTTTCAATTTTTATTTCCAAAGTACCTCTATCGAACCTTTTCTTTATGTATGTGGGATTGCTTATACTTTAGTTTACCGAAGACATCGACATATTATACATTTCAACTCGGTACAAACAAAATAATTTTTCTAAAAATTAAAAGTAATCAGAAATATTGTGAAAATTCCATATTATATATACATTCTTACATATATATATTATAATTGGGAGAACCCAAGTACTGACTTTCGGATCCGGGATCCAATTTATAGACGTTTGAATATTGAATCATGAGCAAAGCACTGACCATACCATTAGGATCTCTCTTTGCACTTTTGGTTTATTTTTTATTCTATTTTCTTAACAATTTATCTAGTCACTTCAAATTCCAATCCAGCCCACGTTCGAATTCTCTTATTGTTCATGACGAAACCCATCTGGATGGGTAAATCCCCCGATTCTAGTCCAGTTGAACGAAGGAAATTGTCCAAAAAGTTTTAAATTTATTGTACGGGGGTCGCTAATCCAATTATAAATTGTTCAATTGTGTCAATTTAGTTACACATATTTTAATAATTTGTCAATTTAGTCCTAAACATTAAAACTGTGTCAATTTAGTTTGAAACATTTTGAAGAATTGCCAATTTAGTCCCAAACATTTTTTATAATTTGTCAATTCAGTCATTTCGGTCAATTTTGGTCGATGGCCGGCGGCCGGCCGGGGTCCACTTCAACGATTTTCTACCATAATTGTCCGAAAGAACTAAGTTGGCATATCATCAAAAGATCTAGAACTAAATTGGCAATTTTTCTAAAGGTTTAGGAATAAATTCACATAATCAAAAAATTTAAGATTGAATTAGTCGCCGGCCGAATAGCAGGGCCAGGACCTTTCGGATAATTATTCCCGTCAAAGAGAGTATACTCTTTTAGGGTTTTACCTAATATATATTCTGTTCAACAGATAAACTCTAAGATTTGGTGCTGTCTCCTCTTTTGCGCTGATAAGCCTCATGATTCTCGAACAGATAATCTCTAATTAATCTTACAACCGATCCGGTGATTACAGTTGAGACTTATCGTTCAAGCATTCCTACGAAAACACGACAATCTCCTATGCAATATATACCTACATATTATATAGATAGATATAAAGAAGCGTATATTTGCAAATATTCATTAAGTTAATCGTTCTCTGCTTGCTAAAACCTCCGCTGACACTGCTGCTGCTGCTGCTGCTTCCCTTTGAGATCATCATCCTCTCCAAATCAGAAAAGAAGAAAAGAGGTTCTCTCGTGCTGCGAAAATCCGCGGAGATGGACGGGGACGTGCTCATCGACTACGCAGTGAGCCAACGGAGAACCGCACAAGATGGTGGCAGTAGCTCCGATGGTCCTGGCAATGGCGTCTGGTTCTCGCTGCACTTCGAGCTTCAACTAATTACTCGAAGCCCCGTCTACACCATCGAAGATGCGGGCGATGTCGCTTTTGACGAGTACGATCGTCATTCCATCCAGACAACCGTCGATGGACTCCTCAGCTCCCAGCTTCTAGATGTGGATTCCGAGGTAATAAGAGTACGTTAAATTCAATCTAGTAACACTTGACCGTACTGAACACGTCGCGGGTTTGAGATTCCATGTTCTTTAGTAACCCGTTAAAAAACTTCCGAGATAGGAAGCTGTTTGTGCAATCACCGAGATAATCCGGACACAAACGACCTTTGTATCTTCGCATTAGGTTGAACAGTCTGTAGCACAACCTTTGAATCGACATGAATTTCTCGTACCATGCACGCACAGGTAATATCGCTTGCTTTGTTGAGCATTGGAGTGCCGAATGACTGCCAAGTGCCTATCATCGACGGGATACGCGAGAAGGCTAATTTCATGTACAACGATCCTACCAATGCCGGGCATAACCTCCTACACATGGAAGTGTCGATCCGTATGGACGCCATTGAGACAAGAACGACCCCACTTCCAGACATCGAAATCGAACGGGTCAATCTAGCTACGACAGAATCGTTGATAGAAGCATTAGAGAGGGTCACAATAGACTCCGAAGCATCGACGAGCCAATGTGCCATCTGCATGGAGGAGATTCTGCAAGGGACGCAAGCCAACAGGATGCCTTGCTCACACATTTATCACGAGGGATGCATCAGAGAGTGGCTAGGCGGGAGCCATACCTGCCCGTTGTGCCGATTTCCCATGCCCTCGACGAATACAAGGTCGAACCAACATTGAATTTCACTTGAATCTCCCCATCTAACTTCTTGAGATGGGGATTTATATGTTGGTACAGTTTGCTTAAATCTAGTGAACAAGATTTCTCGGTTTATTGTCTGCTTGCGGTCTGCTTGCGGCGATTATCCACGTAATGTGATAGAGACAAGATGTTAGCTCAGCCCATCTTAATGCATACAATGGAATAGAACCGGTCACACACTTCTCTGGCCAACTCAATAATTGGCGACATAGGAATTATGATGTAGATAGATTCCACTTGAGAAATAAAACAGATTAATAGTAGAAAGTCATCTAGAAACAACAGTATTATAAAATTTACTTGGACAAAACCCTAAACAGACATCTAGAGTGAGTAGAAGATTAGAAGTACTTCTACAAATAAAGGGTAAGAGCCAAACAATACTATCTCATATGCAACGGATAGACCGAGCAAAGTATAGGATCATAGTCGAGACTAGAACCCTGTTTCTCACTTGGGCAGGCAGAATCTCAATGCAGGAATCTCGCACACCTCATTCATTGCAAGTTAAACTTGCATATTTATTCATTCACCTTAGACTTATCAGTAAGCAGTAGAAAATGTGCGACGACATGCCAAAACAGATTAAAAAAGACTTGCGGGGCACGACACCGAAGAACAAGGTCAGATTGTGATTGTATATACAAAAAGGGGGGGAAAACACGACACCCACGCAGAAACTATCAAACATCGTTCAGTCCAAATTTTCATAGAAGAAAGCACGGAGTACGAGATGGATCTTCGCCACGATCAGCCCACGACCACTTCAGTTTCTCTTCTTCTTCTTCTTCTCATTCTTCTCAGCAGAGTTCTTTAACTGCACAAACCAAATTATCATGACCAAGAGTTTAACTTCAAAGGACTCAGGAGAACATCACATCTCTTCACCTGATTGATTGAGGAAAACTAAACAAGCCTTCATTTTCATTACTTACCATGACGATAAGGATTCGGACAAAAACAGCCACAAAATCAGTGAAGAGGTTTAACGCGTGCCTCACATAGTCCATATCACCATGGTGTGCTTGCTCGATTATCTCTTGAGTGTCCACTACCACATAGCCAATGAACACTAAAAGCCCAAAGTATATCTGCAATATTGAAGAGATCAATTAGCCGTCTATGCACGATTCAGAAAAATGGAGAACAGGACCATGCCATTGCTCACCTCAAACTTAAAGATGGCTGCAGATCCACCAAAGATAGCAGAGGCAAATTGCAACCACATGAGCATGGAAAGTCCAGAAGAAAGCAAGCCACCAAGATATAGGTACTCCCTCCTCCTAGCCAACATGGCTGCGCCTGAGAAACAAGCGAAGGCCACCGCAGATCCCACAAATGCACTTATCAGAATGCTGCACCAAGACACAGAATACTAGTCAGGGCACATGCAAAAGTAGTTTATACAAGCGGTGCCATGGGAGCACATAAAATTCGATGCATCAGCACTAAGAAGAGTCGACAGTTGCAAGGAAGAAAAGAGATGAGATATATACCTCGGGTCAATTCTGATGGCCGTTTCGATGAGAGGACCAACACATGCTCCTTCAAAGAGAGATGCCGCCATGAGCAGGCCAAACCTCTTTTGCTGTTCGCCAGAAGATACAAAAACGATTCAATTCTCAAATTCTCACAAATTGCCATTCCCATAGTAACAAGAGGTCAAAAGAAGTAATTAGATACCACATATCACCTAACATATCACTTTTGAGCGTACCTCTTCATATGGAGGAGTAGAAAGTAGCCATACAATGCTTCCGATGCAAGCAAATGTCGTGAGAAGCCCGCCAATGTTCAACAACAGATGCAGGTAAGCACCAGTAGCCGAAGCGATCAAGGCACAACATAAGGACAGATAAACCTGACAATTTGCAACGCATATGAGACATACGTCATCATCATGTTACTAAATAAAATCAACTGAAAGAAGAAAGCCGCCATAGATGGTTTTCGCTCAAGAATTCAATAGGCCAAAGGGTACACAATCCCTCAAAGCAAATAGATCAAATACGTTCCAAAAGCGGGCCGGGTCCAACAACTGATCATCTAAAACATAACTAGTCGACGGACATGTCTCCCTGGGACAAAGAAGTCCACAAATTTGCCTCCTAAGTTTCCAGAAATGTTAGAAAAAGCAAACTCATCCCACTGTTCACCGCATTAATTTCGGCTAATGCCCACCGCCAAAAAAACCCAGAAGATCAATTCAACTCAGAGAATCAATCAAGCTAAAGAGTCTCTGCAGCCAATTAACTATCTCTAACAATCCGATCGGCAGCAAAATCTCCAGCAATCTCATACACCGACCCGACAAAACCCTAGCTTCCTCCGGAGGAGGTCAGCAACAACGGGACCCCATCCCTCGGAGCAAAACCACCGCAAACGAACACCAAAACAAGCGATTTGCACACCGTTAGACACAGGACGAAGCAGAGATTACGGCAAGGAAAACCTCACCCGCTTGAGGTGAGACTGGACGGCGGGCGATATCTGGCGGAAGTTGTTGAGGGAATCGTAGCTCCAACCCTTGCGGTTGCTCGATTGGAAGAAGGAACCGAACGCGTCCATGGCGAATTCGATGCTTGCGAGGAGGATCGAGAGCGAGAGAGACGAACTTTTGCAGGCGTGATCGAGAAGGTCTTCAACCAAAACTGTGTGGATCGAATTGGGGGCTCGCGGTTTTGGTTTTATACGCGGATTTCAATTTCTTTTGGGGTAGGAGCTAGAGGGTTCGGGACTTTTCGGGTCCGAATTACGCTTATGCCCTTCGGGGTCTCGGGGCCGGGTTGAGCTTGACCCGGATCCGATTGACCGTGTGAGCGGTAAGTGATAGAGTTCAATTTGGCTTTCGCATTGTTTGGTTGGTCATTGAGTTTCAATTAAAATAAAGGAATAAGTGCATTCAAAGTCCTAAAACTTATCGTGAAAGTGCAATTGAGTCCTAAAACTTTCATAATGTGTAATTAAGTCCTAAAACTTGTTGGGAAAGTGCAATTGAGTCCTAAAACTTTCAAAAAGTGCAAACAAGTCTTAAAACTTATCGCGAAAGTGCAAACAAGTCCTAAAACTTGCAAATTGGTTCAATCAAGTCTTTTCATTGATTGCACTTTTTGAAAGTTTTAAGACTTGATTGCACATTTGTGATAAGTTTTAGGACTTGATTGCACTTTCGTGATAAGTGTTAGGACTTGATTGTACTTTTTAAAAGTTTTATAACTTGATTACATTTTCGTGACAATTTTTAGGACTTGATCGCATTTTTTGAAAGTTTTAGGATTCAACTGCACTTTCCTAACAAGTTTTAGGACTTCTAGTGCACTTATCCTTGAAATAAAAGAGAAGCTTAGTCCGCAATTTTCAACCGCATAAAAAAAAGCAATGTGATTAGTCTTTGCAAAATTAAATACGTAAAAAAGAGTGTAAGAAAAGTTCATCACGGTACATTAGGACAGTCCACGTTTAAATGGGCCCGAGTTCTTTACATTGATTTTTAGATTAACATTTTCAATGGATAATCTTTGCAAAATATGGTTCACGTTAAATGTTATTAGTCTTTGCAAACTTAAATACATAAAATTACAAATGTAGGCACTTTTTATGAATATAATATTCGTAAAATAAACGAAATATCTATCAATATTATATAAAAGTAGGAGGTGGTCTTTTGTTTTATATGATAGAATAGTTAGTGTAGAAAATAAACAATTGATATAGTGACAATTTAATAAGACTCGGTACAATAACGAGATTGGGAAAGAGAAAAGAAAAACCCAACTATTCGCTTCTTGAAGAGACTTATCACAAAATGAAAAAAAAAAGTAATTTGTGTACCTGCCTCACTTAGCCAAATAAATTCATCTTTTTTAGACTGCAAACATGTTATGGAAAAAACTTTCATGGTGTACGGTGTCAATAACGAAGAAATAAATAGATGATGATTTCGTGATGATTAAATCGAGATACCAAACAGCGAGAAACTCGACAATTTCATAAAATTATTGGGATACTTTAGGGTTAATATGTTCCAATTTAAGTACACTGAATTTATTTTTTTTTGGGGGTGGGGGATGGCAACCGTCCAGTCGGTGTAGTTGACCCAACTAGTTGAACCCGATTTGCGAATACGGGTCAAGAATGACCGAATGGAAAGCTCCAGATAATCAGGGGGCATAAAGGGAAATAGGGAACTGCAGAAACCTGGAAATTTCGTGGTGATGACTTTATTGTTTATGTTGACAGGAACTATCGAACGAAACGGCTTGCCTCCTTCGCGTCGCTTTTCGCATCGCTTTCTTGCTAAGTAAAACCCAGGAAATATCGGGGTCGATAACTCTTGATTACGTGGAAATGTCACGTCAACTTGACCAGTGAAAAGTCGCCACGTCATTTCTTCTTTGTTTCGTTGCATGTTACGAATCGGACCATGTGTCATGGACTTCAACTTACTAAACCTCCTTTTGTTTCGTGAAAAACACGTGACATTCAGAAAATCAATATTGAAAAAAATGTCAATATTTTTCATTGTTTGGGAAACCTGAAAATGAAATTGAAATTCTTTTTCATTTTTTGGTATGAAAAATCTGATTTGATTTTCCTCTGTGTGCTACTTTAATAATTTTTTCATTTTTTTCTTTTCTCCTTTTAATTCGAATATTTAATTTTCTTTTTCGTATTTCTTCTTCTTGGCCAGTCGCCGGACACCGCGACGGCTAGTGTCTGGCCTTAGGTGAGCTCAAGCCTCGCCAAATCGACGAGCTTCGAGCTTGCCGGCCTGTGGCAAGGCTTGAGTTCGCCTGTGGCCGATCGTTGGCTTTCGACGTGGCCGGTGATCGGCCAAAAAAGAAGGAAAAATTTAAAAAAAATAATTAAAAGGAGTGCATGGAAGAGAACGTGCTTGATCTAGGTGAAAGAAAGAGAGAGGAAAATGATTTCCTCTTTCTCACTTTTGAAGATGTTTTTTTCACTTACGGAAAATGTTTAGCCTAACTCCGGTTAACAAGATATATTTTGGGTTGGGTGCATTTGACTCGAGTTTCCTTCTGATCGAGCTCTATAATTAAACTTTTTTGAGTCCACCCACATTGATTTTTTGGGCTGGTCCAAAACCATGTAGATGTGTTATCACAACACCCGCATTAATATATTTGAAGCAACTAGTTGCTAGTAAGATTTTTGAACTCTTTTCCTTAGTAGTTATTTTGGGATAAGTTATGGAAAGAGAAATCACATCGATCTTGCATGATTGATAGGAAGTAGAGGTGACAAAATGCGTCTAAAATCCATATGTTAACTCATATTTAATGGTGTGGGTTCTAAATGTGTTGCCTTAAATTTTAAAAAAAGTTTAAGCGAGTTGTAAATGGGTGATAAATGGATTTTAAATGGGTCATAAATGCATTATCTAAAAAGCTTAAGTGAATCATAAATAGTTGATTTTTAATTTTTTGATTTTCTGATTTTTTAATCTTTTAAATTTTCTGACTTTTTTAGTTTTTAATTTATTTTTTTTTTTCATTTTTTCTACAAAATCCCGCGAGGGTTGTTGGCCATCGCGGCCCTCACCCGACGTAGAAGAAAGAAAGAAAATAAAAAGAAAATAAAAAATTATAAAAATTATCTACTATATTCATATTGCATGGAAGTCTTTTAGCAATATAATCTTTTTTTTAAAATCATAAGAAATAAAAAAAAAATTATATTGGGTTAAATATGAATTAGCAATATGAGTCGATCGGATCGGGTATAGATCGAGAAATTTGCACTGCGAATAAATGGGTCATAAACGGTTTAATGGATCAATTGGGTTGATCATTTATGACTCAACCCGATCCACCCGTTTGAAATATCTATAAGGAGGGCACTTTGCAATTATCTCGTATTTCCATAACGACTTATTTAGGGAAAAAAAATCCAAGTAGTGTTATATTTTAGGGTTAATATCACGAAAAACCCTAAACTGATACAACTATGACAAATTTATCCCAAACAAATATTTTGACCACCAAAAATCCGAAACTGGTGCACCTATGGCAACTTTATTCCAAACTAATTTTTTAATCACCAAAAACCCAAACCGGTGCATTTGTGACAAATTAACCCTCTATTAATTTCTGTTAAACTGGATTAATATCACAAAAAATCATAAACTGGTACACATGTGACAAACATATGGTAAAATCCTAAACCGGTGCACCTAACAACTGCTAAGAGTTATATAACTTAGCAATTTGATGGTAAAATTTAACAGAAACTAATGAGGGGTAAATTTGTCATAGGAGTATCAGTTTGAGATTTTTCGTGGTCAAAAAATTAGTTTGGGATAAATTTGTCACAGATGTACCAGTTTGGAGTTTTTCGTTATATTAACTGTCATATTTTACCATACATGCGCAAGTTTGTAACAAAGGAAGAAGATCCAAACAATAAGAAGAAAAAGAAGTTAATTCTTTTCCATATTTGATTTGTGTTTAATTATGACCTTAAGATTTCATACCTTAGCCAAATCCGGAGCTACATTGTATTACCTTCCTAATTATCAAGTATACACTCCACCATAAATACCCAGTTCTCCCCCTCGTGCATGAATCGTGCACCCCACGTAGCCAACAAATTAAAGGAGAGAAATGAGAACCCTAAAGATGGCTCGAATTCCTCACAAACAACACATTTTTCTTCTGTTCGTCATGGTCTCGATTGCATGCGTCTCAGCGTTTGGACCCAAGACGCAGGAGCTGATCGACACCATTTGCCGCAAGATGGAGGACTACGGGTTCTGCAACAAATGCTTCTCCGAACACATATTCACCCCGGAGGCCGACATGCATGGCCTGGCTCAAATAGCCATCGCGCAGAGCCTGAGCAACGCATCCACCACGGTGGTTTTCGCCAAGCAAACCATGCGCGCCGTGACCGACCAAGAACCGGTGGATTATCTCAAGCTCTGCATCATTGGGTACCTGAAGATTTTGGATATGATAGAGAACGCGGACAGGATCTTTGGGGACAACAACTACAACGCCGTGTTGACCGACTTCCTGAA
The DNA here is from genome assembly GCF_021117445.2 of Syzygium oleosum. Taxonomy (NCBI): domain Eukaryota; kingdom Viridiplantae; phylum Streptophyta; class Magnoliopsida; order Myrtales; family Myrtaceae; genus Syzygium; species Syzygium oleosum. Next base: position 815,537 of record NW_026607516.1, on the reverse strand, counting down.
CTCGGCGAAGGTGCTAGCGACTGAGTGCGGGCAGTACAGCAACAGCCATGGGATCGGAAATCCTCTTTACGAGAATAACAGAGAGGAGAGGATTCTTGTCACCATGACTGCTGCGATTGCATACAGTCTGCTTCATTGAAGAAAAATAGTGTTTTCGAGCGATTGAGTGCTTCCTTTTCGGTTCTTTTCTTTTTCGTTGTTCTTTTCGCTTCTTATGAAGTTTGGTGTTGTTCAAATAAGGCTGGCTATCAAATCGCGCCGTGATTGGGACTTAAGGAAATGAAATTAGTAACTTTTAATTTGCATGCATGCAAATGAGGTGGTGAAGTTCCTCAAGGATGGCCTGCTTTCGCAGTTAACGTGTTGCAGTTCTTTTCGCTTCCGGAAAAGAGAGAGACAGATTGATTGGCTATTCCAGCTGAGAATTGACAATACGACAAATTCACTCCATACAAGTTGACTTGATAAGAACAACTTCAGTTCTATTGTCACGGTGTAAAATCAATTATTAATACCACGAAAAATATCAAACTGATACACTTATAATAATTTTACCCTAAACTAATTTTTGATTACGAAAAATTTAAATCGGTATACCTATGATAAATTTACCCCTAATTTTTTTACCACCAAAAACGCCGAACTTATATATTTGTGATAAATTTACCCTCCGTTAGTTTCCATTAAATTGAATTAATATCACAAAAAATCATAAACTGGTACGCCTGTGAAAAACGAAGGGTAAAACATAAAATTGGTATATCCATTAATTGCCGCGTGTCATTTAACAAAATAATTTGACAGTAAAATTTAACGGAAATAAATTGAGAGTAAATTTGTCACAGGTGTATCATTTTGAGATTTTTGGTGGTCAAAAAATTAATTTGGGGTAAAATTGTAACATGCGTACTAGTTTGGGATTTTTCGTGATATTAACCCTTTATAATACACAAGCTAGATAATGAATATGTACACGCAGTGTGATTTTTGTGAAAAATTGTTCAAAAAATTATAAACTTATTACAAAGTGGTTAATTTAGTCATAAACTTTGTAATTTGAAAAATTTAGTTATATACTTTTTGACAATTTACCAATTTTGGTCGAAAGTCCGTGTTAGGACATTTATGATGTGGACTAGGGGTGAGCATGGTTTTAGGGTAAAAACTAGAATCGAAGAACCGGACTAGTGGAAACATGTACGGTTCCAGGTTCCAAGGTAAACACGATAGGTTCTAGGTTTCAAGTTCTAAAAATTGGAGAACCCGTTTCAACGGCTAGGTTTTAGGTTCTTGGTAGGTGGAACCAAGAACCTATAACAAGTTTTTGTATTTTTCTTAATCTATGTCTTCGCGTGATCCTGTGGTATTCCATGGCGTCCGATAATAAGTGTATAATCTGGCACCAATAGTCTGAGTTTTTATTTTATGACTGAGACCATTACTTTGTTAATATTTCAAAATCTTCGTATGTCTAAATATAAGTTGTACTAAGTGGATTGTAGTAGTAAGTGATGGTCATTAAAAGTGATGATTCGCTTCAAACGTTCATTTAATAATACAGGTGAAACTTAGATAGACCCTGAAACTTGTGATAGGGTAGGTTCCATGTTCCAACGTATACAGGGTAGGTTTCAAGTTCCAGAAAATGAGAAACCTGTTCCAACGGGTAGGTTCCAGGTTTCGAGTGGAACCTATGCGAAATATGGAACTACCCATCCCTAATGTGGATGATCGGCGGAGGGAAATAGGGAAAAAAGAAAGAAGAAAGGAAAAAATATAAAAAGTTCAATTTTTATTCAAAAAATTACAAAAATAGGTTGTGTTAGCACCAATTGTCCTACGTGGCACAACCAACGTTCATGTCACCGATTTCCAGCCATATTTCATTGGAAGGATTACATTGGCAAGTCAAAAGGTTTAGGACTAAATTGGTCGCAGTACAATAGATTTATGACTTCTTGGATAATTATCCCGTGATTTTTACTACTCAAGATATAGCAACAACATATCATTATTAAAAGTAGAATGTATTGGCTAACAAATGTGTATTTGAACCAAAAAACTGATGTTAATTTGAAAGATTAAGCATTAAGACTTTATTATGAAACACTTGAATTATTAAATAATTAAAATAAATTATTGATTAAAATGCACAATGCGAACAATATAAATAAATATGTAAGGTTAGAGAAAAATATTTTGAGATTTGAAATCTTACCCCTACTACTAAAATACACATACTTTCACATAAATGCACGTACGTATTAACTTACAAAAAAATACACGTCCTAGACTAAAACACACCGTACGCGTGGTGTATTATACTCGTGTGAAAATACTTCGACTTATGACTGATTTTCTATATTTTTACTGATCAACTAATGAGGTTAGAAGTCGATTACCAAAATGTCCCCGACAGATTAAATTTAAAAGAGTCAATCGCATCCCATGCTTTTAAATCCATTGAGACACCTTAAAAGATATAGAGGATCTGTGTTATGCGTGAGTTTCTTATGTATACAAATTATGGCAGAGTTGCCCTCTAGTCCTTGGTCCCAGTTTAGGAAAGCTAATCATATAATATTGAGATAATATCACGAAAAACTCTAAACCAATATACCTATGACAAATTTACCGTAAACTAATTTTTTTACAAAAGAAAACCCCAAACTGGTACATTGTGACAGATTTACCCTTCGTTAGTTTACATTAAATTGGATTAATACCACGAAAAATTACAAATTGATATACTTATGACAAATAGAGGATAAGACCTTAAACTGGTACATCCGTCAACTGTCATGTGCCATGCAATTCAACAATTTGACGGTGAAATTTAACGAACACTAACGAAGGATAGATTTGTTACAAGTGTACCAGTTTGAGGTTTTTGGTTGTTAAAAAAATTAGTTTAGGATAAATTTGTCATATCATTACCGATTTAGGATTTTTGGTAGTGTTAACCCTATAATCTTTTATAATTATCTTGCTGGATAGCAAGAATAAATGCATTTTATAAGTTTCTTAAGGAAATAATTGTGCATGGAAGATTTGAAGGGAAGTAAAAGGAAGGAAATCCTACTATGGAATCATATCCTTCACTTCTAAACGAGAAAATATTCGGTGGTTTGTGCACGCCACGTCACGTGCCTACGTGGCGTGCACAAACGCACGTGAACCATTGATAAAGGGACACGTGGCTCTGACTTGGAATTAAAAAAAAAGTTATATTTTGAGTCTCTTCACTGGTGCCCTAAGAAGACTAACTCTGCCACTAGGGGGGGGCCGTGAGCAAAAAGTAAAGCAATTAATGCATGCATTAATTGCTGTGTTCTCTCTCTCCCCCTCTCCCTCTCTCTTCTCTTTCACTCTTCTCCTTCCCTTCCATCTTCCGTGAAAAAGAAGAAGCCCGCTTCCTTTTTTTTCAAAATACTCTCCCCATCTCTCTCTCCCTCCCAAGAGCCCCGCGGTTGCATCTCGAGCCCAGACCCGGCGCCTCTGGTACGTCGCCTCCAGAGCCACTTCCTCTCCGTTGCTCCCAAGAGCCCTCGTCGATCGCATCCCATGCTCAGATCCGACGGTGAAGCCCAAACCCGGCGCCTCCGCATCCGCCGTCGCCTCCAGGAACCACTCCCCCCCCCCCCCCCCCCCCCCTCTCCCTCTCTCGCTCCCAAGAGCCCCCGCCGGTCGCATCCCGAACACCGTCTCCGCCGTGGCATTTTGGGTTTTGCACATAACTGAGCTGAGCGTTCTCCTTCTTGTGTATTCATTCTCTCCCCGGCGGAAGATGAGACGAAGTCCAAGTGAAATGGAAATGCATGGACTTGGGAACTTTCATTTGTATTTGCATTTTTGTCTCGTTTTGGAAGAAAATAATGTATCGTTTGTTCTACTCGGGTTTATGAGGGTGGTGTTTGTAACCTACCTATATGTTGGGTGTGCCGGTGTGTAACCGGTTCTCTTTATTTTTTTCTTTTTTTTGTCTAAGTTTTCCTTCGGTTTTTTTCGGTCGAGAAGTTCTCCTTCAGTTTAGGTAGGCTATACATTGTTTGTTTTTTAATCAAGCATTATCACTGTTATAATTGCGTTTGTTTTGCTTTGCTTCATTAGCTAAAAAGACGTGTTTATTCCTGCACAACAATGAATGGAGTCCAAAGTCAAGTTTTCATTTCAGCGATCATCACGGATAAATGGACTTCATCCTTGCAACAGCGACGCGATTGCCCTTCAGTGTCTGGAATAACTTTGACAGTCTAGTTACTTGCATTGGATATGGTTATAACATCAAAGAATCGTTGCTTGTCCCGAGCTTCCTTCATCAAAATTGTTGTAAAATAGATGCGGAAAAACAAATTAAGAACACCGAGATTTATGTGGATCAATCACAAGGTGATCTACGTCCACGGGCGAGGCAAAACAAGATTCCAATGTAATCAAAGAGAGTACAGTTTTTAGAAGTAGAAAAAAATGACAAAAGTTCACGGCTCACAAAACTGTCTGAAAACAAAATTCTCTTTGTACATCAATGAGAAAACCTAGCCTATCAGCCCAACCCTCTTTAAATCTCAATTTTTTCTCCACTTTCGGGTCACACAAAAATATGTCGGGTCGGGTGATAAACTGGACCGATTACATAAAATTCAAGACATATTTAACAAAAATTAAAGTTCGAACTTGAAAATAAAATGGCAATGACAAGTAGAACAAACCTTGATCAAAGAAAAAAGCCCAGAAACAAGAACTGCGCAAATATATCTTCTTGTTGCATTAAACTTAAACTCACTCTTGAGAGTATCACATTCCGACGAACAAGAACACGACATAAACCATACAAAGAAGCTGAGAATTCCTCCCAAAAAACTAAAATAATCACGAGGATCAACCTCAAAACAACTACACAATCTTGTAAAATGGCTCAAATATCATCTTTTTTGGCCTGATCGTTACGAAGAAACTCATCAACAGTGGAAGGAAACCTGCAACCACCACCCTCGCAAACAACCCAGAGGCAAATGCACCAACCTCAACGGCTCAACCCTCTCATCCTCATCACCACCGCCGCCGTTCAAGAAGTACTAAATCCGATGGGACTTTCCAAATCTCGAACCCTCTGCTCGGGAAATCTAAGAGAATAATGCAAAAGGAGGGCGGAGGCAGAGGCGACGTGCCGGAGGCGGATATAAGCTCGAGACACGGCAACGACGACCGGCGGGGGCTCTTGGGAGCGAGAGAGAGAGGGGGGGGGGGGGGAGTGGTTCCTGGAGGCGACGGCGGATGCGGAGGCGCCGGGTTTGGGCTTCGCCGTCGGATCTGAGCATGCGATGCGATCGACGAGGGCTCTTGGGAGCGACGGAGAGGGAGTGGCTCTGGAGGCGACGTGCCAGAGGCGTCGGGTCTAGGCTCAAGATGCAACTGCGGGGCTCTTGGGAGGGAGAGAGAGATGGGGAGAGTATTTTGAAAAAAAAAGGAAGCGGGCTTCTTCTTTTTCACAGAAGACGGAAGGGAAGGAGAAGAGTGAAAGAGAAGAAAGAGGTAGAGGGGGAGAGAGAGAACACAGCAATTAATGTACGCATTAATTGCTTTACTTTTTGCTCACGCCACCTCTAGTGGCAGAGTTAGTCTTCCTAGGGCACCAGGGGAGAGACTCAAAATATAACTTTTTTTTTAATTTCAAGTCAGAGCCACATGTCTATCAGTGGTCCACGTGCGTTTGTGCATGTCACGTAGGCACGTGACGTGGCGTGCACAAACGACTGAATATTTTCTCCTTCTAAACAGTATCTTGGGGAGATAATAAATTTTTTCCCTAAAATCCCATGAGGCAGTCTACGCATATAAACCCTATTTTGCTTCTCTCCATTCTTGCAAACTCGTAGGGCGTACAACCAAGAGAAGAGAACGGAAGAGAAATCAAAGAAATATGGAAAATTCCATCGCCGCTCTCTTCTTCACCTTCCTCCTCTTCTCGAACGCCCTGGCCGGCCCGCAGACGCAACAGCTGATCGACCGGATCTGCCGCCAGACCGAGGACTACGGGTTCTGCAACAAGACCTTCCACCAGCATATCTCGGGCGGAGAAACGGACATGCAAGGCCTGGCTCAGATAGCCCTAGAGCAAGGCCTGGAGAACGACACTGACACTCTGATCTTCGCGAGGCGGCTCACGCGGCAAGTCACCGATAAGGATCTTCTGGACTACATCCTGAACTGCATCAGCGGGTACTTGGAAATCTTGGAACCCTTCCAGGACGGGCTCAAAGCACTCAGCGAGCACAACTATTCGGCCCTTGTCGCGCATTTGAGAGGCACACCACAGGCGCATGGAAGCAAGTGCGGGGCATTCGCGGGCGGAGTTCCAAACCCTTTGAGTGAGAGGAACAGGGAGATGAGGATTCTCATCACCATGTCCCTGAATGCTGCTTATGCACTTAGTCGAGGAAGAGTTCGAGTTTCTAAACCTAAGCATGGCGATTTATGTGTTATTTGTTAAAGAAATCTAGGATGTAACAAGTAAAAGTAACGCTGACCATGCTCATAGGCAGCGGACGATAATTAAAGGAAATAAATTCGGTTTGAATTGCAACTCATGCATATCTTCGAATTCAAGAAGAGGAAAGCAATAATATAATCCAAGATCAAATCCGATTTTCTTGATCGAGGTCATCGTCGGACCATCAACTGCTGCGTCGGCATGGCGTACCGGCACAAGGGGCAAGAATGGCTCGTCTCCAGCCACTGCCTGATGCAATCCACGTGATAAACATGCGAGCAGGGCATCTTCGTCGCTTCCGTCCCGCCCGCGAGCTCCTCCATGCAGATGGTGCACACGCACGTCGGATCGCCATCATTCACCCTAATTCTCTCCAAAGCCTCGATGGACGATTTCGTCGCCGGCTCCAGCAAAGGTTCTTCCTCGAGCGACGGCATTAATTCTTCTTCCAAGAGCACGTGAGTCACGGCGTAGATGGTTACTTCCATATGGGCAAGGTTGGCGCCGTCGCTGGCGGGGGTCGAGGTCATACAAACCGCCTGGTTGTACACGTGTCGGATGATCGGCGGCTGATACTCCACCAGAACTCCAATTTCAGACAGTATAATGGATATAAACTGTGTATTGCATCACAAGGGATGGAGTTAGTGCACGATGGATCGTACGGCTTCGTGTTTACAATTCGTATATGATATTTAAGATTCTTCTAATAATCAATCGATTCGCTAGAAATTTTGAAGGCAAAAATTCTTTCCTCGTAGAAAGCACGCACGCCTGCTTACGTGTTTTAGAGGATTAATCGGATGCCCAAAAAGTTTAGGATAGACTTTCGAGATTATTTTGTGCACCAAACAAGCTTGAATTACAATAACCAAAGCAAGGACAAGGAAGAAACTAAAAGCAAGTCGTAATGCGCATTCCACACTAATATAAGCTCCTAATGAAGAATCGGGTATTTCCTTCGAAGTTTGTGTAAATGTGCAACGTTGCCAAAATCTAACCTGGCAATTGTTCCATAGAAGCTGATTGGACCAAACCTGAGCGGTCAGTGCGGGCAGCGCCGCATGAGGGACTAGTGCCCGACCGCCATGCCGGTGGATGTATTGAAGGACGAAATTCAAGTGGAACATGATCCGACGATGGTCGCCGGTACCTAGGTCGCTTGCCGTACGCATTCTCTGTGCGCCCGTGATCCGGGATTCATAATAAGTGTAAGCCAAAGTGGTCATGTTTCAGAAGAGTTGGCAACGCAGAAATCGCAAGCGCTGGTGGTCTGAGGATGACGATGGTCTTTTCGGCCGTCGGTTGAAGCGAAGCAATTTGAAGGGTTTGAAGTCTATAATGCAAAATCATGAGGATTGGGTCTATACATATTTGTGTGTGTGTGTAAGGTGTTCCTGCTTCGAGTAGAACTGAGATGTAACTATTAATACATAGTCCAGATAAAAACGGAAATTGATTGAATAGATAGTGTCCTGGTTTAATTGGGAAACCGAGAACCAGCTGATCAAGGGCTTTAAAGTCAACTGAAGACTAATTTCGAACATGATCGGATCCGACTAGATCACCTATGAACCAAAGTGAATTTAGTTTCCTAATGGGATTGTAATTTTCGGGAAAATTATCCAAAAAGTCATAAACCTATTGCACTTTTGCCAATTCCGTTATACACCTTTCAATTTGTCAATTCAGTCATAAACATTTTCACCATTTGCCAATTGAGTCCGTCTAGCCAATTTTAGCCGAAAAATCATTGACACGGACGACAGCCATCGGTCAATACTGACGTGGACAATTTTTAATAGTATCTTTTGAAATTTGAATAAATTTTATTATTCTTTATTTTTTTTTATTTCTTTCTTCCAAGCCCTAGCGAGGGCCGCTGGCCAACCCTTATCGTTAGAGGCAAGGGCCGGCCAATCCTCACCAGTTATTGGGCAAGGGTCGTGAGGCCCTCGTCTGTGGTCAGCTCACTAATCGTGATAAAAAAGAGGAAAAGAAGAAAAATTATAAGTCCACGTGAGTGCCAACCACCTTACATGGCACTTCCGGCGTTTGCGTTAGCGATTTTCGGTTAAAATTAGCTAGATGAACTCAATTGACAAAACGTGAAAAGATTTAATTGACAAAATTAAAAAGTTTAAAACTAAATTGACGAAATTGCAACATTTTTATGCCTTTTTGAACAATTTTCCCATAATTTTCTTACTATGTGCTGTTAGTTACTGTGAAAAGCAATTGCTGAGATAGTAGCTTTTTTCTTGTGCATACAATGATGTTTACGGGACGATAAGAGAACCTCTGCAGTTGGATATATAATAATAACAAGCATCGTGGCCCTGATACTAATAGACCAGATCGCGCAGCTATCGCCCCATGCACTTGACTCCTTTCCAAACATCTTTCGTAGGTTTAAAGTCCAATCCTCGGCACGTCGAACTCTTAAACGCGGGATTTTCTAAATAATTCTGCGAATGTAAGACCACATGAAAAGTGCACTTCCTAGTTGGGGAACAAAACAAGATAAGTTCTGGCTAGATCATGTTCTATGGATACACTGTGATTATTATCCTGACTTCCATGTTAAAATAAAAGAGAAGCTTAGTCCGTAATCTTCAACCGCATAAAAAAAAGCAATGTGATTAGTCTTTGCAAAATTAAATACGTAAAAAAGAGTGTAAGAAAAGTTCATCACGGTACATTAGGACAGTTCACGTTTAAATGGGCCCGAGTTCTTTACATTGATTTTTAGATTAACATTTTCAATGGATACTCTTTGCAAAATATGGTTCACGTTAAATGTTATTAGTCTTTGCAAACTTAAATACATAAAATTACAAATGTAGGCACTTTTTATGAATACAATATTCGTAAAATAAACGAAATATCTATCAATATTATATAAAAGTAGGAGGTGGTCTTTTGTTTTATATGATAGAATAGTTAGTGTAGAAAATAAACAATTGATATAGTGAAAATTTAATAAGACTCGGTACAATAACGAGATTGAGAAAGAGAAAAGGAAAACCCGACTATTCGCTTCTTGAAGAGACTTATCATAAAATGAAAAAAAAAAAAGTAATTTGTGTACCTGCCTCACTTAGCCAAATAAATTCATCTTTTTTAGACTGCAAACATGTTATGGAAAAAACTTTCATGGTGCACACGGTGTCAATAACGAAGAAATAAATAGATGATGATTTCGTGATGATTAAATCGAGATACCAAACATCGAGAAACTCGACAATTTCATAAAATTATTGGGATACTTTAGGGTTAATATGTTCCAATTTAAGTGCACTGAATTTTTTTTTTTTTGGGGGTGGGGAATGGCAACCGTCCAGTCGGTGTAGTTGACCCAACTAGTTGAACCCGATTTGCCAATACGGGTCATGAATGACCGAATGGAAAGCTCCAGATAATCAGGGGCATAAAGGGAAATAGGGAGCTGCAGAAACCTGGAAATTTCGTGGTAACGAGAACTCGACAAAAACCGGCGATGACTTTATTGTTTAGGTTGACAGGAACTATCGAATGAAACGACTTGCCTCCTTCGCGTCGCTTTCGCATCGCTTTCTTGCTAAGTAAACCCGGGAAATATTCCGACCAAAAAAAGAACCAGGAAATATCGGGGTCGATAACTCTTGATTACGTGGAAATGTCACGTCAACTTGACCAGTGAAAAGTCGCCACGTCATTTCTTCTTTGTTTCGTTGCATGTTACAAATCGGACCACGTGTCGGAAGAATATGGTATTCAGAAAATCAATGTTGAGAAAAATAATAATATTTTTCAGTGTTTGAAAAACCTCAAAATGAAATTGAAATTGTTTTTCATCGTTTGGTATGAAAAATTTGATCTGATTTTCCTCCGTGTACTACTTTAATAATTTTTTCATTTTTTTCTTTTCTCTTTTTAATTCAAATTTTTAATTTTCTTTTTCGTCTTCCTTTTTTTTCGGCCAATAGCTGGACATTGCGACGGCCAGTGACTGGCCATAGGCGAGCTCGAGCCTCGCCAAGTCGACGAGCTTTGAGCTTGCCGGCCTGTGGCAAGGCTTGAGTTCGCCTGTGGCCGGTCGTTGGCTTTCGACGTGACCGATGACTGGCCGAAAAAGAAGGAAAAATAAAAAATAATAATTAAAATGATTGCACGGAAGAGAACATGCTTGATCTGGTTGAAAGAAAAAGACAGGAAAATGATTTCCTCTTTCTCACTTTTGAAAGTGTTTTTTTGACTTGCGGAAAATATTTAGCCTAACTCCAATTAACAAGATATATTTTGGATTGGGTGCATTTGACTCGAGTTTCCTTCTGATCGAGCTCTATAATTAAACTTTTTTGAGTCCACCCACATTGATTTTTTGGGCTGGTCCAAAATCATGTTTGTAAAATGCAAAGCTGTGATTCGACATATCGTGTAGATGTGTTATCACAACACCCGCATTAATATATTTGAAGCAACTAGGTTGCTAGTAAGATTTTTGAACTCTTTTCCTTAGTAGTTATTTTGGGATAAGTTATGGAAAGAGAAATCACATCGATCTTGCATGATTGATAGGAAGTAGAGGTGGCAAAATGGGTCTAAAATCCATATGTTAACTCATATTTAATCATGTGGGTCATAAATTTGTTGCCTTAAATTTTAAAAAAAGCTTAAGTGGGTCATAAATAGATTTTAAATGGGTCATAAATGGATTACCTAAAAAGCTTAAGTGAATTATAAATAGTTGATTTTTAAATTTTTTTATTTTTTAATGTTTTAAATTTTCTGATTTTTAAAAAAAAAATTTCCTTTTTTTCTTACAAAATCCGTGAGGATTGCTGGCCATCGTGGCCCTCACCCGACGTAGAAGAAAGAAAGAAAATAAAAAATTATAAAAATTGTCTACTATAATCGTATTGCATGGAAGTCTTTTAGCAATATAATTTTAAAAAAAATCATAAGAAGTAATTTTTTTTTGATTGGGTTAAATATGAAATTGTTTTAGTAATATGAGTCAAATCGGATATAAGTCGAGAAATTTGCATTGAGAATAAATGGGTCATAAACGGCTTAATGGATCAATTGGGTTAATGATGTCATGCTTGCTTTTGGTACTCCGGAGAAACAAATCTTAATCGAACCTATATTTGCCCAATGGATACAATCTGCTCATGGTGAAACTTCATATGGGTTCGATGTTCGAGTCCGCTTATCTCCAACTCGTGAACTTAGCTGATACAAAGCTCTATGATAGCACCCAATTTTTCTAATTTGGCAATTCGATCTATGAACCATTTATGACTTAACCCGACCCACCCATTTGAAATATCTATAAGGATGGCACTTTGCAGTTATCTTGTATTGTCATATCGACTTATTTAGGAAAAAAAATCCAAGTAGTGTTATATTTTAGGGTTAATATCACGAAAAACCCTAAACTGATATACCTGTGATAAATTTATCCCAAACAAATATTTTGACCACCAAAAACCCCAAACTGGTGCACCCGTGACATCTTTATTCCACACTAATTTTTTGATCACTAAAAACCTCAAATTGATGCATTTGTGATAAATTAACCCTCTATTAGTTTCCGTTAAACTGGATCAATACCATGAAAAATCATAAACTGGTACACATGTGACAAATAGATGGTAAAACCCCAAACTAGTACACCTGACAACTGCTAAGAGTTATATAACTCGGCAATTTGATATTAAAATTTAACGGAAACTAATGGAGGGTAAATTTGTCACAGGAGTATCAGTTTAAGGTTTTTCGTGATAAAAAAAATTAATTTTTGATAAATTTATCACAGATGTACTAATTTGGAGTTTTTGGTGGTATTAACTCCGTAGTTTACCATAAATGCACAAGTTTGTAACAAAGGAAGAAGATCCTAACAATAAGAAGAAAAAGATGTTAATTCTTTTCCATATTTGATTTGTGTTTAATTATGACCTTAAGATATCATACCTTAGCCAAATCCGGAGCTACATTGTATTGCCTTCCTAATTATCAAGTACACACTCCACCATAAATGCCCAGTTCTCCCCCTCATGCATGAATCCTGCAACCTACGTAGCCAACAAAAGAAGGAGAGAAATGAGAACCCTAAAGATGGCTCGAATTCCTCACAAACAACACATTTTTCTTCTGTTCGTCATCGTCTCGATCGCATGCGTATCAGCGTTCAGACCCAAGACGCAGGAGCTGATCGACACCATTTGCCGCAAGATGGAGGACTACGGGTTCTGCAACAAATGCTTCTCCGAACACATATTCACCCCGGAGGCCGACATGCACGGCCTGGCTCAGATAGCCATCGCGCAGAGCCTGAGCAACACATCCACCACGGTGGTTTTCGCCAAGCAAACCATGCGTGCTGCGACCAACCAAGAACTGGTGGATTATCTCAAGCTCTGCATCAATGGGTACCTGAAGATTTTGGATATGATAGAGAACGCGGACAGGGTCTTTGGGGACAACAACTACAACGCCGTGTTGACCGACTTCCTGAACTCGGCGAAGGTGCTAGCGACTGAGTGCGGGCAGTACAGCAACAGCCATGGGATCAGAAATCCTCTTTACGAGAATAACAGAGAGGAGAGGATTCTTGTCATCATGACTGCTACGACTGCATACAGTCTGCTTCATTGAAGAAAAATAGTGTTTTCGAGCGATTGAGTGCTTCCTTTTCAGTTCTTTTCTTTTTCGTTGTTCTTTTTGCTTCTTATGAAGTTTGGTGTTGTTCAAATAAGGCTGGCTATCAAATCGCGCCGTAACTGGGACTTAAGGAAATGAAATTAGTAACTTTTAATTTGCATGCATGCAAATGAGGTGGTGAAGTTCCTCAAGGATGGCCTGCTTTCGCAGTTAACGTGTTGCAGTTCTTTTCGCTTTCGGAAAAGAGAGAGAGAGAGAGAGAGAGAGAGAGAGAGAGAGAGAGAGAGAGAGAGAGAGAGAGAGAGAGAGAGAGATTGATTGGCTATTCCAGCTGAGAATTGACAATACGACAAATTCACTCCATACAAGTTGACTTGATACGAACAACTTCAGTTCTATTGTCATGGTGTAAAATCAATGATTAATACCACGAAAAATATCAAACTGATATACTATAATTTTACTCTAAACTAATTTTTTGATCACGAAAAATTTAAATCGGTATACCTGTGATAAATTTACCCGTAATTTTTTTACCGCCAAAAACACTGAACTTATACATTTGTGATAAATTTACTCTCCATTAGTTTCCATTAAATTGAATTAATACCACAAAAAATCATAAACTGGTACGCCTGTGAAAAACGAAGGGTGAAACATAAAATTGGTATATCCGTTAATTGCCGCGTGTCATTTAACAAAATAATTTGACAGTAAAATTTAACGGAAATAAATTAAGAGTAAATTTGTCACAGGTGTATCATTTTGAGGTTTTTGATGGTCAAAAAATTAGTTTGGGGTAAAATTGTCACATGCGTACCAGTTTGGGGTTTTTCGCGGTATTAACCCTTTATAATACACAAGCTAGATAATGAATATGTACACGTAGTGTGATTTTTGGGAAAAATTGTTCAAAAAATTATAAACTTATTATAAAGTGGTTAATTTAGTCATAAACTTTTTAATTTGAAAATTTTAGTTATATACTTTTTGACAATTTACCAATTTTGGTCGAAAGTCCGTGTTAGGCCATTTATGATGTGGACTAGGGGTGAGCATGGTCTTAGGGTAAAAACTAGAATCGAAGAACCAGACTAGTGGAAACATGTACGGTTCCAGGTTCCAAGGTAAGCACGGTAGGTTCTAGGTTCCAAGTTCTAAAAATTGGATAACCCGTTTCAACGGCTAGGTTTTAGGTTCTTGGCTACCAAGAACCTATGACAAGTTTTTGTATTTTTCTTAATCTATGTCTTCGTGTGATCCTATGATATTCCATGGCGTCCGATAATAAGTGTATAATCTGGCACCAATAGTCTGAGTTTTTATTTTATGACTGAAACCATTACTTTGTTAATATTTCAAAATCTTCGTGTGTCTAAATATAAGTTGTGCTCAGTGGATTGTAGTAGTAAGTGATGGTCATTAAAAGTGATGATTCACTTCAATCGTTCAATTAATAATACATGTGAAACTTAGATAGACCCTGAAACTTGTGATAGGGTAGGTTCCATGTTCCAACGTATGCAAGGTAGGTTTCAAGTTCCAGAAAATGAGAAACCTGTTCCAACGGGTAGGTTCCAAGTTCCTAGTGGAACCTATGCGAAATATGGAACTACCCATCCCTAATGTGGATGATCGGCGGAGGGAAATAGGGAAAAAAGAAAGAAGAAAGGAAAAAATATAAAAAGTTCAATTTTTATTCAAAAAATTACAAAAATAGGTTGTGTTAGCACCAGTTGTCCTACGTGGCACAACCAACGTTCATGTCACCGATTTCCAGCCATATTTCATTAGAAGGACTACATTGGCAAGCCAAAAGGTTTAGGACTAAATTGGTCGCAGTACAATAGATTTATGACTTCTTGGATAATTATCCCGTGATTTTTACTACTCAAGATATAGCAACAACATATCATTATTAAAAGTAGAATGTATTGGCTAACAAATGTGTATTTGCACCAAAAAACTGATGTTTGAAAGATTAAGCATTAGGACTTTATTATGAAATACTTGAATTATTAAATAATTAAAAGAAATTATTGATTAAAATGCACAATGCGAACAATATAAATAAATATGTAAGGATAGAGAAAAATATTTTGAGATTTGAAATCTTACCCCTGCTACTAAAATACACATACTTTCACATAAATGCACGTACGTATTAACTTACAAAAAAATACACGTCCTAGACTAAAACAAGCCGTACGCGTGGTGTATTATACTCGTGTGAAAATACTTCGACTTATGACTTATTTTCTATATTTTTACTGATCAACTAATGAGGTTAGAAGTCGATTACCAAAATGTCCCCGACAGATTAAATTTAAAAGAGTCAATCGCATCCCATGCTTTTAAATCCATTGAGACACCTTAAAAGATATAGAGGATCTGTGTTATGCGTGAGTTTTTTATGTATAATAATTATGGCAGAGTCGCCCTTTAGTCCTTGGTCCCAGTTTAGGAACGCTAATCATATAATATTGAGATAATATCACGAAAAAATTCAAATCAATATACCTTTGACAAATTTACCATAAACTAATTTTTTGACTATAGAAAACCCCAGACTTGTACATCGTGACAGATTTACCCTTTGTTAGTTTCCATTAAATTGGATTAATACCACGCAAAATCATAAATTGATATACTTGTGATAAATAGAGGGTAAGACCCCAAACTAGTACACCCGTCAACTGTCACGTGCCATCTAACTCAACAATTTGACGGTAAAATTTAACGGAAACTAACGAAGGGTAGATTAGTAACAACTGTACCAGTTTGGGGTTTTTAGTTGTCAAAAAAATTAGTTTATGATAAATTTATCACATGCATACCGGTTTAGTGTTTTTCGTGGTATCAACCATATAATCTTTTATAATTATCTTGCTAGATAGCCAGAATATATGCATTTTATAAGTTTCTTAAGGAAATAATTGTGCATGGAAGATTTGAAGGGAAGGAAAGGGGAGGAAATCCTACTATGGAATCATATCCTTCTCTTCTAAACAATATCTTGGGGACATAATAAATTTCTTCCTAAAATCCCATAAGGCAATCTACGCATATAAACCCTATTTTGCTTCTCTCCATTCACGCAAACTCGTAGGGCGTATAACCAAGAGAAGAGAACGGAAGAGAAATCAAAGAAATATGGAAAATTCCATCGCCGCTCTCTTCTTCACCTTCCTCCTCTTCTCGAACGCCCTGGCCGGCCCGCAGACGCAGCAGCTGATCGACCAGATCTGCCGCCAGACCGAGGACTACGGGTTCTGCAACAAGACCTTCAACCAGCATATCTCGGGCGGAGAAACGGACATGCAAGGCCTCGCTCAGATAGCCCTAGAACAAGGCCTGGAGAACGACACCAACACTCTGATTTTCGCGAGGCAGCTCACGCGGCAAGTCACGGACAAGGATCTTCTGGACTACATCCAGAACTGCATCAGCGGGTACTTGGAAATCATGGAACCCTTCCAGGACGGGCTCAAAGCACTCAGCGAGCACAACTATTCGGCCCTCGTCGCGCGTTTGAGAGGCACACCACAGGCGCATGGAAGCAAGTGCGGGGCATTCGCGGGCGGAGTTCCAAACCCTTTGAGTGAGAGGAACAGGGAGATGAGGATTCTCATCACCATGTCCCTGAATGCTGCTTATATACTTAGTCGAGGAAGAGTTTGAGTTTCTAAACCTAAGCATGGCGATTTATGTGTTATTTGTTAAAGAAATCTAGGATGTAACAAGTAAAAGTAACGCTGACTATGCTCATAGGCAGCGGACGATAATTAAAGGAAATAAATTCGGTTTGAATTGCAACTCATGCATATCTTCGAATTCAAGAAGTGGAAAGGAATAATATAATCCAAGATCAAATCCGATTTTCTTGATCGAGGTCATCGTCGGACCATCAACTGCTGCGTCGGCATGGCGTACCGGCACAAGGGGCAAGAATGGCTCGTCTCCAGCCACTGCCTGATGCAATCCACGTGATAAACATGCGAGCAGGGCATCTTCGTCGCTTCTGTCCCGCCCGCGAGCTCCTCAATGCAGATGGTGCACACGCACATCGGATCGCCATCATTCACCCTAATTCTCTCCAAAGCCTCGATGGACGATTTCGTCGCCGGCTCCAGCAAAGTTTCTTCCTCGAGCGACGGCATTAATTCTTCTTCCAAGAGCACGTGAGTCACGGCGTAGATGGTTACTTCCATATGGGCAAGGTTGGCGCCGTCGCTGGCGGGGGTCGCAGTCATACAAACCGCCTGGTTGTACACGTGTCGGATGATCGGTGGCTGATACTCCACCAGAACTCCAATTGCAGACAGTATAATGGATATAAACTGTGTATTGCATCACAAGGGATGGAGTTAGTGCATGATGGATCATACGGCTTCGTGTTTACAATTCGTATATGATATTTAAGATTCTTCTAATAATCAATCGATTCGCTAGAAATTTTGAAGGCAAAAATTCTTTCCTCGTAGAAAGCACGCACGCCTGCTTATGTGTTTTAGAGGATTAATCGGATGCCCAAAAAGTTTAGGATAGACTTTCGAGATTATTTTGTGCACCAAACAAGCTTGAATTACAATAACCAAAGCAAGGACAAGGAAGAAACTAAAAGCAAGTCGTAATGCGCATTCCACACTAATATAAGCTCCTAATGAAGAATCGGGTATTTCCATCGAAGTTTTTGTAAATGTGCAACGTTGCCAAAATCTAACCTGGCCATTGTTCCAGAGAAGCTCATTGGACCAAACCCGAGCGGTCAGTGCGGGCAGCGCCGCATGAGGGACTAGTGCCCGACCGCCATGCCGGTGGATGTATTGAAGGACGAAATTCAAGTGGAACATGATCCGACGATTGTCGCCAGTACCCAGGTTGCTTGCCGTACGCATTCTCTGCGCGCCCGTGATCCGGGATTCATAATAAGTGTAAGCCAAAGTGGTCATGTTTCAGAAGAGTTGGTAACGCAGAAATCGCAAGCACTGGTGGTCTGAGGATGATGCTCTTTTCGGCCGTTGGTTGAAGCGAAGCAATTTGAAGGGTTTGAAGTTTATAATGCAAAATCATGAGGATTGGGTCTATGTATATATGTGTGTGTGTAAGGTTTTCCTCCTTCGAGTGGAACTGAGATGTAACTATTAATACATAGTCCAGATAAAAACGGAAATTGATTGAATAGATAGTGTCCTGGTTTAATTGGGAAACCGAGAGCCAGCAGATCAAGGGCTTTAAAGTCAACTGAAGACTAATTTCGAACATGATCCGATCCGACTAGATCACCTATGAACCAAAGTGAATTTAGTTTCCTAATGGGATAGTAATTTTCGGGAAAATTATCCAAAAAGTCATAAACCTATTGCACTTTTGCCAATTCCGTTATACACCTTTCAATTTGTCAATTCATTCATAAACATTTTCACATTTTGCCAATTGAGTCCGTCTAGCCAATTTTAGCCGAAAAATCATTGACACGGACGACAGCCATCGGTCAATACTGATGTGGATAATTTTTAATAGTATCTTTTGAGTTTTGAATAAATTATTTTTATTATTTTTATTTCTTTCTTCCAAGCCCTAGAGCGAGGGCCGCTGGCCAACCCTTATCATTAGAGGCAAGGGCCGGCCAATCCTCACCAGTTATTGGGCAAGGGCTGCAAGGCCCTCGTCTGTGGTCAGCTCACCAATCGTGATAAAAAAGAGGAAAAGAAGAAAAATTATAAGTCCACATCAGTGCCAATCGCCTTACGTGGCACTTTCAGTGTTTACGTTAGCGATTTTCGGTTAAAATTACCTGGATAAACTCAATTGACAAAATTAAAAAGTTTAAAACTAAATTGACAAAATTGCAACATTTTTATGCCTTTTTGAACAATTTTCCCATAATTTTCTTACTATGTGTAGTTAGTTACCGTGAAAAACAATTGCTGAGACAGTAACTTTTTTCTTGCGCATACAATGATGTTTACGGGACGATAAGAGAACCTCTGCAGTTGGATAATAATAACAAGCATCGTGGCCCTGATACTAATAGACCAGATCGCGCAGCTATCGCCCCATGCACTTGACTCCTTTCCAAACATCTTTCGTAGGTTTAAAGTCCAATCCTCGGCGCGTCGAACTCTTAAACACGGGATTTTCTAAATAATTCTGCGAATGTAAGACCACATGAAAAGAGCACTTCCTAGTTAGGGAACAAAACAAGATAAGCTCTGGCTAGATCATGTTCTATGGATACACTGTGATTATTATCCTGACTTCCATGTTTAGTTTGAAGCCTAGCATAGGAGGACTTCCATACCAGCTTCGCGTTTTCTGCAAATTTGAAAAGAGACTATTTGCAATGTAATAGACTCTGCAGACGCGGGGGGAGAAGATCTACAGAAAGAATAAAGCAAACAAAGCGAACATTCTAACCGGGCTTGAATTTTTTTTACAAGGAACTAAACCAACCACCTGCCTGTTGCAGCTTTGACCGGTAGCTACTCATTCTGCAGACGGGGACGAGTAGAGGAAGGCTAACACGAATCCAATCATCACACCGACGAAAGCCACGGCAAGTGCGGACATGAAGGAGAAGCCTCGGCCGCTTCTTCGGTATCTCTGTGTTTTCATCATGTCCTACAAAGATCGGGGAAGCGAAACTATAATTAATCAAGAAAGACGATTATCTTAGTGACCCATTGTTCGTCGTTTAAAAGCCTCATCAAATCAGGATCGACAGGATCTCGAATAATCTCCTTACTCAGTCACCAAAGCAGATTTTTCTATATTCAACTGCAGTTTTTTTCACTTCCTAAAGAGAATGACACCCGAAGGAGGACTAAAAAACCCATCTTCGCAGTGTCTCTGGCACTTACTTCATTACTTACCATGTTAAGTATTAAAATGCACTAAATAAATTTGCTTTCATTCGCTTTACTGCTGGCGGGTATTATACTACCATTTTTTCCCCTCTTTCTCTCCCCCTTTTCCCTCCAATTGATATGCTAGTGGACTAAAGCTTACACAATAACAGAGGGACTCACAAGATCTTTCTGCAACAATTGCGTTTGCCGAACAGCAGCATCTCTCTCGTCCTTTATCCGCTGCAAAGCCAGACTCTAAAAAGGGAGGGAAATGATAAGCCGATTGTTGATCACCAAAAAGAGCACTTATCATCGCAGTTCAAATGAAAAAAGAACTTTCATTCAAAAGTTTCCCCAAAGATGTAGCTACATTACTGCCTCAGATTTTTGGCAAAAGATGAAACGAAACACCTTCAAAGAGGAGAAAATGAACAACAAAAGAAGTCCCTACTCAGAACGTAGTTAATTGACAGAGAGGAGAAAATCAGATAACTGGCTTCTCTGCAAAACAAGTTTCACAACAGCCATAGAGGGACAAAGAACTAGGGCAGGCAATGCCAGGTATGCATGCCTGCTGGCAGTAGGACGGCATACAAAGCTCATCCCATGTTCTCTTCTTGTAAATTAGAGCACTCGTTCTTCTTTTAGTTAATTATCAGAATATCTAATTCTCACTGGATCAATCTGATACCTTTGAATTCTTATTTAGAAAAGAAAAACTCTCCTGGGATGAACCATCCACCGGGAGATAACATTTTCTGTAACTTTTTCCTCGTAAATTGTGATACTACACGTCTATCAGCATCTCATTTCACCATCTAATTACACTTCAGACATATGTCTACGCAAATTTACCATGAGAGTACATACTTCAATGTTCTATTAGATCAAGGCTCATCTTGGTTTGGAGGTAGCAAGCTTTCAGAGCATGACCAGCAAATTGACCAAAACTTTCAACAAAATCCTACAGAACCTTTAAAGTCTAACTACACAAGAAGCAAAATGAGCTCACCGCGTCATCATCAAAACTTTGCATCGAGCCCCGAAAGGCTTCCTCTTCAGACTTTTCTTGAGGTGAGCTGGGAAAAATATAAGCAACTCCGAGTCTGCATTCCTCTACTAATCTTCCGCCACCCTTATTGAACTGGATACGACATAAACATCAAAGTCAACACAGAGAAAGAATGCCATTATATAGTTTCCGGATTTAATTAATAAGGTCAATTGTCAGAAAATTAATTCTCACAGTATCAGGCGAAAGTTCTTTGCCATCAGTATTAGAAGGCACTATGGTGCTTTGAAGAAGAAATTTGTCCTTGCATTGCATATCAGGCGGGTATTCTTGTTGGGCTTGGAGAGTAACTTCACATCAACATAAAAAGGCACGACAGAATTAAAAACAGTGAGGAAGTTCCAAAGAAATATCATTAGGCAAAGTGCTGAAAGAAGCATTTGTCAAAAAAGCAGATCTATTAGAGTGAACAGAAGCCATCATGAAAAGATAGTCGGTTGACATAATAAGCAGTACCTCTTATTAGACAAGCATCGTGAGGTTGTAATGTACAAGAGTTTGGTCGTACAAAGTACTTTTTAGGTGAAGTCGTTTTAACCTAGCAAAAGGAAAGAGTTGAGAGCAAATTGAGGCTGCATTGTACCAAGAAAAAGCATAATATGAATAATTTAAATCTAAATGAGGCTTTAGAAGTTTGATTTAATTTAGGAAGGTAGATGTAGAACTCAAAAGGGACATACTTATGCACGAACGTGCACAAGCCTACACATCGACCAAAGTGTACCTTAAATGCAACATGGTGTTCTGTGTTGTTCACAACTTTGAGGTCGCAATAGCTTTGCTTTTTCAGCTCAACTGGTTACATGAATTTGAACATCAGAAGTCCATTCAGTAACATGAGAGAGCTAAAAAGGAAGGCTCTTAGGTCACAAAGTAAGAAAAAGCTGACATAAACAGACAAATTTCATATATCAAACTCTCCCTATAATCATGCAATGCAGTATATCCAGCGTGTTCCAGTCTCTTCCTCTATAAAAATAGCAATTTTTTGACACGTTGTTTACAGGCAGACAGCAAAAGATCATGCTTCTGGATAGCTAACCTGATTTTAACAGTCAAAATGCAAACAAGATAAAATTTGAAACTTCCCCTTATCATGGAGAAGAATGCCCAATTTATTCCATTATTAAGGACAAGAGAGACACCATTATGCAGTTTATATCCAGAAGCACAACCAAACAAATTATGCAAGGAAAACAAGGGTGCAATACAAGTGCATAAGCATTAATAAATGCAGAATTGACGTGACAACACGCCTTCCCCTGCAAACAAAGAGTCCAAGTTCCCCTTCCACTAGTAAACGGAATGTTTAAAGCAGCATTTGGCTCTCAATCAAATAAAAACTTCACTGTTTTTGGCCTCCTTAACAATAGGCCTAGAATCATGTCTATTTGGAACAAGAGATACCCTTACTACCCTGAAGTGATACTAGGGCTGGAAGATCTTGCTCAAGTAGAAATAGAGCGCACCATTCATCACAGGAACGCTGCTCTGTTTTTAGTAGTCAGGGTTAAATTTAGGATGTTTCAAAAAGCACCAAAAAACCCATCGGGCTAACTGCAACTGAATTGGATTTACTCTCGTTTGTCGCTGATAAAATGATCATTAACTGTTCACAGATCACCACCCTCCAAAGATTTTAAAGATTTGAAACTTACAGTTTGGAGAATCCTATAATTCTACTGAATAGCAAATACCGGGAGCACAATCCACCTGGCAACTGCTCCTTTGTGCGTTCATTTTTATTCCTTCACAAGAAACAATTTACCTTTTGATACATATTTTTTTCCAAATTAATAAGCCAACTCTCTACTGAGATTCTCAAAACTGTCTGCCAACAGTTGAAGTAAATTAGAAATAAGCACGAGCTAGCATCAGATAAATACTTCCCCCTCCCCCATATCCTTTTCACACACAGCCCTGACGTCAATATTAATGTCTACATTCTTTAACACCCCAGACCCTTGCCGCAGTAGCCAGAACACATTACAATCTCATGGGACTGATTTTCGCATAGATAATTCATGAGATTCATACATCCTAATCATCCACGCAGCCTTTTCTCAAGTTTCTACACATTGTCATCTTCTAATCTCCTCAAAGGAGGTCAGGCCTAAAAAAAGGCTTGAAAAGATCTTCTCACTGATTCGACCATGTCAAATCCCACCAGCTTTTGCATACAGAAGCTGATTTCGCATACATTTCTGGCCTGAAAGAAGAGTACAGGCCTGATGAGACCCTTTTTTCATCAGTCCAAGATTGTCCTAGGAGTAGGGTGAGAGGATCCAGACGTGACTGCGAAGGACTTTCTCTGAACAAAATTTATACTTTAGCTGGTTTACACGGAATTTTAATAGCAGAACACAGAAAACTTGATGACCCTTTTCATCTTTACACTGTTTCCTTTCGTAACTTCTGTGCCACTCTATTCTCTAAATCGAGCAAACCCAGGAGAAGATGAATTCACCCACATGCCATCTACCTGAAATCTGCTAAATTAGAAATGAAACTAATAACGCGGACACAGAGAGAGAGAGAGAAAGAGAGAGGTACAAGTGAATTTGAGCTCATCGGGATGAACAGAGATCAGAGGACGACCGGTGTCGGCCATTCTGGTGCCCCCCACTGATGCCGGAGAGATCACACCCCTTTTTCTTCAGCAACCCCGCGAACCCCCCTAACGATTGATCAACCCCACATCATTCACCGCCGTGGACAGAGAAAAGAAACCATAAACTCCGAAACCTCCGTCCCAGACAGACAGAGAGAAAGACTTTGTTGCCTCGTTGTCCGATTGCCGTATCTGAATCTTATAGGTCCAAATGAATAAGATAAGCACTACCCATTACGCATGCAAGAACTCAAGTAAAGTTTAAGTTAAACACGGCAAGAGTTCGCACGAGACATGCGCAGATCAAGAATCGTTGCGACTACAACATCGAAAGGATGGGAAGTGGCAACGGCTTGCTTACGTGATCGAACCCCCCAAAGGGTTGGTAAAAAATCAAGAACGAGCGTGTCAGCCCTTTTGATTCTTGGGAAAGCCAAGTTCGGACGGTGGGTATAGAAGAAATTCGAAGAGAGCTATGGAATGATTGCCGAAGCTGACCAATCTTTAGGAGGTTGCTTAGACGCAAATCGGAATCCCTTCAAGAAAGAGGATGATGATTCCTCGTATATGTCGTGTGCACGGGCACGTATGTGATGGTGATAGCTTAATTGCGTAATTAAGCTAAAAATGCGAATTGGTTTTTCTAAGTTCGCTAAAACAAATTGTATCATGGCGGTCTTACTAAAAAAAGGGAAAACGACACAAATAATTCATGAATTTTGCCTCAATGTGCGGAACTTTTAATTTGTTCAATGTGGTCCTTGAACTTTAATGCAATATGCAATGTGATCCATGAACTTTTAATTTGTTCAATATCGTCCTTGAACTTTTGGTACATATTCAATTTAATTCCTATATGAAAATGTTCGATGTTGTCATTCCATTAATCTAAGCTCATGGATTTTATTGAACATTTTCATATAATTTAGGGACTACATTGAATATGTACCAAAAGTCAAAAGACCACATTGAGCAAATTAAAAGTTCAGAAATTACATTAAATATTAGGCTAAAATTCAGAGACTACATTAAATAAATTAAAAATTCATGGATTATATTACACATTGAGCCATATTCCAATGACTGTTTATGTCATTATCTCACTAAAAAAAAACGTTCTTTGCTTTCAAACCACATCTACACGTGTCAACCCAAATCAATTTGTACGCAATTAGTTTATTAGGACGGCAAGACTGTCATGGAAACGGCCGCTCGCAATCTCACTAAACCGGGAATTTGTACACGGCTAGTTGTATTACTTGGCATCTTGCCCGGTAATAATACAACCGATAGATTAGCAACCGGGGAAAGCACCACTAATCCGGCACCGAATCATTAAATTAAATTTTTAATCATCATTACAGTTGCCCACACGCTACCAATACCCCCAAAGAGAAGCATTTTTAAGGGAGTTAAATACCTCTCTTAAGCAAAGCATTCGCGAGGCTAATGTTGTCTCTTTCTTCTTAATCCACGCGGACCCGCTCGGACCGGGGCTCTCTCCCTAGCGCCGATCTGAACCGGACCGGCGGTCCGGGCCATCGCACTCGGTGGGCCCGGCCCGGATCAATAGGCCCAAATCCCGGCGCAAGCCCAACTTCGGCCCGGCCCGGCCCGTGTCTCCCCAACGGCCGACCGGGAGCACGCACGACACGAAGATCGTCGGGTCCTGCGTGGCACTCAAGCAATTCCCTTCTCCCACCGAGGTTGCCACGTGTCCGCCCTCCCTCTTTCTCTCTGCAACCTTCGTCTCCCACACAAGAAGCCCCGCCAACCTCGGGCTCCCTTTCATACCGCTCTCTCTCTCTCCCCTTCCCCCCACCTCTCGACAAAGAGCGTTCGTCGCATCAACCCAATCATGGTTCTCTCCTGCGCCGACGATCCGTTGCTAAATCTGCTCGACGTCTCGTGAATCGGGTAACGACATCACTCCTCCGAACTCTCGTCTTCTCGCCCCTTTGGATCGTTTCCGTTCGTGTTGTTTGGTTCTTGCGTTTCTTGGTCCCTGGGAATATGGATGCGGGGTGCGAATATCCTTGACGATCGTTTCGTTCAAATTTGCATCTGCAGGGGTGATTGAAAGAACCTCGACCGGGCTTTTTCCGTGCACAGTTTTTTTTTTTCCAAAGGGGATTGGAGTTTCGAACTTTTGGATCGGTTTGAAAGAAATGTCTCACGGTTTTGATGCCACGAGAGGAAACCCACCTGGGATTTTGCTCATAAGGAGAATCAGGGGCAGGAACTGGAGCCTCCAGACTTATAGATACGTGGTCTTGCTCGTCACCTTCATTGCGTATGCTTGTTATCATGCTTCTCGGAAGCCTAGTAGCATTGTGAAGAGCGTCCTGTATCCCGACACCACGACCGTCAATGTGCAGCGCTCGTGGCCATTGGGCGAAGTCTTTGTGAGGGAAGAGTTAGGGAACGGTGGTAATGTGACTGGTGGTAGATCCAAGTACAGGGGCTGGGCTCCCTTCAACGGCCCCGATGGGACGTCGAAATTGGGCGAAATTGACGTCGCGTTTTTGGCCTGTTATTCTATGGGGATGTACGTCGCGGGGCATTTGGGCGATACGTTGGACTTGCGGTTGTTCTTGACGACCGGAATGATTGGCAGTGGCATTTTTGTGGGGCTCTTTGGGATGGGATATATTTGGAATGTGCATGTTTTCGGATTTTATTTGGCCATGCAAATGGTTGCAGGGTTGTTCCAAGCAACCGGGTGGCCGTCGGTGGTGGCTGTTATCGGCAATTGGTTCGGGAAGAGGAAAAGGGGTTTGATAATGGGCGTGTGGAATGCACATACTTCGGTGGGGAATATTAGCGGTTCCCTTCTCGCGGCGAGTGTCTTGGATTACGGGTGGGGCTGGTCCTTCATTGTTCCTGGTGGCTTGATCTTTCTTGGAGGGATACTGGTTTTCCTGTTCTTGGCTGCGTATCCAGAGGATGTTGGATTTCCTTTTTTGGATGATCCATCCAGTGCTGTAGAGACGGTTCCTCCCAATGACGTAGAATCCCAATCGCGAAGTTCCTCGGTTGGTTCTGGGACTAAGAGAAGTGTTGGGCTTGTTCAAGCCTGTTTGATCCCGGGAGTGATTCCTTTCGCGCTGTCCTTATTCTTCTCGAAGCTGGTGGCTTATACATTTCTCTATTGGTTACCATTTTATTTAAGTCAAACAGGTATATATCTTCTTTGCTCCTGCTCCCTTCAATTACTTGTCCTGAAAGAGAGAGTTGTGTTAGGAAAAACATGTTTCTGTATTGAATCTTCTTCAGGTTCTATGGCTGTCATCTTATATTCAAATCAGATTTTTCTTGCTTTTTGAAGTTTCTCGAAAATTTGGAATGTCTGTGGAAGCAAACATTGAGAAATGGCTAATGAGTGATGTCTTTTTTGTTGTGCTGTTTCAATGTTAGCTTTACATGAGTATCATAGTCGTGAAATTATTATTGACCAGTTATTCGCTGGCAAAGAAATCGTTCTAATTTCGAGGACAAAGACTAGTTGATGACATACTTGCCTTATGATACTTATTGTCGTCTAGAATAGGTCATGGTTTTCCCCTGGCCTGTCCAAAAGCATGGTAGGGACTTAGTTTTTTTTATTTATTAAGATCCAACATTTATGGTTTCTGACTCACTTTGTTTCTCAAACTTGGCAGAAATCGGCGGTGAGTATGTCTCTGTGAAATCAGCTGGAAACCTGTCAACCCTTTTTGACGTGGGTGGAATTGTTGGTGGAATTCTCGCTGGTTATATATCGGACAAGCTCCACGCCCGGGCAATCACGGCAGCCAGTTTCATGTATGCTGCGATACCATCTATGCTGGCATACCGCTCATATGGGGGCATATCACGCAATGTCAACATCGTCCTCATGATGATAACGGGATTGTTCATAAACGGGCCATACGCGCTGATCACCACAGCGGTTTCGGCAGACCTTGGCACGCACAGTTCTCTCAGAGGGGATTCGAGGGCACTTGCCACCGTAACTGCCATTATTGATGGAACCGGATCTGTCGGAGCGGCTCTTGGCCCTCTTCTTACTGGGTTCCTTTCGACAAAAGGGTGGGACGCGGTTTTCTTGATGCTAATGGCCGGTGCTCTTATCGCTGGATTGCTTTTGTCAAGGTTGGTCGTTGATGAGATTTCAGAGAAAGCGGCCAAACGAATCCCATCGTCCGATGCACAGCAAGGTCGTGGAGGTAATGTGTACTTTTCCTTTTCTCTCCTTATTTATGATCTTGATTTACAGTCCACGGCTATGTACTCATCTGCTATGTCGTCTTTGTCAGATCCAGCAACTCAGCCTCTCCTAACCAACAAAAAATGAATGCCGATATGGCTGCACGACGGTACATGAGACTGGGGAAGTCTATAGGCAAAGCTCGACGCGAAGCTGAGAAAATACCGATTGCCGATCGGTCGCTGCAAATACGAAGCATTGTGCTTTTAGAGGTCTGACTAACTTTGGATGCGACTCGCATTAGTCAGCTTCATAGCAATTCTGTCTGTAATAAGTGTAAGATGATGTGTGCCATAGGTAGATTTTTTGGTTAGTGTAAAGGAAATGAAAGCTGAACGATTCAAGCTCATACGTCAATGCTTTGCTTCCTGTTATCTGATGAGTTTATATCTACTTAGTGATCATGCTTAGTCCATACCACAGTGGACGGTCATAAGGTCGTTCAGCTATTGCTCCGACCATCTACTCGGTACCCGAGTTCTCGTGGCATGCCGGTGCTCGATGCAAGTATTGAGTCTTCGGTCCCGAAGAAATAAAGTCATCCACACTGTATTGCCCCATCCATAGCACGGCCAGCATAGGCGCAGAGCCAGAGATATAGAACCTCAAGATCTCGGATCGGCTATCGACAATTTCATTGCATCTTGGTTAAGCTTCCCGAAAGTTTTCTGGGGTGATCTTGAACCGCACTAGTTGCCAGTGGCCGAACTCGCC
Source organism: Syzygium oleosum (assembly GCF_021117445.2). Lineage (NCBI taxonomy): Eukaryota > Viridiplantae > Streptophyta > Magnoliopsida > Myrtales > Myrtaceae > Syzygium > Syzygium oleosum. The sequence continues at coordinate 786,899 of NW_026607516.1, read as the reverse complement.
GTGTGCGACCAAGTTGCTGATGATAGTAGAAGGAGATGTTATCTCTACCCTCTCCATTTGTTTCAGTTCCTGCTTATTTTGATCAGAATTTGCAATTTTCCTGCGTTGTGCTCTGTTTTAATTGTCTGGTCTTTGCTCGATCATTCGAATCGACGGCCTTCCCGGGCTTTCCTTGTTGCCTGATTTCGGCCGGTTTGGTATTTGCAGCGAGCAAGATCAGAAAATCGGAAACTTCCAACATGAGGGTCATGAGGAAGATGCAGTAAGCATACACTGGTCGCACTCAGAAACGAAGAACAGCTCTTTATTCCTTGTGATCAGAGATGGGCATTACATTGTTAGTCCATAATAAGTAACGGAAATTTTTCGCGTATCGACATTGGCCAAAAGAATCAGAAAGCGAAAACTTCATCCCTCAGCAAGAAACAAAGATGAATACAGAAGAACTCAGGGCGAAGATCCGAAGGACACGCGCTTTCCGGTGATTCTTAGAGCTCCGATCCTGCATCAGTTGAGAAGCTATCAGAGACGGAATCGGAATTCGGGCGATTTCGAAAGACGCAGAATCGAAGAAAATGCAGGATTTTTCAATACTCGGGGCGATTGCACACAAGCACAAGCACTTCATTTTGGTTCAAGAAGCGTTCAAATCGGAGGAATCTGCGTCTGATGATACCGGTTTGCTTCACTGTTTCGCCGAGCTCAAGTCCAGATTCAAAGTGAACGAGCCTCGGGTGTTCATCCTCAAAGAATCAATCGATCGAGCTTCAACTTACGATCGGATTGATTGAAAAAAATACAGAGAGTACCAGAGCGACCAATCAATCATCACAAGGCCGATCGAGAATTCAAGATGATCGATCACACATTTGATTCAAAACTGCAAATTCAATCGACCAAAGCATTCGATCACGACTTCAGCAGGGTACGTATAAGGTCAGAGAGCCAGAGAGAGAGAGAGCGAGCGATCGATGACTTTGCGAGACTCGATCACGCTAGAGCAAATACCTGGACTGGAGAAGAACCAGAGGAGGAACGCGCACAGAGCCAGCAACAGAGGGATCGCGTGGACGGCGTTCTCCGCCGACCTGAGGCGCGACCGCTCCTTCCTTGCCGCGTGCGACAGCGGATCGCACGTCGGCAGCTGCTCCCGCCGGTCGTCGTCTCGCTCCCCCGTCCTCCTCGAGCAACGCGACTGCGAAGCAGCCGCCGCCGCCGCCGTCGTCAGCGGAGGCTGCGAAGGAGCCTCGGAGACTCGCGGAGCGGTCGACGGCCGCCGCATGATCTCCCTCCTCGGCCGGAACGCGGCGGGATCGCCGCCGAGGAGCCGGAGGGTCTCCTCGGACTTCTACTTCGCTTCCAACGGGGGCGGCGCGAACGGACGGGGGCGGCGGGAGGCGAAAACGAGGGAAGAAGCTTTGGCTGCTGCGGCTCTTTGACCGTCCTGGGTCGACCGACTCGACCGGTTGCTTTCGTAAGTTCGGGTCAACTCGGTTCCGTGTGCGCTTAAAATTGAATGAAATTAATTGGATTTAAAAAATAATAAAATAAAATAAAACTTAGATTGATTAGAGTTGGCATGATCAATTTATTCCAATCCAGACCAAATCAAACCAAACCAATTTTTTGTTCACTACCATCTAATCGGTGGTTTATTATCAATAATTAATCCCAGATTTACTTATATTTAAACATTTATTACTCATGATAGGTTTAAATTCCGTTTATTTTGCGGAAAATAAATAATCTGGAAAATGAAAGATATGAAAAATATTTTCTTAAGATTAATCATTTTCCGCATACACAAATGAAGCTTAGGAGAATAGAATAAATCCGATTATCGGTCAGGTGCGTGATCCTGCAATAACACGCCTAATCAGGATTTGGTGTATTTGTGTCTGCCGATACCTGAATGCAATAAAAATCTCCCTAATCTAGTCAAATAGATGCAAAATTCTATACAATTCAATTCAAACATTTAAAACTTTTCCTAAATAACTTGAGATTATTGCACGATGACATGGAAATAAACATTATTATAGAGCATGGAAAATATATTCAGACTTATAATAAATCTCTAGCTTTTTTGCCACAATAATGTATTTATATTTGCTCACAAGAAGTAGTACATAGATGATCCCATGTGAATAAGACAAATTATAAGACGGAAACATCTACGCATGATTCTAGTTTAATGGAACATTCGAGATTTCGCAAGCAAGCTAGTCAATAGCAAATAATCTTTAAAAAGTCCAAGAAGACATTTTTCTGCTTGAATCGATTAAATACTATATATGATTTCAAATTGTGAAAATTAGAAAAATGCCAAATCAAAGTATTCAGCAATAATGGATGATTTGCACATTACCAGTTAGAGAGGAACACGCTCTGTCTATTCGGCCAGAACAGAGGAACATGTTCGAGTGCATTAAAAAAATGTGCCATGATCATATGGACTCTCTATTTACATTATGTTCTCTATAATTAAAGTTAGGTCTAATACCACCAAAATTCCCAAATCAGTACACTCGTACCACATCTATTCAACCTAATTTTCGTGTCGCAAAAAAAAAATTCTCAAATCTGTACACCTTATTTAGCATTTATCCAAAACCAATTTTCATGTCATAGAAAATCTCAAACTGATTCATTAGTGTCACATTTATCCCACCTAATTTTTGTGTCATAAAAAAAAATCGAAAATCACCAAAATCTTAAAATTGGGAAATTAGCTAATTTTGCCAGGAACTCTCCCAAGTTTCAAAAGCACGCTAAAATCCCTAATTTTTTAACTTGAAAAATAATTTGGGCTAAATGTGACACGCCATATATAAAAGTTTAGGATTTTTTGTGGTATTAACTCTAAATTAAACATCGTTGGCTCTACGAGATAATATAAATTGATTGTCTACAAAAAAGAAAGGTTTAATGTCGCGAAAAACTCCAAACTGGTACACCTAGCAATTTTACCATAAACTAATTTTTTTACCACTAAAAATCCAAAACTGGTACACCTGTGATTAATTTACCGAAAACTAAAAATCTCAAACTGGTATATTTGTGATCAGCCGCCGATTATTTTGCTTGACAGATCTGTTTTTATGAAATGAGTATGTGTTTAACATTACTGGTGCTCTGTTGATCCTATTTTTTGGATTTGACTTTGTTTTGTTGTATTCTAAGATTTGCTCTATTTCGATTTTCTTTGCAATGAATACAATTTTCTTTTGACAAAAAAAACCCTTAAATTAAACATCGTTGTCTCTGCGAGATATTATAAATCGATTCTACAGAAAATGGAGTTTGAGCATAATTTAACCAAATTTCTGCCCTATGACAAAAAAAAAAACCAAATTTCTGCCCCAAAAAAATAAAAATAAATCGAAGTGGAAGGCACGTAGGAGTTGCACCGTTCACACGTCGCCCCCACTTATTCTTTTGGTCCTTTCCTCACCACGATGTATTAATTAATTAATTAATTAACATCATCAAGGAAAAACTATTATTCTTAAGGGTTAATACCATGAAAAATCCCAAACTGGTACACATGTGATAAATTTACCCCAAATTATTTTTTTATCACAAAAAATCCAAAACTGGTATATTTGTGACAATTTTACTTCGAACTATTTTTTTTTACTATTTTTTTCCGAACTCAATTTTTTTGACCGCCAAAAATTTTATTGCTTATGATAGGTTTAGACTCCGTTTATTTTGTGAAAAATAAATAATTTGAAAAATGAAAGATTTGGAAAATATTTTCTTAAGATTAATCATTTTCCGCAAACACAAACGAAGCGTAGGAGAATAGAATAAATCTGATTATCGGTCAGGTACGTGATCCTGTGATAACACGCCTGTTGACACCTATTTTTAATATCCCCAAAAATTAATTACACAAAATTTAGGAATTAATTTTCTTTAATTCCTAAAACAAAAATATTTCAATTTAAATGCATTGCATATAGAAATTAGGTACATTTGCACTAATAGAGTCTATTATAGAGTTTAATTAAAAAAAAAAAAAATTCGAGTCGGGCGGGTCGGAGCCAGGGCCGACCCGCCCATTTCTTTTTCCTTTTTTTCCGGGCCCGGCCCGTTTTCCTTTTCTTTTCTTCTTTTCCCCCGCAGCTGGGCCTGGCCCGGCCCAGCCCTTCCTTTCTTCTTCCCCTTCGCCGGTCGCTCTCTCGCCCCTGTTCTCCCCGCTCGAGACATCACGCCAACGCACGGCGGCGCTCTCGGCGTCGCTATCAGCCGAGAGGAAGGCCGAGAGAGCATCTTGCAGACGGGGTGGCATTAATGGCCGATCCGATCCTCCCATTCCCTTCTCCACGATCCGCTTCCTCCTCTCGGCTCCTGTTCCTCTCGGCCCCCTTTGCTGCTCTGCGCACGCTGTATGGCCGCGAAAGTCAGCCGGAGCGGGTAGGCGGTGCGGGCCATCGTCACAGCCGACGGGGAGGCACTGAGTTAAATCGTCGCCGGCTATAAATAGCCGGAGAGAGAGAGAAGAGAGCGGGGTCGGCCATTTTGGAGAAAAACGGAGAGAGAGTCAGAGAGGCGGGAGAGAATCGAGAGAGACGAGAAGAGAGAGAGGAGTCTCGGAGGGTCTTGCGAGGTCCCAGCGGCCTCGTCGTCATATTATTTTATTGTATTTTTAATTTTTAAAAAAAAAATTATAAAAAAATTAATTAATTTTTTTTTTCGTATTTATTTATTTATTTTTTAAAAAAAAAATTTCAAATTTTTTTTTTTAAATTTGTGTGATATATTCTAAATGTTTAATTTATTGTTGTATTATTATGCATGTTTTTGTCTTGTTTAAATTAGACAATTCTGAGGTTGTGCGGTAGTATTTTGCATGTTAATTTTATTACTGTTATGCATGTTTTTAATACAATTCCATGAGCTGTTGTGTTTTTGAATGTCATCGACTTAGTTAAGGTTAGAACCTTGAGCATGCGTTGTTGTGTTCTTTTGCTAATCGTTTCGATTATGCACTCGCTTGATCACCTCATGTTAGGAGAAAGGTCCTAAAATCAATTTAAATTGCACGACAAATGTTTTCAAAAAATGAACGGGGTAAAAAGGTACCGAAAGGGCATTAGTTATCCAACTAGTGTAACCAAGTCCCGGTCGGTTAATCTACGGTTCGCGGGAATAGGGTGATTCTCCCATCACCCTATTTGGGTTTCTAATCGACCCACCCCAAATCGATTAGTGGCGACTCCTTGATATAAACCACTTGCATATTAAAAACTTAAAGCCTAAGTCGCGATATGGTATGGGCTTGGGAGAGCCCGTTAAGTCCGAACCTAGACTTAGCACGTACCGAGGCGAGCTCCCTTTTTTTCGTGTTGTTTAAAAAGGGTTCGGGAGTTCGGTCGCGACAACGCCTAATCGTGATTTGGTTTTTTTGTGTTTACTGAAACTTGAATCAAATAAAAATTTCCGTAATCCAATCAAATAGATGCAGAATTCTATACAATATAATTCAACCTTTTATACGTCCAAAAAAAAAATTCAACCTTTTAAAACTTTTCCTAAATAACTTGAGATTACTGCACGATCACATAGAAATAAACATTATTATATCGCATGGAAGATATTTTTTGAGTTGTAATAAATCTCTAGCTTTTTTGCCACAATAATGTATATGCTCACAAGAAATAGCACATTGACGATCACATGTGAATAAGACGAATTATAAGATGGAAACATCTATGCATGATTCTAGTTTAATGAAACATTCAAGATTTCACGAGTTAGTCAACAGCAAATACTCTTTAAAACGTCCAAGAAGGCATTATTCTTTTTGAATTGATTCAATACGTGTATGATTTTAAATTGTGAAAATTAGAAAAATGCCAAATCAAAGTATTCAGCAATAATGGATGATTTGCACATTACCAATTAGAGAGGAACATGTTCTGTCTTTTCGGCCAGAAGAGAGGAACATGTTCGAGTGCATTAAAAAAAATGTGCCACGATGATATGGACTCCTTTATTACATTATGTTCTCTATAATTAAAGTTAGGGCTAATACCAACAATTAAAAATCGGTACACTCATGCCACATTTACAATCTAATTTTCGCATCTCAAAAAAAAAATCTCAAATCATCATACCCAATTCACATTTATCCAAAACCAATTTTTATATCATAAAAAATATCTAACTGATACATTAGTCTCACATTTATTCCACTTAATTTTTGTATCACAAAAAATCTCAAATCACCTAATTTTACTTGGAACTCTCCTGAGTTTCGAAAGCACGCAAAAGCTTTAGGATTTTTTATGGTATCAATCTTTAAATGAAACATCGTTGTCACTACAGGATAATATAAACCGATTGTCTATGGAAGAAATGGAGTTTGAGCATAATTTAACCAAATTTCCGAAAAAAAAAAATACCTAAATTGAAGTGGAAGGTACGTAGGAGTTGCACCGTTCACACGTCGCCCTCACTTATTCTTTTCGTCCTTTCCTCACCACGAAGCATTAATTAATTAATTAACATCATCAAGGAAAACCTATTATTCTTAAACGAAAGATTTTCCGTTTAAATATATATACTTAATAAAAATGAATTTTCGCGTTTAATTAGGTTCCGAAAGTTGCTTCACAAATGAAATGATGACCTGGCACTCAATAACTCAACTGACGAAAACAAAAACAAAAAAAAAAAAACGAAAAAAATCAGAATTCGAAAAAGAAAAAATAAAATTACAATTTAATAAAAAAAGAAAAAACGAGACAAATTCGGCTTCTTTATAACACGTCTCTCTCTCTCTCTCTCTCTCTCTGTTCCTTTGGTTTTTCCTCTTCATCGTTCGTTCAACTCCCTCTCTCTCTCCGGCGACGATCCCAGAAGAATCGGCGGCGTCCTCGCTGGAATCGGAATCAATCTCCGCCGCACAGTTCCAATTTCCGGCGATTCGATTCGATTCGATCTCGGCTCCACCTCGCCGCCATGAATCCGGAATAGTAAGCCTTCTGGTTCATCCGTCCCTCTTTCGATCAAACCCTCGAAGGACGGCCGATAGTTGGCTGTCGATTTTGTTAGTTCTTCGCTCGGTTCCGCGTGATTCTGATTAGATCGGCGATGGTTTAGATCGTCTCTTTGAGCTTAGATTTCTGGTCGCGCGTGGTCCGTGAGGTGGCTCTGTTGATTTTTTAGCCGATGATTGATCGGCGATGGCGGTTTGGTGCCGGTTCGGGAATCGGAAGGTTTTTTTGGGTTTCAGATCCGTTGACCTGATCGGTCAATCCTAGGCTCCTAGAATCGTGCGGGGATGATGTTTCTCTTCGATCATCTAGGTTGAGAGATCATGCGGTGATGGATTGAATTTTGTGAAATCGTGGTGGACGCGATTTGTGATTAGGAGAATTCAGCTGCGCGCGGCCAGGACTGCAATTGGCTCTTCCTGGAAATCGTTAGAAAAGCGAAATTGAGATTTACCTGTTTGGTTTTGCTTGCTGCCCAGCTGTTGAAGTGCTTGCAATTATATTGAGAAGTCTGGCTGAACTAGGACATGCGGTTAATCTGCGCATGAAAGTGGCCGGTGGCTGAGAGCTCAAGACTTGTGGACATGCATTTGGGCATTCTCGGAAAATTAGTTCACGATGCCGATGCTCTGATACACCAGATATTTGTCCCTCAGTGGTTTCTTCCAGTTTTGTCACGCTTGATGCTTATCTGACTTTTTGCATCATTCGTCATTGTGCTGACTACTCGGATTGGCCTTTGTTTGTGTGGTTTATCGTCACTATAGATTGGGAGTTGATGACGTTCTTTGATTTAGAGTTCTGCACATGCACAATTGTCATCATCGGTTACCTTGGATTCACGCACAATATATGCTTGTACGAAACGGACTGATCTCTGTCTTAAACCTGTATATATGTGCTTATTCTCGTCCTCCTTTTGATGCAGTGACTACTTGTTTAAGCTTTTACTCATCGGAGATTCTGGTGTTGGCAAATCATGTCTGCTCCTTAGGTTTGCTGTAAGTTGATCATGGTTATCCGTTTTCATTTTTTGTTTTATTTTACCTGTGGTTCCTTTCCATGAGGATCAATTCAAATTCAATGGATGCGAGATATCGTAGGATCTTTATTCATTGGAATGACAAGCTTGCTTGCTGTCTGCTTTGTACTACTGATCTAGACTACTTAGTCAAAGTATGATGGCAGCTGTCTGTTTCTTTTCCTCTTTTCCTTAGATTCATGTATGACTATGATTGTGTTAATCTTGCTTGTGAACTAAGACTCGTTGCGATTTTTGCTGAAAAGTAAGGGTTGTTGCCATTACTCAAGTAAACCTCTTTCTTTATTTCTTGGACCAGGATGACTCATATTTAGAGAGCTACATCAGCACCATTGGAGTTGACTTTGTAAGCCATTGTCCTTTTCATTTTGGCCCTTTACTGACCTAATATACTCACATGTTCCAGTGGCTAACTTTTATATCACATATGTCATACAGAAAATCCGCACAGTCGAACAGGATGGCAAAACAATCAAACTGCAGATAGTATGTTTTCTATTAATTTTTTATATCTTTTATTTCCGCTATCTTCTGTTTCGGTACCGCTGTTTGTCCTCTTTATGCTGGCCGCTTTTAGAAGCATTTATACACGGGGAACTACAATATCACGCACGTAAAGTTTTGTTGTTTAGGCATGAGATATTTTTTGACTTTTTGGAGGGTCTATGGTTTAATACTTCTGCAGGTTGCTTTCAGTGCACATTTTGAGAATTTTAATTCACTTAAGACATTCTCTTTATATTCACTTGTCACAGCTTTTTTCTACTCAAGCGTCATATAGAAGTACGGTGTTCATATCTTTTGTCGCTCTTGTCATGCAGTGGGATACTGCAGGCCAGGAACGTTTTAGAACTATCACAAGCAGTTATTACCGTGGGGCTCATGGGATCATTGTAAGTGTTAAATTTTCTTCTCTGCTGGTGTAGAGATGGCCTTCCATGTTTGTTCTCTATGTGAAAATTCACCCTTCTACTGGTGACCCTTTGAGGGTAGGTCGTTTATGATGTCACAGATCAAGAGAGCTTCAATAATGTTAAGCAGTGGTTAAGTGAGATTGACCGCTATGCTAGTGAAAACGTTAACAAGCTACTTGTTGGGAACAAATGTGATCTAACAGCCCAGAAGGTTGTTTCTTATGAGACGGCAAAGGTAAAGATTGGCATTGCTGCTCTGCCAATGTTGATTATGAATGTTTTTTATTTGAATGCATTGTAATTTATTTTGTTTGTTTAGGCTTTTGCGGATGAGATTGGGATTCCATTCATGGAGACTAGTGCAAAGAACGCCACCAATGTGGAACAGGCTTTCATGGCCATGGCTGCGGCCATCAAGAATAGGTATAGTGTATTTCTAGTTTGTCCGATGAAAGGAAATTAGTACTTAATGGTGGGGATTAATGCGATGTCCGTTGAACTGGATAATATTTTGACCTGCTGAGATTTTCTTGATTTGTCCGTTGCTAACTGGAAACGGAGCTCACGTCATCCTCACCTGATTGATTGTTGATCTCTGGCATGTGCAGGATGGCGAGCCAACCAGCCATGAACAATGCTCGACCTCCAACTGTGAACATCAGGGGACAGCCCGTTGACCAAAAGGCTGGTTGCTGCTCATCTTGAAGCTGAAAATCCATCCTGGGGGCATGCGATGTTTATCTCTGTTCTATGTGACCGTGACATGTAAAACTAGTTTCTCTGTCTGTCAGAATGCTTGGTTGGATGTGAAAACTGCTGGCTATGGAATACTTCTCTTGTTATTTCAGTTATTTGTGGAAAATTCCCATTCTTTTTGGTGTATCCAATTCTGAACACATGTAAAAAGTAGCTTCAGGTGCCCACGGCCGCATTCATTTAGTTGCTTCTACCGATTCTTGAATGGTTAGGGGGTTGGGTGAACTTTTGACGTCCTTCTCTTTTGCTTATTGAAGCTCAAAGGAAAGCTCTGAGTCGTGCCATCTAGAGCTGTGCAGTTGATGCGTGAACCGACTAGAGACGGCACGGCACTCCCTAGGCATGCCATTGCCATGGTATTTTGCAGAATTTATGATTCTTTGTCCCGCATTGTCGGATGATGAAAGTATGACTGTGGCTTCGTGGAAGAAACATAAGCAACCCTCATTGAAATTGTCGAAAATTGGAATTACATATTTGCACGATCACTTTATTTGCGAGGGTGAACAAAGAACAATCATTGAAATGGGTTTGAGTGGTCCATCATTCTCTCTAAACTGGAGTTATGAATAACGGAGGCATGGCGAATCTCTCAGTCGGAATGAGAGCCGTGGCTGCTACCTTGCGTCATCTTTCTACCCCTCGTGCACATGAAACTGATGTCTAGGTAACCATCTAACGATGTCGTCCACCTTTCATCCCAACCGAGCACTGTATGGATCAGGTGCGTGCCCCAGAAAAGATGCCTTATCGATCTATAAGTTGAAACTATGTCTGAACATTAGACATGAACTCGGACTCCTATGTGCAGTTGGCGAAATCATGATGGTCTCAAAGCTGACGAATACATATTGGCTTCTAGGAACTTTGAATCGATCACCTTCGGCTCCTCGCAGCATCTTCCATGTGCAAACCTTCACCTTTGGTTCCTTGCGGCATCTCGCATGTGCAACCCTTCACATACCCCCAGAAGCAAAAGTTAGTCCTCAAACCCTCGTGAAAAATATGCCAATTCATGCCCTTTGCTCTTGAGCTTCGCCATACTTGGTAAATTCAATCTTCCTTAATTACAAAAAAAAAAAAAAATTCAATCTTCCCCTCATACCAGTGTGATTTCTCCAGACAAGTTCCAACCGGAAGGTGTGATAAGGGAGATCCAGTTTTTGAAATGTTGGAATTTGAAAACACGCGACAGTCATAGCAAGAGTGAGTCCTCAAAAGATGCACTTCTTTTAATCATCGCTACTGACAAAAGACATCTATGCCAGTCGGATAACCACAGGCAGATAGTCTGCATAGGTTCCTACCAATAGTCTCCACAGGAGCAATTTCCATCCTTGAAGTGATGAAACCTCGAGGTATCTCTGACAATAATCTCTCTACCTTCAATTGCCGATATGTATTTTGCAGCACTGTGGCAATCCCCACAAATTCTCAAGTTCTTGAAAACCCGGATCGGTATTCCCGGTGGAAGCTTTATGAGCCCAAAAGCAATAGCCAACTTTTCACTGTGCCCGAGGAGAAGCTGCTCTTTCTGCTCTTCTTCCACATCATGCAATGCGCATTCAAGATCTGGCACATATCCAGCTAGTCTCATTTTCTTCACCAAGGCATCCAGTTTTGAGTGTATTAAAGGTAGTTTCCGGTGAATCTGGTCTCCTGATCTGAACTCATGAACAGCACTTTTTACCTCGATCCAACTATAGCCTGGTGTTTTGACCACCTTATTTTGTTTCATCGATTTCCTAACCTCGGTGACTCCATCCCATCTATTCATTGCTGCATAAACATTGGCCAATTGAACGTAACCAGTCACGTTTGTAGGATCAAGATTAAGCAAGCTCTTGGCAGCGAATTCAGCCAACTCCAAGTTCTTGTGGATCCTGCATGCACCCAAAAGGGTTCCAAATATAGCTGAATGGGGTCTAAAAGGCAATCTCTTTATCAAATCTACAGCTTCATCTAATTTGCCAGCTCTACACAGGAGGTCCACCATGCAGGAGTAGTGATCCGGCTTCACTTCAACTCTATAATCTTTCATCATAGAATCAAAATACCTTACTCCTTGATCAACCAGACCTGAATGGTTGCAAGCCACTAACACAGCGACGAAAGTGATCCAATCTGGTTTAATACCCTCATTTCTCATCTCTTCAAACAAAGTAAGAGCTACTTGTCCTAAACCATGCTGAGCATACCCCGATATCATCGCATTCCAAGAGACAATGTCCCTATGAGGCATCTCAAGAAACAACTTCCAAGCATCCCTCAAATCTCCACACTTCCAATACATGCTGATCAATGAAGTGCCCACGGTTGTGTCGCTACTTAATGAGCTTTTAATGGTAAATTGATGAACTTGCTTACCCAACTGCAAGGCAGACAAATTGCTACAGCCCAATAGAACACTACTCAAAGTAGAGGGATTCGGTCTTATTCCATATCCCATCATGTTCTTAAATAGCTTTAAACCCTCTTCGGCGCGACTATTCTCAACATAACCTGCAATAACTGCATTCCATGTCACCAAATTCCTGCCAGGCATCTCTCGAAATAGCTTTTCCGCAACTTTGACCTTTCCAAATTTCATATATCCATTAATCATCGCTGTCCAAGCCACTACACTCTTAATCGGCGCAGCCTCAAAGAAGCTCACCGCTGACTCCAAGTCACCACACTCCACATACCCAGATATCATCGCACTCCACGAGACACTGTTCTTCTCGGGCATTGCAGAAAACAACTCACATGCACGACCCATCTTCCCCTTCCGGACATACCCCGATATCAACGTGTTCCAGGAGGCGACATCCTTAACAGGCATTTTATCGAAGTAAGCCCGGGCCGTGTTCACGCCAAAAGTCCTCGAGTAACAAGCCAACATGGTGTTATACGAAACAGCATCCCGTTCGGGAATTTTATCAAACATCCTGCGGGCTTCCTGAAATTTCTCAGGTCTCTTTGCATACCCGGCAAGAATCGAATTCCAAGTGACAAGAGTCTTGACTCTCATACCATTGAACACTCTAAGAGCAGAATCCAAGTCATTAGCTCGAAGGCACCGAGAGATCGCCTTATTTGACTCCACTACGCCGTCCAATTCACGCTGATCACTCACGTCACTGGAGGATACCAACTGGGGGATTCTGGGGACATGGGCATCACTAAAATTAGCTGAATTGCATTCATCGCTCGAATCCGCAGGTGGGTCTTCGGCTACTAAGGAAGAGAAAGAAGCGGTCTTGAGGGCGATCAAAGATCGGATCTTCAACTTGAACGAGCCTAAGAGGTGATGTTTTCTGGTTTGGCTAGATGGATTCATCAGTCATTTGCAAGTGTTCCTTACTTGCAAGTGTTCTGTCTATTGCACGGTAACACTTGTTGCGACACGGGTTTGTTCCACGAGAAAGATTTGACTGAAATGTGGAGCTGCAGAGATTTACCTTGGTCACATATTTACCCAAGGAACATAGCAAAGTAGTTACCTTCAGACTTTTCGAGCACTCCCGTGGGATGGGATGTGCACATTTTAATGCGGACATGCCCATTGATAGAGCAATTTCTAAGGTTGGCTGACGAAATGATGCGCTCATAGAAGTCAGATAACTAAATTCGAAACCGACCGTGACTTGCAACGAGTCGTCTTTGTAGCATGTTCGACAGAAAGATGATGCTGATGGAGGGTCGATCAAATTGAGAGCCTTTGTAGCTTAACGACTCGAAACAATCGTGTTTAAAAAAGTGCCTTTTTCCGCCGAGTTGATGGTTGAGAAATTTTAGACTAAATGACGCTTTCGAAATATAGAACTGGGAAAAGAAGCGGAAACGATGTAGGCTCAAATTGACCGAATTGCGCATTTAGGAAGCTTGGAAAGCTACTCGCAAAACAATCCTTAGTTCCCAAAGAATTTTCATGTATATGGAAAGGAGATCCTCAGGTCTTTCATCATGTCGCTTGTCCATCTAATTACCAACTTAACGGAAATGGATACCGCCTAACAAGAATGGGTGTGGCAAAACATTAAAAAAAAAAAAAAAAAGAGAGGCAAGTTTCACCTGGGGCACAGACAATCTGCAATCCACACATTGTGATGTGAAAGTTACCATTTGTGGAACTTTCTTTCGTTCCACCTCTCCTTCAGACATACAGATTAAAAAGACAGCTCCTTTTGGTGGGTAAGCCACCATATATCTGCACAAACCTCTCTATATAGCTCCATGCTGACGGCTAGGAGCAAGAACTTTCCATTGCAGCATAATAGCCTATATCATTCACAGGACCAACTAATCACAAGAGCCACGTTAAAACCCCAAGCCTAGACAAAGATCAACGGACAGAATAATCAGAAAACGTCGTATCATTATCTCGAAACTTAAGAAGATGGAAAGATTAAAATGCATTTTCGATCTAATACAATCAAGCCGATGCGATTTCTCTTTCTTGGACACAGCGGGACAACGTCCCAGTAAAACCTTAAACAGAGTGGAGAAAAGGGGTTTGCATATGAATCAAAACAAAACCGCCGGCAAATAAAGCCCGCAGTGGAGTATCTAAGATATACATGCTAAGTAGCCAGCGTCATTGATCCCTAAACGAGGTTTCCCATACAGAAGATTTTGTTCTTGTTAATGACCCGTCGGTCACACTCTTTCGAGGCTGCGGGCTTCTTTTGACCCCGACCACGGCCACTACGGCTGCAGTACCTCTCCCCTTCAACAATCTTCAGGACTTAGCTTATGCTAACAGACTGCGGTAAGAACAACAATTTGTCAACATAGAGAAGACTTGCCCAGGCAACGCCCATATCTGACCATGCTAGTATACAACAATCTTCAGATTGGAACAGAACGTGTAGTATCTAACAGTGGTAAGGTTTCATACTAGTTGTAGAGTCACTCCACTGATTTGCTTCAGTCCCTCTGAACGATCACTTGGTAGAAAGAAACATAAACCAACAGATGTCCGCACCTTGGAAATTTGAGACTCAGACAGCTATATGGTTTATTTTCAAGCTCCAATTTGACAGAAGTATGACATTCATTATCCCCATTTACTCCAATGAAGCAATCAAAAACTGCATGAAAAGAGACTTCCTTTCTCGATTGGAAAGAAGAGAGAAAATCGGAACTTCTCAGTATCCTAGATAATGGGCTTTAAATGTTATGCATTGACAAGTAACCAACTCGAGATCAATAAAGATAAAAATTGTGACATCCTAGGCTATTCACTGAGTTATTATCCGCTTTGGCCCATCCCATGCCTCACAATTCCTGTCCTCTTCGCCGTCCTAAATCCTGCCAAGATCCACTTCTTGTCCAGGCCTTCTGGCCTTGGAAACCACTCTCTGCCCTCGTCGGACCAGGTCATTATAGAAATACGAAAAAGATGCTAACTCAAGCTAACGGAAACACTTCCAGCATCAAAAGCTGCAAACTGTGTTTCCCAAATTATGAACTTTCTATTCTAACATCAATCCATCTCAACAATTACATTTAATTCTCGCAATATCCCAGCTAACAAGTGCACAACACAACGGCACATATTACACTCAATCTAGCAGTCCACACAAGCATAGCAACATAATTAGACTAGGCTTTCAAATATTCAAACAATTGCAAGAAAGCAGACCTTCTTACGGCTATTACCAATTGAAGCTGGAGCTTGAGCTCATGCTTAACTACGCAAATACAAATCACATGTTTACATCCAACTAAACACTAATCGCCACATCACTTGTACCGGTTCTTCAGCGACTACCTGGTGAAGCCGGAACTTGAGCACGGGAGAGCAACCCGGACCATGGAGAAGACAGCGAAGTGCCAACGGAGACAACGGCGTGAGCTAGAGAGCGAGAGAATGAGAGAGCTCGATGGAGTTAGTGAGTTGGAGGGCAAGTCAGAGAGAGAGAGAGAGAGAGAGATCATGGCTGAGTGAGAATCAGAGGGAGAAAGAAAGGAGAAGCTGAAAAAGAAAAAGTCGATAGTAGCCTGGCCGGCGTGGCGCGCACATCTTTCCTCTCGTCGTTGTCGACAAAGCAAAGGAGCATGCTTTTATCGAATTTCACATTTTACAGCATCTAAACAACACCACGTTTTCGTCCCCTACTCATTATCTAGGGACGTCATGCTCGTCCCCCCCCAACGCAAGCAACATAGCGGGGACGGAGGAGATCCCGTCGCTGAAGAGACAACCACAGAGCAAATTTGCCGCACGACACGCAGCCGGAGCCCAGTAAAAAGCCCCGACAACAAGGTACTGGCCCCCCCAAAAAAGCAGGAATCCCATAATCACTTCACTTTTCCTCGACGTGTGGTTGACAGAACTCTCGACGACTTCTCCGAGTTTAGACTCCACAGCAGCAGGAACCGTGCAATTCACTATGCGGTACATCTACCCTTTGAACCACTTCATCAAGAACCGTATAGTAGCTGGTTCATCCAAATTTAATTTGTTTCTTTTTCTCTTTTTTTGATATCTTGCTGTCCTAAGAAAGACATTATGGCGTGGGTCAATGGTTAATGTGGTCATCACCCACTTTCCCAAATTTCCATGTACATGTCTGCAACTGTGCAACATACAAGGTCAAAAGAAGATTTTGATGTTTTGCTCTTCACCTCACTGGTCACAAGTCACGACCATTTTTGCTGTCGGTGGGGGACATTGAAAACCACCAAATGAAGAGAAGGGCAGTTAGTGAGCTTAGTGCATTACCTATTGACTTAGTGCCCCTCCCCGCAGTTGAAAATATCGAGTGAAGAGCAGTGTTTTTCCAACAGTTGGTGCACTTAGAATAATATTTTGACGCACCTAATCTCATTCAAAATTCTTCGCAATGAGGTCTATGTTTATTCCAACCCTTTGAATTGCACTCGAGATTAGAGAAATCCATTTTCATAATTGAGAAAAAAATGGAGAAATTACTAGTATGGTTGCAAGTCGGAAGAGGCGTGACAACGTCGGCCCTATCTTCCACGGTTCACTTCTAGCTATTACGAGTTCGTTAGGACGTGAAACGTGGACTCTCGTTGAGGACACGAGCTGGGTGTTGATTTGGGTATTTATGTTGTTGCTCTAGGGATCATCCATAGATTTTGGGGAAGAAATGAGAACAGAACAGCTAAAGATTGACATCTAACAGGCTTCTTTTTAATTTACCCATTTCCAGATTTTGTGTGTGTACAAAGATATATACCTAAATGAAGATTTTTTTTTCTTTTTTCTCTATATATTTCTGTGGGTTAAGATGGGCTTGGCAAGCAATTAGACATGGGCATGCCCTGATGATTCCTCCTGCTCTCAATATTCAATCTCAAGGCCTTGGCCTTGCTCGTGTACAATCTCTTCACATTGGACGCCTGCTCGTTGAGCAATCTCACTAGGCTCCTCTTGGCATTGTCTCGGAACGGGCAATTCGACGACGAGAACCCGTCCACCAAGTGCAAGTAAGCCTCGAGGTCGTGGCAACACGCCACGTCTGCGTCCGGCTTAAGGAATGGCGACATCCTCGTGTCCACCCTCAGCTCCGTGCCGACATGCGAGTAGTCCCACGGCATGTTGTCGTCGAGCACGCCCTCCAGTTTGGTGTCCCTCAATTTTTGCTCTAGGTCTTCGCTCAGGAATGTGCCCGGGACTCTCGTGATTATGTCCTGGTTGTTAACTATTCTCAGGACCTTCACGTTTTTGGCATTGATCCTATTTGCAAATGCTTTGTTGCCTACCCTAGGCCCACCGAAGGAGAACACGGCCACGTGTGGCGGCGGCGAGGAGGACGGAGATTCTGCGGAGCACGTGCTCAGCTCGTCGGCCACCAGGAGGGCCAGGGCTGCGCCGAGGCTGTGCCCCGTGACGGTGATGCTCAGGGTCTCGCCCTCGTATAGTTTCAGGAGCCTCTTCACCTCGTCCGCCACGGACTCGGCCAGGCTCGGAACATGAGCCCCGCCTGTCCGGTACAGGCTTTGAAACCCGCATTCCACCTTGGATTGCCCTTGCGCCGCTTCCGGCGCCGGGCCGCCAACCTGAGGCATGTCGACAAGATGGGCCCTCATGTTCTCGGCCCACTCGAGGCACGTGGCGGTCCCGCGTAGGGCAATCACGATGTCCCTCCTCCCCATCCGCTGGATCTCCCTCCGGTCCTCGCACACCGCGACGTACCCAATCCAGCTCGACCGCTGCGTCATCCAGTCCAGGTCCGGCGCCACATCGTCCACCCACTTGGGCAGCCCGATGGATGACGTGGCGTACAGGCTCTTCGTCACCTTATAGGACCGGTCCGGGAGCACCACGTGACGCGGTGGGGGGGCCACCTCGGCCGACGTGGCGGGGTCCGTGTTGAAGGCCTCATAGGCTGCCTGCACAAACTCCCCATACCGCACCACCTCCCTCCGGAGGTTCTCGTCCAGCGGGTCGAGCAGCCCGGCCCAGTCATTGCAGCCGTGGTATTCCTGCCACCGGCTTGCGAGGCTGTTCCGGGGGGAATACTCTGGCGTCATGGAGAGGAGCCGCTGGAGGCGGTGGAGGTGCCGCGGCGACATCTCCTCCGCCGCCTTCGCCCCTGGCCAGATCCTGGCCAAGCTCAGGCCCTCCAGTAGGCCGCTTCCAGCTCTCTTCTCCTCCTCCGACAACGCGACGTCGCTGGGCTTCGCGATTTCCTCGCGATCCCACTGATGAGGCGGTTGCGGGTCGAGCACGCTCGGCTTCTGCAGGAGCTTATCGAGGTTGGCGAGGTGCAGCCTCGTCGACTCCGTCTTCATCGCCCATATCCTCCTCGTCCTCGTTACCTCATCGCTGTTCGCCAACAGCGCGCTCCTCGGCCCCGTGACCGGGTTCAACGGGGATAACTTGCTCCTGTAGCTCGAAAGTTTGGTCTGGAAGACGTTCTGGTTATGAGCAGGAAGCGTCGGACTGACCGCCATGTTCGAGAGCGAGAGCAAGAGAGCGAGCGAGAGAGAGAGAGGGAGAGAGAGGGAGAGAGAGAACTAGGACTAAATATATCTACAAGGTGGAGAGAAACCAAGTGAGAATGAGAAGATGAGGGCAGGTATATATAGCTACGAATTCAGGGGCAGTTTGGTCACAATTTTCGGATTACCCTCCACCAAATGCGCATACGGTCCGTATTAAACTACGCACTTTATGCTGAAAAGCTTGTTGTAATATTTCAATACGGAATTTTGGTACGCGGGCAAGCTCTTTCATGAGAGGGGAGTGTCCCGGAAGCAACCTTGCCTAGCATTCCATTTTGACTATTTTTCCTCCTTCTCTCTCTCTCTCTCTCTCTCTCTCTCTCTCTCACACACACACACGCACGCACGCGCGCGCACACACACACGAACACACGTTTTGAGGGCTTGAATCTCGATTCGAATCTGTAGGGTCTGGACCACATCAAGCGCGAGTCAATTGGACTCCAACCATCTAACAAAGATATATTTATGCTGATTCAATCTTAAATCTTTCGGTTGTACCAATTTAATCTTAAGCCTTTTCATATTTTGCCCATTGAATCTATCCGATCAATTTTGGCTAGAAATCGCTGATGTGAACGCCAGCCATCACCACTAACGCTAAAGCGAACATTTTTTTTAATGTTTTAATAATTTCTTAAATGTTTTATAATTTCTTCATTTTCTTTTATTTTCTTTTTTTGGGGGTCCAAATTTAGCGAGGGCATCGCGGCCCTGGCTAGATCTGGGCGAGGGGCTGCACACCTTGCTTTGGTCGGTGAGAGAGTCGCAACCTCACCGGCCACTAGGGATGAGCGGTTCCAAATTTCGTAGATGTTCCACCTGGAGCCTGGAGCCTGGAACCTACCCTGCATATCCTATATTCTAAAACTTACCCTGTCCCAGGGTCATTTTCAGGGTCTACCCAAGTTTCACATGTATTATTAATTAAACGATTGCAGTGAATCATCACCTTTAATAACCGCCACTTGCTGTTACAATCTACTTACCACAAATTATAATTAGACACACGAAAAATATGAAATATTAACAAAGTAAAAGTCTCGGTTTTAAAATGGAAGCTCGGATTAGTGGTTCTTGATTATATACTCATCATCAACCGCAACATCGTGCGAAGAAATAAACTAAGAAAAATACAAAAACTTGTTCTAGGTTCTAGATGTAGTACCTATAACTTATCCATCGAAACAAGTTCCCCAATTTTAAGAACCTGGAACCAGCCTTACATATCTTGAAACTTGGAACCAGACAAATTCCCACCGATCCGGTTCTTTCGTTCTAGGTTCTATCCTGGAACCATGCTCACTTCTACCGGCCACAACAAGAGCCCATGAGCCCTCGCCTAGTGGCTGGTGAGGGCGGCGGCCAAAAAAAAAAAGTAAAAAAAAATAAACAAAAAATTTAAAAAATTATTAAAAATGTCCACATCAGTACTGGCGGTGTCACATAGGACGGCTAGAGTTCACAACAGTAATTTTCAGCCAAAATTGGCCGAATGAACTCAATTGGCAAAATGTGAAAACATTTAGGACTGAATTGACATCAATGCAATAGATGCGTGACTTCTTTTGTACTTTTCTCAACATTCGTTTAGCAAATTGATCATATAGACCGATCGTTTTTTTTTCCGTCGCGACGATCATAGAAAGAACAAGAAGAAGAGCATCCGGATAAGTCTACGAGGAAGACGGTCAATCCTCCTGCTTGGGTGCTGCAATCGAATTGACTCGGAATCAAATTTCAATGGCACAGCAAGATTATATAAAAGGAAGGAGGAGGGCAAACTGCAACTTTCTTGGACCCAACGCATGAATTGACGTGCACTTCTAAGCTGCTGCTGTGTGCAAATGTGGCGTATTCGCTTTGAGATGAGCTAGTGTGTCAGCAGGAGCCTTTTAATATGTATGACTAGTTTGCGTCAAAAGATCGAGTTGCGCTTGCATTTGGTTACGACAGGCGAATTTCTTGGTTTGGAAATCATAGGATTGGTCCATAAAAAGAGTCATCTTTCGTTTGGTCGTTGAGGATGAGGAATTTCACTTGAGCATTTCTAACGGAAAAGTATCGGAAAAATCCCTAAATCAATTGCGTTGGTGCCAATTTAGCTCCAAAACATTTTGTCTTTGTGCCAATTCAGTCATTCCGACTAGTTTTGGCCGGATATTGCTGACGTGGATGCCGGCCAGCCTACGTGGCACCGCCGGCGCTGGCGTAGGTAATTTTTAATAATATTTTAGTAACTTTAGATTTGTTAATTGTTTTTTCTGATTTTTGCTTTCATTTCTTTACTTTTCCTTTCTTCTACCTTTTGGTGGTGACCGGCCATGTAGGCCGGCCGACGTCCACGTCAGTATTATCCAGCCAGAATTAGCTGGAAAGACTAAATTGGCACAAAGACAAAATGTTTAAGACCAAATTAACATAAAAAAAAATATTTAGAACTATATTGGCACAAATGCAATTGGTTTACTATTTTATGCTACTTTTCTCGCATTTCTAATAACATTAGCTGCCTAGCAATAATTTCGGGAAAAATTGTCTAAAAAGTTTTAAATCTATTATGCGGCTGTCAATTCAGTTCTAAACCTTTCAATTGTGTCAATTTAATCCTAAATATTTTGATAATTTTCCTTTAATCATTCCGACTGATTTTGGCAGGAAATCACCGACGTGGACGATTTTTGTAATTTTTTTTCCGACTATTTTTTATTTTTTTTACTTTCCTTTTTCCTTTTCCTTGTTATTTTTTTCCTTATTTCCCTCCGCCGGTCGTCAGCCACGAGCGAGGGCCAGCGAGGGTCGCCAATACCAGCATAATCAAACCCCATCGAGGGTCAAAAATAAAGTATAATGGGGTCACTATCGTTTCCGGTTCACAACGTGTTATACGAAATTCACGTCCAAATCAAATACGTTAATCACCTAAAAGAGGGCCATAATGTGAACCTACCCAATACCGAAATCGAGATGACTGCGATCTCCTATCCGCTCCTTCTGCTCCACCCTAACAAAAGTCAACTGGCCTCCCCAAAACAAAAACGCCATCCGTTTCAGTAAAGTCAACTCGCTGCTTCGGTTGTTGCATCGCTCAGTCGACACGATTCGTTCCATCATTAGTTTTACAAAGACATTTCCATCAATTGACATTCTATTTCCGAGAATTGAGGAAAACCCAAAAGTTTATTTTGGTAGGCAGGCGGCAACTTGTCGTGCCAACCTATTCACACTTGCTCGTGTTGCTCCAGTTGGGCGTCACAAGTAATTAATTCTGGTTTTTTTTTTGGGGGCTAAATTATAATTAATTCTATTGAGTGTTCGTGAAAGTTGCGGCAATACCAATTTGAACTGAGCACGCCAAACATTTTCTAATGCGACCATATGGTATATAAATATATCTTTCTGTCTGTCTCGTGGATGACGTGAATTTTCTAGATCCCGTACAATCGTTCGTACAGATCTCCTTAAATCCCGGAATAGTAGACCCCGGGAATCGGTCGCGCATCGGTTTCATGATATTAGAGGAAAACGACACATTGATCCACTCGACCAATTCGTACTTGTACGGGAGGGATCTTGCGTTGAGATACGATACAATACGCCCGGAGATAACCGAAGGACACGAGGGGTTTGGGAGGGAGTACAATGGCAGTGAAAAGGGTTTGAAGTTGGCGGGCTCCCAAGTCAAACTGAAAGAACAAAAGAACAAAAGAGACAAGGAGGATCCCCCAAGTCAAAAGTCAATCAAAAGATAAAATAAACATTCGAAGTCAAAATTACTTGGAGAAACGGAGATCGTCCAAGGCTTTGACGATGTTGTTCCCAAGTACCCAATACGCACAGAGACGGACACAGGACTCCTAACTTCATGCAGCCTCTCTCTTTCCGACCACATACTCCCTTACGTAAAACGCATTGACGCAAGAGAAAGTTAAAAGTCAAAATCCAAGAATTTAGAAAGGAAGAGAGAGACATATCATAAGGGGAGATCAAGAATTAGGGTTACTTACTACAACCAAACTGCTTGCGATTAGGTTTTGATATTGGAAAAATGGCGACAGAGAAAGGAGAAGCGTCAAAGGGAGGAAGCAAGCACGAAATTCACTGGGGGAGGGACCCTTGACCGATCTGATGAGTTCGAACGGTACAAGATTTGCTTTGTTGGGTTACAACTGGGCACAGACATTCGTGAAAGTGACCAAAACTTGGGAAGATCATCATCGGCGCTTTTCGGAAAAGAAAAGTCGTCCACAGTGGTCGTTCAACACGATAAGTGAAGTGATGGGTAGGTTCTCTTTTCTTTCTTTTCTTGCGGGATAAGTAACAAAAAATAAAAGAATCATAAACCTATTGCAGTGGTATCAATTTAGTTATAAACATTTTAATTGAACTAATATAATCATAAACATTTTCACATTATTATCAATTCAATTTATCCAACCAATTTTAGCCGGAAATTGCTAATGTAGATGCTAGCTACGTGATACGATCGATAGACCATCGGTGTTGATGTGGTTATTTTTAACAATATTTTAATAAATTTTAATTTTTTTCCTTCCTTTTATTCTCTTTCCTTTGGCCAGTGGCTGGTACTCGGCCATGGCAGTGACCAGACATAGGCGAGGGCGTCATGGCCTTTGGTGAGGACTGCCCTCGCCAGCTCTGGGAAGGCTAGACCCTCGTGACATGGGTGAGGCTGCCCTCGCCAAAATTTGGCAAGGGCTTGACCCTTGCAGCCGGGGTGAGGGCGACCCTCGCTTGTGGTCGGTGAGGGCGGCAACGCCCTTGCCAGCCCTCTCCAAAGGCCACAAGGGCGACCATTGCCCATGCTACGATGGTCCAGCCCTTGCCAAATTCAACGAAGGTGACCCTCGTTTGTGGCTGGCGAGGGCTGCGACGCCCTTGCTGGTCCTTGCTTGTGGCCGGTCGGCAGTCATGGTCGAGTACTGGCCACAGGCCAAAGGAAAGAGAAGGAAAAAAAAACGAAAAAGGAAAATTTTGTAAAAATTAATAAAGAAAATTCAAAAAAGTATTAAAATATTATTAAAAATATCAACGTCAGCGCTGGTCATCACGTAGAATGCCCGATGTTCACGTCAGTGATTTCCAACTTAAATTGGCTGGATAAACTAAATTGGTACCAACATGAAAATGTTTAGGACTAAATTGGTCCAATAGAAAGGTTTATGATTTTTTTTTTTTGTACTTTTCCCCTTTTCTTGCTCTTTCTTGGGACAAAAGATTATATGTAGTTCAAGAGGTGTATGCATGGATTGTATGACGCTCTTTATTGTAAATTTCTTGTCAGTAGAATGGTCTGTTTGTTTCAAACTTAAGCAGCAAGGAGATGAAATCCATGAAAAACCACTACAAGGTTGGAGATTGATCATGTGATTAACCATTGTACCTTTAGGAAAATAGCCAAGACTGTATAAGCCTCAAAACATGCGAGGTGTCAACCCGGTTCAATCTCGTGGAGGCAGAGCTCCGTTGTTCCTTACCCAAAGATACGATTTTCTTTTTCCGTGCTAGTAAATTTCTACAAGTGGTTGTAAGTGTAAAAAAAAACCTTTTATAAAAAAAAACGACTGGTGACTATTTTCCAAATAACTTGTTGGTAACTTACAAAACAATATAATGAGATTATAGACTTTTTTTTTACAGTTGGCAAAAAATTAGCAATTTGTACAAATTTTTATATGCACAACTTACCAACGTTTCAAATTTATTTATTCTTATATGAAATTATCAACCTAAATTACAATTTTTTTTTATTTTTTTATTTAGATTTGATTGACTATTAGTTTTAAAATACCAACTGCTATTTAAGCTACTATCAAAATTTACTTTTTTTTTAACTTAACGATAGTTTTGGTGAATTACCAACTTTTGTTTGTCTTAGTTAGGAGACCCTTACAATTACTAACTCTGTTTAGAGATACCAACTTAAATTAACGCAACTCACCAAATTTTCGTCTATTAAAATACCAGCTAATTATCGACTCTGCATTTTCATATTGTCGTTCACTTATTTCTCCAACTTGCCAACCTTTCATATTCTTTACAAACTTCTATTTGCATTATACTAAATTATCAACTCTCATTTGAATTTCTCACCGCTATTGAGTTAATTTTCCAACTTGTCAACTTTTCATATAGTTTACAAACTTTCATTTGCATTTCTTAAAGACACCTTAAATTTATTAACTGTTTTAGAAATTATCAACCTTAATTAAAGTAATTTACCAACGTTCTCTGATTAATAATCAACTAACTTTAGGTTACCAACTTTCATTGAATTACTTACTAAGTTTATTTTTCTTTTAAAATCAAAATTTCTAATCTTTTACTAACTTTTATTTACATTTCTTAATTATGCCTTAGATTTACCGGCTCTCGTACAAAATTACTAACTTTAGCTCAAGGGATTTATCAACTAATCTAAAACCAACTAAGTTAACGAATATTTTTGCGTCACCACTCCGATTTGAGTTAGTTACTAACATTTATTTGTTATTTTTTAATTTATCAACTTTTCCATTGGATTACCTAATCGAGATCAATAAAGTTGGCAGTCACCCAAGCAAGGTCGGCAGTTTCTTATAATAGTGGGAAACTTTAAGGTGTTGCTGAGAAAGTCAAATAAAATTTAATAAATAATAAGAGCAATTTATTTTTGTCAGCGATAAGAAAGGTTGGTAATTCAAACAGGTAAAAGTCGGTAACTAACTAAAACAAGGGTTGGTAACACAAATTTACCAAGAAATCAAATTTGTGCGAGACTTGTTGAAATCGGTAAACTATCAAAGTGTCACAAGTTACCAACAACTTATTGGGAAAATGAATAACCAATAACCTTCTCTACCAACAAGTTTTCAACACTTGCAAGGGAAAAAAATCATTTCTTTTTTCTAAGAACAAAAAAAATAAAGTCGTCCCTCCTGGAGTTAGTATAGCAGTTAAATGCGAGCTCGTGAGCGGAGGAGGCGTGCATCCTTCAAATGCCAACAATTTCATGTTTTGGTCTTCTTCTTTTTTTTGGATTTTTCTCGGGCACCACTATCGGGTCAATATGTAACATTATTCATGGACCTCGTATTTATCTATACTTATTATAAAATAGAAAAAAAAATAAATGTGAGAATTGCGGATGTTTCTCTCAAGCAACCGCGTCTCATGGGGTTGCATCATGGTTGAAATAGCGTTTACGAAAATTATTGCTTCATCTAAATTAAAGGCTAAGCTACTCTTGAATGGATTAAGCTAATACGATTTTCTAAACAAGAAAAAAGTAATTAAGCACGATACAGAAAGCCTAATAAACTTCAACTTTAGATTTAGTCTCAATTCTATCCTAAAATTTTTTTTTTTTGGTCTCGTAAAAAATCGCCAACTTTTACTTAAGCGTTAAATTTGCTCCTGTTAACCCTTCGTCCAAAATTTTTCGTTGATAACCGAGAGAAGGAAAACTCCCGAACACGAGCTGTTCGAGCTTCCCAAGCCGAGTATCTCGAGTGCGAGCTCTCTGACCGCAAGAGATTGAAGGCTTTCGAATACAATAGATTGAAAATTGAGCGCAAAATGGGAAGATTCCTAGGTGATTTGAAAGGAATAGGGATGTGCTACGGGACCGGGCCACCCGAAAAACAAGTTTAGGAACCGGTTCCTGTTTGAACTGGTTCGGGAACCGATTGGAACTTGTTCGGTTCCTAGTTCCAAGTGAAGACCTACTCGGACCGGTTTTTAGCTTATGTTAAAAAAAAACATAGATCATGGTATTACTATATTTTCGATTACTACTTTTGATTGATAGTAATTTTTATTGCTCATCTTAGGGATTGTTGCTTTTGGCAAATAGTGATTTTTATTATTCATCTTTTATTTTGAATTTTTTCATTACTACTCATTATTTTGCTGGAAAAAATGAAACAAGAAAAAGGAACAAAAGAAAAACAGGTTCTCGAGTAGACTCTAAAACTAGATCGAAAAATAGGATAGGTTCCAAAACAAGTTCTAAGACAAATATAGTAGGTTCCAGGTTTCAAAAACAGAGAACCGGTTATAACAAGATAGGCTCCAGATTCCAGACTTGGAACCTACCCACCCTAGAACCGATTACCCCTAAAAAGGAAGACTCTCTAAAGAGTAAGAGCTTTTGAAGAAAACCAACCCTAATTGCTCTAGTTTTTACCCATATTTCATATCCAAGAATACATCGTTAGGGCTCATATGGAAATTCATCTCCAAAAGACGTATTCTTGGATTTGGGGAAAAACTAGAGCAAAGACGTGGAAATGCCACGTGGGATCACTAAGGGTAATTTTGGATGAAGAGTTAACAGAACAGACGTGGGATTTAAGTAAAAGTTTGTGATTTATTATGAGATAAAAAAAAAGTTTAAGATATAATAAGAGTTAGACTTAAATTTAGAGGTTTCTTATGTAAAAAAAATTAGGCTTTAAGGTATTAGTCCCTTGTGAGACCCACTAGTTTCTTGTCAAAACACTGGATAACGGCACGAACACAAAAAACGTACCACAAAAGCAATTTTAACTATATTCAAGCAAAAAGATCGTCGAATCTCGCGCCGTTATCCAAGATGAGCACACTGGTGTCTCCTTCTATAGTTGCGACTCTACTTTTTCAAGTCATCCAAGATGAGCACACTGGTATCTCCTTCTATAGTTGCAACTCTACTTTTCCATGACGCACGCCTAAATCCGGGCATCCCCAACACCATCATCTACTATGTGCGTCATATGATAGTTGACTTTTGCCCCTCTTTTTGTTGGCTCACAACTAAACCAACAACGGTTGACTTACTCTAGGTCAATTCCTGACGACGATGCCAAACAGGGCGTGCCCTTGTTTACCAAGAAAAGAATCAAAAGGCGAGTGTGCTCTTGAGGTTAGATTAATTAATAATCTTCTTGTTCCTTTTGCTTAAATTAACTTCAAAGGGCAAGTAATTATATTATGCAGAGATGGAAAAAAAATAGAGGAAACGTGGGCCATGCCGAGAATTGAGAAAGTCTCTAGAAGTCATATAAATAGGTTAAAAAAGCTCCAACTCGTACCACATGCCCATATATTAATCGTGTCTTCGATGCGATCATGTATTCGCTTTTTCCTAACAAAGTGTATTATTAAGTATGATCACGTATGAAAGACCGTACGTAGTGTAGTAGTAGACTTGTCAAATCGGTGGGTCGGGTTGAAAATGGTCCGATCCAAATAGACCCATTTAATTCGTTTTGACCCATTTTCCATTTTTCCATACAATGAAAATCCAGTAATCCATACCTGACCCACACATAACCTATACCAATTTGATCTATATTGCTAAAACACTTCCATAATTAACCTAATCTAGGAAAACTAATATTCGAATTAAGGTGAGAGTGCGGAGTGAATGGATGCGAAATTGAATAAGGATGAGAGAGAATGAAGAGAGAGTCATATAAGTGACTTGGATTTAAGTAAGTTGTAAACCCATTTAATATCATATTATGCTTAAACTCATTTATGACTCATTTACTGAATAGAATTAATTATTGTAACCCATCATACGTGAGTTAAAAAATGGATGTATGACTTATTTTGACCTGTCTATGTAGTAGGTACGGATATTTAAGGTAAGGTTTAGGTCGTATAAATCGAAAATAATCGTGCAACGGAAGTGCGAATTGCGTGGTTATCAAACAAGCCCTTAGTTTTCTAGCTAGGGTACTCTCAGCGATGGCAAGGCCACACGCTACACGACATACACAAGACTTCATCCTTGGGTTATAGGAGCAAAATATTCCGATAATGCGGCGCAAAAAGTGGGGGTCGAGATCATTTGGAAAAGCAGCCCAAAATGTGGTGCAAATCTTCCCGTTTAGCACATGATTATGCTTAATCCTCATTTAAGCTCAAAGCTATTGGAGGAGAGCACGGTGCATTGCATCAGTGGAGCCACCAATAATTAAAGGCACGAAAAGGCGACATCTCTCGACTTAATCTTCTTTCCGTCACGAAGAAAATGAAGAGGGGAGTGACATATTTATGGAAAACGTGGGGCATGCTATGCTTTGATTAGATTGTCCCACTATAGTTCTGCAAAAAGTCATTGGTTTGATTTGATGGGTGATACCTAAAGCTGAGGCAAAAGGGGAAGAAATGGGCAGAATGTGATGCACGAGGCTGTAATGCAAACGCGTGCTAATACTACGAGACCAGAGCAAAATTATTAATTAGTTTCTTAGCGAAGGGTTTGCGCGACATGTATTCGACAAGACATGATCGCATGAGGTTGAATGTGTTTGTTTTTTTCTTGTGCGAAGTGGTTTACGTGCGATGAACTTCGTCGTGTTGCCTTTCCACGAAAGCCGACCACCGACCATGTGCCCCACAAGGTTAGGACTCTCGAGATGGGCATGGACGGAACAAGGCATGGCGAAAAGAAAGAGCGAAGAAGGAAGGGAGAAAGAAGCTCTTTGAGGAGTAGGGTTTGATGGATATGGAGATTTACCTTTTGGTCGGAAATGGGAGGTGAGCTTCATCATGATTACGTAGTGTCGACCCTGTCCCGATTGGCCTAAAATCGAGCATTGGAGCGATTAGCACCACGATATTTGGTGGTTGATGATACCCCAATAATCAATATCGTGCGTGTATCTCATGCACATGCTCCATGAATCTACTCTTTACCGATGCGACCCAGGTCAAGCGGGGCTATCTGCTAAGTTTAAGCATATCAATAAGTAGAATTACAAAATGTCATTACGCATCGGTTAGAAAGTTCGCAATGGGTGAATAAGTAGTTGGTCCATACCGCTTTTTTTATTCTCTGTCGAATCAATGTTTGTTTGTCCATCTGTTGCATAAAAGCAAGAATCAAAGGCGTTCCCATCAAATCTGGTACATGCTGCATCATTTGCACCCTCACGTATAGATGGAAAAAATGGCATGTCGAGACTATTTCGGTGCAACAAAGGGCACATCTACTTTTTAACACCCTTTCTCAAAAGTTACGGCCACGAAAATATGGGAAAAATCCTCACCTTCAGGTCAAGTCTCAAATTTACTCTAATTTTTTTTTATTTCAGAAAAAACCTTAAACTTTAGGTTGAATCCCAAATCTGCCTCGAATTTTTTTTTTATCTAAAAAAAATCAAAACTTTAAATTTAGTTTCAAATCTGCCCCGAATTTTGTTTTGTATAAAAAAAATTAGCAAATTTCAATTTATTTTAAAAAATATACCCTCATGATCTGGTCCCAACTTAACGTGGCACTTCCATGTCGATAACAAATCCACATCAGCAAAGTAATGAGGTGATAGGTACAGACCGACGTAGCATTTTTACTTCGATAACAAATCAAACCCAATAAAAACTGTTGAAATGCTCCAAAATAAAACCATTTTAGGATATGAAAGTTAGAAATGATAACAAATCCAACCTAATTTTTTTAATTAAAAAAAACCCAATTTTTAGGATCAATCCAAATTTTTCCCGAACTTTTCTTTATCTAAAAAAAAGCCCCATTATTTTATTGATGTTGATTTGTTATCAATGTGGAAGTGCTACGTCAAGTTGGGACTGGATCACGGGATATATTTTTGAAAATAAATTGAATTTTGGTGATTTTTTTTACACAAAACAAAATTTGGGGCAGATATGGAACTGGACTTAAAGTTTGGGATTTTTTTTAGACAAAAAAAAAGTTTATGGCAGATTTGGGACTAGACCTAAAGTTTGGGATTTTTTCTGAGACAAAAAAAAAGAGCAAGGTAGATTTGGGACTTGACTTAAAGTTAAGGGTTTTTTAGGGAATTAGGCCAGGAAAATATTGGTACTTTGGATCTTACAGGGTAATTCGACAAGCGCGTCACTCAAACGTAGCTCACGAGTGGGTATAGCATCTCAAGGCTACCTTTTAAGACTTTCGCCTCAGGAATCACTACTTCAAATCACGTTTTGCTAGAAACCTTAGAGCCATGACAAAACTACGACACGGCATGGCCTCAGCTATATGTGTCACACGATCCAAACAGACCGAGAGAGTCGATGTGAACCTCACGTCGCGCAAGTCGCTTCTTAAATTGGGAGTACGCGGTTCATAACCCGTCACATCATCTCACCGACCGATTCAAATCAGTGGCTGTACAATTCTCTGATGGAATTGGTCGTACAAGAAAGCGACGAGGATTGAAGAGTGAGCATGTTTTGGTCGCACCGCCCCATGGGGGCAACGAGGGCCTCACTTTGTCAAGCTCCAAAACTGTCGATTTCTGACCACAAGGAGTCGTATTTTGATCCAATGATAGACTTTTCATGTTATAAAATGATTGGTGAAGGTTGCGTGGCTCCTGGATGGGAATCAATGGCACATTGTGCCTCCTTTCCCATTTAATCGTATACACAAGGACCGTACAAAATCACGTTCTTATTTTTTTTTCCGTACCGGTAAATTTCGTGCGTAATAACTACATTTTTCCATACCATAAAATTGATCAATGACCCTTTTTTTTTTATATAAATAAGTTACCAAGACTTTATGGGAAATTATTAATATTTTTTAATAGTTTGTAAATTATTAATTTTTTGTACCAATTTACCAACTTTTGATTGCGTAGCTTACTAATGTTTTGAATTTATTAACTCTCAATATGATATTAGCACCCTAAGTGAGAGTGACTTATCAACTTTTATCGAATTAGAGTATCGGCTAGTTTTCGGTTACTAACTCTAACTTGTGTTGCTTATCAACTAATAGTGTTTTCAAATTTATAAATTTTCATAATGATATACCTTACTTTTGCTAATTCTTTTTAGAGATTATAAACCCAAATTAGCGTGATCCACCAACTTTTCGCCGGATAAAAAATCACTTGGTATTGGTTTGCTGACCCTCATTAAAGTTACTCATCCATTTTTTTTTTAAATTTGCCAAATTTTTTTATCGTCTGCAATTCGCGTTTCTTCTCAATGCCTCGAATTCAATCATCGACTCTTTTCAGAAATTATCAACCTTAACGAGTGTGATCCACTAACTTCTTCGATTAAGTTTCACGGTAGACTTTTCCTATGAATGATTTCTGACACTTGCCAATTCTTTTAAAAATCTATTGGCATGGAGAAAGAAATTCATCTTTCTAGGAACGGAGCGGTAGAATTGTCCATGTTAACAATGTTGCAAGTTTACAAACTTGGGAGTGCCTTGTCCAACATAAAAAGGATGGGAATGTGTAGGTCGATATAAAAGTGTGAAGACGATGGGCTTAGTGGGTTGTACCTTACCATACTTGCGTGCGAATGCGCGATTATTAGGCACACTTAGCACTATGCGTGCTCGCAGTTCATAATTGGCATTAACCGACAATTGTTATATTTTATTTATTAAAATTTGAATATATTATTATAAAATAACTATGCACATAACTTCTTAATCTTTGAAAGGTTCTATTTGTTCAATTGTTATTTTCAAAAGTTACAAAATTTGGAATAAAAAATAAAAAAATAATTTATTATTATTTTTAAATCAAATTTTCAACGAGTCTGTTCACTTTGCAACCTTTCCCGAACAGTTGCTTTTGTCCTAAAGACCGACATAAATTTGTCGGTTTCCCGTCTCATAAAAAAGTCTTGTCGATTTTCCTTTTAGAAAAAAAACTACAGCCCTTGTTTCTAAATTGTTTCCTTTTGAGAGTTCTTGGAGAAATACTAGAATTTCTATCTGGTATTCTCGTGAGAGTTTGTAAGATCTTGGGAGATTTTGCCAATAATTATTAGCAATGTTGTGGGGCCAAATAATTCCTTAAAGAGAGTGTTATTACGCCTCAAAGTCCAATTCCATTCTTCTTTCTGATCACTTGTTTTTTCTCCCAACAAACTGAGTGATTTCGACCTGCAAAAAACAGCCATGGAGATCAGTCATCCATCGTTGGAGCACATCATCATTATGCTAACTCATGAGGTCAAGTGGGGCGAGTTCCAAGTCCACCATTTCGCAGCTATCCCATTGGACTTAATCCTATTGGACTCTCGTGGTCGCTGAGGATACGGGAAGACTTTCGTCGGATCGTACTCGAAAGGATCATTGACGACGGAGGGTCGTTTCCCACCGCCGTCTCCAATGGATGATAGATGATGGGATGCACCGAAGAAGAGAGTTGACTTGCAATGTGAAAGTTTCACGATGCAAGGACGCTAAGCGTTTAATTCCTTGTCGCGGCCGTGCGATGTGGAATTGCATTTTTTCCAAGTCATTTGCTCTCGACTCCTTCGAGTCGCACTTTGTCGGTTGGGGAGAAAGAGAGAGTGAATGGTTTCGAAGAAGTGATTATGGTTCTACGCGTCGAAACCTTTTTGCTAGGTCTATCAGGAACTTCGAAGTCTTTCCTGAGTGATGTGATGGCATCGTGTAACTTATCGGGACGAATGAAATCCGTGCATTTCGAGTTCGATGGATTCGCAAAATCTAAGCGCCCAATAGAAGTCGACTGTCACCCGATAAAAAGGGCGTAATCAACATTTGTTAGTTCACCTACCGTTGCTCGAGGTCGAAGCCGACACGCGATTTGATGATGCTTTTAATGGTGTGCACGGATGAAACTTGCGCCACTCGTGGAACTTCAATGTACTAGTCGTCAGATTCACGTTAGCTTGTAGAAATTTTTGTTTTCTCGTTTTGAGGAAATAGATGTATATTGTAACGGTTGCCTTGTTAGCTTCATGTGGTTGCTAGGAACTAGCAAAATTGCCAAAAAAAAAATACGGATTTTCTTCCGTAACGATAAATTTACATAAAAAATTATAAGTAAACTGTTGTTAACAAAGATGATCGGGGGAATTTTTCGTCGCATATAAACAATTTTTTTGTATTAAATTACTATTGCATAACTTACGAAAATTTTGCATTTACTAATAGTTTTATTATGAGACTTCTAACCTAAATTATAGTGATATATCAACTTTTATCAAATTGAATTACCAACTAGTTTTGGGTTAACTCTTTATCTACCAACATATTTTTTAAGGTTCCAACTTTTCTATCGAGTCACCAATTTTTTTATTGGATGCTCTCTTGGTCCATTGGAGATGTATCAAATCATGATACGTGAAGGCCCATGAAACACCCTTCAAACCCTATGAACTGGTTAAGTCTAAGCCTTTTGATTTGTGCAGATGGCCTTGATACAAAATAGTTTATAAGCAATTGTTGGGATCCTAACATGTGACCTCCCCATTCCAAGCTGAAAATCCTCAAACACTCCCCACCAACCGCACCAACTTCGGGGTTGTAACAAACATTTTATGTTCCTCAAACAAAAGTACTCTTACATAAGAAACGGATTCGTGACATCGGGGTCATTGATCGGGCGAGTGACCGCATGGTACTCCAGTAGGTGCTCTCAATTTACGCATCCGGTCATCGTCTATCCAAGTGAATCGCGTGTACAAACGATCACAAACGCTAATTTCGGGTATACATACACAACCAGTAAGCCTTTCGCATTGCATGCATGCCCACTTTCTCTTCAAAGCTCGTAAACCTAAAACTTTTGTTCATCTTCATGTCCATCAAGACTCATGCAATAGACAGATGACAGACTTTATCACGAACACTTAAAGAGAACCGCGAGAGACATGCTTTGCATATAGTGATCGAGCTAAGTTAGCGAATGTTGACAGTTGACTTAAGTCCTCGTTATCCATAGCAAGCCAAGCAGAAAGTACTCGTCACGGTATGAAAGTTGGAAGGCCAAGAAGATGACGATGAAGAAGAAGAAGAAGTCGCAGCATCCTAAATGAACTTTGGCATCTCTCTCTCTTTCGCTCTCCTTCCACGAAATTGCTTGAAATTGCAGAAAAGGGCTCTCTCTTTTTCACCTTTTCCCCTTTCGGCCAATCTCTTTCTCTTATCTATTCAATTTTCTCCCCTCTGAACTCGCCTGCCTAACTACGACGGGCCAAGAGGACGAGATGGGCATCCCCAGGTTGACTCTGAAAAGAATACTTGGAGCGCGACAAAGCTCGATCATGTGCTTGCAAAGTTTGACATTCCTGCATGCATGAGATTTAACTAAAATAAAGCGTGAAGATGTCGCTTCATTCTGTTCACAGGCATGATCTTTGAATAATCATTATGGTGGTACGCTCATCTTCGTATGTCTGCGAATCCGGATGAGTTCATGATGCCAAACTGAAGTGAGGCTCCTCAATGTTGACCGATGAACATTCAAGAAAACGGAAAAGAACATAAAAAAAACTCTCCATTTGGTCCTTTTTAGAAAGCTAGTCTTCTTAGAAATATCTGAAAACCATATATGATCAGACTTCTACGGTAGTATGAGGGTATGTTGACTAGGGTTGGTATAAAGTTATGCTGACCAAAAGGGATTGATTCGGTGTTTGACATCCCTCGACCACGATTATGATAACTGCTTATGATGATCGTTGAGATATGTCTATCAAGTGATTCGACAAAATCGATATACACAATTAGTCAATGCGTCGGTCGCAGATTTGTATCCATCAGTGTTTATGGTAAGTACAAGTTGTTGGTAAGAGCAAAAACTAAATAAAGAAAAGAAAACTTACAGACTTGTAAACTTGTTAAAAAAGAGTTGGTAATTTTGTAGAAGTATCAAGCAATTATCAGTAAGTCAGCGGTTGACATCGCTCGACCGATGATTATGAGAATCGCTTATGATGGTCGTTGAGATCATTCTATCAAGTGATTTGGCAAAATCATATATACAATTAGTTATGAGTTGGTCGCAGATTTATTTAAGTGAGTGTTTGTGGTTATTATAAGTTATTGGTAATAGAGACAAATAAAAGTTTACAAAAAATAATTAAAAAAAGAAAGAAAAGTTACAAACTTTGTATCGGGCAATTATCAGTAAGTTATTATGAAATCAGGTAACCGGTAATTATTTTTTTGCCAACATAATTTTTTTTTCAAGCTTACCCACTTCTCTATGGATCTATGGGCACAGGAAATTTTCTTTCCATGTCTCGTGTTGTTTTCACATTGCATCACAGAAGATGGCATTGTAATAAATGACCTAAAAGACTAATCCTAGGCTATTCACATGCAGTGCTAGGAATTGGATTTCTTTGACTACCTTTCCAAAATAATTTTCCATCAAATTGACTTGACATTTCTTCCCCTCACGAAAATACAGCATCTCGACCATACATTATGTTGACCCTAATCAGAATAGTCAACGGTCTTGCTAGATAGGTCCACGTTAGCATTAGGTGGAGAAGATCGATGCCGATTCGTGCGACCGAAACATGGAAAAACCCACAAAAAACGTAGAACTCAAATTAAAATTCATGCAAAGTTGGTCATTCAATAGCTCAAATCCTGTTGAAGCTGCTCAAATTTTATTCTGTGTCGGCTGCTGATGATCGACATTTCCGTGTACAAAACTATTCATTAGTTAATCATGAATGAATGGTGTGTAAACGAGAAAATTACACACCTTTCGTCCCGAAAATAATCCTAAAAATTACAAATTATCGTATAAATTGCCGCATATCGTACAAGTGTTGAAAAACAATTCCATCTAAATATTAAACTACAAACCCGTCTAACAGCATAGTTCAAATTAATTGACAATCATCTTACAATGCCCTCGTCGAAAAACAATTCAATGGCTAGAAACGCGGGTCCTTCTTAATTGAATTTAGCGTCCTTTCTTTTGTTATTAAAAGCGTGGTTTCACGTTGAACGAAGGACAGTGATCTGATGTAAAGTCTTTTTTTTCCTCCTTTAATTTGCCCGATTCTTCTTGAGTTCAAACCATGGTTTCTTTCCTTGAAATTACTCGATTGAAAGGGAGTAAGCTAATCGAATCTTTCTCCATCCGAAACTCTTCTTTAAAAAAAAAAACCCAGTTTGTCAATGAGATGGCAAATCGTTCCATCCAAGTTACGATGTTTAACAGCATAGGACAAGGGACAGGAGTTGTAGGTTACCAAATTCACATGCATCTTCGAATGAGCAGTGCATACATTATCTTTGCCTAATCCTTTTTTTTTTTAAATTTACAGTCAACTTTTTATAAGATTTGACAAATAATACCAATATCTGGTTGATTTTATCCCTACTTTACCATTATGTATATCATTTACATGGTTTTCTAATCTGCAAATTCTATGCATGCATATGCAATTTGTACATGATAGTAGGTAGGAATTAATGCAGTCTGACAAATGTTTTTATTTATTTATTTCAAATGACCCCATCTCTTCTCTGAACATACAGCAAGTCGTTGGAATCGATGGTCATGGGTTCGTGGTACACGAAAAGGTCCCTGGAACGTGAGGCACATCTTAAGAGATTTATTTTTTTATTTTTCTTTTCTTTTCTTTTTCCTTTCCTTTTCTTTTTTTTTTGTTTCACCTTCACGGCGGTCGCTGGCCCGGCGCCTGGCCAGGCGGGCCGGCGAGGTCGGCCCCGCCGGGCGAGGCTTGGCCCCGCCGGCCGCCGGCGCGTGGCCGACCTCGCCAATAGCGCGGGGCCGACCTCGCCATATGGCGGGGCGAGCCTCGCTCGGCCAGCGAGGCTCGGCCGCCGGCCGGTGAGGCTCGGCCTCGCCGATGCCGGGCGAGCCGACCTCGCCATTGCGGCAGGCCGACCTCGCCAATAGCCGGCGAGGCTCGGCCTCGCCGGCGCCGGCATGGCCGAGTTCTCGCCCGGATCCGGCGAGGCTCGGCCCCCGCCGGCTGCCGGCGAGGCCTCGGCCTCGCCCGGAACGGCGAGGTTCGGCCTCGGCGACCTCGCGTTCTTGGCGAGGCCGACCTCGCCGATCTGGCGGGCCGAGCCTCGCCGATCCGGCGAGAACTCGGCCACGCCGGCGGGCGAGGCCGACCTCGCCAATAGCGGCGGGGCCGAGCCTCGCCGTGGGCGGCGAGGTCGGCCCGTAATCGGCGAGGTCGGCCGCGCCCGGCGCGAGGCCGAGCCTCGCCGACCACGGCGAGGCTCGGCCTCGCCCAACGCCGGCGAGGCCTGAGCCTCGCCCGCCGGCCCGCCTGCTGGCGGTCGCCGGTCCCGGCGACCGGCCCAAAGGTGAAACAAAAAAAAAAGAAAAGGAAAGGAAAAAGAAAAGAAAAGAAAAATAAAAAAAAATTCGAAAAAATAAAAAATAATATTAAAAAATTGGACGAAAAATTAACTGGTAGATTTGGGACAAAAGTAAAAGTTTGAGGTTTTTTATAAGACAAAAAAAAGTTTGGGATATAATTGGGACAAAGGGTAAAGTTGGGGGTTTTTTAGGGAATTGGGCCCTGGAACGTGAGGCACATCTTGAGAGATTTGACTTGCCCTAGACTCTGAGCATTACTGTTCAATTTCTTTGTTTCTCGAATTAATATTAGATTAATATCATGAAAAATCACAAACTGGTACATCTGTGATAAATCTAAACTTGTACGCTTGTGGCATATTTATCCTCCATTAATTTTTGTTAAATTTTAACGTCAAATTGCTGAGTTGAATGACACGTGGCATTCGACGGATGTACTAGTTTAAGGTTTTACCCATTCGTTTGTCACAGATTTACCAATCTGTGATATTTCGTGGTATTAATCCAATTTACCGGAGGGTAAATTTGTCATAAGTGTATCAGTTTGGGGCTTTTAATTGTCAAAAAATTAATTTGGGGTAAATTTATCATAGATGTACCAATCTGGGATTTTTCGTGGTGTTAACCCAATAATATTTTAGTTATTCAAGCAAAAAATCAAGAGGGAGTTTGTTTACACTCTTTATTTCTTTAATCATGTTGATGCCGACTGACCGATATTGAGGGTCATAGCGCATAATGTGGACATCAACTAGTCTCGAGATTGCGTTGGGTTATAAGTTGATCCCTAAGCAAATGATCAAATGGGGTAATCGATTACCATTTTACTAACCAGAAGTATCGAGATAGTAGTAGAAAATTTCACGAAAACAGTATAAAGAAGTAAAGAACTGCTCTATCAAAACAAGATCGTAAAAAAAATAAATTAATTAAAGTACGAGTTCAAAATTGTTGTTTTGCGAATGATCAAACGGGGTGATCGATTACCATTAAGCAATAATTAATGTTCCGTTTGTTTTGCGAAAAAAAGAATGATCCGAAAAATATTTTCTAAAAATGATTGCTCGTATCGTTTCTCAAAATGAACGAACGAAAAATATTTTTATTGTTCACGGAAAACGTTTAGGCATTAATTATTGTAGATAACCGAAAACATTTTCCATCGATTAATTATCTCAGGCGACACGAACGATCAATTTTAATAAAAAAAAATTATTTTTCACGAAACATACGGTGAGGTCCACAAGGACACCGAAATCAGCTTCCTAAACCATGGGCTAATCGATTTTCCCCCTTACCTAACTGGCTATCACCTTTCAATCTTTTTTAAAGTCTTGCTTCTTTCCTCTCTCTCTCTCTCTCTCTGTTTTTTTTTTTTTTTTTTTGCTCTACTTTTTTCACTTTCATATTCTTCCCTTGGACCTAAATTAGATTTCAATTTGGACCTGCACTTACAATGTTGAAGAGCCTTTTGAGCTTACTTAAGACTTCAATTCAGAACTTTGTATTGACCCCGCAGTTCTTGACGTCAAATTTATTGCTCTTTTGGCCACATGAATTCTCGAATTTTGACTCGTGATGGATCATCCATGACGACTTGCATGCCTTCTTGATGCGATGCAAACCTTCCCACACCGACCTTGCCGGAAAATGATCGGAATCCCCCCACATCCTATGAAAAACATACTGACCTTGCCGGAAAATTATCATTTCGACTAGTTAGGGTGCATTTGGTAGCATTTCTGTTCTTTAGAACATTTTCTGTTCAATAATAGTTTTTTCTAATTCTATTCCTTAGAAGAGTTTTCTGAGCAAAAGAACGCACTTGGTAATCGCACAAAATTTCTATTCCGAAAATAAAAAAAAAAAGAACAGAAATGCGTTTGGCACGATCCTTAAAATTTGTATTCCCAATTTTTTCCATTTAATTATAAAAATGTCAATGTAGACTTAACAATTCATGTTTAGATAAAGCTAGGCTTTTGTAAGGACTTAACTGATCAAGATATTCTAATATGGCCTTAGAATAGTCAAAGATGGAGGGATGGAAATGATCGGAATTCCCCCCCCGGATCCTACGAGAAAACATATTTCCGTTTCGATTAGCTAGTGGTCATTGGACGGGCCCGAACTAAGTTGGAAAGTCAGGCCCGATTGTTGCCTCATCTCGCCGTCACCCAAAATGTACGTCGAAATGTTCG
Source organism: Syzygium oleosum (assembly GCF_021117445.2). Lineage (NCBI taxonomy): Eukaryota > Viridiplantae > Streptophyta > Magnoliopsida > Myrtales > Myrtaceae > Syzygium > Syzygium oleosum. Next base: position 746,933 of record NW_026607516.1, on the reverse strand, counting down.
AGCCGGATGGAGCGGGCCAATTCGATTTGAGAGATTTATTTCGATTTTTATTTCCACCGAGTAATTTTCGACAAGTCGGTTTCATTTCGTTTCTCCGCTTCTAGTAATTTTTTTGACGGACCTTAGTTTTTACTTACGTTATTGAGTCTAATATTTTTCCAACCGCTCTAATGCTCCAATCCATTTAAAAAAAAACCGGAAAAAAAACATAAATTATCCTACAAAATTTTTAAACCCAACCCAACCTTCTTCCGAAACATGAAAAGCACACATGACGAGTGAGCCAATCAAACAGCCCACACTCGATATAACTACATATAAAGGCTCGGTAAATTTCATGAAAAATAAATGATTCGAAAAATATTTTTTTAAAAATGATCGTCTATGTTGCTAATAAAAACAGATAAACAAAATTTTATTTTCATCTTTCATGATAAAATTTAGACATAAATTATTTGTAGTGAATTTCATTGATTAATTGTTTTGAACGATACATGCGATCCCTTTTGGGAAAATCCTTTTCAATATTATTTATTTTTCACGGAACGAACGGAGTCAAAATAGCATCGCATATTTTTTTCACAAGGAAAAGAACAAAAAAATCAACCAGAAAATAAGTAGGAGTGACAAACGTAGCCCAAATGAGTTGCCTAATGAAAATTGCGTAGCATTTTTTGCTGAACGGGCCTGCATCGGGCCCACCCATATTTGCCTTAGGGCTCGTTGCCAGTAAGCCTTCGGGCAATCGGGCCTATGATTAAAACTTGCATCGAGCTGTCTCATCGTAAAATTTATATTTTCTGAATTTTTTTTTTCTTTCCTTTTCGCCGGCGGCCGGTCTTGGGCGATGACCGACCTCTGATCAGCCTTGCCTGTGGCCATCGGTTGCATCTGCAGGCTCAAGCATCGGCTCCAATCCATCGGAAGTATTTGCGTGCAGATATGCTGTGCTCAGTCTCTTCAGTAAACTGATTCTAATCCCCAATTCGTGGTGATTTTGCATTGTTCTCACCTCTACATTGGTAACCTCTTTGCAATTCCCATCCTTTTGAGTCTTGATGACCACTGGCAAGGGCCGCACTCCCCTGGGTGAAGGTCACCTGCAGTTGACAAGGGCTTAGACGAAAAAAATGAAAAGAAAAATAAATATTTACAAATTAAAATAGTCTTTGGACGAAAATGCCCTTGATCGATGGCTAGCCGGTGAGATTGGTCAAGCCCTTATTTAAAACTTCCATAATAACTTCGTGCTTTTCTTTGGACCCTTATTCGAGAAAATGATGGCATTTTAGGCGTTGTATGGAATTCTCTCGAAAAGAAATTAGAATTCAACGAAAATCTCAAGAAGGCCACGTCAGCTCGGGTCCGCCATCAAGCCATCAATTTTAGGACACGAAATAGTAAGCGAAATCAATCAAAAATCCGTTGGTTGACCCGACGACGGCTCTTCACTCGCATCTCGCTCGCCGGAGCTCCGAGGAACCTCGTCCATCGCCGCTCCCTCCCATCGCCGCAGCCGGTGAGTTCAGCTCGAATCTCCTCCGCTCGAAGCGCGATTTTCATTCGATTTAGCTCCGAATCATCTCGTCATCGGTCGATGCGCTGCTCTAATGCGACGATGGCGATGCGATTTCATCACGGCATCGGTGTTCCGACGGTACAAAGGAAGAGGAGAGAACCGGTCGGACAATTGTTGTTTCGAGGCGATTTTCGTCATCGGAATTGTGTGCGAATTTGGCGACTCGGTTTCGATTTTTGGTGTCTGTTTGCTGCAATGGCGATTTCGTTGACGGAGACGAGATTGCTGGTGTGTGTTGTTGTTTGCTGGTGTCGCGGTTCAGGTTTTCAATGTGCATTCATTGTCTTCGTGAATTTTTTTCCACTGGAGGCTCGGAGAGTATTACCGAGTTGCCGGCGAGTCCGTGGAAGTCGGTAGGTTTGATTTGGTTTAATTTGTCCGTGCTCATGTGAATTTGAATGTGAGATTTACCTATGAATTGTGCATGTTGAGGAAGGAATGAGTCGGCACTACCTGTTTAAGTGATGGTGGAGCTGTAAGATTCGTTGCTTTGGTTTGACGTGGTGTTTGGAGGTCTTGGTTTGGCGTGTTTGTTTAAATTCCGTCCATTATTTCCGTTTTTACACTGTAATCCTCTTGGTTAATGCATTGTTAAGATTGTCTTCTACTATGGCCGAAAAAATTGAACGGTTGGCTAGTGTTTTCTCAGAATTAAGTTCAAAAATGTTGATTGACACTCTTTTTATAAGTTTTTCTTATACGATGGTAGTTTAATGCTTTCTCCTTTTTAAGGAAGTTGTATGCTGTGATGGAGTACATCTGTTAACGAAATTATCTATGCACTGGTTTTTCCAAGACAATCCTTCTGTTAATTGTTAAATTAACCATTTCTCATAAATGTCTATTTTCATGAAACAGATTCGGTTGCTATTGCTTACTTTGGTTACAATGTGCCATCAAAGTTCCTGTGAACATTTTTCTGATGAAGATGCAACTGCAGCAGAAGAGAGTCTCCTGGTGTATTGCAAGCCTGTTGAGCTATACAATATTTTACACCGCCGTGCTATACATAATGTAATTGTGTCATAATGCTCTCTTTTGCGAACTCTATATTTTGACTTTTCCTTCCCTGGAAACACCAATTGGGATGATGGGCTTTGACTAAAGATGAGTATATCGAGTGAGGGAATTCTTGTGATGTAGTCCCTTGTTGTAGATATTTATGTAGTGTACATCATTTTGAAGCATATCTTAAACTCTACCTGCCGGGTGGTACTCTCAAAAAGAATTAACATCCGGTCTCTTCAAAAGTTGGGCTAGGCAATAGAAAATTTTTAAGTGTTGGTAAAGTCCATACTTTATCCTGATCCTATTGAACAGATGATATCTCTGAATGCTATCAACATTAGGGCTAAGATGTAAAGTCCCTCGGGTTTTCATGGCTTTCATAATTCTAAGATATGTTCCTTGTTCCGATTTTTTGAATCTGTCCATTCTAATATGCTGATCAAGCATCTTTTCGTGCTCTAGCCTTCTTTCCTTCGGAGAAGTTTGCGTTTCAAAGTACAAGCAAGGCCTAAGCGTAATAAGAGGTGAGAATTTTCATCCAAGTACCTACTAGGCAACTATTCCTCAATCATCGCTAAGGGATCTATTTCTTAATTTTTATTTTAGTTTCCAGTTATATTCTTTGATATTACAGTACTGTAGTGCTTCTAGTGGCTATTCCCTAAGTGTCTCTTTGTCCAAGCTCATGCTCTTCTATGTAACTTTGACACCCTGACAAGGAGTTTGTGTGTATTTCCTATTCCGTAATTTATAGGAATATTTCATGGTCTTTTGGTTACATATAGGGAAATTTTATTGCATTCATGGACTTTTTACACAAGAGAAACAAAATGTACAAAGTCCTCGCATTCGTGGCTATTTTTCCAAATAGAGTAATAAATCAAGCCCGTTTGTGATTGAAATGGCTTCTAAAGTTGACCTCTTAAGGTGGTGTTTTTCATGTCGTTGCTGTTGTTAGTTCCTTGTTTTTTGATACACAAGTAGCAGGGCATGCAATAGTTTTGTTCTCGTTTTCTCATTTGATTGACTAAACTGCTAGAGAACGGCAGTCGTTGCCGAAAACTTTTTTTTTTGCCAAGATGACACATTTCTAGCCAAGTTCTCTCTTTTCTTTTCCTTATTAGTTTTTTTTCTCATTGTACCCATCTTCTCTCTTTTCTTTTCTTTATCGAAAATGTCTGTCCACTTTATTGTTGTTTTTTTAGTGTGATTCTTCTTCTTATATTTTGGGGTTCCTGTAACATTTTGTGCCAATTTTCTAGGTTGAGGGCTGGAATAGTCATTTTCAACTATAGGGACTGCAACAACGTGCATCGAAAGATTGAAGGTACATGGATTCATTAATAGCTTGAATTTTGCATCTTCTCCATCTTATCATTTTATGGTGATTAATTTTCTATGATGCAACACAAAGGGACTACACCACATATGCTGCGCTAGATATCAGTTTACTCTTCTTATAAGAAGAAGGTAAAAATACGTGCAATGCAAACATAGTTACTGTGGAAATGCAGAACTAGAAATAGACCCTGGAACTTTGTCTCTCTCTCTCTCTCTCTCTCTCTCGGTTATCTTACTAACTTTGGAAGTTGATCCTATCTGTCTGACTATTATGATATTACAAGTTAATTACAAACTAGATGAGTTGCTGTGTTGCAGCAACGCTACTTTTGTCTCAAAATAACCTTTCTATCCTTGCAGCCTGCTTCTATAGCATCAATACTTTTAAGAGGAAAGGATTTTGAGTGGGTGTAGAATGAGCAAATTTACGTTCACGTAACATGTCCTCAAAAATATAATTTCCTTCAGAGCTTTAGACTGAAGGTCTCATGTGTCTACCTCCCAAAGCACAGCAGGGACATTATTGAATGGCAGTGCCTCTTTGAAGCTACTGTTTCTTTTCTTCCTTGTCGAAATTTGCTCTATTTGTACAAGGATGGGCCAAGCTTTAGTAGTAAAAACTTTTAATTGGTGTCTTTGTTTTAAAAATGCAGTAACTGAAGATTTCTCTTGCCCATTTTGCTTAATGCAATGTGCAAGCTTTAAGGTGAGGTTTTACCAGCATTGGTTTCTCTTGTATCCTGTGCCCACCTTTTTATCTGTCTTTTCAACTCATGCATGTTTGCATAATTTTGATGAAGAAACTAGAGCTTTTATTTTTCTTGAATAAGAAAGAAATACTGCTTCTTTTGAGGCATTTTGCATACTACCTATCGCTCCATGGAGTTTTTGAACTAACTAGCATTTGACATCTTGGCAGAGCTTCATTTGAGATTATGTACATCTTATACATAGAGGAATTGGGTTTCACATGACAAGGGCTTCTTTGTACTTTAGGCACTTAAATCCAGCTGGCATTTCAACTATTCTAAATTGCCTCATTTTAGAGTTCACTTTGCTTTCTAATTCTTTTGGAACTCCAGCCATATCTTGAGTTGTTCTGGGCACATGTATAATAAGGGTTTTCTCAATAGTGGAACAGCAACGAGCTATTAATACCAACTTATTCTGTACATCTCAATTGAGCAACACCTAGTGTACTCTTTCATTCACCCTTCAGAAAAATACTTTTCAACAGCATGATTCTTGAAAAATTTTCACTTGACAACTTTTTAGCACAATATACTAAGCATTTATATCTTTGTTTTCAGGGTCTAAGGTTGCATTTACAATATACTATACTTAGAAAAATAGTAAGCATGATTCTTGAAAAATTTTCACTTGATATCTTTGTTTTCAGGGTCTGAGGTTGCATTTATGCTCATCGCATGACTTGTTCAACTTCGAGTTTTGGGTTGGTAACCAGTTGCCGAGTTGATATATAAAATGCTACTTTTTCCTCCAGCACATGCTGTTGAACTGAAAGTAATTTTTAGGTTTTTGAAGAGTATCAAGCTGTGAATGTCTCTGTTAAAGTTGATATGCTGAGATCTGAGGTAATATATTTCCACTGAAAATAACTTTTTTACAGTCAATTGCTTTGATTATTGGATGTTTAACTCTTTGCTCATAAGCTTTATGCGTTGATTGGTTCCATTGATATTTAATGGGATGTTATGTTTGTGGGCTGCTCTTGGGTGCATTACCATTAAATTTTTGCCTCATATTTTCCAAAATTTATCAGAAGCGAGCAGAGTTTATTTAAATTGTCTGTGATGACTTCAATGCAATGAGATAGAATAAGCGCCAGATTGTAACTTTTTCAAAAGTGCTGTATTGTCATAGATGGGGGGTAAATCAACTAAATCATTTGCTGGGTCCTTTTGCCTTATCTGAATGATGAAGAGGAGTAGCAGGGGTATGTGGCACCTCCTCATTGTGGTGATGGGGTTATGATGAAAAGCAATGTCTTATGGGATAAGCACATATATGATATTCTGCCTGAGCATTTTCATTCATTTCATTTTAAATGTAGCTTAAATGAAAAATTTTATGTTTTCTCTTCTTAAGTTATTGAAGGTCAGGTCTTTCAACCCCTCTGCATGGCCCCTAGACCCCTGAAACCCGACCCCTTGGTCAATTCCCAACTATAGCTTTTAGTGAAAGGTGTTTTTGGTTATCCTTTAATCGTAAGTTGACATGAAGGAAACTCGAACAAAAAATGATGCAGTTTTTACTAGTGTCTAACGGGAAATCATTTTTGTGAAGTATTCTCACTTGAAAAGGACTTTTTCTTAGATAATTGAATGCCCATACAATTTCTTGCATTTGATGTTTGTGCAGGCTCTGACAGAAGAAACAGACCCTAGATTGCGAACATTCTTCTTCTGGTTAGTTTTTCATTCTTTCATTTCCACACTCTCTTCACTATCCTTACCCTTCCTCATCTTTGAATAATACCAGAATTAGAGGTTAATACAAACTATATCTACAGCCCAAAACCACGAAGGCGTCGGCCGAAATATCCTGCTCAAAATAGGAAGCATGTCCAAGTTGAGTTCTTGGAATTTGATCCATCCCAAATAGCCAGTGAGGGAATGCAGAAAGGACTTCAGGAAGTTGAAAATGGTGATAATTTTGCTATTAATTCTTAAAGCATAACAAGTAGTAAACAGCTGCCTGCTGCCCTGCATGATCATGTTTCATTTCAATAACACTTATACATGGTCTGTATTTTAATTTCTCATAGACTTGATGCATAATGAGATTTTCTTTGTCTCAGTTTGTTAATGAGATTTGGGATCGGAAAAGAAGTGAGAAGTTTCTGTTTAATTCTTGGGAAAAAACCACAAAAAACCCCAAACTTTATCACTTGTGACACATTTACCCCGAACTTTTTTTTGTGTCATGAAAAACCTCAAACTATGCAACTTGTGACACATTTACCCCAATATACTATAGCCTAGGGCATTTTAGTCTTTTTCCCTTTTTCTATTTTTTTCTGCTTTTTTTTTCTTTTTTCCGGCAGGGGCTGCCCTCGCCGGCGAGGTCTCCGGCGACCTCGCCGGCGAGGGCGAGGGACCCTCGCCCCGCCCAAGCGAGGGCTGCCCTCGCCGGCGTTGGGCGAGGGCTGCCCGCCGGCGTCGGGCGAGGGTCCCTCGCCCTCGCCTGGGCGAGGCGAGGGCTGCCCTCGCCGGCGTCGGGCGAGGGCTTCCCTCGCCCCGCCCAGGCGAGGGCGGCATCGGGCAGCCCTCGCCCCGCCCAGCGAGGGCGAGGGACCCTCGCCCGACGCCGGCGAGGGCAGCCCTCGCCTGGGCGGGGCAAGGGAAGCCCTCGCCCGACGCCGGCGGGCAGCACACTCCCCGCCCAGGCGAGGGCAGCCATCGCCTCGCCTGGGCGGGGCGAGGGTCCCTCGCCCGACGCCGGCGAGGCGAGGGCAGCCTTCGCCTCGCCTGGGCGGGGCGAGGGTCCCTCGCCCTCGCCGGCGACCTCAGCCCCCGCCGGAAAAAAGAAAAAAAACAGAAAAAAAATAGAAAAGGGGAAAAAGACTAAAATGCCCTAGGTTACAGTATATTGGGGTAAATGTGTCACAAGTTGCATAGTTTGGGATTTTTCTTGGCACAAAAAAAAGTTCGGGGTAAATGTGTCACAAATGGTAAAGTTTGGGGTTTTTGGTGGTTTTTTCCCTTAATTCTTCATATAATGACAATGAAATTGAAATATGAAAATTTGAATTTATATGCCTAGTGTCTTTAGAGTATCAGCATAGTTTAGTAGTATTCTTTGAAGAGTTTGCCTTTATCCCAGCTGATTTAGCTTTCTAAATAAGATTGGTTGCGTTGGCACAAATCACTCTTGACGTAGAATCACAATTCTGCTAGCATATTTTTGTTATCCTCACTTCCTTAATTTGAAAGATACTGGCTGATGCGTGAATAGTGATTGACAATGCCTCTCATACTTGGTGTGCCGATGAGTTGTTGCACATTTTTAGCTGTTGCATGAAGGTTATTGGTATCCTGTTACCCTGGTTTGAGGTTTGAGATCTTACTTTGCTAGCATGGTCAATTTCACATACCCAGTGAAATGTTTTTCTTTTTTGCTCTCGTTTTTTTTTAACTTAAAAGGATATGCATTCCCTCATGTCGATCAAATTGTTATATGCTGACTGTTAAATTGTTATCTTGGTGGTTATCATTCTGACCACTGCCACGTCATCTTGGATTTGCTCTTCGAAAAGTTGGTAAAGCGTACTGATGAGTCTAATTCGTCTTATTTGATAGTGGCTAATTCATGCTGCATTTACAGCAAGTTTCTCCGATTAACTTTGTTTGAAAATGGAACAAACATATCGGAGAGTATGCGTATCACATACCTAAGAAATTGAACTTGTAAATCATCAAAAAGATGTGGGAAAGGTGAAAGAGCCATTATTTTTATGGGGGAATATGTCAGAGATTATTCACTTGGCAATCACCGGTCATCAAATGTTAATAACAATATCTTGCCCGATCAAAGTCACATTTTCATCGTGCAATTTCTTCCTGTATGCGTGCAGCCTTGAAGGTTCTAGTATAATTTGATTAGGATGACTTCTCCCGATGGTTGGAAAGGCTACTGACCTATTTTATGTGTCACAGCTATGCAGAATGGAGTGCATGAAGCAGAGAATTTCTATCCGGACTATCCTAGTACAGCTGAGTGTTTAGAGCATGTTGCGTCCAGTTTTAATGTTTCAGGGACTCCAACTTCTATGGCTCAATCTTCTGTAGACCATGAATGCATCAAATCATTAGCTGGAAGTGATCCGGCTATTCTGCAAATGTCAAAAGCAAGGAGGATTGTGGTGGAACGTTCAGAACCTAGAAAGTATGTACACCCAATTCTTTGACAAGTCATCCATTTGAAGCATGTTCAGTGGGCTGTTAACTTCTGCCTGAACAGATCAGTTGGATTGCATATCATGTCTACTAATGGCTCACTGTTATATTAATACATTTATTTCAGCCGTGGCCAATTGCTGAGACGACAGTTCTATCACTCTCACAGAGTTCAGGTGATCGTTAAACTTAGATCCATCTTTGAATTGGTTTATCTTCATCAACCTGATCCCTCTATAATTTGCCATTCCATATATTCAATTTGTTTTCTTCGACCTTTGGATCTTGCAAACAACCAATTCTAAGAAAAATCTGTCTGGCAGAAGCATTCGTTATTTATTTTAGCAATTCTATGCAATGGAAGGTGTGAACTTTTTTGGAATGCCTAAAGGATCTAACTCACCCAGCTGGTGGCCTTTCCATTTACAGTTTTGGTGCTGAATAATTTAGTTGTCCAGCAATTATGTCCGCACGATCATGTTCTTATCTCTGTGAAAGTCTTCCTAGACTTCCGGATTGAAATTTGTTAATTTGAATGCAAGTGAAAATCATGATCAAGTCTTTGAATCTTTAGGATTAGGTGTGTTTTATTTTTTTCCTTTCTTTTTTGTTGTTTTTCACAAAGAGTGCTGTTTCTAGTTGAGATTGTTCTGTGATAACCTGGATCTCGTAAATTTGAAGTCATGGAAACAGCCTTCTTGCAACTACACTTGAGTTCCATGCGAGTATAACCCTCCTTAGACTATGACGATGTGGGAATATCCTCAATTAGGATGTTGTTTTTGTTGTTATTCCCTTAAGATTTGGTAAATATCATGTTTGGCTCCTCTTTTCTCAGCCAAAACATCCTCCTCCTTTAAGAGTATATTCCACCTAATCGAAAATAATATCTCTTTGAGGTCTGGAATTCTTTTCGCTAAAATGTTCATGCCATCCTAAAACACCACCGAAATAATGTGCCTGACATGATTTCCATGAACTTGCTTCTTTTCTTGAAGCATATGGCAGTGGATCAAGTGTTATCGGATCAGGACAGTGAGGATGAAGTAGATGATGACATTGCAGATTTTGAGGATCGAAGGGTATGTACTCTTTCTATTTAAAGATATGAAAGAAGTATAACTTTGTATCTTCTAAAATAAATCAGTAGCAGGTTTGCAACTTCTCTGTCTGCCTGGTGTTTTCCCCTTTTCAGCATTGGTTCCACAACTAACAGTGGATGCTCTTGTAATGTAGCCAAGAGACCTTAAACATAAGGACAGCTTTTGATTTGGTTCTTCATCTCTGAAGAGGAATAGATTAACTGAAGCTGCTTTCTAGAAACAGCTTTTTCCTAGTCCATTGCCATGGCTAAAAAATATATATAATTCAGCAACAAGATTTACTCACCACACACCAGATTTAATGGATGGGATATCTGCTTCTTCCTTTCTAGTATCTGCTACTACAAATCAACGGATGGGCCATATATACATAGAAGGGCAAGAATTTGTGATTTTGCCTGTTCAAAAATTACTCTCGGGGATTGCAAACTGCCAAACCAGGGAATTTTAAGAATACTTCATTTTAGATCCCCTCTTGTTTAACTCGACAATTTAGGGTTGTGTCACCCGAGATATTTGGCTACTTTCATACATGAGTTGCTCAGTGGAGAAGTGGAAAGTGATAAATATTTGCTCAAACTGTCACCTGTCTATTAAGACAATCGACAGTTCTTAGTTGCTCCCCGCTGGAACAATCTTTTCTCACCCTGTTAATTGGAATTGTCAATCACTAGTTAAATCTTTTGTTTGCAGATGCTGGATGATTTTGTGGACGTCACCAAGGATGAAAAACATCTCATGCATCTCTGGAACTCGTTTGTCAGAAAACAGAAGTAAGCCTCACGTCTCTCTCATGTTGTTTCAGTAGATAAATGAAAACTGAATATTTGAAATTTGCCATTACAGATTGTTCGCATCAGTGAATGCTAACAGGCACCTTCTTTATTTTTCTAAGTATCTTTTGCAGTTATTGCATCACGTGTAAAGCATTCTTATTTGGCACAGGGTTCTGGCAGATGGTCATGTACCATGGGCATGCGAAGCGTTCTCAAAACTTCACAGCCAGGAGCTTATCGAATCTCCGGCTCTCTTTTGGTAGCTTCTCTCATGCTTTGGCTCTAATGCTTGTTACACCGAATGAAAACCTGTTCGCCCGTTAATCCTTCAAATCAAATGTTACTCGAGTTTGCCAAATGCTATTATTCTGCCAGTATACAAAATGCAAGCTTAATCAAAATTTGCCCGTTCTTGCTTTTCAGGTGCTGGAGATTATTTATGATAAAACTGTGGAATCATGGCCTTCTTGACGCATCCACAATGAACAACTGTAACGCAATCCTCGAGAGCTATCGGAACGAGGGACCCAATGCAAAGCGAAAGACTGATCCTGCGAATTAACGTAGCATTCAACAGTTGACTATAGGTAACCCAAAATTCAACCAGCTGATTTAGTTTCATTCTGATGACCCGGCTAGGGTAGAATCAATGTCATTTAATATGGAACCAGAGTAGAAATTGTGGTTATCTTCTGGGATCTGAATGTTGTAAACCTCATGAAACGAGCCTACATGTTTCTCTCTCGATTCTGCCTCCTGCGCTTCCTCTGAATGCGTCCTTCACGAACACATAATCCGGTGTACGGTTGATGTGGCGAGATTCGAGCGGGACCCGTTCATGCGTGCTCACATTTCGACACCGATATTAGCTTCACAGAAATTCAGCTTTCCCTTCGAACGGATGGTAATCAAGTCGACATTAAAGAATAAATCAAGACTAAGAGCACTGTCCAATTCTATTTTTAACCATAGAAGCACTTGAACTTTGAGCCAGGCTTTCAGTTAGTGTCATTGTGGAATTTATGTTTCGCTTTTGCCAAGAATGATCACCTTCTTGGGGGATAACGTTAGTCTATCATATTTAATTGTTAGACCTAATATGGCTACAAATTTGTTAATTACTGGTTGAAATCATGTGTTATAAAATAAAGTGCCACATTTTGACACAAATTAAACATAATATAATTACAATAACTCGTGCGACAGTATTATGATAATTGGCATTATAAATAGTAACTTAAAAGGTCTGAGAAAAAAAGCTCCTTCTTAAGTAGTCGGGTCGTGTCCAAGTCGGCTTTAATGCACCTTGATTGATCCACCTCCCCTAAAGATCTTAAAAACGTAATTCCATGTCACACTCAATATACTTAATATAAATCTCGGATCTATTTTTATACGATGCCAATTAGACGACGAGGAAGCAATTTATAATGAACATGCTTTATCTCGAGCTCAATTCGTCACACTTAGGTTATGTTCATCTCGCAGAAAGCAGAATATGAATGATTAGGAAAATTATTTTCCTAAAAACAATTACTTATAGAAATGAACGGGCAAAAAATATATTTATCATCCGAGAAGATGTTTGGAAATAAATTATTATCGACAATGAGGCTAATTATTTTAAAAATACAAATGATCATTCTTAAGAATATTTTTTTCCAAATTTTTCATTTTCGGCGAACCTTTGATTTGATTAGAGATCGAAAGAGATGAATTAGATTTAATTAACTCATTGATCTCCATTTCATTTCGATAAACAGAAAAGAGGAGCTCGAGCGAGTTGAGTCGGCGACGACGGGTCAACTCGAACCGGAATCTACCTATAAAAGAGGCGCCGTCTCTTAATCGAAACCCCGTCGCACTTACGCATCGAAGAGATTCTCACTCTCTCTCTCTCTCTCTCTCGCTCTCTCACTTCTCCTGTTGCAGAAACCCTCGAAGGTGACCTTCAATGGCGACGGTAGACAAGAGCCCCTCTGCCAAGAGGTGGCTCCCTCTCGAAGCCAATCCCGATATCATGAACCAGGTAGACGTGCTTGCTTGCTGCCCCCCTCCTTTATCGTTCTTTCTTTCTTTTTTGGTGCTGGCGTGAGTTCGGAACGACAAGGAACTGAAATCGGTAGCGCCTGATTTGCCGCGTCGACCTGCTTCCGTTTCGATTGCATCAGCGAAAGGAAGATGTGGTTCGCGATTGGGGGCGTTTGGGAGTCGGTGTTTGTTGATCTCGACGCGGATGGAATTATGTGAAACGAACGCAAACAGTTCTTGCACACTGGTCGAGGATTACGTTGACCAGTGAAGAGGGATTTTTGTACCTTGCTTTGCAGCTGATCAATTTGCTCTTGGAGATGAGCCTGAATTGGCTGATTTTGTTGTTACTGAAGTGACTGGGCAGTGCCAATTGGCATGCGGTCCTGCTGGTAAAGGGATTGGAGGGAACGCTAGTATCACAGAGAGTGAGAGGAGAGTTAGAAATAGGACAGACCCAAAAAAAATAAAAAAGTGAGTGGGCAGTCCTGATCTTAATTGCTTAAATGAATGTTGATGGTGATTGCACTTAATGGTGAAGTTGGGTCTGATTATTGGGTCCATAAATAGCTGGTTTATGGTTTCGCATGTAATTCAGCAATGACACCATTCTAGAAGCTGGTTCTGTCCAGATTGTTCGATTATGGCTATGTTGCTCTGGTCTCTGTGTGAAATTAACAAAGTGTGCAATATCTGTAGTTTTTTCATCATCACCTCTAGTCAATTGGCCGAAAAAAAACCTCTTGTCAGTGTTATGCTTCACCGTGCATATGTAGAATGACATATGTGGATTTCTTTGGGTTGGTCTGTATCACATTACCGGCAGATTGATCTATTTAGAAAATTTTCTTTTGCGGATGGCTATCTGGGTTCTTTTCCTTTTCAGTTCTTGTGGGGCCTTGGTCTTCCGGAGGATGAGGTCGAGTGCTTCGACGTGTTCGGGTTAGATGGTGAACTCTTGGAGATGGTCCCGAAGCCTGTACTCGCTGTTTTGTTCCTCTATCCCATCACGTCGCAGGTGCCTAGATTTCGTTGTGCTTCCATCCTTCTTAGTATGTCTGTCGATTCCTTGTGGATATAGTGAGACGAGATACTTTGTGCTGACTCACATGACTCTTTCTCTGTTTTAGTCGGAAGAAGTGAGAATACAGCAAGAAAGTTTGATGAAGGTAGGCTTTCTTAGTTTTTTTACGCATATGTCATAAATGCATTGAAGAATGTTTATTTTGAACACACTTTCATTGATGCCTTTGAAATTAATAATGGATGAAACCCATTATGTTTTACTTCTATCTATTCTGTTGCTAATTTCTATTCTATAATGGTGTGCGATAATGCTTCAAATATTCACTGCTCTTGGTAGTCATTTTACAATATTTAGTTACAATATTTATTCATCTCTCTTTCAAAATTTTTTGGTAAACTTTGGTCATGACTTCTGCTTATCATTATGATGTTAGGAGTCTAGCAGTAAAGTTTATTTCATGAAACAAACTGTGGGCAATGCTTGTGGAACAGTTGGACTTCTGCATGCTGTTGGGAACGTCACTTCAGAGATTAAGCTTCGTAAGTTTCCACTAGTTTCCTTTATTTGGACTGTCTCTGCTCCTTGTAAGTGCATGATAAGCTTGTGAAGAAGCATACATCCTCCAAATCCTCGGAATTCTTGTTAAGAGTGCTGTAGAAGGTACACATAGGAATCATGAGCCCTTTCTGTAGGATGATTGACTGGTGTTACATTTTCACACCCCAATCAAACTGACTTAGGGAAGAATCATTAAGAATTTGGAGGAATGATGATACCATTAGGACCCTAAAGTGTTGGTATCAGCCAGTCTAAGATGTATTTAAACCTTAGGAGATGGCTTTAGCAATGTCAAAAAAATAAAATAATAAAAGGTCCAAACAACAAAAGAAGGGAAGAGAAGGGAAAAGGAAAGCTACTACTGCCATCCAGAGAACTTTGAAGAAAAGGGCAATACCTGAACATCTTCTTTACATGGATTAGAGCTATCATATTTACCCCCTCATACTAACTCTTCAATGACTAGAAGGCAAAATATTGAATTATGTCGTGGAATATGCAATTTCGTATCTGCAATGATGGCTACGCTCTTTATCAGGAATTTTGCTAGTAGAAGATTCTTTTATGTAGAGGATAAATATTCATGTATTTTTTTAGAATTTTCTTAACTATATGACTGCCTCTATTTAAACTCCTTTTGACATATATTTTTCCTTTTCCGCTCCTTCAGTGGAAGGATCCTATTTTGATAGGTTCTTCAAGTCCACCGCAGATATGGATCCTTGTCAGGTAATCTCTCTCTCTCTCTCTCTCTCTCTCTCTCTCTCTCTCTCTCTCTCTCTCTCTCTCTCTCTCATGAATGAATAAGCACACAGTGCTCACAGAGTTCCATCATTCTGTTTAGCAATAGTTTCTTCTGATTAACTCATAGTCGTTGCATTTTTCTCCCTCTGTGTTCTTAGCGAGCTGTGTTTCTGGAGAATGATAGAGACATGGAAGTTGCTCACTCGGTAGCTGCGGCAGCGGGTGATACACCGGTAAGGTTTTATTATCCTTGTGAACTTTAGATATTGATTGCATGGATCATTTTTACACTAATCCATGGTCAAAGGATTGTTCTGGCACTATGAGCTAAATTTTCCTTGTTAACTTTGAGCACTGACTGTTCATCCTGTCCCACTGATTATTCTTGACAGGCACCGGACAAAGTTGACACACATTTTATCTGCTTTACATGTGTCGATGGTAAGCAGAGCTCCCCTCTCCCTTCTCTTCCTCCTCTCTCTCTCTCTCTCTCTCTGCGCGCTTTTTTTTTTTTCCGCTAGCAAACTTGTGTTTATCTTAAGGCAAAGGGTCACCAACCACTTGACAAAGTCTGTTGATCTAATGGGATCAGTTGCCTTCTCAAATATTTAGGTGAATTGTTTGAGCTGGATGGAAAAAAGTCCACTCCTATATCACATGGTCCATCGTCACCGAGCAGCTTATTGCAGGTTAGCTGTCAATTTTTCTGACTTTATCTTCTAATTTGCCTCCTTAGCTGTTATCTAGGATTTGCTATGTTCTTTGGAAACTATACTGACGGCATTGTGGTATGGGGTGAGTAAGGGTGGGGGGTCTTGGGGCAGGAATGGGTTTCCGGTGCAAGAAATTTGTATAACAGCCTACTCCATAGGGATGTTTCCTGATGTTCTTTAATTCATGTGATCTAGCAACTTGGTCACCCTTTATTATTATTTGAGAAAATGACACAAATGGTCCATGAACTTTGATCCAATGTGCAATGTCGTCCCCGAACTTTTAATTTGTTCAATGTGGTTTTTGAACTTTAGCTCGATGCGCAATTTCATCCCCGAACTTTTAATTTGTTCAACATCGTCCCTGAACTTTTGTTATATGTTCAATCTAGGCCTTAGAGTATATGAAAATATTCAATGTTGTCTTTCCATTAATTCAAGTTCAGGGAATGACAACATTAAACATTTTTGTATAATTTATGGACTAAATTGGACATGTATAAAAAGTTTAGGGACCAATTGAACAAATTAAAAGTTCAGGGATGACATTGCGCATTAAGCTAAAGTTCAGGGACCACATTGAACAAATTAAAAGTTCAAAGGTGACATTGCCCATTGAGTTGTAGTTCAGGGACCACTTGTGTAATTGTCCCTTATTATTATTATTATTTTTTTGTGGTACTGGTCATCTACTATTGTCACCCATTCTATTGGAGTTTTGTCTGACCATTTTATTGCATGACAGGATGCGGCTAAAGTCATCCAAGAAATGATCCAGAAAAATCCAGATTCACTCAACTTCAACGTCATAGCCCTTTCTAAGAAGGTTTGAGGCATATGATGTCTATAGTGGAGCTCGTCAAGTTACCCTCACTGTTGACTTACTGATCGTTGCTTTCCCAGAAGGATGTCGGTCCTTTTATAGTATCATGTTAAACATCCATAAGAATAACTTGCTACTCACTAGAGGGCCTGTAATCTGTCACTTGTGGGTTGTTTACTTTTATGCCTATTAACTGGCTTAGCGGGTTATCTGTCCCGAATAACCATCGGTAGAGGAATGAATCTTTGGGTTTAGATGGTACTGCTGTGTCCAAAAGTGGTGAAATGGATGTTCTGCTGCCGAAACTTGTAAGTTCATTACTTTGCACAGGAGACAGCTTCCTTTTGATGCTTCACTATTGCTTGATGAGTTCAGTACATATTTTGTGGAAGGTATGCATCATCAACTTCTCGGTTTCGAATGACATCGTTACTTTGCATGATATATAAAATGATTTGGCTATATGCTGCGTTTGGTCGTCCGGATTTCTAAACAGGATAGGACTGGATAGGATAGGATAAGAAATCTTGGGATTTCTTCATATTCTGTTCACTGTTTGGTGGACTATGGATTTAAAGTCGGATAGAATAATTTTTATTTTATTTTTTTGCTATTCACGGGTCTGGAGGATCCGGTGAAGGAAAAAAAACCGAGAAATTTTTTTGGTGAAGCGCACAAGGTGCGGGGATGAAGATGACGGTGAGTGGAGCGTAGGATTTCTAGAAAAATAGGCATTAGAAATCCTATCCGGGTCTATCCTACCCCTCCCCCCCGGATTTTTTTATCCGGGCTATATCCGGTCTATATCCGACCTTATCCTATCCTGGACCACCACCAAACACAGGATAGGATAAAACATATCCTATCCTGGCTTTTATACGGTCGACCAAACGCAGCCTTAGGGTTTTCTATTACCTAACCGGTACTAGTTCATGAGATGATACGGAAAGGAAAGGGAGAGAAATGACTGGTAGTGTAGAGGTTTGAAAACCTTAACACGTTGCAAGAGTATGCACTGGTAAGGCCTCGACGACAAGCGTGATCGTGAGGAAGTGGAACGTCAAGGCTAAATTATATTTTCCAGGGAGACTTTCTTCACATGCTTGGCTTCCTTGAGAACTACAGAAAAGATATATGAACATGAGAGAAAGGGGCCGTATATTTTTAAATGAAGCTTGGAAAATGAAAATCACGCATTGACGTTACCAATACGAAAACCGGAAGAAAGTCTCGAGTCAAGAACTACGTAATCAGAGAAGAGAGGGAGGGGATGATGCAGAGTTTTACTGTTAAGACTTTTCTATATGATTTGAGAGCGGCAATAGACGTTCATGGTTCGAATAATCTGTATGGAGCCGCCAGGGGGACGATGCTATTCACTGTCTGATCAGAGCTTTGTTTGTCCGTTGGGCATTATGAACCTCGTGGTCGGCTTTGCATATAAATAAAGTTGTGGAGTAGTCGCTTCCCCTTCATTTGCTTGACACATATACCGATTCCTTTGAAGAGATTTAGAGTACAAATTTGATTAAATAGGTTGTAATTAAATAAGAAGTTAAAGTGGGCGTATATTGTTGATTGGGAAAATTATCCAAAAAAATCCTCAATCTATTGTACTTAATTCGATTCAAAACATTTTCAATTTGGCCAATTTAGCCCTAAATCTTTTTAATGATTTGCCAATGTAGTTCTTCCGACTAATTTTGGCCGGTAATCGCCGATGTGGACACAGACTATCCTACGTGGCACGGCCGGCGTTAATGTTGATAATTTTTGTAATTTTTTTTATAATTTTTTATCTTTTGTCTTCCTTTTTTCTAACCATGGGCAGGCGAGGGTCCCCTTGCCGGTCCACGGTGAAAACAAAAAGGAAAAGAAATAAAAATAAATATAATACACAATCATACAAAATTTATAAAAACTTCCAAATTTTTTTTAACAAATGCAAAATTATCTACGTCGGCACCGGCTGCTCCACGTAGAACGACCGTCATCCACGTCAGCGAATTATATTAGTCAATCATTAAAATTTTAGGATTAAAGTGACTAAATTGAAAAGTTTCGAATTAAATTAGATTTAGGATTTTTTTTATAATTATCCCATTGTTGATGAATTCAAGTAAGGGGTGGGCTTTGACCAGAAACAAAATGGTAATGGGTAGGGCGAATGCCCTTGAACGATACCGAGGTTGACACAACACATCTGTATCGTTCGGAGAAGTCATTACGTACTCCGGAAGCAATCTCTCCTTTCATTGCACGAGTCCGCGCCGCCGTTGAGCGAATGAGGAATACATTTTGGAGACGGTGAATTTTCCCTATTGTCCAAAGTGAATGAGTGCCAAGGCAACGCAGAGTCGCGCTCGAGCAATGCCAAATCTCGCACCCTCATGTTGTGAATGCAACATCTAAGCTACAACCGTGTGGCTCATATCGATCACTTACATGCGAGACCCATACTTGCCAATAGGAACAGAAATGAACAGCCCAAAAATTTCTAGGAAAAGCCCTTTCTCTTTCCATCTCCACTTGTGTCTTGCAAAACATCCTCCTCGGCAGAAAAACACATCCAAAAAGAAACAAAAAAACAAAAGAATTTCCACAAAGGTTCTCTCTCTGTCCTGACCCACATTGGTGCCACATGATGTGGCCACAAAGATGTCAATCATAAGCCAACTAATATTTGAGAAAATGACACAAATGATCCGTGAACTTTGATTCAGTGTGCAATGTCACCCCTGAACTTTTAATTTATTTAATGTGGTCCCTCAATTTTTAATTGTTCGATGTGGTCCCTAAACTTTAGCTCAATGTGCAATGTCATCCCTGAACTTTTAATTTGTTCAATGTGGTTCATGAACTTTTGATACATGTTCAATCTAGTCCTTAGATTATATGAAAATGTTCAATGTCGTCCTTCCATTAATTCAAGTTCAGGGAATGACAACATTGAACATTTTTGTATAATTCAGGAACTAAATTGGACATGTACTAAAAGTTTATGGACCACTTTGAACAAATTAAAAGTTCAGGGATGATATTGCACATTGAGCTAAAGTTCATGGACCATATTGAACAAATTAAAGTTCAGAGGCGACATTACACACTGAGCAAAAGTTCGGGGACCATTTGTGTAATTGTCCCTATTTTTTTTTGTGGCACCTGTCATCTACTATTATCATTCATTCTATTGGAGTTTTATCTAACCATTTTATTGCATAACAGGATGCGGCTAAAGACATCCAAGAAATGATCCAGAAAAATCCAGATTCACTCAACTCCAACGTCATAGCCCTGTCTAAGAAGGTTTGAGGCATATAATGTCTGTTCGCTCGTTTTGTGACGAGGAATATCTTTCACCGAAACTTTGATTTTCGATTTTTATTAAGATAGGTTCTGTGGCTTGATTTCTAGGAGAATCGTGGCAAAGAAGGAAACAAAGTGTTGCACAAGGTTATATGGAACAGATATAATTCGAATGGATTGAAAATGGATCTGAGATCAACAAAGTTCCAAGTTACATTACAATATTCCTATGAAAGCTGTAAAGGACTTGCAAGTTAACTAGAGTTGCAGGAAGTTGTAAATGCAGGAAGTAAAGATTCAGAGGAAACTAAAGTGCAGATAAACTTGAGTGTTTTTGCATTGTTGTCGATCCCCTTTCTCTTTCTTTCTTCTGAGTATTTGTATCTCTTCACATCCTGTAATTGCTTGTCGGTTACTTCCATGTTTTCAAATTTTGAATTTTTGCGCTTCCAATAACTGCCTTTTCTAACCACGTTTTTCCAGTTTTATTGTCCGCCAAAACTTGATCTCAACCGCTGAGACGACTTCAAATTTGGATAAGTAACTCCCCACAATATGCTCGTGCTCATTATCTCCGCTTTTTGCTCATAACTTCTTGCTATCGCGATTTATGTGGCTGGGCTGTGATTCATCTTTACCGATTTTCTATAATTTCGGTATATTCCTGAAGTGTAAACTTCCCGAATTTCGGGAAAGAGTCAGCGTCCCGAGGCATAAATGTTCCAACGCTTTTTTTTATTTTTACTCCCGAACTATGACTTTCCATGTTTCGGTAAATATACCGATATTCATCAACTACCGAATTCGGAATATGATGCCATTCACGCTTGTTTTCAAGCATGTTTTCGAATTTTATCCAAACGTATTTCGGAAGATAGCTGATTTCCATTATACACCATATTCGGCATTAAAGCCGACTCAGCGTTTATGCCGATTCTTATTT
Source organism: Syzygium oleosum (assembly GCF_021117445.2). Lineage (NCBI taxonomy): Eukaryota > Viridiplantae > Streptophyta > Magnoliopsida > Myrtales > Myrtaceae > Syzygium > Syzygium oleosum. Next base: position 726,062 of record NW_026607516.1, on the reverse strand, counting down.
TGGTGTCAACAATGTCTATAATGGAGCTCGTCAAGTTATCCCCACTGTTGACATACTGATCGTCGCTTTCCCAAAAGGATGTCGGTCCTTTTATAGTATCATGTTAAAACATCCATAAGAATAACTTGCTACTCACTAGAGGGCCTGTAATCTGTCACTTGTGGATTGTTCACTTTTAGGCCTATTAACTGGCTTAGCAGGTTATCTGTCCTGAATAACCATCGGCAGAGGAACGAATCTTTGGGTTTAGTTGGTATTGCTGTGTCCAAAAGTGGTGAAATGGATGTTTTGTGGCTGAAACTTGTAAGTTTGTTACTTTGCACAGTAGACAGCTTCCTTTTGATGCTTCACCATGGCTTGATGAGTTCAGTACATATTATGTGGAAGGTATATATGCATCATCAACTTCTCGGTTTCGAATGACATCGTTACTTCGCATGATGCATAAAATGATTTGGCTATGTGCTTAGGGGTTTCTATTACCTAACCCCGGTACTAGCTCATGAGATGATACGGAAAGGAAAGGGAGAGAAATGACCGATAGTGTAGGGGTTTGAAAAACCATAACACGTTTCGAGAGTATGAACGGATAAGGCCTCGACGACATGGGTGATTGTGAGGAAGTGGAACGTCAAGGTTAAATTATATTTTCCAGAGAGATTTTTCTTGACATGCTTGGTTTCCTTGAGAACTTCACAGAAGGTATATTGTGAATATGAGAGAAAGGGGTCGTCTCTTTTGAATTGAAGATTGGAAAATGAAGATCACGCATTGACATTATCAATACCAAAACCGGAAGAAAGTCTCGAGTTGAGAACTTTCGTGGTCAGAGAAGAGAGGGAGCGGACGATGCAGAGCTTTACTGTTAAGACTTTTCTATACGATTTGAGAGCAGCAGCAGCAACCGATCATGGTTCGAAGAATTTGTATGGAGCCGCCAGGGGGACGATGCTATTGACCGTCTTATCAGAGCTTTGTCCGTTGGGCATTGTGAACCTCGTGGTTGGCTTTGCATGTAAGTAATAGTTGTGGAATAGTCGCTTCCCCTTCATTTGCTTGACGCATATACCGATTTCTTTGACGAGATTTAGGGCACAAATAGGTTGTAATTAGGGAAAATTACCAAAAAAGTCCTAAACCTATTGTAATTGTGCCAATTCAGTCCTAAACCTTTTTTTTGGCCAATTCAGTTCTAAACCTTTTGTAATTGTACCACCGGTCGATCCTCTCGCAAAAGGATTTCATCCCGCAGGTGACTTTTGGGTGGCTAGCATGTGCGATGTGGTTTACCTCCTATCGTCCGTGCGGGGGTTCCTGGGTTCAAAAAACATTTTGTAATGTCAGTGACATGGCGGTCAGTGGGCGCCGACGTGGTATTATTTTAATATATATATTTTATTTTTTCGATTTTTTTTCCTTTCTCTTTTTTTTTTCTTTCCTTCTTCCCCCTAGCCGAACCGGCCAGGGGGAGGCTTGCCGGCAAGGTGGCCTCGCCGGCCACTGGGGAGGCTCACCCTCACCGGCACTAGCGAGGGCGAGCCTCGCCCAGCTCCAGCGAGGGCCGGCGCGGGCGGAGCTCACCATGGCTGGGCGAGCTCTGTCCTCGCCGCCGCTGGGCGAGCTCGACCTCGCCCAGATCTGGCGAGGATGAGCTTCGCCATGGCTGTGGGCCAGGTCGAGCTCGCCCAGCCATGGCGAGCTTCCCCCTCGCCTCGTCTCGCCTCGCCAGTGCTGGCGAGGGCGAGCCTCCCCAGTGGTCGGCCCTAGCCCCTGGCCGGTCCGGCCACCGGGGAAGAAGGAAAGGCAAAAAAATAAAAACAGAGAAAGGAAAAAAATAAAAAAAATTTCGAGCTCTACCAACGCTGGCCCTCGCCGTCGCACAACCATGGCGAGGCTCGACCTCTCCAGATCTGGGCGAGGTCGAGCTCGCCCAGCTGCAGCAAGGGCAGAGCTCACCCAGCCATGGCAAGCCCCGCCTTCGCCGGCCCTCGTCAGTGCCGGCGAGGGCAAGCCTCGCCGTCGCACAGCCATGGCGAGGCTCGACCTCGCCCAGCAGCGGCGAGGTCAGCTCGCCATGGCTGGGCGAGCTCGACCTCACCCAGATCTGGCGAGGTCAAGCTCGCCTAGCCATGGTGAGCTCCGCTCTCGCCGGAGCTGGGCGAGGCTTGTCCTCGCTAGTGTTGGCAAGGGCGAGCCTCCCCAGTGGCCAGCGAGCCTCCCCCTGGCCGGAAAGAAAAAAAAAAGGAAAAAAATAAAAAAAAATTTGAAAAAAAAATACATTAAAATAATGCCACGTCAGCCGACCGGCGTCCATATCAGTACCGGCCGGCCAAAAGTGGTCGTATGGACTGAATTGACACAATTGCAAAAGGTTTATGACTGAATTGGCATAAAAAAAAGGGATTTAGGACTGAATTGGTACAATTACAATAGGTTTAGGATTATTTTAGTAATTTTCCCGTTGTAATTAAGTATGATGTTAATGTGGGCGTATATTGTTGACTAGGAAAATTATCCAAAAAAGTCATCACTTTATCGTACTTAATTCGATTCAAAACCTTTTAATTTGATAAATTTAATCATAAACCTTTTTAACGTTTGTCAATATAGTTCTTTTGGCTAATTTTAACCTGTAATCGCTAATGTGGACATGGACCATCTTACGTGACATGGCCGGCGTGGATGACTGGGGTTGATGTGGACAATTTTTGTAATTTTTTATAATTTTTTTGATTTTATTTTTTTGTCTTCTAACCATGGTAGGCGAGGGTCCCCCTGCGTGAAAACAAAAAAAGAAAAAAAAGAAAAAAAAATATAATACACATTTATACAAAATTTATAAAAAAACTTCTAAATTTTTTTAAAAAAATGCAGAATTATCTATGTCGGCACCGGTTGTTCCACGTAGAACGGTCGGAGTTCACGTCAGTGAATTATATTGATAAATCGTCAAAAGATTTAGGATTAAGGTGACCCAATTGAAAAGTTTCGGATCGAATTAGATTTAGGATTTTTTTTTTATAATTATCCCATTGTTGATGGATTCAAGTAATGGGTAGGGCTCTGACCAAGAAAAAAAGGTAATGGGTAGGGCGAATGCCCTTGAACGATACCAAGGTTGAGTGAAGGGCCCTCGTTTGATTTTAATTAGATAGAAGTCATTCTTTAATTCCTCATTCGAGGTCGGCATCACACATCTGTATCGACGGGAGAAATCATTACGTACTCCGGAAGTAATCTCTCCTTTTCTCCCACAAGTCCGCGCGCCGCCATTGAGCGAAGGAGGAATATATTTTGGAGACTATACAGTTATTCTCCTGTTGTCCAAAGTGAACGAGTGCGAGGAATCCCTCATGGTGCGAATGCAACATCTGAGTTGCAACCATGTGGCTCCTGTCGATCACTTCCTTCTGCTCCGCGACACACATAGTGCCTCCGGATCATTCAATAGAAATTTCTCGTCATTCCTTTCAATGAAAAGATATACGCGAGACCCTACTTGCCAAAAAAGGAACAGAAATGACCAGCCCAAATTTTCCAGGAAAAGCCCTTTCCATTCTCACTAGTTTCTTAATTGGTTCACATTATCACAAAACATCCTCCTCGGCAGAAAAAACACATCCAAATGGAAACAAAAAAACAGAAGAATTTCCACAAAGGTTCTCTCTCTGTCCTGACCCACATTGGTGCCACATGATGTGGCCACAAAGATGATGTCAATCATAAGCCGACTAATAGCTGCTCGCCACTTGTGGACATTCCCGCTTGGTGTCCTACTTGGAACCCCTCTGCCCCATTCTCTAATGCCGCCACTCGTGCCGCTGTCAGAGCCGCCACCGAGGAGCCCGTCGTCGTCGTCTTTTTTCTCCTCTTCCCGGAGCCGCTGTCCAGTGATGACGACGACGACGGAGTTGACGGCTCTGGAGATGGCCGTCCTAAAACACCACCGAAATAATGTGCCTGACATGATTTCCATGAACTTGCTTCTTTTCTTGAAGCATATGGCAGTGGATCAAGTGTTATCGGATCACGACGGTGAGGATGAAGTAGATGATGACATTGCAGATTTTGAGGATCGAAGGGTATGCACTCTTTCTATTTAAAGATATGAAAGAAGTATAACTTTGTATCTTCTAAAATAAATCAGTAGCAGGTTTGCAACTTCTCTGTCTGCCTGGTGTTTTCCCCTTTTCAGCATTGGTTCCACAACTAACAGTGGATGCTCTTGTAATGTAGCCAAGAGACCTTAAACATAAGGACAGCTTTTGATTTGGTTCATCATCTCTGAAGAGGAATAGATTAACTGAAGCTGCTTTCTAGAAACAGCTTTTTCCTAGTCCGTTGCCATGGCTAAAAATATATATATAATTCAGCAAGAAGATTTACTCACCACACATCAGATTTAATGGATGGGATATCTGCTTCTTCCTTTCTAGTATCTGCTACTACAATTCAACGGATGGGCCATATATAGAAGGGCAAGAATTTGTGATTTTGCCTGTTCAAAATTACTCTCGGGGATTGCAAACTGCCAAACCAGGGGATTTTAAGAATAGTTCTTTTTAGATCCCCTCTTGTTTAACTCAACAATTTAGGGTTGTGTCACCCGAGATATTTGGCTACTTTCATACATGAGTTGCTCAGTGGAGAAGTGGAAAGTGATAAATATTTGCTCAAACTGTCACCTGTCTATTAAGACAATCGACAGTTCTTAGTTGCTCCCCGCTGGAACAATCTTTTCTCACCCTGTTAAATGGAATTGTCAATCACTAGTTAAATCTTTTGTTTGCAGATGCTGGATGATTTTGTGGACGTCACCAAGGATGAAAAACATCTCATGCACTACAAAAAAACATGAATTTTGCGACGAAAATTTGCGACGGGAAATTTTTCGTCGCTAATTTGCGACAAACTTTGCGACGGATTTCTAAATCCGTCGCAAATTAGCGACGGAAAATAATCCGTCGCAAATTTGCGACGAATTTTGCGACGGATTTATTTTCCGTCGCTAATTTCGTCGCAAATTTGCGACGGAATTATTTTCCGTGGCAAAATTCGTCGCAAATTTGCGACGGAAAGTTGGTCGTCGCTAATTCCGTCGCAAATTATCAACGACTAATTTTCCGTCGCAAATTTGCGACGACTTTTGCGACGGATTTATTTTTCGTCGCTAATTTGTGCAACGAAATTTATCCTTTTGCGACGAAAGTAGCGACGAATACTTTATCCGTCGCAATTTGCGACGAAAACGGATTCGTCGCTAATTTGTGAGGGAAAATTACTTTCGTCATATACACCCCACCCGTCAATTTCTCTCTCTCAGTACTGATTCCTCACGTCGCCCGCTTTTCTCCCGCCTTCTCCCCCTTTCGTTTCTCTCAATAATCCGTGCGCGCAGAAATCAATCTCGGTAAAGCTTTTCCACCTGTAAGTATTGTAGCTAATTTCGTGACTAAACATGCGACTAATACGGTCTTGTCCTTTCTATTCATCGCTGGATGCGAAATTTTTTTAATTGACTTTTTTTTTCTTTTTTTGTTGTAACTTGGTGGCCGGTCGCCGGACCGGCGACCGGTCACCGGCGAGACCTCGCCAGCCATGGTGGGAGGCCGAGCTGCCTCGCCAACCATGGGTGGAGGCCGAGTGGCCTCGCCGGCCATGGGCCGAGGCCGCTCGGCCTCCCCCCATGGCGGTCGACCTAGCCGTCGCCCAGATCTGGGTGACGGTGAGGTCGACTGGCGGCCATGGCGAGGCCGGTCGGCCTCTCCCAGATCTGGGCGACGCCGCCATGGCCAGCGAGGTCGACCGGCGGCCTCGCCCAGGTGTGGCGGTCGACCTCGCCATCACCCGAGATACGGGCGACGGCGGGTCGACCGGCGGCCACGGCGAGCCGCGCCGCACAGGCCATGGCCGCCCGGTCGACCTCGCCGTCGCCCGGCTGAGGTCAGCGGCGGCCATGGCCGGGCGCTCGGCCTCGCCCGGCGTCGGCCCGGTCGCCGGACTTGCGGCCATGGCGAGGCCGCTCAGCCTCGTCGGCGTCAGCCGGTCGTCGGTCGCCGGATCGGCGACCGGATAAAAATATGAGAAGAAAAAAAAATTTAAAAATATTCGGAAAAAATAAAAAAATTATCTAAAAATGAATGTTAAGTGATTTTGCTTTTATTTAGGTACGTGTCCAATTGAAGGTCTCGCAATCCAAGTGAACATTGCAATTCTCTTCAAATTGACCACTTTCTGCTACCAAGATTTCAGTCAAAATATCTGGGTAAGTCTTCTTTACATGGTAATTTTTTCAATTTTTTTCAATTTCAAAGTAATTGTTGCGTGAAAAACAAAATTTTAATTTTCATAATTTTATGGTTTTAATTAAAAACAGTAGATATGATATTTTAAATATTTTACGAGATTTTTTTATTTTAATACAGACACAATGCAAAGAGACAGGGCTTGGATGTATAATAAGAACTTACCTGGACGTCGAGGATTGACCGATGAGTTTCGTACTGGGTTGGAATTATTTTTAGACTTTGCTAGTACTAAATATGAGTTCATGGATGGAAATAAGTTAAGGTGTCCGTGTAAAAAGTGCAGTAATGGTAAATTTAATGTGTGTGATAAAGTTAGAGAACATCTTTGTAGATTTGGGTTTATTCTGAATTATTATAATTGGACTTGCCATGGTGAACCATTTATATCTGATGAAGGATATCGAAGAAGTGACCAATTTTTAGTTAGGGAAGAATGTAGCTATTATGACCAATTGAACCCATACGAGAGGATGGTGATTGATGCAGCTGGTACAAGTGGGTACTAGTCATGCATCACAATTGGAAGAGATAGGAGTAACGGGTTTTGATGAGAATGTGTGTAATGGAGCTTTTTCATCTAATCAGTTCTGGAAAGTGATGAAAGCAGCAGATGAACCTTTATGGGCAGGTTGTGACAACCACACTAAGTTATTAGTGACAGCAAGACTGTTAAATATCAAGGCAGAGCATAATGTGTCTGCGGATTGCTTCAACTCTTTTGTTGAAGTAATGCGAGAAACAATGCCTCGTGATAACATCATGCCAAGTGATTTTTACGATATGAAAAAGCTAGTGGATAACTTAGGTCTTCCGGTTGTAAGGATTGATGTATGTAGTAGGGGTTGTATGTTATATTGGAGAGATGATGAAAATGCAGAATCTTGCAAATTCTGTAGCCAACCCAGGTACAAGAATAACAGGAGGCCGGGTCGTAATCAGAAGCGTAGACCATGCAAGCAAATGTTTTATCTGCCCTCAATCCCCAAATTGCAAAGGCTTTATGCGTCTCAAGCCACCGCTGAACACATGACTTGGCATGCAAATCATGAAACAGAAGAAGGTCTAATGTGTCATCCTTCAGATGCAGAGGCATGGAAACATTTTGATAGAACATACCCCGAGTTTGCGATAGAGCCTCGAAACATCAGGTTAGGTCTCTGTGCCGATGGATTTGCCCAATTTGGGAAATCAGGAAAAAGTTATTCATGTTGGCCAGTTATCTTAACGCCGTACAATCTTCCACCTAGTATGTGCATGAAGACACCTTATATATTTTTTACATTGATCGTGATTGGCTCGCAAAATCCGAAAAAGTTAATAGATGTTTATATGCAACCATTGATTGAAGAGTTACAACGGCTATGGAAGGAAGGTGTCCTTACATATGATGTTTCTACCGATCAAACATTTGTAATGAAGGTCGCTCTTCTTTGGACGATAAATGACTTTCCAGCTTACAGAATGTTATCTGGATGGAGTACAGCTGGGATCTTAGGATGTCCGATATGTTTGGAGAGATCAAAGTCATTTAGATTAAAACATGGAAAGAAGTCCAGGTATTTTGACTGTTACAGACAATTTTTACCGATAAATCATACATTCAGAAGGAATAAAAAAGAGTTCATCAAGAATAGGACTGAAAGAACACGTCCACCATTGAGGTTGACCGGCGAGCAAATTTGGGAGCGGGTGTAGGACTTTCCAACTGTTGTTCAGAACCCTCACGGTACGACTTTTGCGTATGGAAGTACACATAAGTGGACAAAACGTAGTATATTTTGGGATCTATCGTATTGGAAGGCCCATTTTATTCATCATAATCTTGACGTCATACACATAGAAAAGAATGTTTTCGACAATGTCATAAATACTGTGATGGATGTCACCGGAAAAACAAAAGACAACTTGAACGCAAGAAAAGATATGAGATATTTGTGATCAGCTAACACTAGATGTGGATGCAAGCAGCAGGGGACCAAAACCAAAAGCAGTTTATACATTGGATAAGGAGCAGAGGCGAGTTGTTTGTCAATGGTTGAAATCTGTGCGGTTTCCTGATGGATATGCTTCGAACCTCGGGAGATGCGTTGATTTGAATGAATGCAAGTTGACAGGTTTGAAGAGTCATGATTGTCATATATTGATGGAAAGACTAATTCCAATAGCTTTCAAGGAAGTTCTACCGAACTTTGTATGGGGCGCCATTACAGAGTTAAGCAATTTCTTGTATGATATTTGCTCGACAGTGTTAAAAGTATCACATATGGAGAAACTAGAGAGAGATATTCCAATTATTCTTTGCAACTTAGAAAGGATATTTCCTCCATCGTTTTTTGATTCGATGGAGCATCTCTTAGTTTACTTGCCTTATGAGGCCAAAGTTGCAGGTCCCGTCCAATTTCGATGGATGTATCCATTTGAGAGGTAATTTTTTTTTAAAATAAAGTTAAAATTACTTTATTATATATTATGTTCCGATAAGCTTCTTTCTATTGCAACTAGATTCTTATATCATTTGAAGAAAAAAGTGAAAAATAAGGCATGTGTTGAAGCTTCAATTTGTAATGCATATATTGTGGAAGAAGTGACAACATTTGCGTCATACTATTTTGAGCCGTACGTGCAGTGCAAGAGGCGGAGAGCAGGCAGAAATGATGAGGGCCCCAGTGATCCTAATTGCAAAGCATTCTCTATTTTCAATTATTTGGGTCGACCAAGCGGCGCATGTCAGTTTTGTTACTTAACAAAGCAAAAGAATTGCATGCAGCCCATACATATATTTTACTGAACTTCCCAGAAGTCGAGCCATACTTCGTGTAAGTGTGAATTTGCAAATATATGTATTGTGTGTCAAATATTTGCTAATATATAAATGGTATTTATTACTAGGATTTTCCAAACTTCAATGTATGGACTACCACCAAATGAGTTTGACCATTTGTGCGATGAATAATTTGCAGCATGGTTCAAAACATATGTAAGTTGCCTATGGACCAAAACCAAGTTATTTAAACTTTATACATCATTTATTAAAATATATATTATTGACCTTGCGTGTGTAACCTTAGGTTTACAGTAATCATGATGAACTTCGAAAGCAAGGATTGCTATATCATCTGCCATGGGGTCCACAGTTAAGAGTACGAAGTTGGCCAGCATATTTAATAAATGGATATAATTTTCACACTCAAGAATATGGAATGGGAAAAGTCACAATGAATAGTGGTGTGTGTGTTCGGTCATCCAATGGTAGCAGTTCAAAAGATGATTTTTATGGCTTGTTGGATGAAATCATAGAGATAGAGTACCCTAGACCTTTAATGATGTGGGTTGTGTTATTTAAGTGCAAGTGGTTCGACCCCGTCAAAGGAATGAAGGTGCATACGAAGTTTAATTTGGTTGAAATAAATCACAAGAAAAGGTATATGAAATATGAACCATTTGTCTTGGCATAACAAGCAATTCAAATATGTTATGCATCATATCCTAGTTTGAAACGTGACAAAGCTGATTGGTGGGCTGTATGTAAAATCAAAGCACGGAGAAAAATCGAGGAACACTGGAAGGATAGAGCCTATCAACAAGAGGAAGTCTGTAACACGGTTGAAACTGAGGAATATAACATTCCAACTTTACGAGATCCATGTGGAGCAATGATAGATGTGGATCCAACTAAAATTTGCGAATTAAATATACAAGATGATTCAGAATCTGATTTTGAGACAGATGATGAAAATGATGCTCATGAAAAAGATGAAGATGAAGACGAAGACGAAGACGAAGACGAACATTAAAATTTTTGTGACAAAACACTAATGATGTGTAATTATTATTGCAACAAGTGTTATTTTGGTTGTCATAATTATTATTATTGTTCTTGTTATTATTGTTATTGTTATTATCATTATTGTTGTTATTATTATTGTTGTTGTCAATTATTCTTATTAATTTAATTGATCGTCGGAAAATTTATCGCTAAATGACGACAACTCAAATATTATTCGTGCGATGACATTTGCGATATTCTATTTTCCATTGGATTTGGATCGTTGCTAATTTCGTCGCTCATTTTACGACAATAATTTATTCGTGGCTACTGTTCATCGAAAGATTTATCGACGGAAGTGAAATTCACGGCAATTTTCCGAATCCGTCGCAAATTTACGACGGATTCAAAAATGTCCTTTATTTTTGGAATCCGAAATAAATCCGTCGGAAATTTGCGACGGAAAAATAATTCCGTCGCAAATTTGCGCCGGACAATAATTCCGTTGCAAATTTGCGACGGACAATATGTTTCCGTTGCATATTTGCAACGGACAAAATGTTTCCGTCGCAAAATTTTGTACGGAAAAAAAATTACGTCCAAAATTTGCGACGACAAAATATTGTCCGTCGCAAATTTGCGACGGACCATAATTCCGTCGCAAATTTACAACGGACCATATTTTTCCGTCACAAACTTTTGGACGGCCAAAAAATTACGTCCAAAATTTGCGATTCAAAAATATTGTCCGTCGCAAATTTGCGATGGACAATAATTTGCGACGGACAAAAAAATCCGTCACAAATTTGCGACGGACCATAATTCCGTCGCAAATTTGCGACGGACCATATTTTTCCGTCGCAAAATTTTGGACGGACAAAAAATTACGTCCAAAATTTGCGACGGACAAAAATTCTGTCTCAAATTTGTGACGGACAAATAATGTATGTCGCAAATTTGGGACGGGAAAAAAATTCCCTCCCAAATTTGCGACGGAACAATATTATTCGTCGCAAATTTGCGACGGAAAAAAAATCCATTGCATATTTGCGACGGGAAAAAAATTCCCTCCCAAATTTGAGACGGACAAAAAAATCCGTCCCAAATTTGGGATGCGAAAAAAATTCTCTCCCAAATTTGTGACGGACAAAAAAATCCGTCGCAAATTTGCGACTGATAAAAATTTCGTCGCAAATTTGCGACGGACCAAAAAATGTCCGTCGCAAATATGTGACGGACAAAAAAATCTGTTGAAAATTTGCGACGGACAAAATATCCGTCGCAAATTTGGGACGGATTCGAAAATGCCCTTATTTTTTGGAATCCGTCGCAAATTTGCGACGGATCCTTTTTTTTTTATGTCCTTCGCAAATTCCGTCGCAACCACATTCGCGCACGTTTCAAATTTTTTCGCCCGTCTCTCTCTCTCTCTCCTCCCTGCACACGCACGTGCCCCGTCACGTCCACTCTTCTTTTCAGACTTTGTCCCTTCTTCCTTTTCTTTTTCTTTTTCTTTTTCTCTTCCTCTTCTTCTTCTTCTTCTTCTTCTTCTTCTTTTTCTTCTTTCCGTTGTCGTCGCTGAGTACTGTGGACCATTTGCGCCAGCTCGCTGTCGCCGTCGTCGCCTGCCCTCCAGGCAGCTCCCTGCCACAGTTGCCGTCGCCGCCGTCGCCTGCCCACGCGTGTGCTAGCCGCTCGCCGGGCGGAGCTCGCCGCCACTACCCAGCTCGCCCGTACGCCTCACCCGCCCGCCTCGCAGACCGCCTAGCGGCCGACCAGAAGCCGTCCACCTTGACCTCGCCCGAGCTCGCCGCCTCACGCCGTCGCCGCCCGGCCCGCCACCCGGCTCGCTCAGCGCGGCTCGCCCTCCAACCTCGCGGCCGCTCGGCGGCCTCGGCGAGCCGTCGCCGCCCGGCCTCGTCACGGGAGCTCTCCGCCGCCCAGCAGCCGCCCGACGTGGTCACCGTCCAGCAGCTGCCAGACGCCGTCGCCGCCCAGCAGTCACACGACGTCGTCGCCGCCCAGCCTCGCTCGAGGACTTGTCATCGCCGCCCGGCCCCGCCCGACGCCGTCGCCGTCCCGATCGCCGCCCGCTCTCAGTCTGCTGCTCGCCGGCCGTGGCCGAGCGCTTGGCCGACTAGCCACCACTTGGGCCCGCGCCCGCGCCGAGCCCCCCACTGGCCGACCTACCAAAATATTATTATTGTTTGGTTTTTTTGGGCCTTGAACCAAGTAAGCGACTCCCTAAACCCTACCTAGTATAATGAGTATTAATTGGACTTGTTTAGGGATTGTTTAGTGTCGGATTGGTTGGCTAAGTTAGGAGCCGATTTCAGGATTGCATGTGGCTTTGATCGATGTTCGCCTGGTTAATTTGTCGATTATGTCGCCGATTAAGTGTTCAATGACGATCGTGTGGTTGATTAAGCGTTTTTTCAGAAAATGCATTAAAATTGATAAATTCTAGATAAATTCATAAAAATTTCCAGAAAATTAAAAAAAGTCAAATTTTCGGAAAATATTAAATTTGGTGAATTTTTTTTTAAAATAAAAAAACCAAAATTTCAAAATATCACAAAATGGCTTAAAATAACTGTGGCCACCCACTTTGAGTGAAATTTAAATTTTTTTAGGTGCCCAAAAAAATGAAAAAATAATAATGAAATAAAAAATTTCAAAACTTTAGAAAATGGCTTAAAATACATGTGGCCACCCACTTTGAGTGATTAAATTTTTTTAGGTGCAAAAAAAATTTAAAAATAATAATAAAATAAAAAATTTCAAAACTTCACAGAATGG